>NC_090327.1:100060511-100660511 GCF_035084215.1 Heptranchias perlo
GCCTGTATGTAGCCCACTGGTCCCAGCCTGTGTCTACTTATGCGTTGGGGTCATTAGTGCAAACACCTTACCATTATTTAAATAGTTGCATTTTCACCGTTCTAGTCTCTCACAGCCAGCCAGGCATGCACTCAGCAGCTTTCTACGTCTCCAGGTCTGTAAGGTTATGTAACACATTTAATTTTGCACCTCTTCTATGGAGAGATAATGCATTGCTTGTTCTCGAATAAACACCTTCAAAGTCACTGACAAACTCAACAGGCCCTAAATTTGTTGATGTCTTGATAGGTGAATTTTGTAAAATTATCTCACAGGAGGCTGTTAAATCATTTTCCATCTTGTAGTTTCAGGCCCATTATCATTCGGTGAAAATGCTGATTATATAAATCAGTTTGAAAGGTACGTCCAAGTGGGAGAACGTTAGATTCTGTGAGATTGTTAACATGTTGCAGCATGTCAAGTCCAATTCAGGAGGCCCAAAGAACACCAACCTAATGCTACAGGGTGACACCATTTATCACTGCCGATCAATCCAGTAATATTTCTTTTATCCCTATTCTCTGTCTCCTACTTCACAACTAATTTCCTATCCCTGCCATGAGGCTCCGTGTGCCTGAATTTAATCACTTGAGTGGAACCTTATATCGTGCCTTCTGAAAATTCACGACAAAACCATCGATCCTCTTGCAACCACCCCGAAGAACTTAATCAGATTAGTCAGACGTGAGCTACCTTCCACAACACCATGCTGACTCTATCTAATCAGCTTGGTCCCAGAATTTCTCAGCTAGCGGTCCCTGCAGTTATGCCAGGATCATGCCCGACAGTGCCCTACAGAGCTGACCCTGCCTGGTTTTAACATAGGGCAGGCAGGTAGGTGACAGCCACAACTTCTGGTACATCTCTGGTGCTCTTCTGACCCATCTGGCGGGGGAGTGGGGGAGCGGAGTATTGTCCCTATGCCCCCTGCCTGACCGTAGCAGTTCTCCTATCAGCTCCCTTGGCAAGCGGCTGATCTGGCTGCATTATAAAAAAAATTCAGCCAGTGGGACCCACATCACCCTTGTGGAGGCAGGTACTCAGTCAGTGTACCAGCTACCAATACAAGCACGAGACCCTGACTGAGGAACAGGAGTGGGAACTCCCATCCTAGGAAGTACCTGCCCCTGGCCTCACCATTATCTGTCTTAGGAACATAGGAACAGGAGTCGGCCATTTAGCCCCTTGAGCCTGTTCCGCCATTCAATGAGATCATGGCTGATCTGTGACCTAACTCCATATACCCACCTTAACCCCATATCTCTTAATGCCTTTGAGTAACAAAAATCTATCAATCTCAGATTTAAAATTAACAATTGAGCGAGCATCAACTTCCGTTTGCAGAAGAGAGTTCCAAAATTCTACCATCCTTTGCGTGTAGAAGTGTTTCCTAACTTCACTCCTGAAAGTCCTGGCTCTAATTTTTAGGCTATGTCCCCTAGTCCAACCAGCGGAAATAGTTTCTCTCTATCCACCCTATCAGTTCCCTTTAATATCTTGAAAACTTCGATCAAATCACCCCAACTCTTCTAAACTCCAGGGAATACAACTGTAGTTTGTGTAATCTCTCCTCATAATTTAACCCTTGGAGTCCAGGTATCATTCTAGTCAATCTACGCTGCACTCCCTCCAAGGCCAATATATCCTTCCTAAGGTGTGGTGCCCAGAACTGAACACAGTACTCCAGGTGTGGTCTAACCAGGGCTTTGTATAGCTGTAGCATAACTTCTACCCACTTATATTTTCATCCTCTAGATATAAAGGCCAGCATTCCATTAGCCTTTTTGATTATTTTCTGTGGACTGTCCATGATATCTTAATGATCTATGTACATGGACCCCTAAATCTCTATGGACCTCCATTGTTTCGAACTTTTCACCATTTAGAAAGTACTCTGATCTATCCTTTTTAGGTCCAAAGTGGATGACCTTACACTTACTTACATTGAAATCCATTTGCCACAGTTTTGCCCATTCACTTAATCTATTACTGTCTCTCTGTAATTTTATGCTTCCATCTACACTGCTTTCAACGCTGCCTATCTTTGTGTCATCGGCAAACTTGGATGTGTGGCTCTCTATCCTGTCATCTAAGTCGTTAATAAATACAGTTTTGTGGGACCCCACTAGTCACATTCTGCCGATTTGAGTACCTGCCCATTATCCCTACTCTCTGTCTCCTGCCGCTCAGCCAATTTCCTAACCAGTTTAATATTGAATTCCATGAGCTTCAACTTTAGCTAACAGTCTTTTATGAGGAACTTTATCGAATGCCTTCTGGAAGTCCATTTAAACAACATAGACATTCCCCTCTCCACTACTTTAGTCACCTCTTTAAAAAGTTCAGTCAGATTCATTCGGCATGACCTACCCTTTACAAATCCATGCTAGCTCTCTCTGATCAGCTGAAAATTTTCAAGCTGTGCAGTCACCCTATCCTTAATTATCGACTCTAGTAATTTTCTGACAACAGATGTTAGGCTAACTGGTCTATAATTCCCTGGCTTCTCTCCCTCACCTTTCTTAAATAGCGGAGTGACTTGTGCAATTTTCCAATCTAAAGGAACGGTTCCTTTAGTTCTATCCCTTACCAGGCACAGAGGAAATTCTCAAACAGTGGGAGATCAGCAGAACACCTATGGAATTTTAGGCCCCTTATACTTTTTCAAGTGCTCTCTTATCCTCTTATCATTGGATTCACTCGCTGGCCTGTGGTTACATGGTTTGCCCTTTCTTCCTAATTTGAATTATGGTGTGAGATGTTCTACCTTCCAGCCCTCTGGCATTATCCCTGAATTCACTGACCTCTGAAGATTATAAATAATGCACCCCCAATTTGCTCACCTATTGCTTTCACAACCCTCAGGTAGAAACAATCTGGGCCTGGGTATTTGTCTGGCTTCATTCCCATTATTTTATATATTACAATTTTTCGTACTTTACTAATTCTGTTTCTCCTGTTCACTAATCGTCAGTGTTCCCTGTGCCTTTGGCATTGTATCTTCCTTCTCCATTGTGAGAAACAAAGCAAAGTATTCCATCAGCAATTCCACCATGTATGTATCCTATTACACACTAAACTCTGTTTTTAGTGGTCCCTTCCCCTCCTTTAATAGTCCTTTACTTGATATATTTATAAAAGTCTTTGTATTACATCTGATACCATCTGCAAGTACTTTTTCTTACTCCCTCTTTGCTTTCCTTATTATTTTGTTGGTCTCCTTTTGATCCTTTCCATAATCCTTCTAGTCTTCATTCTTCCCACTACTCTTTGTCTCCGTTCCCTAGCCTTCGACTCCATCCCATGTCTAAGGTTGAACCAGACCGTTCGCAACCTTGACATCCTATTTGACCCTGAGATGAGCTTCTGACCACTTCATCCACTCCATCACCAAGACCACCTACTTCCACCTCCGTAACATCGCCCGTCTCCACCCCTGCCTCAGCTCATTTGCTGCTGAAACCCTTATCCATACCTCTGTTACCTCTAGACTCAACTATTCCAATTCTCTCCTGGCTGGCCTCCCATCTTCCACCCTCCATAAACTTGAGCTCATCCAAAACTCTGCTGCCTGTATCCTAACTCGCACCAAGTCTCATTCTCCCATTACCCCAGTGCTCACTGACCTACATTGGCTCCATGTCCGGGAATGCCTTGATTTTAAAATTCTCATCCTTGTTTTCAAATCCTTCTATGGCCTCGCCCCTCCCTATCTCTGTAACCTCCTCCAGCCCTACAACCCTCCGAGATCTCTGCACTCCTCCAATTCTGGCCTCTTGCGCAACCCCAATTTTAATCGCTCCACCATTGGCGGCTGTGCCTTCAGCTACCTAGGCCCTAAGCTCTAGAACTCCTTCCATAAACCTTTTCGCCTTTCTACCTCTGTCTCCTCCTTTAAGACGCTCCTTAAAACCTACCTCTTTGACCAAGCTTTTGGTCCCCTGTCCTAATACCTCCTTATGTGGCTTGGTGTCAAATTTTGATGGATAATGCTCTTGTGAAGTGCCTTGGGATGTTTTACTATGTTAAAGGTGCTATATAAATGCAAGTTGTAGTTGTTTACATAACCTTCCTCCTTTTGTTTAATACTCATAGACCATGTTTGGGCCTCCCAAGAACTACTCCTTTTGCCTTTCACGGGGTAGCTACTTGTTTCTTTCTTCCATCAATTACCTCCCTGAATAGATTCTACTTTTATTGCACAGATTTACCAAATAACAATCTTTTCTACTCTACTCCTGCTAAATCCTTCCTCATCCTAAATCTGAAACATTAGCTTATGACCACTCTTTCTCCCCTTCAAGTCTGATAGTGAATTCAATCATATTATGGCCACTACAATGACAACAACAACCTACATTTATATGGCACCTATAACGTAGAAAACATCCCAAAGTGTTTCACACAGGCCTAATCAGAAAAAAAATCCCAATATTCACACGATACTCCTGTTATACCAGATTGTTAACTATTTCTGGTCCATTACTCAGATCAAAATCAAGTGTTGCCTGCTCTTTTGTTGCTGCTCTAGGGCCCAATCTTGAATGCATTCAGTAGATCTATTCCCTCTTGTGGAACATAGGAACAGGATAAGGCCATTCAGCATTAGATCATGGCTGATCTGTATCTTAACTCCATCTAGCCACCTTGGTTCTGTAACCCTTAATACCCTTATCACACAAAAATCTATCAATCTCAGTCTTGATAGCTCCAATTGTCCAAGTCTCAACAGTTTTTTGTGGGAGTGTTAGATTATGCAGGTGTGTGCTAAAAGTGTAACAAATACCAAAGAATTGTTTTTACACAACGTACGAATCATGAAATACATGATAAGGGAGCCAAGGATAAGGAGGAGGCTCAACATAAGATAATGTGCCTGTCCTGTTTAATCACCCAATTATAGGCTGGAGTGGTTGCTGCAGCTACCCAGGGGTTGGCAGCTAAACAAATGAAAGAAAGATACAAGTTTAAGAAAGGTTCTTTCCTACATGAGAGTTTAAATTGGGACAAATTTGGCTTAAGTAGCAAACTTCGGAAATTTAAAATTGGTCTGAGAGAAAATGGATAAATTAGTTTTGATGGAATACAGGAGAGAGGGAAATATTCTGTTGCTATTCTACTGTTGAATGTGTCTCTGTGATGTTTGCTTACACAGAGCTAACGTAGTTTAACTCTCTGTATGTCTTTGATATTAGGTGTAACATAAACGTGCTGTCTTATGTTTGATCTCTCTGTGCGTGTGTGTAAACATGTTATTCTTGAGATATTGAGTCCTCGTGCTTTTGGTTTTGAACTGATTTGGAGTAATTGATAGGTTGAGTGTTTGATTAAATTATCAAATGATGAAACTGGTTTTCCGCGGCTGGCCACTACAGACATCCAGTTATTTAAACTATGTGAATATTTCTTGGGTTCGAGCCCTGGGATTATCACATAAAATTTGGCGCTCTCTGAGTACATAACCTATTACAGGAATCAATATTTTAAGGTGTATGAGTGTGTGAATATAGTGGTCAAGAGTATGTTAATTTTGACTTGATTTAGTGCCTTCAAAACCTTTCAGATGATTTTGTTCGTGTAAAATTATTAAAATGCAGTAGTGGTCGGGAGACTGTCTACACTCTTGGATTTTGTGATTGACTGTGGTGGAAAACAAAACCAACCAGAGTCCAAAATGAAAATGATTTAATGAAATTTATTTGGGTTTTTAATCTAAATTTTGCAAGTCCAGGAGAAAACCAATCTTTTGAGTTAAAATGGACAAGCTTCAATTCCAAAGCTTGTGTTTAAAGCTAATCATTCCCTTACCTCCTCAAGACTTTTCAGAGTCTGAGAAGCCAAGAGGTGATTAGCATTTCAATGCTGCACCAATGCAGCAGTGTCAGGTTTAATTTAAGAGGACATTTACAAATGCATTTCTTTAACCCATCCAAAGCTCTTAAGAAAGGCCAAGGTGGATCTTTCTGTGTGTTTTTTTTTAACAGGTGACCATGGATTTCAGGACCACGTCAGTGGTGGTGGTGCAATATTTCTTTTAAATGAAAGGAGCTCCACAGAGTTACAGAGCAGACTTCACTGGAAAGGTCTTGGTACAAGGAGGAGATCAACTGGTGTTAATTTAAATTCAGATCTGCAAAAAAATATTAAAGGTCACTGCATAGTGTCAAGATGGACTAAGAACTTTGCCTCTCAAGGCTCACCTTTAATCCCTTGTTATCTTCAGAACAAAGTGCTCGTGGGCAGGTGACATGGGACTTACTTACCCCAAATGTAATTGCAAGCACTTTTGCCTCTGCTGTAAAAACCACCAAGCCTGGGCTTCATTAGTTTCTGAAATTTAAATTGATAAGACACATTTAAATTGATAAGATACAATGATATGAGTTGCTGTCCAAGCATCAAAGCGTAACCTGAAGGGTTTAATTGACAATAATGAAATTGTATTTTAAAAATAGAGTTCAGCCTAGGTGGTTTCTGTGCTCTGCTGTTTTTCCCCGGAAATAAAATTTAACACTGACAAGTCCTGGAGTTATTGGAGCTGTGTTCAAAGCTTTAAGGGGAGAAGGTGCCTGGTAAACAGGTGCCTTCGAGTTTAAAGACCAATGGGTCATGCTCAAGCGTCCTCACATGTCTAGCGGACACCAAAAGGCAGGCAGTCTAACAGTTTCAGCCCAATATTATTCAACCCATGTGGTTAAAGCATTTTTAGAAAGGAACAACTGCTCAAAGGCAATTATGTATGAAAGTGTTTTTTTTTGTTTACTTAAATCAGATCCTAAAAGGGGTTAAATGGTATTGGTAAACAATTGGATCCCAAATTTAATTTTAAAAAATCCAGAAATCACATGGGAATATGGATTGGTGTAAGGTGTGAAGACTCCGATAAGTGTGTTATGCCAGGAAAATGGAAGCAAAATGACATAATTTCAGGGTGGATTCCTGCAACAGTGGCAATGCCGTCGCTATCTGTTGATGAAAGACTGATTGAAGTATTTAAAGTGGACTTGATGGACATTTGAAGGAAGATATACATGAGGAGTTCGTGAACTATCTAAGGACACTGGTTAGTGGGAATGAGGGAGTCTGGGAAGCCCTATATAGCTTGTGCTGTTCCAGGAGTGGCTATTCGGCTGTGATGTGCTGCAGAGCTCATTGCTAGCAGGTGGCTTTACCCCGGACGAAGAATTCCCTAACTGCTCTCTACAGGTCGATTGATGGAACTCGGAGAACGAACATGGCATATTCCGAGAGAGACCGAAATGGCATTTACACTGTATCGATTCGTCAATCAACATTTCGCCTCACACCAACCAAAAATGACTAAATTGGGGATAAAATATTGGTGCCTGTTAAGCTCCATAACATTACAAAAAACATTACCCTCCAGGCAAGAAGCCTTATAAGCGGTTGTAAAGTTCGCCCATTCAATTCCACACTCTCTTGAGCGTTAAATAGTTGTATCAATTGTTTTATTTATTATGGTATGTTGGCTCAAGAGTGTAATGTGACGGTCGTCATAATCATGAAGTAGCAACATTAATCAAGAGGTGAGGACTTGAGACTATAGTCTCTCGGCCGCATGGTGGCGTCTGTTAGATTATGCAGGTGTGTGCTAAAAGTGTAACAAATACCAAAGAATTGTTTTTATGCAATGTATGTATCATGAAATACATTTCATATGTAACCACACATCTTGCACAAATTATAAGTCTGTACCAAGGACATTTACTGGGGGCAGCCATAGGCACCCAGTGTATTAAGGTGATCAGCAGGGAAGATGTATATTCTAAAGACACAGTAGTAAACAATTTTACAACACCAAGTTATAGTCCAGCAATTTTATTTTAAATTCACAAGCTTTCGGAGGCTTCCTCCTTCGTCAGGTGAACGATGTGAAGGAACGGATGGGCCGCCTTCTCCCACAGAGGTTAAGTGCCTTGCCATTGTCTCAGCATTGAGATAAGAGCCCATCTAGAGACTAGGCTTGTATTCCCTTGAATATAGAAGATTAAGATGTTTAAAATGATCAAAGCAGTTGATAGGGTAGATCGAGAGAAACTATTTCCTCTGGTAGGATAGTCCAGAACAAGGGGGCATAACCTTATAATTAGAGCTAGGCCGTTCAGGGGTGACGTCAGAAAGCACTTCTTCACAGAAATGATAGTAGAAATCTGGGCCTCTCCCCTATTGGGAATATATATACCGTCTTAGGGAGCCCCTGCTCCACTACTCACTTCCCAGTTCCAAAAGATTTGAGTTGACGCTAATTGTTTACGGCATTTCCACATCATGACTATATTGATGAGATTGAGTACCTTTGTACCCACATCCTTGAGTACCTTGCCATTGTCTCAACGAGTCGATGATGTCAGGTCAGGTGCTGGACCGTCGGGATCCTTTTTTCAAGCTGATGGGCTACATCTGGCATCATCAACTGCGCTGAGGATGTTTAGCCAGCTCACCACAGGACTTCCTGCTAAACAGTGTATAAAACACAGCTCAAACCACGGTGCAGCGTACAGGATCCCTCCAGAGACAGCTGGTTAGGTTTGTTAAGGCGGACGTGCTGGCAGGAGCCCACGCCCATGTTGGAAGAAGGAAAGAAGCCTGCAGAAGGCAAGATCTGCAGGATCCAAGAAGGTGGGGCCGTGAGGACCGCGAGAAGCGAGAGACCAAGGCGCGAACTCTACCCAGAGTGGAAGTGGGTAATATATCTCTAGTTTCCATCCTGTAAACTGCTGCTTAAATACTGAGTGTATTAAACTGTTCTTCGTGATGAAGCACGTGCCACCATAATCAATTGGCGTCAACTCAAATCTTTTGGAACTGGGAAGTGAGTAGTGGAGCAGGGGCTCCCTAAGACGGTATATATATTCCCAATAGGAGAGAGTCCCCGATTTCTACTATCATTTATGTGAAGAAGTGCTTTCTGACATCACCCCTGAACGGCCTAGCTCTAATTATAAGGTTATGCCCCCATGTTCTGGACTATCCTACCAGAGGAAATAGTTTCTCTCTATCTACCCTATCAACTGCTTTGATCATTTTAAACATCTTAATCTTCTATATTCAAGGGAATACAAGCCTAGTCTCTGCAACCTGCCCTTATAATTTAACCCCTTTAGCCACGGTATCCCTCTGGTGAATCTGCACTGCACCCCCTCCAAGGCCAATTTTTCCTTCTTGAAGTTCGGTACCCAGAACTGAACACAGTTACTCCAGATAGGGTCTAACCAGAGCTCTGTACAGCTGTAACATAACTTCCATCCCTTTGTATTCCAGCACCTTGAGATAAAAGCCAACATTCCATTAGCCTTTTTAATTATTTTTTGTACCTGTCTACTAGCTTTTAGTGATTTCCGTACTTGGACCCCTAAATCTCTCTGCTCCTCCACAATTCCTAACTTCTCATCAGTTAGAAAATACCCTGATCTATCTTTCTTAGGTCCAAAGTGCATGACCTCACACTTCCCCACATTGAACTCCATCTGCCACAGTTTTGCCCAGTCACTTAATCTCTTAAGGTCCCTTTGCAACTTTCTGCTCTCATCTACACTACTTACTGTGCCACCTAACTTAGTGTTGTCAGCAAACTTAGATATACGACTCTCTATTCCTTCATCCAACTCATTTATAAATACAGTGAAAATTTGCGGGCCCAGTACAGTACAGATCCCCGGGGGACACCATTAGTCTCATCCTGCCAATTTGAGTACATACCCGTTATCTCTACTCTCTGTCTCCTACCTTCTAACCAATTCCCTACCCAAGCCAATAAGTTGCCTCCAATTCCAGGTGCTCTCATTTTTGTTAACAGTCTCTTATGTGGAACCATATCGAATGCCTTCTGCCAGTCCATGTAAGTAACATCCATAGACACTCCTATTTCTGTCCCAATCAATATACAGGTTAAAATATCCCATTATTGCCCCAGTTTTCTTCTTAAAGGCTTCTCTGATCTCCATATACATTTCCTTGCTTAGCTATCACAGTGTGGAGATCTGTAAAATATTTTCGACAATGCTTTCTTGTTCCTTAGCTCAATTCATAATGATTTCTATCATTATGAATGTTATTTGTTATTTTTGTTCCAGGTACAAAGAAACCTTGAGGTCGAAAGTCAACAGCCTTTGGCATTCCTGCCATAACTGCAGTGGGAGTGCATCAGAAGGGCCATAATTTAAGCCGATCCAGGATAGGCTGGGTCCCACTCTAATGTCGATGTTCCTGCCTCCGTCTGTCCCCAAGAAAGCAAGGAGGGCGTGGGGAGGGGGGAGTGGCGGGGACTTCCCAACGCCAGGAGTTCTCATGTCCCCAGCTCTCAGAGGGTCCTAATGTATGCTCAGCGGTAGCACTGACCCGCAGTATAGCAGTAATGGGCATCTGTGGACATATAATGGGAAACATTCAAATAGGAAACAATTAGGGTACAAAATAGACATTTTTCCACAAGAAGTAAAGGGATGCAGCAAAAGCTGGTTTAGTAGAGAAATTAAAATTAAAGTGAGACTTAAAAACGAGGCATATGACAAATCTAGGGCTAATAAAGGAAAATCAATCAGAGTATAGAAAATATAGAAGGGAAGCAAAAAAGATTAGGAAGGCTAAGAATGGGGAATGATAAAGGCACTGGGCCCTGTTGGCTCATATCTTAGACTGCTGATGGAAGTCAGAGAGGAAATAGCAGAGGCTCTGCCTACATTGTTTCAAACATCCTTGGATATGGAAGTTGTGCCAATGTAGCACCAGCATTCTAGCCATTTTTATGAATCATATTTTAAATCCAATACCCCCAAGAAAGAACTCTACTGTTTGGCAAGCTTGTGGGAGTGGCTTAGGGAATAGGATTGACTGGCAGGAGTTTCGAGCCAGGCTAACCTGACTAAGGTGCATTCATATACAAACGGACATTTCACACTGTCGGGCTGAGTGGAAGGGAACCCAGGCCGATTGACGTCATCACCAATTAACATGATTACTGGGAACAATACCCCGAGAGGTAACTCAGAGACACTCAGTCCCAACCGAAACTGGTGGAAGGCAGGAGATGGCCGGGCCATTGTCTTCCAGGAGAGCAGCCAGTTAAGCAAGATCGGTTTGAGATCGAAACCCATTACCTGCTAATGGGGGCCATCAACTCAGGAAACGACAGACACCCAGTAATCAGCACCCATTGTCTCTCCAGGTGCAAGGCCTGGGAGCGGGAAAAGGAAATAGCATTTTTCACAAAGATTTCAAAAGCTATGAGTCACTCCAGGCCAAGGGGGGGCGGGGGGGTCCAGACAGATCACCTGAGTCAATACATCGATCAGTATTGGCGGGAGAAAAGGTGATGGGTTTTGGGGATATAAGGAGCCATTTGGCAACGGTTCCTGGCTTGGCTCTGGGCTCGGCTCTGCTCTCTGCTCTGCGCTCCGCTCTCTGCTCTCTTCTTCTCGGCATCAATCTACAGCGAGTCTCCCGAGTGGGGCTCAGCTTGATTCAACGGAACACTGCCAGAAGCTCAGTGCTGCTCTTCATCCCTCATCAACGGACCTCAACTCAAACTGGAACTTGGATACTGCGTCGGTGGTATGGAACCACGAGCGAGATGTACAGGAAGAAACAACGGGCAATCGGGGTGAGCATATTGCCTGTGCCTACACATCCACAAGACCACTTAGCTGTGTGAGGGGGTGATTGTAAGTCCCAACCAAACCTTAGAGGGTTTTAGTGCTGGGGGGGGGGTTAGTTTATTTCACGGAAGGTTTCCCATATTAGGCCGTGGTAATTTAGCATGGTAAGGCTTATTGGACAAGCCAGGGTTGTACTGTTTGTACTGTTTACTAGTGTTATTGTTAATCTTATTAAACACAATATGGTTGAGCCCGAAAACGTGTGTCCGAGTCTGATCCGTCCTTATAATCCCTATCGTTCCAGAACTTATAGTAAGAGGTGTGTTTTCGGTACGCCTGAGAATACCACTTACACCAGAGGACTGGAGGGTTGCCAATGTTTTACCTCTGTTCCAAAAAGGGAGACAAGAATAAACCAGGTAACGATAGACCAGTTAGCTTAACATCAGTGGTGGGTAAGCTTCCAGAGGCTATAATACGGGATAAAGTTACCTTTCACTTAGAAAGATATGAGCATAGATTTCTAAAAGGCCAGTTGTGATAAATTTAATAAGAAGTTCTTCCAGAAAATATTGGAGTGTATTGATAAAGGAAGTGTAGTGAATGATGTGTGTTTGTATTTTCAAAGGGCATTTTGAATACCGAATGCAGAGCTTTGCACATGTTGAAATTCAGGTGTGAAGGGTGCATTGGATTCATGGCAAGCACAATTTTCCATCCATTACTTTTAATGGAAAGAAAATGATCGGTAGAAAATGGTGTGGGCCCGTGAATTGCATGGTGAACTCTGTGCGCCTGAATTCCCTATGTGCACTCCATCATGCAAAGCTTCGCGCCGGGAGCACTAAATCATAAAATGTTCCCCACAGAGGGCTGCTCCTTGTGGTTAGCTCTGAGTAGTTGCACCCCTGTCCTCTCAGTCAGAGAATAATGAGCTACACAGCAGGATCTACAAGAAAGGAGAACTTTCATCTCCCAAGAAAGAAGCCCTGTGATAGGGACCTGCTTGTTTCTTTGACAACCTCCTGCCTTGAGCTTTCAGTGCTACAGTATTATGTATAAAAAGCTTGTCATATATTTATTAATAATTTTCAGCGTGAAAGCTGCAACAATCCAAAAGTTCACACTTTAATTCACCAGATGATGATACAAACCCGAAAATTTTCAATACAGGAGATAATTAGGATGCTTGCTAATCATAATGCATTTCCCTCAATGAAATGAAAGTTCTCAGATTAATTATTACCTTCTATAAATAAACCCAGAACAAGGCAACCTGCATATCAAAGTCACTGCACAACTGATGTTTAATACATGATGACTTCCTGTGCACCTGTTCTATTTTCATCACCATAGCAACTGCAGATTTCAAGTAAAACCTGACATTTGCAGTTTACATTCAGCCAAAAGAAAATCACAATGAGTCACGTGTTGAAAAATGGCTAGAAGACAACTGCAGAAGTAGTCACAGCAGGAAAGTGTGAGATATTTGGTGAGCAGCCCCTGCCTCTTGGTAAACACTGTGATTACTCAGTGTGGGAGACAGCTGTAGGATTTGCACGCCTTTAAGTGCAAAGTGTAGGGCCACTAGTGTAGATTTTCTGATCTGAGTACGAAAACCGTGATGCAGGTATTGTACTTGCCAGAGTCACAAGTGGCCGACCCTGATGAATCCTCAGGAGTCAGGCCTCACTAGATGTTTGGAGCTATTGCCTGTAGCACTGGGTGCTCGTTGTTTTGAGAATGGGATATTAGATGCTACTGCAAGCATTTAAAGGTCTGCAGCAGCTGTTTAAAGAAGGGTGCAAAAAAAAGTTTTGCAATAATTATTCAACATTACACAGTGTGAGGATGGAGTTAGAACACAAAGTTTCCTGATGCAGCAGTGGAAGTGTTGTTGGAAGATTTAAGCACAGAGATTGATAAGGACAGAGAGTGAACTTAACGGAGTGAATTGGCAACAGAGTGAGGACTTCCAACTGGGAAATTGGTGAGTGTGGGAAATAGGTGCAGAGGGGGAAGGAGTTGATAAGTGATTTAAAGCAAGGGACTATAAACTCATTTATCAACTTTTAAAACTTAAATTTAAAAAAATACATAAAATAAAAAAAGACTAATTATTTCAAAATCAAGCTAAATCCATTCATTAAATGTAATCTAGATCTCAAGTGATTCTATTAGTCCGAGAAATAAACTACTGATAATAAATAAACAAATAAATAAATAAATAAAAATTAGAAAGGGCAGTACAGGCTGTGTGTCGGGACTGTAATTTGTGGGAGTTTGTGGACAGCGAGACTGTCCCGGATTGCCACACCTGCATTAAATGTCTCTGGCTTGAGACATTCTGGCTCAGATTCTTTGAGCTGGAGTACGAGTTAGAGACACTCCGACACATGAGGGAGGGGGAGGAATATCTAGATAGTTTCCTCCAGAGTGCAGTCACACCTCAGAGGAAAGCCACAGGTGCAGCAAGGGGAGAGTGTGATTGTTAGTTAGCAGGCTAGTTGGAACCTAGGAGTGATAGAGAAGGAGGTCCTGCAGACATTGGTCCTATCCAACTGTTATGAGGTACTTGATATCTGTGAGGATAAGGATGAAGGCTGCATGGAGGATGCCCAGAATGCTAACCATGGCACCGTAGAGCATGAGGCAGTCCAAGGGTTATGGGGAAGGTTCAGAATAGAAAGGTTGTAGCCATAGGGGTTTCTATAATCGGGGGATAGGTAGTGTCCTCTGCAGTTGCAACTGAGAGTCCAGGAGGGCGTGTTGCCTACCTGTTGCAAGGGTAAAAAACATTGCAGAGCAACTGGAGAGGAACTTGGAAAGGGAGGGGGAGAATCCAGTTGTCATGGTCCATGTCGGCATCAATGACATAAGGAAGAACAGGGAGGAGGTCCTGCTCAGGGTATACCAGAAGCTATGAACTAAATTAAAAAGCAGGACCTCACGGGTGGTAATCTCTCGATTACTTCCTGAGCCACGTGCATCGAGATAGGCAGATCAGAAAGGTGAATGCGTGGCTGCAAGAGCGGTGTGGGAAGGAGGGGTTCCATTTCATGGGACACTGGCACCAGTACTGGGACAGGAAGGAGCTGTATCGCGGGATGGGCTCTACCTGAACTGAAATGGGACCAGAGTCCTAGCGGAAAGAATAAATAGGGCGGTGGATAAGGCTTTAAACTAGCAAGATGGGGGACGGATCTGGTAGCAATAACAAAAGCCTAAAGATAAAAGAAACAGGAGACAAGTGTAAAGGTCAGACCAGGCAAGGAATAAAGATAACATAAACAGTCAAAAAACAAATACAGTTATAAAACAGAAGTGTAAAAGGACTCTTATAAATAAAGTAAAAGGAACAACTATTAAAGATGATATAAACTGCCTGTACAACAATGTACACAGCGTCCAAAATAAAACGGGGGAACTGGAGGCAATAATCCGTAGTGAGGAACCAGATATAATAGGAATAACTGAAACATGGCTACATAAAGAACAGGACTGGCAACCAAATATTGCAGGTTATAACATAATCAGAAAGGATAGGGAAGGAATAAGTTGGGGGGGGCGGAGTAGCTGTACTAATTAGAGATAACATAATGGCAATAGAAGAGGGACATAACTAACAGAAGGATAGAAACCATATGGATTGAAATAGAAAATAAGAAGGGATCGATCACGCTAATAGGGGTATACTACAGACCAACTAATACTGGAATGTAGGTGGAGGAAGAAATATGTAAGCAATGTGAAATGAGTAAAAGACATAGAATAATAATCATGGGAGATTGTAACTACCCCCTCATAAATTGGCAAGAAGAGGTAGGTAAAGGGGTACAGGGGATGGAATTTTTACAATGTGTGTGAGAATCCCTACGTGGTCAGTTTTCGGTAAAATATTAAGATGCCTACGTGGCAAAGAAGCAGAATGCAAAATGGTTAGAAAGGGTTAATTAGTTAGTAACTGAGATTGATACAGGTGGCCTGGCCCTCCTGCTGGGCCATATGTTTGCGTAGTCAGCAGGTTTGCATGGTCTTAGCAAAGTAGAGTCTTTGATGTGATTCAAGGACTGGTCTGAATGTCTCCATGTTTATGGCAGATCAATATAGGTAACGAGCTTAGCCAAAGTTGAAAGACATTCCAGGTTGGGAGATAAGGAACAGAAGGAACAGGGAAGAACATTCTAAGTTGGAAGGTGAGGAAGTTATCCCCTTTGATGTCTAACAGCAGCATGATCAGCACATGGACGATTTATGATTGGCCGGAAATAATGTAACCTCGCATGGCAACCTATGCCCGGCTTATGATTGGTGTTGACCCTCGTTAAGTATGTTCGAACCCTATTGATTTGTATAAAAACGTGTGGATTTCTGTATGTTTTTGTTCTTGCTCTGCCAGCATAGAGGGACTCTATCAGGAGTCCAAATCAATGCTGCAGACTAAGAACCCTGCTATTAAAGTTGTGATGAACTTTAAAATGTATTCGACTTCAGTTTTTACTGAACCAGACTGAGGGGAAAGAATCCGGATCGTCATTTGGTGGCAGCGGTGGGATCTTAACGGTCGTTCACCGAGAGTTCGCGGAGTAAGAGGCGGATTGTCTCAGACACGGAGGAAGGAAATGGCGCCCCGATGTAAGTAGTCTTAATTTACTACGTCGATTTTCCTCCAATCCGTCAGTCTGACGACACATCGTCCAATCGCTAACACTCGTGTGGCGTCCTTACAAGATTCAGGTCAGTCTGGCGAATACACAGAAATAGCAGGAAGAGGTCAGTGGTTAATATCACTGAGGGTCAGCTCCGGCTGAGGGTCAGCGTACGTACTGAGGGAATAACTTGTAAGCGGTAGGTCAGTGGTTAATATCACTGAGGGTAGTCAGGGTTTAAGTTCCTGGTGATTGGATATAAACAGGAACTATTGATAAAAACTTAGATGCCGCCAAAAAGGCTCAGGAATTAATTTGGAAAAATAACAGAGGTACCACAGCCAAAGAACTAATTGCTTTATGGAGACAGTACTGTTAAAAAAAAAATGGATAGAATTAAGTGACTAGACAAATGTTTAAAAGACAGAGACCCGAAAAAGAAAGGTTCTGTTGTTTAAGTGTACTGTCCCTTTAAAAAGCCTGTCTTGATCAGTGTTTTTTTTGTCGGTGTTGTGGGCTACTCCCCCTTCTTACTGTGTCTTGCGTGTTTTCTTCCTTTGTGTAATGTATCTGTCTTGTCGTGTGTTTAATTCTGATACTGCCGAATTAAAATTGGAGTTATTGAGGTTAAGTGACCTATTAAATTCTGGTTCTTATAAAGTGTGGGCATGTTAAATTCCAGACATGGGATCTTCAAAAAATTGGCATTTTGAATGTTTATTTTGTGATTGGCTGTGGTTTAAAAAGAGGTTAAAAATTAATGGGATAGATTAAAAAAACTATCAGGGTGGTGAGTGTCTGGAACGAGCTGCCAGAGGCAGTAGTAGAGGCGGGTACAATTTTGTCTTTTAAAAAGCATTTGGACAGTTACATGGGTAAGATGGGTATAGAGGGATATGGGCCAAGTGCAGGCAATTGGGACTAGCTTAGTGGTATAAACTGGGCGACATGGATATGTTGGGCCGAAGGGCCTGTTTCCATGTTGTAACTTCTATGATTGTGATAGGAAAAGTCGGAAAGCTGGAACAGCTCGGAGCGTTGATTATAATCACATCCACTAAAAGTATGTAAAAAAATAGTGTGCAAAAATATAGTATAAAGCAATCCACAAATGTGAGAAGTAAAAAATCAGTCAAACCTGTGTGAAGTGAAATTTTGAAGGTGGAAACTTAATCTCAAAAGGGAGAAGGATCAAGTTACTCCTACCACAAGAGCAAGTTAATATTAACCCCTTCCATCCCAAGAAGCCAGACTGTCATGCCAAGACCAGTTCAAACAGATAGAAATGACCCAGTTGGTTGAGAACTGTCTGAGGCTCACCATTACACAGGTGAACATGAGGTAATAATTGGTATAGGTTATATTAGTAAAATTGTCCCAATCACTCGGAAATGCCAAAGGCTACAATTGACTGAGATATAAGTTTTCACGCTACAGTGAAAAATTCAAAAGAAAGGAATGTAAAACAAATCATATGAAAAGGAAGCATAGGTTAGACAATTGGAAGTCCATTACTTGAGCTATGTACTGACACAGGGTACTAAACACCTATCAGTTTTACCCTGCCACAGTATGATAAGGAAGTTTTGACAAGTTCTGGGGCTATTCAATTTTATTTGAAATTAATAGTAGAATACAAGATCTGACCAAAGAGGGGAGACCTTCCCTGACAAATTATATAACTCGCATTGAGAATGCTAAGAAAACTCAACAATTAGATCAACACCTCCTAACTCAAGTGTTAAAACAAAGAGCGACATGGAATGGAGGTGGACATCGTAAAAAGAGATAGGCAAATATGGAGACGTAAAGATCTGTGATAAGTGATATAGCAACTGCCTTTGCCTCAGTTGTTAACACCATTGATTTGACAACATTAGATCAAAAGGTCAGAGATTTAGGGTCTCGCATTAAAGATATATTAAAAGATAAATGAAAATACAGATAAGGAATTGTCTGAGGATCAAATGCTGACCATATATTTGCAAAGGATAGCTACAGTGCTAGAAACACATGCCCAAACCATTAATAAATTAATAAAAGAGGAATATAACGTATCTTAGCAGGCGGCTGCTAATGATATCTGCTTAATGTGGTTATATCTTGAAAACACAGAGATTAGGACTTGGAGTTAGAAATTCCAGTCTGCAGCCCTGCGTACATCTGTATGTGGGAGAGACAGTGTTTATTTCAGACAGGCTGCGTGCTTCAGAGAGAGGGCGAGAGTGGAACTAGGCAATTTCTCTCTCCTGTTTTGTTTTCTGAATTTGTTTCGGGTATAGGGATTATTCCTTTGGATAAATAAATAATAAATGAAGATTTGACAAATTAATCACTTGGGCTCTCAAGAAGAGCCGCAATGGATTTTCTGTGTTTCTTTTAAAACAGGTGACCCTGGTTTTTTTTGGGACCACGTGAGTGTTGATGGTGCAGGATTACCAAGAGTAGTTACAAAGTTACGGTGCAACCTTTGCTGGAGAAATTTGGTGCAGGAAACGATCCAGTGGTGTTAAAGATTTAAGACTTTAGCTGCAGACATCAGCGGATACCAAATGTCACAGCGTGGTGATATCAACCTGATTCTCTTCTTTTGAAAACATTTTGATTTGTTTTGTTTTAACCTATTTGTTGTCTTCCGAGACAGAGTGCTTGAGGTGGGGAGATATGGGAATTTCTCTAAAGTCATTGAATTGGGCATGATAAAAAAATCAATCTGGCATAAATATACAATCTAGTGGAAGTCAGGAAAGTGTAGTTGAGAATAGTAAATTGATAGCTTTCTCGTGGAGATATTTGTGTCCTTGCCTATAATGAATAATGAGAAAACTACACTCAATAGCCTGGCCACTACCCTGACATCGGGACCATGCAGGGGGAGATAAGCACTCGAGACACCCCTGATCTTTTTGATAAGATAACCTGAAAACCTAAGAATGGCTACAGTGGACATAAAAGATACAAATGTATGTTGCCATCATCTGAAACGGAGATCAGGATGAAGAACATGATTACAAAGGCCTGTGGCCTGGTGAGCTATTGCAACCACTCTTTAAACAAACCAGTTGCTTTTACAGGACTGAATCCAACAGGACATATGATGTGTGCCATGGAAAATGTTCGGAAATACCATGAGGAAGAAGAGACTGGCCAGCAGAAAGTTAATATCCAAGAACACTAAGCTCATTCCTATGAGATGCTGCTAGTATGCGGAGATACATGAAGAAGATACATTGAAGAATGAGTCTCAGACAGGCTCAGTTACTTGACAACAGCACAACAGGAAAATGGTTAATGTGGTCCAGGCGAGTGAGAAATCCTTTTAAACAAGGCACTGACACATGGTCCATAGAGAAACCAACTAATTAATGAAACAGTCAGGAAACACTGGTATCAATCAAAAGGACTGAAATTAAAGTAAAGAGGGACACAGTAATTTGGATTTCCAAAATTCAGGGTTCGGTTCCCATCAGTTAACAATAAAATTGGGAGAAACAATATTTAGAAGATATCCGCACGATGGATACAAAATTACAAGATTATGAGGGGCCCAGATAAAGTAGACAGGAAGTACCTGTTTCCCCCAGCAGAGGGTTCAAGAACTAGAGGACGTAGATTTAAGCTGATTGGCTAGAACAAAATTAAAGGGATGTGTTACTAGACATGCTGTCACTGTGTGTCCACATAGTGTTGGACACAGCCTAGAAGCACAGTGTGGGTTTAATAATACCGGTACCAATCCGGATATTAACTGTGCCAGGGAGGCCCTAGAGGCGGATCTAAAACCCACTTAAGTGGTATATGCCGGAGAGGGCGAATATTGTGTTACAACTAATTTGAAAACATTTAAATATGCCAATCTAACTTGTGATATTTTAAGTCCAGAATTCTACTCCATTTCTGAAGTCCTGGTTCGGATTGGACCCGAGGAACTGGTAGAGATACACCGGCATAACCTCACCACCTTACAAGTTTCTGAGAATGTCAGAAAGGACTTAAAAGCATATCAGGACACATTTGGGTATCTGACACCCCTGTTGCCTAAATACTTGGAAGCATTGCGAATGGAGATATGCCTCTCCCAGAAGGTTTATTATAACCTACAACAGGACAATAACAACATTAAGCATGACATTGACCAAATTAAAGTCACCACCTGGTGAAATGATCTCTGGAATTTGGGACTGAATATACAGATCCATCCTTGGATTAGATTAATTTCATATGTATTAGTCGTAGTGCAGTTTGTTGTAATGTGCTTCTTGATTTTCATTGCATGTAATAAATGTAAGCAGAGGATGAAGGGTTTGGCAAAGATAGTAAAACAGAGCCTGGGTGAGAATGTCCCCGTTGTCTCTGTGGTTTCAACTAAGAACACATCTTAATGGTACCGGGAGTAGCACCTGCTGGGGTAAGGTGCATGTAAAAGGGAAGACAATTATAGTTTGATAGGATTATCAGATGCTCTGCCTCTCTTCCACCCGGACTGGTGGCCAACACGAAGGGAACCTGGTTAAGATGAGGTACAGCATCTAATGGGATATTGTAGGGAGAATTTGGATTAAAGGATATAATGGGGAGGGCACCAATTCACAGGTGTAAAATGGTCTGAAAGGTACCATTCAGTCTAGTTAGGCTAGAAACAAAATATAAAGCACCATGAGATATGTGACTATGTTAGCCTTTTCAAACTAACATGAATAGGTTTAGCTGACCAAGGACATTCGCAGCTTACTTGAGAGATGTTTAGAAGGAGTCTGTTCCTGAGAACAGATAAGATACAAAGGCGTATTGATGAAACATGTCTGTGTTCTATTGGGACTTCTCTAGTTCAAGGGCTAGTCATATTCATTGTTATAATTCTTATAGTTTATTGCTTACTTAAATGTTGCTGCACTGCAGAACCTGCAGAACCAGTGAGCACCGTAATAATTGGTTATCATAAAATGATAAAAGGGGGAAATGAGAATCCCTACGTGGTCAGTTTTCGGTAAAATATTAAGAAGCCTACGTGGCAAAGAAGCAGAATGCAAAATGGTTAGAAAGGGTTAATTAGTTAGTAACTGAGATTGATACAGGTGGCCTGGCCCTCCTGCTGGGCCATATGTTTGCGTAGTCAGCAGGTTTGCATGGTCTTAGCAATGTAGAGTCTTTGATGTGATTCAAGGACTGGTCTGAATGTCTCCATGTTTATGGCAGATCAATATAGGTAACGAGCTTAGCCAAAGTTGAAAGACATTCCAGGTTGGGAGATAAGGAAC
Source organism: Heptranchias perlo (assembly GCF_035084215.1). NCBI lineage: Eukaryota > Metazoa > Chordata > Chondrichthyes > Hexanchiformes > Hexanchidae > Heptranchias > Heptranchias perlo. The sequence goes on from NC_090327.1 coordinate 100,082,073, forward strand.
AGAAGGAACAGGGAAGAACATTCTAAGTTGGAAGGTGAGGAAGTATACCCTTTGATGTCTAACAGCAGCATGATCAGCACATGGACGATTTATGATTGGCCGGAAATAATGTAACCTCGCATGGCAACCTATGCCCGGCTTATGATTGGTGTTGACCCTCGTTAAGTATGTTCCAACCCTATTGATTTGTATAAAAACGTGTGGATTTCTGTATGTTTTTGTTCTTGCTCTGCCAGCATAGAGGGACTCTATCAGGAGTCCAAATCAATGCTGCAGACTAAGAACCCTGTTATTAAAGTTGTGATGAACTTTAAAATGTATTCGACTTCAGTTTTTACTGAACCAGACTGAGGGGAAAGAATCCGGATCGTCATTTGCAGGACTCCTTTCTTACCCAATATGTAAAAAGCCCAACAAGAGAGGAAGTACTGCTGGATCTAGTAATGTGAAATGAACCAGAACAGATGAGAGAAGAAAGCATAGGGGAATACATAGGCAATAGCGATCACAACATAATAAGGTTTAAGATAATGATTGAGAAGGACATAGGTAAGACAAAGACCAAAGTAATAAATTGGAAAAAAGCTGATTTTAAGGGGATGAGAATGGAACTAGGGAAATTAAACTGGAAAAATGTACTGATAAGCAAAGAGATAGAACAGCAGTAGGAAACACTTCAAATGGTGACCAATAGAGTCCAGGAGAAATATATTCCACTAAAAAGCAAGAACAAATTAGCCAGAAATAAGCCATGGATGAATAAAGAAATAAGGGCAAAATTGAAACGAAAGAAAAAGGCATACATCAAGTCATAGACAACAATGGAGAGGATGATAAAAGGGAATACAAAAAGGTTAGGAAAGAAGTAAAAAATAAATTCGGAAAAATTTATGTGTGAGATCGCTAGCTTTTTGGCAACCAAAGGTATTAAGGGATATGGGGCAGAGGCAGGTATATGGAGCTAGATCACAGATCAGCTATGATCTTATCAAATGGCGGAGCAGGCACGAGGGGCTGAATGGCCTACTCCTGTTCCAATGTTCCTATGTTCCTATGAAAGCAAAAAGTAACTACAAAATTAAATTATCAAGGAATATAAAAAGATATAGTAAAGTATTCTACAGACACATAAATAACAAAAGAAAAATCAGGATAGGGATAGGGCCACTAAGGAATACACAAGATAAACGTACAGGTAATGACAGCGAAATGGCAGAAATATTAAATAATTACTTTGTCTCAGTATTTACCAGGGAGACTAACAAGGTGGGTTATGACATTAGAAGAAGAGATCAAAAAAATATAAAGTCATTTAAGATAGAAAGGGGGGAGATAATTGATAAACTAATCAAACTTAGAGAGGATAAAATCCCTCCATGCATATTGAAAGAAGTTAGGGAAGAGATAGCAGAGGCACTATTGCATATATATAAAAAATCATTAGAAAAGGGAATAGTGTCAGAGGTCTGGCGGACAATTAATGTGATTCCTATATTTAAAAAGCGACATAGAACAAGTCTAGGGAACTATAGACCAATTAGCTTCACGTTGACAGTAGGAAAGAACATGGAATCCTTACTCAAAGATGTAATAGAAGAAAATTTAGAAACCAAAAATATAATAAAGAATAGTCAACACGGATTTCAAAAGGGAAGGTCATGCTTGACCAATCTTATTGAATTCTTTGAAGAAGTAGCAGAAAGGGTAATGTAGTAGATGTAATATATTTGGATTTTCAAAAGGCCTTCGATAAGGAACTGCATAGTAGACTCATGACTAAGGTCAGCGTGTGGAGTCGGGGACAAGTAGCAGAATGGAAAGCACGCTGGCTACAAAACAGAAAACAGAGAGTAGGGGTTAAAGGTAGTTACTCAGACTGGAAAAAGATGGGAAGTGGTGTTCTACAGGGATCGGTGCTGGGACCACTGATGTTCACCATTTACATTAACGATTTGAATTCTGGAATCAGAAGCACAATTTCAAAATTTGCGGACTACACCAAATTGGGGGCGTAGTTAATACTGAGGAAGACTGCGACAAAATCCAGGAAGACATTGATAAACTTGCAGAACGAGTGTGTAATTGGCAAATGAATTTCTATATAGATAAGTGTGAGGTGGGAAGAATAAGGAGGCCACATACTCCTTGGAAAATAAGAGCACAAATGGGGTAGAGGAGCAGTGGGATCTGGGGGTACAGATACACAAATCACGAAAAATAGCGATGCAGGTTAATAAGGCCATAAAGAAAGCAAACAAAGTACTTGGGTTTATTTCTAGAGGGATAGAATTGAAAAGCAGCAAAGTTATGTTAAACTTGTATACAACCTTGGTTAGACCACATGGAGTACTGTGAACAGTTATAAAAAGGATATGGAGGCATTGGAGAAGGTGTAAAAAAGATTTACTAGGATGATACTGGAACTGAGCGGTTATACCTATCAGGAAAGATTGAACAGGCTGGGGCTCTTTTCTCTGGAACGGAGAAGACTGAGGGGTGACCTGATAGAAGTCTTTAAGATTATGAAAGGGTTTAATAGGGTAGACATAGAGAAGATGTTTCCACTTGCGGGGCGAGACCAGAACGAGGGGCCATAAAAATACGATAGTCACTAATAAATCCAATAGGGAATTCAGGAGAAACTTCTTTACCCAGAGAGGGTAAGAATATGGAACTCGCTACCACAAGGAGTAGTTGAGGCGACTAGCATAGATGCATTTAAGGGGAAGCTAGATAAACACATGAGGGAGAAAGGAATGGAAGGATATGTTGATGGGGTTAGATGAAGAAGGGTGGGAGGAGGCTTGTGTGGAGCATAAACACCAGCATGGACCTGTTGGGCTGAATGGCCTGTTTCTGTGCTGGACATTCTATGTAATTTACTTTTTGTGGTCAGCGGTTGTTTGACGTGCAGTAACCCATCACGTTATTTAAGAGTCTGCAAACCAAGCTACTGATAAATCTTCACCTGTAGAATTTCTGTTTACCTGGTATGGAGGACACACTCTTTCCCCATAGGGTCACACTACACACCTAAGTACAGAGAGCTCAGGCATGGGTTGGCAAAGTCAAGCCTTAGGGATGCCCAAATGTACAGCTGGAATTTGACCAGTTAAAACTGCACAGCTTACCAATACAGAATGCTAGTAAGCTGTCCAGTGCTTGCCCAGTTAGGGCTACCCGACCTGCTAGAGCATTGACTTGCTGGGTGAACATGGAGTAAAATGGGAAGATTCTTCCCCCCACACCCCCCTTCCACCCCCACCCCCGCCGCCCCCAGTGACAGGTACTAGGTACCATTAGTGAGCCAGGCTGGCTAGTCATTCATCAACGGTGTTCTGGAGTGCAGACCTGCTATTAAAATTAATGGATGGAAAACTGTGAGACAGGTGCCCCCGAATTCTCAGAGAGCAAAGCTCTGCACCAGGAGCAATGAGGATGAAAATTTATTCCTACAGAGTTCCAACCACACTGGCAACATCTCGCAAGGCAATGATTCATAAACGGCAAGAGCAGCAATATGTGATGGACACGCAGAGTGCCTCACAGTATGGCAGTGTAATTGAAAGATGACAGTGTTGTCGGAATTCAAGGAACATGGAGGGTGAGAATGGTCATGGGTGGTAGTGCATAATGGGAAATATTGAACCGGCCACTGTTTTACAACCCGCCTGTTTTACACTTCACCTGTTTTTTTACACCCTGCCTGTTTTACACTTCACCTATTTTATACCCTGCCTGTTTTACACTCCGCCAGTTTTACAACCTGCCTCTTTTACAACCCGCCTGTTTTACACTCCGCCTGTTTTACACTCCGCCTGTTTTACACTCCGCCTGTTTTACAACCCGCCTGTTTTACACTTCGCCTATTTTACACCCTGCCTGTTTTCCACCCCGTCTGTTTTACACTCCGCCTGTTTTACACCCCGCCTGTTTTACACCCTGACTGTTTTACACCCTGCCTGCTTTACACACCGCCTGCTTTACACACCACCTGTTTTCCACCCTGCCTGTTTTACACCCTGCCAGTTTTATACCCCGCCTGTTTTCCACCCCGTCTGCTTTACACCCCGTCTGCTTTACACCCCGCCAGTTTTATACCCCGCCTGTTTTACACCCCGCCAGTTTTCCACCCTGCCTGTTTTAGACCCTGCCTGTTTTACACTTCGTCTGCTTGACACCCCGCCAGTTTTCCAACCCGCCTGTTTTACATTCCGCCTGTTTTCCAGCCTGCCTGTTTTACACCCTGCCTGTTTTACGCACCGCATGCTTTACACCCTGTCTGTTTTAAACGCCCGCCTGTTTTACACCCTGCCTGTTTTACACCCTGCCTGTTTTACACCCTGCATGCTTAACACCCTGCCTGTTTTCCACCCCGCCTGCTTTACACACCGCCTGCTTTACACACCACCTGTTTTCCACCCTGCCTATTTTCCACCCCACCTGTTTTACACCCCATCTGTTTTCCACCCTGTCTGCTTCAAACCCCGCCTCTTTTACACCCTGTCTGTTTTAAACCCCGCCTGTTTTTACACACCGCCTGTTTTTACACCCCGCCAGTTTTACACCCCGCCTGTTTTCCATCCCGTCTGCTTTACACCCCGCCAGTTTTCCACCCCGCCTGTTTTCCACCCCGCCTGTTTTCCACCTTGTCTGTTTTACACCCCGTCTGTTTTACACCCCGCCTGCTTGACACCCCGCCAGTTTTCCACCCCGCCTGTTTTACATTCCGCCTGTTTTCCAGCCTGCCTGTTTGACACCCTGCCTGTTTTACGCACCGCATGCTTTACACCCTGTCTGTTTTACACCCTGTCTGTTTTACACCCTGCCTGCTTTACATCCTGCCTGTTTTACACCCCGTCTGTTTTACACCCCACCTGTTTTTACACCCTGTCTGTTTTACACTCCTCCTGTTTTACATCCCGCCTGTTTTACACCCTGTCTGTTTTACACCCCTCTGGTTTTACACCTTGTCTGTTTTACACCCTGCCTGTTTTACACCCTGCCTGTTTTACACCCTGTCTGTTTTACACCGTGTCTGTTTTACACCCCGCCTGTTTTACACCCCGCCTGTTTTACACCCGTCTGTTTTACATCCTGCCTGTTTTACATCCTGCCTGTTTTACACCCCGTCTGCTATACAACCAGCCTGTTTTGCATTCTGTCTGTTGTACACACTGCCTGTTTTTACACACCGCCTGTTTTTATACCCCGCCTGTTATACACCCCGCCTGTTTTACACCCCGCCTGTTTTCCACCCTGTCTGCTTTACACCCCGCCAGTTTTGCACACAGCCTGTTTTCCACCCCGCCTGTTTTACACCCCATCTGTTTTCCACCCTGTCTGTTTCAAACCCTGCCTCTTTTACACCCCGCCTGTTTTACACCCCGCCTGTTTTACACCTTGCCTATTTTACACCTTTCCTGTTTTACACACCGCCTGTTTTTACACCCTGTCTGTTTTACACCCCTCCTATTTTACACATTGCCTGTTTTACACACCGCCTGTTTTTACACCCTGTCTGTTTTACACTACTCCTGTTTTACACCCCGCCTGTTTTACACACCGCCTGTTTTCCACCCCGCCTGTTTTACACTCCGCCTGTTTTACACCCCGCCTGTTTTACACCCTGACTGTTTTACACCCTGCCTGCTTTACACACCGCCTGCTTTACACACCACCTGTTTTCCACCCTGCCTGTTTTACACCCTGCCAGTTTTATACCCCGCCTGTTTTCCACCCCGTCTGCTTTACACCCCGCCAGTTTTATACCCCGCCTGTTTTACACCCCGCCAGTTTTCCACCCTGCCTGTTTTAGACCCTGCCTGTTTTACACTTCGTCTGCTTGACACCCCGCCAGTTTTCCAACCCGCCTGTTTTACATTCCGCCTGTTTTCCAGCTTGCCTGTTTTACACCCTGCCTGTTTTACGCACCGCATGCTTTACACCCTGTCTGTTTTAAACGCCCGCCTGTTTTACACCCTGCCTGTTTTACACCCTGCCTGTTTTACACCCTGCATGCTTAACACCCTGCCTGTTTTCCACCCCGCCTGCTTTACACACCGCCTGCTTTACACACCACCTGTTTTCCACCCTGCCTATTTTCCACCCCACCTGTTTTACACCCCATCTGTTTTCCACCCTGTCTGCTTCAAACCCCGCCTCTTTTACACCCTGTCTGTTTTAAACCCCGCCTGTTTTTACACACCGCCTGTTTTTACACCCCGCCAGTTTTACACCCCGCCTGTTTTCCATCCCGTCTGCTTTACACCCCGCCAGTTTTCCACCCCGCCTGTTTTCCACCCCGCCTGTTTTCCACCTTGTCTGTTTTACACCCCGTCTGTTTTACACCCCGCCTGCTTGACACCCCGCCTGCTTGACACCCCGCCAGTTTTCCACCCCGCCTGTTTTACATTCCGCCTGTTTTCCAGCCTGCCTGTTTTACACCCTGCCTGTTTTACGCACCGCATGCTTTACACCCTGTCTGTTTTACACCCTGTCTGTTTTACACCCTGCCTGCTTTACATCCTGCCTGTTTTACACCCCGTCTGTTTTACACCCCACCTGTTTTTACACCCTGTCTGTTTTACACTCCTCCTGTTTTACATCCCGCCTGTTTTACACCCTGTCTGTTTTACACCCCTCTGGTTTTACACCTTGTCTGTTTTACACCCTGCCTGTTTTACACCCTGCCTGTTTTACACCCTGTCTGTTTTACACCCCGCCTGTTTTACACCCCGCCTGTTTTACACCCGTCTGTTTTACATCCTGCCTGTTTTACATCCTGCCTGTTTTACACCCCGTCTGCTATACAACCAGCCTGTTTTGCACTCTGTCTGTTGTACACACTGCCTGTTTTTACACACCGCCTGTTTTTATACCCCGCCTGTTATACACCCCGCCTGTTTTACACCCCGCCTGTTTTCCACCCTGTCTGCTTTACACCCCGCCAGTTTTGCACACAGCCTGTTTTCCACCCCGCCTGTTTTACACCCCATCTGTTTTCCACCCTGTCTGTTTCAAACCCCGCCTCTTTTACACCCCGCCTGTTTTACACCCCGCCTGTTTTACACCTTGCCTATTTTACACCTTTCCTGTTTTACACACCGCCTGTTTTTACACCCTGTCTGTTTTACACCCCTCCTATTTTACACATTGCCTGTTTTACACACCGCCTGTTTTTACACCCTGTCTGTTTTACACTCCTCCTGTTTTACACCCCGCCTGTTTTACACACCGCCTGTTTTTACACCCTGTCTGTTTTAAACCCTGCCTATTTTACACCCTGCCTGTTTTACACCCTGCCTGTTTTACACCCTGCCTGTTTTACACCCCGCCTGTTTTCCAAACTCTCTGCTTTACACCCCGCCAGTTTTACACCCCGCCTGTTTTCCACCCCGCCTGTTTTCCACCCCGCCAGTTTTCCACCCCACCTGTTTTACATTCCGCCTGTTTTAGACCCTGCCTGTTTTACACCCCGTCTGCTTGGCACCCTCCTGTTTTCCACCCCGCCTGTTTTCCAGCCTGCCTGTTTTATAACCTGCGTGTTTTATACCCTGCATGCTTTACATCCTGTCTGTTTTAAACCCCGCCTGTTTTACACCCTGCCTGTTTTACACCCTGCCTGTTTTACAGCCTGCATGCTTTACACCCTGCCTGTTTTCCACCCCGCCTGTTTTACACACTGCCTGCTTTACACACCGCCTACTTTACACCCCACCTGTTTTACACCCCATCTGTTTGCCACCCTGTCTGTTTCAAACCCCGCCTCTTTTACACCTCGCCTGTTTTACACCCCGCCTGTTTTACACCTTGCCTATTTTACACCTTGCCTGTTTTACACACCGCCTGTTTTTACACCCTGTCTGTTTTACACCCCTCCTATTTTACACATTCCCTGTTTTACACACCGCCTGTTTTTACACCCTGTCTGTTTTAAACCCCGCCTGTTTTACACCCTGCCTGTTTTACACCCTGCCTGTTTTACACCCTGCCTGTTTTACACCCTGCATGCTTAACACCCTGCCTGTTTTCCACCCCGCCTGCTTTACACACCGCCTGCTTTACACACCACCTGTTTTCCACCCTGCCTATTTTCCACTCCACCTGTTTTACACCCCGCCTGTTTTCCACCCTGTCTGTTTCAAACCCCGCCTCTTTTACACCCTGTCTGTTTTAAACCCCGCCTGTTTTTACACCCCGCCTGTTTTTACACCCCGCCAGTTTTACACCCCGCCTGTTTTCCACCCCGCCTGTTTTCCACCTTGTCTGTTTTACACCCCGTCTGTTTTACACCCCGCCTGTTTTACACCCCGCCTGCTTGACACTCCGCCAGTTTTCCACCCCGCCTGTTTTACATTCCGCCTGTTTTCCAGCCTGCCTGTTTTACACCCTGCCTGTTTTACGCACCGCATGCTTTACACCCTGTCTGTTTTACACCCTGTCTGTTTTACACCCTGCCTGTTTTACACCCTGCATGCTTTACACCCTGTCTGTTTTACACTCCGTCTGTTTTACACCCCACCTGTTTTTACACCCTGTCTGTTTTACACTCCTCCTGTTTTACACCCGCCTGTTTTACACCCTGTCTGTTTTACACCCTGTCTGTTTTACACCCCTCCGGTTTTACACCCTGCCTGTTTTACACCCTGCCTGTTTTACACCCTGCCTGTTTTACACCGTGTCTGTTTTACACCCCTCCTGTTTTACACCCCTCCTGTTTTACACCCTGCCTGTTTTACACCCCTACTGTTTTACACCCCTCCTGTTTTACACCCTGCCTGTTTTACACACTGCCTGTTTTACACCCCGTCTGTTTTACACACTGCCTGTTTTACACACTGCCTGTTTTACACGCTGTCTGTTTTACACCCCGTCTGTTTTACACCCTGACTGTTTTACATCCTGCCTGTTTTACACCCCTCCTGTTTTAAACCCCGCCTGTTTTACACCCTGTCTGTTTTACACCCCGCCTGTTTTACACCCGTCTGTTTTACATCCTGCCTGTTTTACACCCCGTCTGCTATACAACCAGCCTGTTTTGCACTCTGTCTGTTGTACCCACTGCCTGTTTTTACACCCCGCCTGTTTTTACACCCCGCCAGTTTTACACCCCGCCTGTTTTCCACCCCGCCTGTTTTCCACCTTGTCTGTTTTACACCCCGCCTGTTTTACACCCCGCCTGCTTGACACCCCGCCAGTTTTTACACCCTGTCTGTTTTACACCCCTCCTATTTTACACATTGCCTGTTTTACACACCGCCTGTTTTTACACCCTGTCTGTTTTACACTACTCCTGTTTTACACCCCGCCTGTTTTACACACCGCCTGTTTTCCACCCCGCCTGTTTTACACTCCGCCTGTTTTACACCCCGCCTGTTTTACACCCTGACTGTTTTACACCCTGCCTGCTTTACACACCGCCTGCTTTACACACCACCTGTTTTCCACCCTGCCTGTTTTACACCCTGCCAGTTTTATACCCCGCCTGTTTTCCACCCCGTCTGCTTTACACCCCGCCAGTTTTATACCCCGCCTGTTTTACACCCCGCCAGTTTTCCACCCTGCCTGTTTTAGACCCTGCCTGTTTTACACTTCGTCTGCTTGACACCCCGCCAGTTTTCCAACCCGCCTGTTTTACATTCCGCCTGTTTTCCAGCTTGCCTGTTTTACACCCTGCCTGTTTTACGCACCGCATGCTTTACACCCTGTCTGTTTTAAACGCCCGCCTGTTTTACACCCTGCCTGTTTTACACCCTGCCTGTTTTACACCCTGCATGCTTAACACCCTGCCTGTTTTCCACCCCGCCTGCTTTACACACCGCCTGCTTTACACACCACCTGTTTTCCACCCTGCCTATTTTCCACCCCACCTGTTTTACACCCCATCTGTTTTCCACCCTGTCTGCTTCAAACCCCGCCTCTTTTACACCCTGTCTGTTTTAAACCCCGCCTGTTTTTACACACCGCCTGTTTTTACACCCCGCCAGTTTTACACCCCGCCTGTTTTCCATCCCGTCTGCTTTACACCCCGCCAGTTTTCCACCCCGCCTGTTTTCCACCCCGCCTGTTTTCCACCTTGTCTGTTTTACACCCCGTCTGTTTTACACCCCGCCTGCTTGACACCCCGCCTGCTTGACACCCCGCCAGTTTTCCACCCCGCCTGTTTTACATTCCGCCTGTTTTCCAGCCTGCCTGTTTTACACCCTGCCTGTTTTACGCACCGCATGCTTTACACCCTGTCTGTTTTACACCCTGTCTGTTTTACACCCTGCCTGCTTTACATCCTGCCTGTTTTACACCCCGTCTGTTTTACACCCCACCTGTTTTTACACCCTGTCTGTTTTACACTCCTCCTGTTTTACATCCCGCCTGTTTTACACCCTGTCTGTTTTACACCCCTCTGGTTTTACACCTTGTCTGTTTTACACCCTGCCTGTTTTACACCCTGCCTGTTTTACACCCTGTCTGTTTTACACCCCGCCTGTTTTACACCCCGCCTGTTTTACACCCGTCTGTTTTACATCCTGCCTGTTTTACATCCTGCCTGTTTTACACCCCGTCTGCTATACAACCAGCCTGTTTTGCACTCTGTCTGTTGTACACACTGCCTGTTTTTACACACCGCCTGTTTTTATACCCCGCCTGTTATACACCCCGCCTGTTTTACACCCCGCCTGTTTTCCACCCTGTCTGCTTTACACCCCGCCAGTTTTGCACACAGCCTGTTTTCCACCCCGCCTGTTTTACACCCCATCTGTTTTCCACCCTGTCTGTTTCAAACCCCGCCTCTTTTACACCCCGCCTGTTTTACACCCCGCCTGTTTTACACCTTGCCTATTTTACACCTTTCCTGTTTTACACACCGCCTGTTTTTACACCCTGTCTGTTTTACACCCCTCCTATTTTACACATTGCCTGTTTTACACACCGCCTGTTTTTACACCCTGTCTGTTTTACACTCCTCCTGTTTTACACCCCGCCTGTTTTACACACCGCCTGTTTTTACACCCTGTCTGTTTTAAACCCTGCCTATTTTACACCCTGCCTGTTTTACACCCCGCCTGTTTTACACCCTGCCTGTTTTACACCCTGCCTGTTTTACACCCCGCCTGTTTTCCAAACTCTCTGCTTTACACCCCGCCAGTTTTACACCCCGCCTGTTTTCCACCCCGCCTGTTTTCCACCCCGCCAGTTTTCCACCCCACCTGTTTTACATTCCGCCTGTTTTAGACCCTGCCTGTTTTACACCCCGTCTGCTTGGCACCCTCCTGTTTTCCACCCCGCCTGTTTTCCAGCCTGCCTGTTTTATAACCTGCGTGTTTTATACCCTGCATGCTTTACATCCTGTCTGTTTTAAACCCCGCCTGTTTTACACCCTGCCTGTTTTACACCCTGCCTGTTTTACAGCCTGCATGCTTTACACCCTGCCTGTTTTCCACCCCGCCTGTTTTACACACTGCCTGCTTTACACACCGCCTACTTTACACCCCACCTGTTTTACACCCCATCTGTTTGCCACCCTGTCTGTTTCAAACCCCGCCTCTTTTACACCTCGCCTGTTTTACACCCCGCCTGTTTTACACCTTGCCTATTTTACACCTTGCCTGTTTTACACACCGCCTGTTTTTACACCCTGTCTGTTTTACACCCCTCCTATTTTACACATTCCCTGTTTTACACACCGCCTGTTTTTACACCCTGTCTGTTTTAAACCCCGCCTGTTTTACACCCTGCCTGTTTTACACCCTGCCTGTTTTACACCCTGCCTGTTTTACACCCTGCATGCTTAACACCCTGCCTGTTTTCCACCCCGCCTGCTTTACACACCGCCTGCTTTACACACCACCTGTTTTCCACCCTGCCTATTTTCCACTCCACCTGTTTTACACCCCGCCTGTTTTCCACCCTGTCTGTTTCAAACCCCGCCTCTTTTACACCCTGTCTGTTTTAAACCCCGCCTGTTTTTACACCCCGCCTGTTTTTACACCCCGCCAGTTTTACACCCCGCCTGTTTTCCACCCCGCCTGTTTTCCACCTTGTCTGTTTTACACCCCGTCTGTTTTACACCCCGCCTGTTTTACACCCCGCCTGCTTGACACTCCGCCAGTTTTCCACCCCGCCTGTTTTACATTCCGCCTGTTTTCCAGCCTGCCTGTTTTACACCCTGCCTGTTTTACGCACCGCATGCTTTACACCCTGTCTGTTTTACACCCTGTCTGTTTTACACCCTGCCTGTTTTACACCCTGCATGCTTTACACCCTGTCTGTTTTACACTCCGTCTGTTTTACACCCCACCTGTTTTTACACCCTGTCTGTTTTACACTCCTCCTGTTTTACACCCGCCTGTTTTACACCCTGTCTGTTTTACACCCTGTCTGTTTTACACCCCTCCGGTTTTACACCCTGCCTGTTTTACACCCTGCCTGTTTTACACCCTGCCTGTTTTACACCGTGTCTGTTTTACACCCCTCCTGTTTTACACCCCTCCTGTTTTACACCCTGCCTGTTTTACACCCCTACTGTTTTACACCCCTCCTGTTTTACACCCTGCCTGTTTTACACACTGCCTGTTTTACACCCCGTCTGTTTTACACACTGCCTGTTTTACACACTGCCTGTTTTACACGCTGTCTGTTTTACACCCCGTCTGTTTTACACCCTGACTGTTTTACATCCTGCCTGTTTTACACCCCTCCTGTTTTAAACCCCGCCTGTTTTACACCCTGTCTGTTTTACACCCCGCCTGTTTTACACCCGTCTGTTTTACATCCTGCCTGTTTTACACCCCGTCTGCTATACAACCAGCCTGTTTTGCACTCTGTCTGTTGTACCCACTGCCTGTTTTTACACCCCGCCTGTTTTTACACCCCGCCAGTTTTACACCCCGCCTGTTTTCCACCCCGCCTGTTTTCCACCTTGTCTGTTTTACACCCCGCCTGTTTTACACCCCGCCTGCTTGACACCCCGCCAGTTTTTACACCCTGTCTGTTTTACACTCCTCCTGTTTTACATACCGCCTGTTTTACACCCTGTCTGTTTTACACCCCTCTGGTTTTACACCTTGTCTGTTTTACACCCTGCCTGTTTTACACCCGGCCTGTTTTACACCCTGTCTGTTTTACACCGTGTCTGTTTTACATCCCGCCTGTTTTACACCCTGTCTGTTTTACACCCCTCTGGTTTTACACCTTGTCCGTTTTACACCCTGCCTGTTTTACACCCTGCCTGTTTTACACCCTGTCTGTTTTACACCGTGTCTGTTTTACACCCCGCCTGTTTTACACCCCGCCTGTTTTACACCCGTCTGTTTTACATCCTGCCTGTTTTACATCCTACCTGTTTTACACCCCGTCTGCTATACAACCAGCCTGTTTTGCACTCTGTCTGTTGTACACACTGCCTGTTTTTACACACCGCCTGTTTTTATACCCCGCCTGTTATACACCCCGCCTGTTTTACACCCCGCCTGTTTTCCACCCTGTCTGCTTTACACCACGCCAGTTTTACACACCGCCTGTTTTCCACCCCGCCTGTTTTACACCCCATCTGTTTTCCACCCTGTCTGTTTCAAACCCCGCCTCTTTTACACCCCGCCTGTTTTACACCCCGCCTGTTTTACACCTTGCCCATTTTACACCTTTCCTGTTTTACACACCGCCTGTTTTTACACCCTGTCTGTTTTACACCCCTACTATTTTACACATTGCCTGTTTTACACACCGCCTGTTTTTACACCCTGTCTGTTTTACACCCCTCCTGTTTTACACCCTGTCTGTTTTACACCCCTCCGGTTTTACACCTTGTCTGTTTTGCACTCCGCCTGTTTTACACCCTGTCTGTTTTACACCCTGCCTGTTTTACACCCTGTCTGTTTTACACCCTGCCTGTTTTACACCCCGTCTGCTTTACACCCTGTCTGTTTTACACCCTACCTGTTTTCCACCCCACCTGTTTTACACCCCGCCTGTTTTACACCCTGTCTGTTTTACACCCCTCCTGTTTTACACCCCTCCGGTTTTGCACCCCGCCTGTTTTACACCCTGGGCCCGATTTTAGCACCCGGTCCCGGGTGCGTTCTCGGCGGGGGGGCCTCTAAAATCCCGATTTCGAGGAGCGGGACCGGATCGCGCCTCGATCCCACCCACTTCCGGGTGCCGCGCTGACGTGCGGGGGTGCGTGCGTAGCCCCCGCTGGTGGGAATCCCGCAGGCAATTAAAGCCAGCGGGGTTCCACTTGAGTGTATTTATCTAGGTATTTCAGGTCATTAAATGACCTGATTGAGCTGTTTATTTAACAAGTGTGGGATTTTACAGTGAAATGAGACTGTTTCCCATACTGGGGGAAACACTCACACTCTCAACGGACGTGTTGCAGCCAGCAGCCTGTGGCAGCTGCCAAGGTGCATTCCACAGGTGGGGGGGGGGAGAGCCTTCACCAACGCAGGAGGACACTCCGTAACATTGGGCAACGCCTGCCCTCCACCACCCTCCTCCAAGCAAGAAGATTCACCGGCGTGGAAGTGCAACCCCTGTGCGAGGACACACTTTTCTAGCGTGCACAACCCCTCAGACCTACACCTGCCAGATGGGTGCTGCGTTGACATCCTCGGAGGACGAACAGCATGACCAGCCTCAGCAGCCACGCAGTCCACGCCGTCCGCCTCAGAGACGTGCATCCCCACAACACGGTGCTGTGACACACCCACCTGCACAGCAGGATGGAGGGCATCCGCAGAGAGAGATGCGTCGCAGGAGGCACTACCCTCCGCACAGGGTCTACAGACCGAGGCTCAGCTTCATGGACCTCTCTGAGCAGCAGTGCATACGGAGGCTCAGAGTCACTCGCCAGGTAGTCGCCGACATCTGCAGCCTCCTCAATGACGAGCTGCTCCCGGATGGACCAAGCAGCATCTTCTTACCCGTCGCCGTCAAAGTCACCACTGCCCTCAACTTCTTCGCCTCCGGATCCTTCCAGGGTGCCACGGGGGACATCACCGGGGTCTGTCAGTCGTCTGCACACGAGTGCATAAGGCAGGTCACCGATGGGTTGTTCCGCAGGGCCTCGCACTACATCAACTTCGCCATGGATGAGCGCAGCCAGACGGAGAGGGCGGTTGGATTCCATGCCATGGCCGGCTTCCCACGGGTGCAGGGTGTAATCGATTGCACCCACATAGCAATACGGGCACCTCCACATGAGCCAGGGCTGTTCATCAACAGGAAGGGGTATCACTCCATGAATGCCCAGCTCATTTGTGACCACCGCCAGAGATTCCTACACGTGTGCACCAGATACCCCGGCAGCTGCCACGATGCCTTCGTCCTCAGGGAGTCCACCGTCCCGCCCCTCTTCCACGCACCCAACGCCGGCAACGGCTGGCTCCTCGGCGACAAGTGGTATCCCCTGCACACGTGGCTTATGACACCTCTGAGGAACCCCATTACCGAGCCGCAGCGTCGGTATAATGACAGCCACATTGCTACCAGGTCTACAATTGAGCAGGCTATAGGGCTGCTCAAGATGCACTTCAGGTGCCTTGATCGTTCCGGGGGAGCACTCCAATACACGGCATTCAGAGTGGGACGAATTATAGTTGTCTGCTGTGCCCTGCATAACATGGCACTACAGAGAGGGGTGCCGCTGGAGGAGGCCCCATGCACACCCGCCACCCACATTGAGGACGACAATGAGGAGGAGGAGGAGGAAGAGGGAGAGGAGGAGGAACGACCCATGCGCCGAACACCGGCTCACCTGCGTGCTCGTCAGGCCAGGGAGGCACTCATATGCCAACGGTTCTCCTAACATCACACTGTGTGAGGCATTCACATGTCATAACGTGCACAGACGAGGGTCCATACAGGCTCCCTCCACAGAAGAGTGGTGCCTGTACACCTGCACCCACTGTATTATGCCCAATGGGTGGGACGGGGTGGTCGTCGTCATGATGAGGCGCACGGAAGGGACATATTGCACAAGCCGCAGAATTATGGACAAGAGGTGGCTGCATTGGTGAGAAAAAGTGAGTTTATTTTGTGGTGACATTCAAAGAGTGGAAATTAAAAAAAAACAAATAGACAAACACCCTGGTGCAATCCCTGTGTGCTCACGGAACTTTAGGCTTTCGTTTTCGGGACCCCCTACGTGGTGCTACCCCTGTGGCTCCAGCAGAGGTGGTGGCAGGTTGATCCTGTTTGTGCCCTGACCGGGTAGATGCTTTGGGCCGACGCCCCCTGGGTTTTGGTGCCCGTGAGGGCACCTCCACAGACTGCTCCTCCTGCACCTGTGCAGGGGCAGACTCGGCCACCTGGAGAGGATGGACTATTGCAGGCACTGGTTGAGAGGGGGGCAACGGGTGAGACGTGGGGGCGCCTTGAGTAGCATCCACACTTCCATTTCCCCGTTCACCATCTTCCCTCTCATGGCCAAGGCCCACATCACCCCTTCCACCCTGCTGGACGGCAGTTTGGATGACGTGGGTGAGACCTTGCAAGGCCACCTCCAATGTATCTGTCAACCTGTTGATGGCGGCAGAATGTTGCTCACCCTGAATCCGAACAGCCGTTGTGAGGGCCTGGATGGACTCATTGGTGAGCTGTGCGTGATGCTCGAGGGAGGCTAGCCTGTCCTCCACCGCAGACGTTCCCACACCTACCCGCGACACTATCTCAGAGATGCCTTCACGTCCCTGCGACACTATCTCGGCGATACCCTCCTGCACCTGTGCCACCATTCCCCTCATGCAGGAGTTGGACTCCTCCATCCTCCGTGCGATTGTGGAGAGTGCGCGTGGCACCTCTCCCAGTACCTCGGCAATGTGCTGGTGCCCCTCGATGACTCTCCTTTTGACAGGTGGCCCCCTGGGTTCAGCATCTGGGTCCGGCTGAGCAAAGCCTGGAGAAGAGTGCTCCCACCGACGCGGACCCTCCGCGGCTGACCCTGCCACCAGGGTCTGCTCATGCTCACGTGTGCGCGGTGACTCACCATGTGCAATCCCAACTAACTGAGGGGGGGGACCCACCGAGGTGTGTGTATCTGCGCTGGTGGATGCAAGGCTCATGTGTGACGATGCACCCTCAGAGACGGGCATGTCCTCTGAGGAATCGCCCTCAACCGAAACGTCGATCACAGACGGTCCTGCAAGAGAACAGAGGGAAATATCAGGCATGTGACCAAATGTGGCGGTGCGGCATATGCCATGTGATGCTAAGATCATTCGCGCTCATGAGACATGAGTGACAGCTTTCCCTTACCGGCCGTTTCGCCAGAACCAGACTCGCCATCCACCACCGACAGGCAATGCAGCGTTCGGCTGATCTCCAGTGCCTCGACCTCGGCGTCTGTCAGGGCCACCTCATGTGGCGGGCCCCCTCCGGTGCGTGCCCTATCGCGTGCGTTCCTGGCCCTCTTCTCCTGTGAGGGCAAAACACAAAAACGTTATTGAGTGATGATTACAATGTGAGACACTTCAAGCATTGGTGTGAGTGGGTTGAGCGTGTGCCAGATGGATGGGAGGATGCGTGTGCCACATGGCCATCCCATTGTATGGGCATTGGGGTGTGTGGTAGTGGTCGAGTGGGGACAGGGACGGTGGGTACATGCAGACACTGTGAGGATGATAGTTGGGTGGCTGTGAGGATTGGTGCGGGAGCGCAGTGCTGTCAGTGGAGAAGGGGTTGTGAGGTGTTTGAGGTGATGTGGAAGATGGAGTGACGCAGAGTGCGTTAGTGTACTCACTTTCCCGGACCTGGTGAGGTCATTGAATCTCTTGCGGCACTGAATCCAAGTGCGGGTGGTGTTTCCCCTGCTTGTGACCTCAGCAGCCACCTCCTCCCATGCCCTCTTGGTGGCGCAGGCAGGGCACCCCCTTCCGTCTGTGGGGAACAGCGTCTCCCTCCTCATGCGGACCCCGTCCAGCAGCACCTGGAGGGCGTGGTCCGTGAAACGGGGAGCAGCCTTACCCCTGTGCTCCTCCATCCTTCATGGAGTATAGTTTGTGGCTGGAGGGGCTTTGGTGGACTGCCCCTTTAAATAGAGCGCCACCATCGCTCAGACGTCAATGCGCATGCGCAGGCCACCGGCACGCAGCTGAGAAGCGCGGAACCCGTAACTGCCGGCTAATTACATCAATCATCCCGCGATCGCGCGCGCAATGCACTCAATTTGGACGGCGCGTTTTCCTCGAGCCCGACTGACCACCCGCTGCCAACCCACACCCCTGGTAAAATCGGGCCCCCTGTCTGTTTTACACCCTGCCTGTTTTAAACCCCTCCTGTTATACACCCTGCCTGTTTTAAACCCCTCCTGTTATACACCCTGCCTGTTTTAAACCCCTCCTGTTATACACCCTGCCTGTTTTAAACCCCTCCTGTTATACACCCTGCCTGTTTTACACCCCTCCTGTTTTACACCCCTTCTGTTTTACACCCCTCCTGTATTACACCCTGCCTGTTTTACACCCTGCCTGTTTTACACCCCATCTGTTTTACACCCTGCCTGTTTTACACCCCGCCTGTTTTGCACCGCGCCTGTTTTACACCCCATCTGTTTTGCACCCTGCCTGTTTTACACCCTGCCTGTTTTACACACTGCCTGTTTTACACACTGCCTGTTTTACACACTGCCTGTTTTACACGCTGTCTGTTTTACACCCCGTCTGTTTTACACCCTGACTGTTTTACATCCTGCCTGTTTTACACCCCTCCTGTTTTACACCCGCCTGTTTTACATCCTACCTGTTTTACACCCCGTCTGCTATACAGCCAGCCTGTTTTGCACTCTGTCTGTTTTACACACTGCCTGTTTTTACACACCGCCTGTTTTTACACCCTGCCTGTTTTACACCCCATCTGTTTTGCACCCTGCCTGTTTTACACCCCGCCTGTTTTACACACTGCCTGTTTTACACCCCGCCTGTTTTACACCCTGCCTGTTTTACACCCCTCCTGTTTTATACCCTGCCTGTTTTACACCCTGCCTATTTTACACCCCTCCTGTTTTACACCCTGCCTGTTTTACACCGTGTTTGTTTTACACCCCTCCTGTTTTACATCCTGCCTGTTTTACACCCCTCCTGTTTTACACCCCGTCTGTTTTACACCCTGCCTGTTTTACACCCCGTCCGTTTTACACCCTGCCTGTTTTACACCCCGCCTGTTTTACACCTGTCTGTTTTACACCCCGTCTGTTTTACATCCTGCCTGTTTTACACCCTGCCTGTTTTACACTCTGCCTGTTTTACACCCCGTCTGCTTTACACCCCTCCTGTTTTACAGCCCTCCTGTTTTACACCCTGCCTGTTTTACACCCCTCCTGTTTTACACCCCTCCTGTTTTACATCCCTCCTGTTTTACACCCTGCCTGTTTTACACCCTGCCTGTTTTACAACCTGCCTGTTTTACACCCCTCCTGTTTTACACCCTGCCTGTTTTACACGCTGTCTGCTTTACACCCTGCCTGTTTTACACCCTGCCTGTTTTACACCCCTCCTGTTTTACACTCTGCCTGTTTTGCACCCTGTCTGTTTTACACCCCTCCTGTTTTACACCCCTCCTGTTTTACACCCCGTCTGCTTTACACCCTGCCTGTTTTACACCCCGCTTGTTTTACACCCCTCCTGTTTTACACCCCTCCTGTTTTACACTCTGCCTGTTTTGCACCCTGCCTGTTTTACACCCTGCCTGTTTTACACTCTGCCTGTTTTACACTCTGCCTGTTTTGCACCCCGTCTGTTTTACACCTCGCCTGTTTTGCACCGCGCCTGTTTTACACCCTGCCTGTTTTACACCCTGCCTGTTTTACACTCTGCCTGTTTTGCACCCTGTCTGTTTTACACCCCGTCTGTTTTACACCCTGTCTGTTTTACACCCCGCCTGTTTTACACCCCGTTTGTTTTACACCCTGCCTGTTTTACACCCTGTCTGTTTTACACCCCGCCTGTTTTACACCCCGTTTGTTTTACACCCTGCCTGTTTTACACCCTGCCTGTTTTACACCCCGTTTGTTTTACACCCTGCCTGTTTTACACCCTGTCTGTTTTACACCCCGCCTGTTTTACACCCCGTTTGTTTTACACCCCGCCTGTTTTACACCCTGTTTGTTTTACACCCTGCCTGTTTTACACCCTGCCTGTTTTACACTCTGCCTGTTTTGCACCCTGTCTGTTTTACACCCTGCCTGTTTTACACCCTGCCTGTTTTACACCCCGTTTGTTTTACGCCCTGCCTGTTTTACACCCTGTCTGTTTTACACCCCGCCTGTTTTACACCCCGTTTGTTTTACACCCCGCCTGTTTTACACCCTGTTTGTTTTACACGCTGCCTGTTTTACACCCTGCCTGTTTTACACTCTGCCTGTTTTGCACCCTGTCTGTTTTACACCCCGTCTGTTTTACACCCTGTCTGTTTTACACCCCGCGTGTTTTACACCGCGCCTGTTTTACACCCCGCCTGTTTTACACCCCGTTTGTTTTACACCCCGCCTGTTTTACACCCCGTTTGTTTTACACCCCGCCTGTTTTACACCCTGCCTGTTTTACACCCTGCCTGTTTTACACCCCGTTTGTTTTACACCCTGCCTGTTTTACACCCTGTCTGTTTTACACCCCGTTTGTTTTACACCCTGCCTGTTTTACACCCTGTTTGTCTTACACCCTGCCTGTTTTACACCCTGTCTGTTTTACACCCTGCCCAATTTTCTGTACTGTTAAAGTGGAGTCTGCTGGCAACTTCTTTTTGCTGCAGTTTGAAAGATGTCAAGCGGAGAGGGTGATGGCCAAGGAAGGAGTGAGAGCTTCTCTCTTTGCAGACAGAGCCTTGTAATATTGCTGAGAGAGGTCACTCAAAGGAGTGTCACCATCTTTGGATCAGAGGGTCACCCCCTTCGGAAGGGAGCTGTCCGGTCTGTGTGGGAAGAAGTGACGGAGCAGCTAAATGCAGTTTCTGTGATCAGAGGAGGTATTTTAACACGGTGAAGAAGTTTGCTAAGGTTCGTGTTTGCTGAATGTTCCCGTTTCCAGCGCTATGGCATGGCAGCAGCACACACTTTCATTTTCACCAGCTGCATCCTCAGTTGGGTACATGCTGATCATATGGGAGCCCATTCACCTTCCTACAACAATCAGTCCATAGTCATGCATGACACATCTTCCAAATTCCAAGCAATAATCGTGGAGAGGGGCAAAATAGCCTCCATTGAGACCCACTTGCACACTGCATGTTCTTGTGTTCTTATGAACACACGACAAAGGCCAACTGGTCCATCCAGCCTGTTCCTTGTTATGAGAGACAGTGTGGCCAATTGCATAGCAATGGCAGGATCTTTAAAGAGTCAGCTCGTCAGCAATCTCTTTGTGATTACAGGAAAAAGAAGTTGAAAATCAAAAAGGAGAGGCTCGCAACTGGTGGTGACACTCAACTGAAGCTGCTAAACCCACCTAAATGAAGTGACCTTGCAGATCATGGGCTGCCAATTTATGAAGCCCATTGAAGAAGATCATGCAAGTGGCTAATGCACATCTCTAGATTAGTACCCAACAATGCAGTTTTTTCTTCTCTCCATAAATTTATCACACACTTGGACATTCTGTCACGAGGAAACATTGGCACCACAACATCATAGCAATGGCATGTGCTGGCGAATGAACTATGTTATATGGAGTGTGTTGCTGATTGCAATAAATTGTGTTTCCATAGCTTTGGTTGAGGAACAGCACTTTTCAGGATCTGAAGATGTGGGGTTCCACCACGCAGCACGTATTGGCATTCACTTCACCTGTGGCAAGCAGCAGGCCAGGGCTGTCTAGTCCATGCAATTCTGAATGGTAGTTGGAGTGAGACTTGAGAATTGGGAGTTGGGAGCAGTTTCCATTTAGAGGGTAACTCTCCTGAGTGGTAGGTGGCGACAAATGAAAAGGACAAATTAGCAATATTTAATACAAATAGCCAGTGCATCAGACCGGAAAATCTCCAGTCCTGCTCCATGATTGTTGTGGGGCGAGCTACACAAAACAGGACATGTTTTTCAAGGTGACTTTACATCCATTACGTTTCCAACAACTAACTTGGCATTACATTTTTAGCAGATTTGGGTATCAGCCAGGTTCGACTAAAAAGCCAGCACCTTATTTGTTATACCACTTCATATTTTGAGTCTTAACAAATAAGAGCTATTCTCTTTGTTAGTCAATCACAACTCATTTGCTCAATATCATGTCCTTTCCCTTCTGAAAAAAAGAGAAAATCAGAAAAGTTAAAAAAATGTACGAAAGACTTATAATATATACATCCATCTGCAAATGTTACATTCCTGTATCTGTTATTTTATAGAGCTTGGGTGTGTGCTTATTTTTCAAATCAGTGCTATTTTGAGAAGTGTTTAAGAATCAGATGGAAACAATTTTCAGAGGACAGTAATGTTAACACTTACAGTGATTCTTGACTATGTCACTAACAGAGAGGATAAGTACAGAGTTTTCTCACAGAGAAGTTGACAAATGTAACCATAACATTGTACATCTTTGGCAGGGTGTTGGATTAACAATCTCATTTATAGCAACACAAGACTAAACACTATACAGTTAGGGAAAATTAACAAATCAGTTTAAAGAGGAACAGTTTGGATTTTTAACCCACCCCATGCCCACCGCCCCCCCCCCACCATTTTCTCACCTCTGGTCTCCCCAGGTATGTATTACTGGTAGCTGATTGGCCAGGCAAATGACCTACTCCTCGGCCTCCTCCAATACCACTCTGAACCAACTGCCAAGAAACCAATGCCCAGGGTGACTTGCCACTTGCTTTTCCTACTTTCCCTATAGAGAGGTGCTAGCTTCTATTTGACATCAACAAGGTAGCAATGTGACAAAATTAAACAAAGCATTCATTAGAAATGCAGCAATGGTGCAATAGCACGGGGCAATATGGAATCAATGCTTCATTGGGTTGGACTATTCTCTTTTCATTCTTGGGACCTTGGTTCAAATTCAGCTCAAAGCAATGGAGTGAAGTCTCCCCTCTCAAATGATTGAAATGAGTTTGGTAGCCTTAACCATGTTTATAATGGGGATGAGTGTGGGGCAGAAAACTACCTGTAACTTGACATATTAAATGAGAGTTACCACTCCAGCATGACTGGTGTGGGAAATGGAAATATTCACACTGGTATTCTTCTGAGGTTTGGGTTAAAGTATTTTGGTGGGGCAGAGTAAAGGGAGCTTTACTTAACCTCAGGTCAGGCCTGGGGTGGGCGTCTGAAGCTCCTGCCCAAAGCAGGTAGAAGCTTAATTATCATACGCAGAAGAGGGCAGGGAAGAGCCCTGCACCATTTTCAGGCCCAGAGACATGCTGGGCGCCCAAGTCTCCAGCACACCAATGAAATCTGGCAGGGAACAAGGCCTCTGGGGAGGACCTGGAGGCAGGCGGTTATTTAAAAGGTCCAAACACTTTAAGGGTAAGTGCATTAGGCTATTTAAAGGGCCTTCTTGTCAGTTTTTTGTTTCAAAGCACAGCATGTCATGCTTTACAACGGTATTGCATGAAAGAAGGCATGCCAGGGTGACGAGGAGCCAGCGATGCCTTTTTGGTCACATCTACCAAGATGCTGCTGACCATTTCTGGTAAACTCGCCTGAGAACAACTCTGGTAACCTGCCTTCTCAGGCTCTGGATCAGCAGAGGAGCAGATGCCGAGCTCTATCATCGGGTGTCAAAAAACAGCTCTGGGAGGGGGGGTGGGGGCAGAGGGGCTACGCCCCCATAGAAAATAAATCTGATACCTTTAGTATTCACATTCCCCTTCGGTAATTTCTAAATCAGCATTGCTGCTAAATGTGGTTTCATGTACTGCAATAATAGTGATGGAATGTTGGATATATCTGCAGAATTGATTATGCCAAGCCTGTGTCACATTGCACTTTCATCTAACCCCTTGTCTTCATATGTCATACGTCTGTATTTAGAGCTTTTTCTGAGTGGTCAACTCTTTGGAGCTGTATCAGCTTTTTCTAGTTTTCTAGTTTGCAAGAGCAATGGGCTGCAAATTGAGTAATGTTGCAGAAGTCAGCACTTGCAGCCTGAAAGGACCCTGTGGCATAGAAATTGGGGGCTTTCGCCTGGTAGAAACCACATTCGGTGTTTGAGAGGATATTTCGAGGTCTGGTTGAAATAGGACACGGCAAAGCCTCCTTACTGAACCTTAGTGCTGTTACAATGGATACAGATTGTTCCCAGCTCCCAACCTAATCCCCGCTGCGAGCATTGCATAATTATTTAAAGGTGGGGTGTCGGAAAATATTGGGAGGTCATCCCCACGTGCTCCCAATGTGAGATATACTCACGCACTTCCGATGTCACTGCCACTGAGTGACGACTGGAAAATCGTCCTTAATACAAGGGAGTCAAAGGTTATAGTGGATAGACGGGAAAGTAGGGTTGAGGTCACAATCAGATCAGCCATGATTTATCAAATGGCAGAGCAGGCTCGATGGGCCGAGTGACCTACTCCTGCTCTTAATTCGTATGTTTGAATGTTCATATGTACGTATCTTCGTATGTAATATCGACACTATGGGGAAGTTTGAAAACCCAATTGCTCCTAAATAAAGGGCGATGCGTGGAACATAGAATCACACAGCACAAAAGGAGGCCATTCGGCCCATCATGCCTGTGCCAACTCTTTGAAAGAGCTATCCAATTAGTCCCACTCTCCGTGCTTTTTCCCAATAGCCCTGCAAATTTTTTCCTTTTCAAGTATTTATCCAATTCCCTTTTGAAAGTTACTATTGAATCTGTTTCCACCACCCTTTCAGGAAGTGCATTCCAGATCATAACAACTCATTGCATAAAAAAATTCTCCTCATCTCCTTCTGGTTCTTTTGCCAATTATTTTAAATGATCTTAAATCTGTGTCCTCTGGTTACCGACCCAACCGCCAATGGGAACAGTTTCTCCTTATGAGATAAGCAGCAGGTAGCTGAATGAATCAATAAATGTATACTGGTTTCCAAAAATAAGACTACATGATACAAGAGAGTTTGAGAACTGTACTCTGTCTATATTCGTTTGTGTTGCCTTTGTCTATGTTTGACTGTTATTTTTCATTTGTTTTTTACTTAATTTTTAACATGGAATATCAAAATGTAACCACTTACAGAGTTTAAGTTTAAAAACACATCCATAATTTCAAATACTCACAATATCCTTTTTAATTAATCAATATTGCTGTATAATACATTTTTTCATAAAACATGAGAAAATATGAGACAAAGAAAGACCATTTGCCCATTGAGCCTGCTGATTCCAACAGATGACTTGCACCATCATGGACCCAACCCCTAGAGGGAGCTAAATAACCAAAGTAGACATTTCCAAGAAGATAATGCTCGTGAAATTCACACCAGACTCCTCCACCAAGAAAGTGAACGAGAAGTTCAGAGCGTTTACACTATTGTACCCTGAATCTTTACATTCTACAATACTACTCCTTTACTTTCTGCTCTATCTGCTCATGCCAGCCCCAGTGGCATTTTTTAACTGCTTTATCCTTTAGCAAAAGGTGGAAAAGCAAGTTGATTTGGGGAGGGGAGAATATTAATAATTTACTAGAAGAATCCAGTTAAAGGATAATTCTGCAATCTGGTGCTCCCGGTAAGGAGCAGCATTTGCAGGGAGTGCCACTGGAGAAATTGTGGGTGTGTTCTGTCCATTAGTGGGAAGCTGTTGTCAACAAGGATAAACAAATACTGCACTTCTAGAAAATGTAACCAGAAGCTGAAGATCATTTAGTGAGCTCACATTTGTGTATGGTTCTTAGCCTCCTACCTTCAAAAAAAGGTTCAATAAAGACAGTGATGGTTACAGGATAAAATAAAACGGCGATGGCTGGATATCTGAGACAAGAAGAGGTAATACTGGAAATACACAACAGGTCAGCCAGCATCTGTGCAGAGAACAGAGGACCAATGTTTTGGGAATGGCCCTTGTTCAGAACGATGTTAGTTCCCGATTATGAAGATAAATTTGCAGAACTGAACATTTTTATTTGGGGCAAAAAGATTGTGAGGAGGCTGTTTTTGGAGTGCTGAGAGGTGGGGAGGCCTAGACATTTCTGTAGCCTCTAGACTATAGCTGTGGTTCCCTTTAAGTTTCGCCCCAAGTGGCTGCCTCCCAACTTGTAACGTCCATGGTTGGTGGGCAGGAGCAGGAACTGGCGGTAGTCAGGAGGTGGGGGTGGAAAATGGCGTCACTTGACTCCTATTCATGAGGCTCCCGTCTGTTTCAGACAGGAGCTCTGGCTGCCAGGATCCAGCTCTGCCGAAAATTGTACGCAACGTAAATGCAGTGGTAAGTGGGCGGGGCTAGCAACCACTTCATTTTCAGGCCGCTACCACCCCATCTTTGAGCACAAAATGGACGATAACAAATCACGCTCTTTATGTCCGAGCATTGTATGAATCTTCGAACCTCAATGTTAACAGCTTTAGATGGGAGCCTGTTTCACATATCAACTGCTCTGTGGCAAGAAAACAAAGCCCCGATGTTAACCACCCCCCACCGCCCCCACCCCCACCCCCGTCTCCAATGACAACGGAGCATGCGGTTAAAATAGAACCTTCCCATTCACGCCTCATTCCTGCCCACCGCCAATTTAACTTGGGTCTCGGGAAATGTGTGAGGCACTCGCTACAGGATGGCGAGGGCCTCATAAATATGCAAATATCGGGGTCCAACGACGCAAATAGTATCCTGACGCGATTTTAACACACAGTTGCCTGAATCTTGCTGATTGCAGGACCTGCCAGAGAAAGCTGGTGGCAAACAGAATTGGGATCAGAAGAGGCCCAGGAAAGTAAATTAAAAAAAAAATTCTTATGGTTTTTTTGTGGACCAGGAGGACCCACATACCTGACTGCCAGAGATTGTTCCCTTGGGTCCTCAGCGGCGGTGTCCTGCCCCATGAAATCCCTCTCCCGCCCACTGGCTGGGTTGTGACTCCGGCCTGGTTCGGTCGGAAGCCTCAATTCAAAAGTGGAAATGAGGACCGTGAGTTGGAGGTTTGTCAAGTTTTATACACACGTTCTCTCGTTCTACGCTGACAGTCCAAGCTAAGTACCTGCTAATGTTTACGTTCTCCATCACTCCCACCCTGATCTCACTCATTGGGGGTCATTTTGACTTTGGGTGATACCGATTCAGCAGCCTGTAATACATCTCTCCCAATTTTCAGTTCTATTTGACTTCAAATCGAATTTTTTTTACACAGCAAGTTGTTATGATCTGGAATGCACTGCCGGAATGTGTGGTGGAAGCAGATTCAATAATAACTTTCAAAAGGGAATTAGATAAATACTTGAAAAGCAAAAATTTGCAGGGCTATGGAGAAAGAACAAGGGAGTGGGACTAATTGGATAACTCTTCCAAAGAGGCACATTGGGTTGAATGGCCTCCTTCTGTGTTGTATGATTCTATATATAACGGGCGGCTGAATCAATATCACCCATTTTACATTATCACCCAAAATCAAAATTGCCCCCATTGCCTCTCCCAAGCTGCCTGACTGAGATTAAGAGCTCATGTGTGGGGCACTGTGGCTAAGAATCTGGGTTCTGCAACTCCAATAACGCATTAATCCATTGACCATCAGACCACAGGGCCTTTTGCTTATTTTGACTTTAATCTAAGGAAACACTTTGTTGTACCTGCTATGTGCCAATTTTATCTCGTAAGGAGCTTATTCCGAAATCTAAATGACAGCAATAGTAGAGAAATGCAAGAGGCTATTACTGTGCCTACACAACACAAAACATTTATTCTAGTAATTGGTGATTCTCCACCCACCTTTGCTAAGTTAAAAACAGGAGTGCAACCATTGTTTAACTACATGGTGCACAATATTGAGACAGATAGGAAATACTGTTAAAGCATTTAACATTTCGGTGGGAAACACTCTAGCCTCTGAGCCAGAAGGTTGTAGGTTCAAGCCCCACTCCAGGACTTGAACACATAGGCCTTGATTTTTACAGGAGGTGGGGGGGAATGGTGTGCGTGAGCCCGGTAGCAGGTGACACACCCGGAGAGTTCAGGGACATGGAGACCCAGCTGATCTTAATGGCACAGGATTGTTTAAATAAAAGTTTCCGGAGTCCCGCCCGACACCCGTCCAGATTCACTACCTGGCCGGCGGGTGGGAACAGGAATTTGGCGGCAGGAGGCCACAGCCAGAGACCCATGGGAAATGGTCCCCGGCAGTCAAAGAGAGGATCGTAGATTGGCAATCGGGGGGAGAGGGGGTGTTCTCTCAAAATCGGGGATCAGGGGAGGGGTTCCTTTGAGATTGTGGGGAGGCCGAGGCCAGGGATTCCTTCAAGATTGGGGGGAGGCTGGGGCTGGGGAGGTTCAAAGATTCCTTGAGGGGCTTGGGGGGAGCACGCTTGCTTCGCCTGGCCCACAGGGAGATCAAACAGCAGGTCATTTCTTACACTCACCGTGGCCTCTTCTGGCCAGTCGGCTCCTCCCACCCTGGTTCTACAGCCGGGCAGCAGACAGTGAGGGACTCCCCTTGGATTGACATTAATATTATGTCGCACGCAGATGATTTTGCCCGACAGTTTCCCACCCATCGGGATGCAGTAGTGAGGGAGTGCTGCATGGTCGAAAGTGCTGTCTTTTGGATGAGAGGTTAAACTGAGGTCCTTTCAGGTAGATGGAGAAGATCTCATGGTGCTTTTTCAAGAAGAGCAGGGAATTCTCCCGGTGACCTGGCCAACATTTATCCCTCAACCAGTACCACTAAAACAGTTCCATTGGTCATTATCTCATTGCTGTTTGTTGGACCTTGCTGTGCAAGAAATTGTCTGCCTCATTTCCCTACATTACAACAGTGACTACATTAAAAAAAAGTACATCTTTGGCTGTGAAGTGCTTTGGGCTGTCTTGAGGTCGTGAAAAGCACTATATAAATGCAAGTTGTTCTTTCCTTCTTTCGTTCTTTCTTTTCTTTGCACTTTGATCTGAAATGCTCTGTGCAATGCCTTGTAGAAATCACAGATGAGTTTGATTCACATGGCAACCTGAGTTAATTGGGTCTGACGCCTGCTCTGCTCAGGGCAGTCTAATTTCCCTGAGAGGTCCTAAATCAGGCTTTAGGCCCCTTATTAGCACATGCAAGTGGCCTAACGCCTGTTTTTGGCGGGAAAGCCTGAAAAATGGCCTGACCCAATATCCGTTCATACGTCTTTCAGGCATCCTTGGAGTGCAGGACATTGTTGCCTGAATTTGGCGCTCATTGTGCATGTTTTATCAGGTCAAAAATGGGCAAGGATCCTGCTGATCACCACCTACCGCCCTCCCTCAGCTGATGACTCAGTCCTCCTCCATGTTGAGCACCACTTGGAGGAAGCACTGAGAGAGGTAAGGGCACAGAATGTACTCTGGGTGGGGGACTTCAATGTCCAACACCAAGAGTGGCTCGGTAGCATCACCACTGATCGAGCTGGCTGAGTCCTGAAGGACATAGCTGCGAGATTGGGCCTGCGGCAGGTGGTGAGAGAACCAACATGAGGGAAAAACCAACTAGGCCTCATCATCACCAATCTACCTGTCGCATCTGTCCATGACAGTATTGGTAGGAGTGACCACCGCACAGTCCTTGAGGACACCATCCAACGTGTTGTGTGGCACTACCACCGTGCTAAATGGGATAGATTCAGAAAAGATCTAGCAGCTCAAAACTGGGCATCCATGAGGGGCTGTTGGCCATCAGCAGCAGCAGAATTGTATTCCAGCAAAATCTGTAACCTCATGGCCCGGCATATTCCTCACTCTACCAGGGGATCAGGAGTGTAGAAGAGCATGCCAGGAGCAGCACCAGGTGTACCTAAAAATGAGGTGGACACCTGGTGAAGCTACAACTCAGGACTACATGCATGCTAAACAGCAGAAGCAACATGCTATAGACAGAGCTAAGTGATTCCACAACCAACAGATCAGGTCAAAGCTCTGTGGTCCTGCCACATCCAGTCGTGAATGGTGGTGGACAATTAAACTACTAACGGGAGGAAGGGGCTCCGTGAACATCCCCATCTTACTTGTCTTCGTCCTCACCAATCTACCTGTCGCAAATGCATCTATCCATGACAGTATTGGTAGGAGTGACCACCGCACAGTCCTCGTGGAGATGAAGTCCCGTCTTCGCACTGAGGACACCATCCAACGTGTTGTGTGGCACTACCACCGTGCTAAATGGGATAGATTCAGAACAGATCTGGCAGCTCAAAACTGGGCATCCATGAGGGGCTGTTGGCCATCAGCAGCAGCAGAATTGTATTCCAGCACAATCTGTAACCTCATGGCCTGCCATATTCCTCACTCTACCATTACCAACAAGCCAGGGGATCAACCCTGGTTCAATGAGAAATGTAGAAAAGCATGCCAGGAGCAGCACCAGGCGTACCTAAAAATGAGGTGCCAACCTGGTGAATCTACAACTCAGGACTACATGCATGCTAAACAGCGGAAGCAACGTACTATAGACAGAGCTACGCGATTCCACAACCAACGGATCAGATCAAAGCTCTGCAGTCCTGCCACATCCAGTCGTGAATGGTGGTGAAAAATTAAACAACTAACGGGAGGAGGAGGTTCTGTAAACATCCCCATCCTCAATGATGGCGGAGTCCAGCACGTGAGTGCAAAAGACAAGGCTGAAGCGTTTGCAACCATCTTCAGTCAGAAGTGCTGAGTGGATGATCCATCTCGGCCTCCTCCTGATATCCCCACCATCACAGGAGCCAGTCTTCAGCCAATTCGATTCACTCCACGTGATATCAAGAAATGGCTGAGTGCACTGGATACAGCAAAGGCTATGGGCCCCGACAACATCCCGGCTGTAGTGCTGAAGTCTTGTTCTCCAGAACTAGCTGCGCCTCTAGCCAAGCTGTTTCAGTACCGCTACAACACTGGCATCTACCCGACAATGTGGAAAATTGCCCAGGTATATCCTGTCCACAAAAAGCAGGACAAATCCAATCTGGCCAATTACCGTCCCATCAGTCTACTCTCAATCATCAGCAATGTGATGGAAGGTGTCGTCAACAGTGCTATCAAGCGGCACTTACTCACCAATAACCTGCTCACCGATGCTCAGTTTGAGTTCTGCCAGGACCACTCGGCTCCAGATCTCATTACAGCCTTGGTCCAAACATGGACAAAAGAGCTGAATTCCGGAGGTGAGGTGAGATTGACTGCCCTTGACATCAAGGCAGCATTTGACTGAGTGTGGTACCAAGGAGCCCAAGTAAAATTGAAGTCAATGGGAATCAGGGGGAAAACTCTCCAGTGGCTGGAGTCATACCTAGCACAAAGGAAGATGGGAGTGGTTGTTGGAGGCTAATCATCTCAGCCCCAGGACATTGCTGCAGGAGTTCCTCAGGGCAGTGTCCTAGGACCAACCATCTTCAGCTGCTTCATCAATGACCTTCCCTCCATCATAAGGTCAGAAATGGGGATGTTCGCTGATGATTGCACAGTGTTCAGTTGCATTCGCAACCCCTCAGATAATGAAGCAGTCCGTGCCCTCATGCAGCAAGACCTGGACAACATCCAGGGTTGGGCTGATAAGTGGCAAGTAACATTTGTGTCAGACAAGTGCCAGGCAATGACCATCTCCAACAAGAGAGAGTCTAACCACCTCCCCTTGACATTCAATGGCATTACCATCGCCGAATCCCCCACCATCAACATCCTGGGGGGTCACCATTGACCAGAAACTTAACTGGACCAGCCATATAAATACTGTGGCTACAAGAGCAGGTCAGAGGCGGGGTATTCTGCGGTGAGTGACTCACCTCCTGACTCCCCAAAGCCTTTCCACCATCTACAAGGCACAAGTCAGGAGTGTGATTGAATACTCTCCACTTGCCTGGATGAGTGCAGCTCCAACAACACTCAAGAAGTTCGACACCATCCAGGACAAAGCAGCCCACTTGATTGGCACCCCATCCACCACCCTATACATTCAGTCCCTTCACCACCGGCACACTGTGGCTGCAGTGTGTACCATCCGTAGGATGCCCTGCTCAACTCGCCATGGCTTCTTTGACAGCACCTCCCAAACCCGCGACCTCTACCACCCAGAAGGACAAGGGCAGCAGGCGCATGGGAACAACACCACCTGCACGTTCCCCTCCAAGTCACACACCATCCCGACTTGGAAATATATTGCCATTCCGTCATCGTCGCTGGGTCAAAATCCTGGAACTCCCTTCCTAACAGCACTGTGGGAGAACCTTCACCACACGGACTGCAGTGGTTCAAGAAGGCGGCTCACCACCACCTTCTCAAGGGCAATTAGGGTTGGGCTAAAAATGCTGGCCTTGCCAGCGACGCCCACATCCCATGAACAAATAAAAAAAACCAAAATCCTCCATGATGGCGGAGCCCAGCATGTAAGTGCAAAATACAAGGCTGAAGCGCTCGCAACCATCTTCAGCCAGAAGTGCCAAGTGGATGATCCATCTCGGCCTCCTCCCGATATCCCCACCATCACAGAAGCCAGTCTTCAGCCAATTTGATTCACTCCACGTGATATCAAGAAATGGCTAAGTGCACTGGATACAGCAAAGGCTATGGGCCCCGACAACATCCCGGCTGTAGTGCTGAAGACTTGTGCTCCAGAACTAGCCGCGCCTCTAGCCAAGTTGTTCCAGTACAGCTACAACACTGGCATCTACCCGACAATGTGGAAAATTGCCTAGTTATGTCCTGTCCACAAAAAGCAGGACAAATTCAATCCAGCCATTTACCGCTCCATCAGTCTACTCTCAATCATCAGCAAAGTGATGGAAGGTGTCGTCGACAATACTATCAAGCGGCACTTACTCACCAATAACCTGCTCACCGATGCTCAGTTTGGGTTCTGCCAGGACCACTCGGCTCCAGACCTCATTACAGCCTTGGTCCAAACATGGACAAAAGAGCTGAATTCCAGAGGTGAGGTGAGAGTGACTGCCCTTGACATCAAGGCAGCATTTGACCGAGTGTGGCACCAAGGAGCCCTAGTAAAATTGAAGTCAATGGGAATCAGGGGGAAAACTCTCCAGTGGCTGTAGTCATACCTAGCACAAAGGAAGATGGTAGTGGTTGTTGGAGGCCAATCATCTCAGCCCCAGGGCATTGCTGCAGGAGTTCCTCAGGGCAGTGTCCTAGGCCCAACCATCTTCAGCTGCTTCATCAATGACCTTCCCTCCATCATAAGGTCAGAAATGGGGATGTTCGCTGATGATTGCACAGTGTTCAGTTGCATTCGCAACCCCTCAGATAATGAAGCAGTCCGTGCCCTCATGCAGCAAGACCTGGACAACATCCAGGGTTGGGCTGATAAGTGGCAAGTAACATTTGTGTCAGACAAGTGCCAGGCAATGACCATCTCCAACAAGAGAGAGTCTAACCACCTCCCCTTGACATTCAATGGCATTACCATCGCCGAATCCCCCACCATCAACATCCTGGGGGGTCACCATTGACCAGAAACTTAACTGGACCAGCCATATAAATACTGTGGCTACAAGAGCAGGTCAGAGGCGGGGTATTCTGCGGTGAGTGACTCACCTCCTGACTCCCCAAAGCCTTTCCACCATCTACAAGGCACAAGTCAGGAGTGTGATTGAATACTCTCCACTTGCCTGGATGAGTGCAGCTCCAACAACACTCAAGAAGTTCGACACCATCCAGGACAAAGCAGCCCACTTGATTGGCACCCATCCACCACCCTATACATTCAGTCCCTTCACCACCGGCACACTGTGGCTGCAGTGTGTACCATCCGTAGGATGCCCTGCTCAACTCGCCATGGCTTCTTTGACAACACCTCCCAAACCCGCGACCTCTACCACCCAGAAGGACAAGGGCAGCAGGCGCATGGGAACAACACCACCTGCACGTTCCCCTCCAAGTCACACACCATCCCGACTTGGAAATATATTGCCATTCCGTCATCGTCGCTGGGTCAAAATCCTGGAACTCCCTTCCTAACAGCACTGTGGGAGAACCTTCACCACACGGACTGCAGTGGTTCAAGAAGGCGGCTCACCACCACCTTCTCAAGGGCAATTAGGGTTGGGCTAAAAATGCTGGCCTTGCCAGCGACGCCCACATCCCATGAACAAATAAAAAAAACCAAAATCCTCCATGATGGCGGAGCCCAGCATGTAAGTGCAAAATACAAGGCTGAAGCGCTCGCAACCATCTTCAGCCAGAAGTGCCAAGTGGATGATCCATCTCGGCCTCCTCCCGATATCCCCACCATCACAGAAGCCAGTCTTCAGCCAATTTGATTCACTCCACGTGATATCAAGAAATGGCTAAGTGCACTGGATACAGCAAAGGCTATGGGCCCCGACAACATCCCGGCTGTAGTGCTGAAGACTTGTGCTCCAGAACTAGCCGCGCCTCTAGCCAAGTTGTTCCAGTACAGCTACAACACTGGCATCTACCCGACAATGTGGAAAATTGCCTAGTTATGTCCTGTCCACAAAAAGCAGGACAAATTCAATCCAGCCATTTACCGCTCCATCAGTCTACTCTCAATCATCAGCAAAGTGATGGAAGGTGTCGTCGACAATACTATCAAGCGGCACTTACTCACCAATAACCTGCTCACCGATGCTCAGTTTGGGTTCTGCCAGGACCACTCGGCTCCAGACCTCATTACAGCCTTGGTCCAAACATGGACAAAAGAGCTGAATTCCAGAGGTGAGGTGAGAGTGACTGCCCTTGACATCAAGGCAGCATTTGACCGAGTGTGGCACCAAGGAGCCCTAGTAAAATTGAAGTCAATGGGAATCAGGGGGAAAACTCTCCAGTGGCTGTAGTCATACCTAGCACAAAGGAAGATGGTAGTGGTTGTTGGAGGCCAATCATCTCAGCCCCAGGGCATTGCTGCAGGAGTTCCTCAGGGCAGTGTCCTAGGCCCAACCATCTTCAGCTGCTTCATCAATGACCTTCCCTCCATCATAAGGTCAGAAATGGGGATGTTCGCTGATGACTGCACAGTGTTCAGTTCCATTCGCAACCCCTCAGATAATGAAGCAGTCCGAGCCTGCATGCAGCAAGACCTGGACAACATCCAGGCTTGGGCTGATAAGTGGCAAGTAACATTCGCGCCAGATAAGTGCCAGGCAATGACCATCTCCAACATGAGAGAGTCTAACCACCTCCCCTTGACATTCAACGGCATTACCATCGCCGAATCCCCCACCATCAACATCCTGGGGGTCACCATCGACCAGAAACTTAACTGGACCAGCCATATAAATACTGTGGCTACGAGAGCAGGTCAGAGGCTGGGTATTCTGCGGCGAGTGACTCACCTCCTGACTCCCCAAAGCCTTTCCACCATCTACAAGGCACAAGTCAGGAGTGTGATGGAATACTCTCCACTTGCCTGGATGAGTGCAGCTCCAACAACACTCAAGAAGCTCGACACCATCCAAGATAAAGCAGCCCACTTGATTGGCACCCCATCCACCACCCTAAACATTCAGTCCCTTCACCACCAGCGCACTGTGGCTGCAGTGTGCACCATCCACAGGATGCCCTGCAGCAACTCGCCAAGGCTTCTTCGACAGCACCTCCCAAACCCGCGACCTCTACCACCTAGAAGGACAAGAGCAGCAGGCACATGGGAACAACACCACCTGCACGTTCCCCTCCAAGTCACACACCATCCCGACTTGGAAATATATCGCCGTTCCTTCATTGTCGCTGGGTCAAAATCCTGGAACTCCCTCCCTAACAGCACTGTGGGAGAACCGTCACCACACGGACTGCAGCGGTTCAAGGCGGCGGCTCACCACCACCTTCTCAAGGGCAATTAGGGATGGGCAATAAATGCTGGCCTTGCCAGCGACGCCCACATCCCGTGAACGAATAAAAAAAAAGCACTGATCCCTGTGGTACCCCACTAGTCACCACCTGCCACCCCGAAAAAGACCCATTTATTCCTCCTCTCTGTTTCCTGTCTGTTAACCAATTTTCAGTCCATGCCAGTATATTACCACCAATCCCATGTGCTTTAATTTTGCACACTAACCTCTTATGTGGGACTTTATCAAAGGCCTTCTGAAAATCCAAATACACCACTTCCACTGGTTCTCCCTTATCTATTCCACCAGTTACATCCTCAAAAAACTCCAGTAGGTTTGTCAAACATGATTTCCCTTTCATAAATCCATATTGACTTTGTCTAATCCCGTTGATATTTTCTAAGTGTCCTGTTA
This sequence comes from Heptranchias perlo, assembly GCF_035084215.1. NCBI lineage: Eukaryota > Metazoa > Chordata > Chondrichthyes > Hexanchiformes > Hexanchidae > Heptranchias > Heptranchias perlo. Next base: position 100,118,344 of record NC_090327.1, read on the forward strand.
TCACATCCTTTATAATAGACTCTAGCATTTTCCCTATTACTGATGTTAGGCTAACCGATCTGCAGTTCCCTGTTTTCTCTCTCCCTCCTTTTTTAAATGGTGGGGTAACATTTGAGTAGTTCTTTGAGTAGATCTCCTTTATGGTCCCTAATTGGCCCCACCCCTCCTCTTACTACCCGTTTACTGTTTCTATGCCTGTAGAAGACTTTTGGATTCCCTTTTATGTTGGCCGCCAATCTATTCTCATACTCTCTCTTTGCCCCTCTTATTTCTTTTTTCACTTCCCCTCTGAACTTTCTATATTCTGCCTGGTTCTCACTTGTGTTATCAACCTGACATCAGTCATATGTCCCCTTTTTTTCCATTTCATCTTACTCTCTATCTCTTTTGTCATCCAGGGAGCTCTGGCTTTAGTTGCCCTACCTTTCTGCCTCGTGGGAATGTGCCTAGACTGTACCCGAACCACCTCCTCTTTAAAGGCCGCTCACTGTTCAAATACAGTTTTGCCTGTCAATCTTTGATTCCAATTTACCCGGGCCAGATCTGTTCTCATCCCAGTCTTCTTATATGTCTTTAACTCATTTCATAAATTTTCATATTTATTCCTGCAATTCCCTTCCACTATTAGGTGGTCTGTAGAATCCCCTATTAGCGTGATTGATTCCTTCTTATCCTTTATCTCAATTGTAGGAAAAACCTGATTTTTTTGATTTCCAGTGGTTTGTGAACTTGGGCAATCGTCAGTCAAAGAAAGTCACACTTATGTGGTATGTTTTTTAATCAAAGTGATTATTTAATGATTTTAAAAGTTCACACAAGTATGAAGCAAATCAAGCAATACATACAACCTTAAAAACCAAGGATTTCAGCATCAAGGCAGTTAGAGTGATCAGCTCTGTTGTAGCTTTTGAAGTTTCTTCTTTTGTTGTGGGACATCCTTCCTCTCGATGAAGCTTCTTAAAGTTCTTCCGACTGCAGTAAAGAAGCTGCCATAATGCCCTATTTTCTTATGATTTTTGCCAATTGGGGTGTGAGTGAAAGTTAGGAGAAGTCCCATTTTGGCCACTCACCCACAGTTGCATTATGATGGGCAGTTGGCTGGACCACTCCGTGTGAAACCTGCTGTATCTTCTTGTCCGTGTGAACCCTGGTGCAAGAATTGTAATTATCTTTCCCAAGGATTCCACAGTTTCAGCACTGTTTTTTCAAGTCAGTTATTTTTGAGAACCAAACTTGTTTTGAGAACCAAAGGCCTGTGCAAAGCTTCTCAAAGCTTCTGCACATTGTTGCTGTGGTTCTTATCAGTTGTTGTTGAAAACCAATGTTTCTTGAAGTTCCTGCACATTGCGGCCTTTACAGTTTTAAACTTACAATGTCCAAATGTAATTTCCAAAGTGGCACAGTTAACCCTTTCCTTCAAATGCAGGTTGTTATATTGGAAAACCCCTAAAAACGGGCACATTCATGCTGCCTGATGATTTCAATGATTGCTGCGTGCAGCCAGTGCTACCTGCGCTGTTGATTGGCTGTATGCATCAGTAGGGGGCCCCGACATCGGGAGTGGCTAGCACTACTTCAAGGCAGCCTGCACCTCTTAAAGGGGAGGTGCAATGTGGCTGCATGAGGTGGTGTGAGAAGTGATTCCTGGGCTGTGATAATTGGAAGATTGGCTGCACCTGGGAGAGAGCGTGCACCAAGGTTCTCTGATGATGCACTAGAGGTCTTGGTGCAAGAGGTGGACTGAAGGAGGGACATTCCATATCTGTAAGGGGGGGCAGGAGGCCCTCCAGAGATATGCTCAAGAGGCAGTGGGAAGAAGTAGCGGGCGAGGTCAATGCCAGGAGCATAGCGCCAAGAACATAGATGTAGTTCTGCAAGAAGTTCAATGATTTGACATGAATGGTCAAGGTGAGTGAGTACAACTTTCAAGTGGCATATCCTACCAACTGCACCACTAGGCACTGCTTAACGCACTAAACCCCCGTCACCCACCTACCAATAAACTCTCTCAATCAGTACTCAACCCTTCTAATCAAATGCTTCATCTCACCTTCACACATTACCACTTTTGCAAGCTGTACACCCACAACTCACAGGTCATGCACACCGGGAGCAATTTAACTATGACAGCCGCATCATCCAAACATCTTGCAGGACACTCACTGACACACTCCCTCTTTCTTGCAGGAGAAGGTGGCGCATAAAGGAGGCAGCAAGAAAGAACTGGAGGGGGACAGGCCGCCTGCACATCCTCACCCCCATGGAGGACACCGTGCTGGCCATCATTGGAAGGGCCATCGCTGCGGCTGTGGCCACTGGCAGGGCAGTTGATATCGATGATGAGGGTCTCTGCATACCTAATCCTCCTTCTCGCTTCCCACTTCTCCTTCATCCCACAATCTTTCATGACTCACGTGCTGCAGATGGTCTCAGCACGCACATCTTACTTTCTCCTCTCCCCTCACCACAACTCAACTCGTGTCCCTTTTTCATTTCAGATACCCAAGAATTGGAACCTTCCCCGTCAGAGGAGGCAGAGGAAGACGACAGTGATGATGAAGACAGACCATTTCTTGATCCTACACTTGCAGCCACCAGCTCAGAGACTGACACTGCACATAGTTTAGAGGCTAGGATTGAGGAGGGACCTGCACATGGTGAGACACCGGACACAGGTGCACAGGAGTCAGGGTGGGAGGATCAGATATCACAGATGCCAGGTCGTCGGAGGGCGAGGTCGCTCACTAGTTCTGCTGCAGAGGAGTCAGATGATGTCTTAGATGGGCCAGGTTACAAAAGAAGGCTGATGGGTGTACACAGCCAAATGCTTGGTGCATTGGAAAGCCTGCCAAAAAGCCTGTGCATGATATCAAGGGGCATGGAGAGTCCAGCTCCAACTTGGCACAGGGCTTTACGCAGAGCTTGGGGCCCATCCTTTCCCACATGGAACAGGTGGTCACCTCCATCAGCACACCTGTGGAACCCACCATGATGCAAAGTCTGATGGCTGATGTCACAGCTTCCATTGCAGCACAACAGCTGCCATCAAAGCTCAGACTGCTGCTAGTGTGGCTCTGGGTATCACTGTTGAAAGGGGCTTCCAGGGCATCACAGCCATCCAGCAATCTGTTCTCCAGCAGATCATCAGGATTGCTGAGGCGCTGCTCCGTGAGAGTGGCAGTGGCGCCATGGGAGACAAACCTGCTGTCCTCTCTCAGGATGAGAGCATTCCTGCTCCTACCCCTGCCACTCTGCCAGTGCCCTTGCTGTTGCCTGTCAGCCAGCCAGGCCAGACTGCTGCAGCCATGAAAGCAAACATGCAGGTGCAGCAAGCAATTAGGAAGGCAAATGCTATGTTGGCCTTCATTGCAAGAGGATGTGAGTACAGGAGCAAGGATGTCTTTCTGCAGTTATACAGGGCTTTGGTGAGACCACACCTGGAGTATTGTGTGCAGTTTTGGTCTCCTTACCTAAGAAAGGATATACTTGCCATAGAGGGAGTGCAGCGAAGGTTTACCAGACTGATTTCTGGGATGGCAGGACTGTTGTATGAGGAGAGATTGGGTCGACTCTGCCTGTATACACTCGAGTTTAGAAGAATGAGAGGGGATCTCATTGAAACATATAAAATTCTGACAGGGCTAGACAGACTGGATGCAGGGAGGATGTTTCCCCAAGCTGGGGGGTCCAGAACGAGGGGTCACAGTCTCAGGATACGGGGTAGGACACTTAGGACTGAGATGAGGAGAAATTTCTTGACTCAGAGGGTGGTGAACCTGTGGAATTCTCTACCACAGAAGGCTGTGGAGGTCAAGTCACTGAATATATTTAAGAAGGAGCTAGATAGATTTCTAGACACAAAAGGCATCAAGGGGTATGGGGAGAGCGCGGGAACATGGTATTGAGATAGAGGATCAGCCATGATCATATTGAATGGTGGAGCAGGCTCAAAGGGTTGAATGGACTACTCCTGCTCCTATTTTCTATGTTTCTATGTTAGCCCAGGCCAAGATGGTGCAGTCTGAAGCTGGGCCCTCCCGGCCCAGAGCTGCTTGAGGTCGTCCTCCAAGGCCATCTGCACTCTCCTCCATTGAAGGTCAGCAGCCTTCCAACACCCATGCTCCAGCCATTGGGGATGCACCTAGTAGGAGCACTAGGAAAGGTAAAGGCATAAGAGCGACAGGCACTAAGCGAATGCACAAGGGTAAATAATCTCATTTTGTTTGCATATTTCATGTATTAATTTATAAATGTGGATTTGAATTTGCATTTGGTGGTGGTTTTTATTTCTGCAATGAGCTGAGAGAGGAAGCAATGTGTAATCATAAGGAGGACGATTTGATGGTCATGTGGGAGAGGAAAGGTAAGGAGTGTGGGACTGTTGGTGAATGGAGAGGTGTCCTTGAGGTTACTGGTGTCGCTCGTTAATAATCTGATCACGGACAGCCCTGGCAGACAGGGCTGGTCTACCTTGTAGCCTACCTGCCTCTTCCTCCACTTCCTCCTCCTCCTCCTCCACTTCCTCCTCCTCTGCCTCTTCCTCCTCCTCCTCCGCCTCCTCCTCAAGTTCTCGCCGGATAGGTGGTAGCAAGGGCTGTTCCCTCGTAATGGTGAGGTTGTGGAGCATGCAGCGTACAATGAGAAATCTTGATACCCGCTCAGCTGAGTACTGCAGGGCTGCTCCAGAGCGCTCCAGGCTGCGGAAGCATTGCTTGAGGACACCAATGTTGTGTTCTATGATGTTCCGTGTGGCAGCATGGCTCTCGTTGTACACCTGGTGTGCACGTGGGAGTGGGTTCCTGACCAGAGTCATGAGCCATTTCATGAGGGGATAACCATTGTCGCCCAGTAGCCAGCCTTTGACTTGCCATCCTGGTTAAAACATAAGTAGCAAGGCGGACTGCCACTGAATGAAGGACTCATGACTGCTGCCAGGAGAGCGAGCATTGACCTGCGTGATGTGCCGTGTGTGGTCGGCACACCAGCTGCACACTGAGGGAGTGGAATCACTTTCTGTTGATGAATATGGCTGAGTTCAGATATGGAGCACGCAAGCAATATGCGTGGAGTCAATGGCACCCTGCACCATGGGGAAGGCTGCAATGTGAGCAAACCCTCATACTCACTCCTCCTGCTTGTCTCTGGCAAGAGGGAATGAGATGAATCTGTACAGAGCCTCAGTGACCTCCCTTATATTGCAGAGCACTGCAAACTGTGAGATGTTACTTATATCTCTGGCAGCAGCCCGAAGGTAGCCAGAGCCGTAAAAATTTGAGGCTGCAGTTGTGGCTGCAACAGTTGACAAATCTCTGTCACGACCTCTTTAGTGACCCACAGACGTCTGATGCACTGGTCGTCGCTGAAGTTGAGGTAAGAGAATTACTCCCTGAAGACCCTCCTTGTATATGGCCTCCTGCTGGGTGTCCTCCTCCTCCTCCTCCTCCCTCTTCTAGCAGCTTGTCCTACTCTGCGTGGCCTCTCTTCATTCTCCCAGTCATGTTCAATTCCCAGAGAAAGCCCTACCAGGCCTCCCATGTCTGGAAGCAACTTTTTTCAGCACAATATTTTAAATGCCACTAAAAGTTCTGCGAGACCAGCCAGACCACTCCCTGTAGAGTATTGAAACTTTAGCCAAGTATAGGAAACTTCCAAAAACATGTAGAATTGCACAGCAGCCAGAATACATAATCCAGCAACTAACCTGTAAGTACCTCATGATCTCTTTAAATTGCGCTGGGAGGGAGTCCTGCATGTTTTTTAAGTCCTGTTCAGCTTTGCTGGGCATTGGCCGGAGCATGGAATTCCAAAATGTCACCGGCTGCTTCAAAAGAGTGTTGCACGCTGATTTGCATCATAATCTTCTTACTCTACCTGCTGCCACCAGTCATTAGGTGGGCGCATGCAAACCCCTTTCAAGATGGCGTCCTGCGCACTTCACATCGGAAGTGTCCGCTTGCATCTCAGCCGCCATTTCGGGGCTTAGCTGTCCGTGTCGTGCTACAAAATGGGTGCTACATGGCCCAATTTTGCCAAATGCCCAAAAGTCCAAATGTAATCTCCAAAGGGTTTTGAATTCACAATGTTCAAGGGGTTTTAACCCCTGCCCTACACAATCGATATGGATTCTGTTTCCATTTTAATGTTAGTTCTATCCTCTTTTTTACTGCCATTATGTAATCTCTAATTAGTACAGCTACCCCACCCCCTTCTTCCTTCCCTATCCTTTCTAAATACATTATAACCTGCAATATTTAACTGCCAATCCTGTTCTTCCTACAGCTGGCTCCTCACTACGAATTTTTACCTCCAGTTCCCCTGTTTTTGTTTTGGATGCTGTGCACATTGCTGTACAGGCATTTTAATTTGTCCTTATTAATTGTTCCATTCACTTTATTTTTAAGTCATTTGATACTGATGTAACTGTATTTTTAACAGTCATTTGATACTATATCTGTTCCCATACAATTTATGTTACCCTTATTTCTCACCTTGGTCTGACCTTAACTTTTATCTTCTATTTCTTTTATCTTCAGGCTTATGTTATTTTCACCAGATCCCTTCCCCCCCATCTTACTAGTTTAAAGTCTTATCCACAGCCCTATTTATCCTTTCCATTGGGACACTGGTCCCATTCTGGTTCAGGTGGAGCCCGTCCCAGCGGTACAGCTCCTTCCTGTCCCAGGAAATGGAACCCCTTCTTCCCATACCACTCTTTCAGCCAGGCATTCACCTTCCTGATCTTCCTATCCCTACATTAATTAGCACGCGGCTCGGATAGTAATCCCAAGATTACCACCCGTGAGATCCTATTTTTTAATTTAGTTCCTAGCTTCTAATATTCCCTTAGCAGGACCTCCTCCCTTTTCTTCTCTATGTCATTGGTCCCGACATGGACCACTACAACTGGATCTTCCCTCTCCCTTTCCAAGTTCCTTTCCAGTTGTTCCAAGATATCCTTTACACACCTCCTGGACTCATGGTCGCAATTGCACAGGATGCTATCTATCCCCCTAATTATTGGATCCCCTTTGACTAGCTAACTTGCTAACTAAATTAAAATGGCTCAAGGGAGAAATAACCAGCAGGCTCTGACTTGATTTATCTTAGTGTGTTGTAAGAAATGGTGACGGTCTCGAGTGATGCACTGGTAGATATTTTCAATAGCTCACTAGAACTGAAGCAATAGAGAACATTGGAGAAAAACACATGTGATCCCCTTGTCCAAAGAGGTATTTAAGACACATTCAGGGAACTATAGACCAGTGAGCCTAACCTCTGTGATCGGGAAGATTGTGGAAAGTATCATAAGGGATGCTATAAATGAGCATTTAGGGGTTATGTACAGGGGTTATAGGGGATATCTGAGGGAGCAGAGTAAGGTTGGATATCTGGAAGTTTTACTTTTCCCAGATGGTGATCAACCTTTGGAACAGGATTCCAGAGGAGGAAGACTGAATTAATTCAATCATTCAAGAAGGCGCTGGATGGACTTCTGGTAAAAGAGGTGATCACAGCATATGGAAGGCATTCTGGAAAATAATTAACCCACTCCTGGAGTTGGCCTGATTGCCCATGAGGAGTTACAGAGTAATTTTGACACTGAACTCTTGAATTGGCACCAGCTCTCTGATTTTTTTGCCTCTCCCAGGTGGTGGTGGGGGTGGGGCGGTGGGGCAGGGGGGCAGAGGGCGGGGACAGGGGGGCGCGGGGTGGGTGTGATGGGGAAGGGGTACAGCAATTACTTGACACAGGACTGACTGTGCAGCCTCATTCTACTTATAAAGTAATTTGGCCGACAGTTGAATAAGATTCTTGTTTGTTTGTCTCGGTGTGTGTGCAACCAGGGATCCTGAAGATCTTTGGCCTAGAAATTCGGCTGCATAGCACCTGTTTTTTGAACGCCAAATGGCCTTCTAAGCTTCCAACATGGTGGAGAGGAAGCGCATACTCATAACGAGCTGGAAGTGTGCCACCCGCCATATTGGTATAGGCAGCTACATTGGCGTCAGGAGCGCACATCCGGATTATTTAAAGGGGTGGATATGTTATTTAAATTAGGGTCCTGCGCTTCTTGCAAGACCTGTTCTTGATTTTGGTATGCCCCAGCACTTCACTCGCCATGTGCTGAACTCGCCCAGAAACACATGGCACTAACCGGCAGGAAGGATGCCTCATCAGTGCTATTTAAAGGGATCATGCAGAACTTACAGGTTAGTTGTTGGTTTGTCATTTCAGGCTGCTGGTTAACTTCTGGACGTTTCATGGTGTGTTTTATGACTCTGGAAAGTTCACTTTGTCTAAATAGCCATGATGTGGAGATGCCGGTGATGGACTGGGGTGGACAAATGTAAGGAATCTTACAACACCAGGTTATAGTCCAACAAATTTATTTTAAAATCACAAGCTTTCGGAGATTATCTCCTTCGTCAGATGATTGAATGAAAATCATTCAATCATCTGACGAAGGAGATAATCTCCGAAAGCTTGTGATTTTAAAATAAATTTGTTGGACTATAACCTGGTGTTGTAAGATTCCTTACATTTGTCTAAATAGAGCAAGATTCTGCTGGTGTTGTACTATTGTTGGCTGCCTCAGAAATAGTTTGGCTGCAATCATGGATGGTCTCATAGGGCTGCCTTTGGGGCTGGAGGACGAGGGGGAGCAGCACCCATAAGAGGAAGGAGGAGGAGAGCACTGCGCAGGAGGCCATATTGACAGCAGGTATTCAGGGAACATTTCTCCTACATTAACTTTACTGAGGAGCAATGTCTGAGGCATCTTGGCTTTACAAAGGAGGCAGTCACTGAGCTATATCATTTTCTGCAGCCACAACTCGAGCCTGGCACCAGGGAATGGACAGCATTTCCTATGGCTGTCAGAGTCCCTTAACTTTTAAGTCACAGGCTCCTTTCAGGCTGCAACAGGTGATATCAGCCACAACTCCCAGTTCGCAGTGCACCATTCATGGCCTCACCCCTCCCTATCTCATGACCTCCTCCAGCCCTACAACACCCCCAGAACTCTCCGTTGCTCGACTGGCCTCTTGTGCATCCACTCTCCCTTAGCCCCACCATTGGTGGCCGTGCTTTCAGCTGCCTAGGCCCCACACTCTGGAATTCCTTCCCTAAACCCCTCCATCTCTCCACCTTACTCTTCTCCTTTAAGACCCTCCTTATAATCCACCTCTTTGACCAAGCTTTTGTCACCCCTCCTAATATCTCCTTCTTTGGCTCGGTATCCATTTTAAAAAAATTATGCCTCAGTCAAATGCCTTGGGATGTTTGAAGCGTTTATAAATGTATGTTGTTGTTGATTGTTACCCAAAGACTGTTCAAGATGGCTGCAAACAAATCAAGATTTTTCTGAATAGCTTTTCTCCTTGCAGTCCTTTCATGTCAAGTGCCAGCGACAGTGATTTTTCTCAATCCTACTGGTTTAGGGTGGGAGTGGGTGGAGTTTGCCATCTGTCTGCTCACTTTTGGCAGCAATTAGTTTGTAGTCTGACAAGTAACAGAACCAGAGCAATGTCAGATCCACCACTCTGCCTTGGTGTGTAATTTACATTTCCTCAGTTCATTTGGAGCTGCATTTCATTATCACCTGCAGGTGTGAGGTTAGGTACAGCACAGAGAGAGAGAGAGAGAGCATCACATATGTTAATCTAGAGAATCGTCCAGAATATTCTTTCATTATTACTCTTAGAATTTGAACTAAACTTTCTTGGGGCCATATTTTACTCTGTCTGTAGACTTTAATGAACAACTAGGTAATCTAGAAATGACATTTTTTTGCAGTAATAAAGGGTTAACTATATTCAACTAAATGAATGTGTAATTTTCCTTGACTTAATTGTATGCATCCTTATGATCACACAACGGGAAAGGCAATGAAATCGTATCTGCGTTAATCCTACAACGTATGTGCGTAAATGTACTTAAGGCTTCAAAATATCTCATGTCAACACAGTGCAGCTGCTTGGTGAGCAATATGGCAATGGTAATGGAATAGATGAGCTGTTTGGGAATGGTGAAAGAGTGTAGGAGGCAAAGCAAGTGCCATAATGGAATAGAGCTCACCCTTCCAAAGTGCGAGGCAGGAAGTGAAAGAATGAGGAAAGACTTGCATTTATATAGCACTTTTTATGACCTCAGGACATCCCATAGTACTTCACAGGCAATGAAGTACTTTTTTTTGAAGTGTAGTCACTGTTGTAATGTAGGGAAAGGCAGCAGCCACTTTGCGCACAGCAAGGTCCCACAAACAGCAATAAGATAATGACCAGATAATCTGTTTTAGTGTTGTTGGTTGAGGGATAAATATTGGCCAGGACACCGGAGAGAACTCTTCTTCTTCGAATAGTGCCATGGGATCTTTTATGTCCATCTGAGAGGGCAGACGGGGCCTCGGTTTAACGTCTCATCCAAAAGACAGCACCTCCAATAGTGCAGCACTCCCTCAATACTGCATTGAAGTGTCAGTCTGGATTATGTGCTCTGGAGTGGGTCTTGAACCCACAACCTACTGACTCAGAGATGAGAGTGCTACCACTGAGCCAAGGCTGACATCTAAGTGGTGGAGTGAGTATGCCTGTCCGACCTGGCAGGATATCTCCAAGTTGTCCAACCTGAAGAAATTGAAAAAGGTAAGAAATTAATATTAATGTGTGGCATGCACCTGCCATGGATAGAAATGAAAAGAAATCAGTGCTCACAAACTTGTTACCCTGAACTGCTTGTCACTGAAATACATGCTGTTCAGCACTGCTTTGAGATGTTCAGGGGAAGTTCTCATTGACATGAATGGGAAGAATTATTGCAAGAAATCTGATATCCTGAAGATAATGAGCAGGATACTATGCTAAATTTATGGAATCCTATGTGCAAGCAAGAATTCAAAGTCCAGTTTAGGTAGTCCAGCCTTTAAATCAACCCAGCAAAGTGATGCCAACTGCCTTTAAACATCCAATATGTCACACAAGCCTTCGCTTCCCACACCACTCGCTGCCATTCCCAGTGCTCTCTGCACTTTCAATGTTCAGTACTCTTTTACTTGCAGGATAAGATGCAATTCACCCACCTTGAATGGTTGTACATTGGTGGAAGAACCAAGTAATATCTTGGAATTACCTTGGAAATTGTTGGATGGGTAAACACGGAGGGACTTGGGGATGGTCAAACTGAAGGACACCCCTGAGTTCATGGCTAGTGCCATTATGTTCACATCAAAACACAGCAGGAAATACCTGAAGAGTCTGACCATGTGCAGCCACTCACTAAATAGAATAATAAAATATTTCGCCAGCTATCATTTCTTCATTGTGCAGAAAGGAAAGTGTCAGATATCCAAAAGCCAAACAAAAGCATTTCTTTTGATGTTCCCTGTGTGGCATAAAAGTTCAGAGCATTGACTGAGTGTCCCTGCTGGTCTTCACAACTCAGTTCTCAGACCTGAGTCAGTGCCTCTCTGCTGAGTTTGAGTTTCCACATACCTCATGTAGCTGCATTTTGTTTGGTGCTACATCTGCTGCCTGGGGTACTTAGTTCCAACAGTGATCTGACTTCTGTTTCATGTGCACTCATGGGCCCCCTACGCCTGGCGCACCTACTGCGCTGTGTAATAAGTGTCTATGGATTTTGAACAATGGATTAACCTGGAATACTGATGTAATATAAAAATCAGAAAATATTATCAGTGCTCCCGGTAATCAGAGCGAGTGACCTAGAGCTTCACTTGAACTAGAAGGCCATCCTTTCCTGTCCTGTAGACGCCTGTCACACACAAATGAACTTATCTCCCCAGGCTGAGGGGGCAAATGGAGTTCTCCACAATAAAAAGGTGGCCTGTGTTGGAGGGCATGGGTAGAGGGACAAGGGAAAGACTTGCATCAACTGGTTCTCCCCACTTGAACAATTTATTTTGTTAAAGCAGCTTCCTGTTGCTGTGCATACTGTGAGGCTGTATTAAACATTCAGTAAAAATATGTCATGTCATCATCTCATCAATAGAAATTGACGAACCTCAGTGCTCAGTATACAAAACTGGAGATCACGTAAGATTAAAATCTCTGTGAGGAATTAATCCAGTTTATAAAACTCCCTGCGCACGATGATCCACATTGGCTGCATTATGGATCATCACTTGTATACGATAATATCAGGGATTCGGTAACAAGGTGTCCAAGAAAGAAAGAAAGGCTTACATTTATATAACGCCTTTCATGATCTCAGGATGTCCCAAAGCGCTTTACAGCCAATGAAGTACTTTTGAAGCATAATCACTGTTGTAATGTAGGAAATCTGTAGAAATTTGTGCACAGCAATGTCCTACAAATGGTAATGTGATAATGATCAGATTATCTGTTTTGGCAATGTATGCAGAGCAAAATCCTGCGAAAAGCAAATGAGATGAATGATCTTTTGGGGGTGTTGGTTGAGTGATAATGTTGGCCACGTCACCAAGGTAATTCTCTGCTCTTTTTCAAATAGTGCTATTAGATCTTTTACCTGAACATTGAGTTACATCGAAACTACAGCACAGAAACAGGCCATTCGGCCCATCCGGTGTTTATGCTCCACACAAGACTCCTCCCTCCCTATTTCATCTAACTCTATCAGCAAACCCTTCAGGTAGACTCTGTTTAACTAGGCACCTTCAACAATGCAACACTGTCTCAGTCCAGCACTGAAGTGTGAGCCTATGTAATCTGCTCAAATCCTGGAGTGGGGTTTGAAATTAGCACATCGCGAAGAAGGACAAGACCAACTGATCCGTCCAACCTGTTCTATCCAGATAAGGTGCTGCCTACATGCACCATCAATCCATCCCCCACTTACACAATCTCCTGGGAAAAGCGAAAAGAGAAATAAACCTCAGGCCAAATTAGAAAATTCGTCTCCGACCCCTGAAGATGATCAAGTTCCAGGGGACTGCAGTAATCGATAACACTGGCCCTACCCACCTTATATAACTCATTCAGCTCCTTTTTGAAAGCCTGTAGTGAATCCATAATCACTGCAAGTTCTGGAAATCTATTCCAACTTGGTGACTCTCTGTGAAAGGAAGCACTTCCTGGCATCTAACCTAACTCTCTGTTTTTGTATTTTGTACCGATGCCTCCAGTCCTACCCTTGCAATCTACCTCAAATAAGCCATCCGCCTGTACACAACCTAATCCCTTCATTATTTTAAAGACCCCAATCGTATCCCCGCCAAGTCTGTAATTCTCTAATGAAAAAATTAAATTCTCTGAGCCTGTCACGATAACTAAGAACCTAGAGACTTGGTACCATTCTGGTGAGCATCCTCTGGACTTTCACCAGGGCCTTGATATACCCTGTCATGTGAGAGGACCAAAACTGGGCACAGTATTCAATATACAGATATACCAAGGTCTTATATAGGGTAAGTGCTATATTTCTAGTTTTGTATTTAACTGTCCTTGCTATATATTCTAATCCCATATTCTCCTTCTCTTCTAACTCAGAGGTGAGAATGCTACTAAATGAGCTAAGCTGACCAATATGCAATGGGCCGGATTTTGCTATGAGTGGCGGATGAATGGCGCCAACTGTTTGTTAGACTTGCACTTGCCCATAGACTTTGGACTTTCACACAAGTAGTTGCTATCAGTCGGACAGCCATTCAGCGCGGCGCCCTCTACAGGGCATCTGGGACCTGTGTGAACAGGGCAAGCAACTGTGTGTCTTCTTAACCAATCAGATTGAAGCATCGTTACTAACAGTGCAGAGTCTGAACCAGAAAGTGTGAGTTCGATTCGTGAATTCAATGTCAAATCAGGTACAGAAAGAGAAACAAAGAGCAGGAAAGAAAGATTGGATTAAGAGACAGAGATAAAAGAGACAGAAAGAAAAAAGAAAAGAGAAATTTACATTTTTAAAAAAATGTCCAACAAGAATTAAAATCTGAAGGAATGAGACTCCACATTTGTAAAAGTTAATTTTCAGTGCCAGAGAGGTTATTTGGCAGCAATTAAGACTTATCATGCTGGTAAAATGGTACTTAGACTTGGAATGACTTGATTTAACTTTTTTTGGTGAATTTGGTCCATATTTGTGACATCAAATACAGGAACTTCACACCGTTCAATACATTTGAGCAGGGAGCCAGACACCGAGATGCCATTTTTGAGCAGCTTACGGAGGAGCATTGCATTTCGGCAAGCAACTTCTGGATTTCCGCATTTAACTGCGCATGTGCGGTCGCCGGAAATTGCTTTCCGATTTCACATAAATAATGGTGAGTGCCATTAACCTCACCGTTAATTTTACAGCAAAATCTGGCCCAGTGTAATTGTATCTCCTGAAGTCACTTCATTAACTTTGTGACGTATGAGTACAACTTGTACACGATCACCAGGCTCAAATTAATGCTATTCAATGGTGAAAAAAAGAGTCTAATTACAGTTAACCGTTTCAGGCCTACAGATAGCAGACCTCAGATAAACTTGTCAAATGAGGTTGAGCACAACTCCATCTGGGCCTCAGCGTGTCTAGGATCACCATGGCCTCAACATCACATCAACAAAATGCTGCAACAGAAAGAAGCAGAGCTCTCAATAATCGCATTCATCCATTGAATGAGAATAACCACTGCCCCGCAGTGCATTGCACACTGTATGTAATGGGCAACTCTGAGGAACATTTAAATTGCAAGGAGGCTGTCACAGAAGTGCAAAAGAAAAGGGCAAGGAGACAAAAATTGCAGCTTTTCAAATGCCACACAGCACTAACAAGGAACCAAAGCAAGCTGAAATATACAACTTGCAAAAAAAAAGATATGATTCAACCTTCATACACTCCTTATTTGTCTTTAAAAATCTTGAAATAGCACAAAACCATAGCAGTCATTTAATCAGATCCCTGTGGAAGCTGCAGCAAGCAACTTAACTGCTGTGAGAATCTGCTGCTCATCGTTTATCCATTAACAAAGACTCGCTGGGTTACCAATTTAATGTTTCATCTTTTGTTTTTATTTTCTGCTTTTCTTTCACAAAGTTCTTTTTTCACTTCTCCCTTGCCGTGTGTCACTCCTCAGCCAAGGGGATCCAGTCAGGCCCTGCCAGGAATCTCTGTAATTACCACTCCGTACTGTTAGGAAGTGTATTTTCATAATATTACAGACAAAGGCTGCAGTCTTGTGCCTATATGCCAAGAATGAATTCAACACACAGTCAAACACTTGGAAGTTTATTAACAGTTAAATTAACCTGAATATACTCACTGAGCCAACACTGAGATCACATTAAAAGATACACATATTACAGCTCAACCCTCCAGATGTCTCCCTTCTTTATCTCCGAATCTATGGCTATGATCTCACTTCATTTATACAGTTTCCAAACTGTGCCAATCCATAATCCTTGACCCACTCTCAATCTCCATTAAGAGAGAAAGAAATACTTGCATTTATATAGCACCTTTCGTGGTGCCCCAAAGAGCTTTACAGCAAATTAAGTACTTTTGAAGTGTAGCCACTGTTGTAATGTAGGAAACTTGGCTATCAATTTGTGCAGAGCAAGGTCCCACAAACAGCAACGTGATAATGACCAGATAATGGGCCGGATTTTGCTCTGAGCGGCAAATGAACAGCACTCATCGCTTGTGTGACTTGGACTTGCCCATAAACTTTTCATGGGCTTTTGCACTGCAAATACCTCTTATCGGGTCCTCAATCCAGGGCGGCGCCCTGTCCCAGGCATCTGAGACCTGTGTGAACGGGGTAAGCTGCTGTGTATCCCCTTAACCAATCAGATTGAAGCATGTTAACAAGCCACACAGACACAGAACCAGGAAGTTTAAGTTAGAATAGTGAATTCAATGTAAAATCAGTTACAGAAAGCGAAATAAAGAGAGGGTTAGAAATATTGAATTAAAAGTCAAAGATGAAAGAGACAGAAAGAACATTTAAAAAAAAATTTCCAACAGCAATTAAAATGTGCAGGAATGAGACTCCAGTGCCAGAGAGGTTGTTTGTCAGTCATTAAAACTTACGATGTGGAGATGGACTGGGGTGGATAAATGTAAGGAGTCGCACAACACCAGGTTATAGTCCAACAGCTTTATTTGAAATCACAAGGTTTTGGAGCTTTGCTCCTTTGTCAGGTGAAGCTCCGAAAGCTTGTGACTCCTTACGTTAAAACTTACTATTAAAAGTTTGCTTTGACTTAAAAAACACAGGATGCAACTCGGTGAAAGACGCCCTTTGGTCTGCCCGAAACCTGCTGGTCTTCCAGTGCAAGGAGCTGTCCTCGACCGAGTGTTTCAGACTGGCACATTCCAAGGTCCAGGACTACGTGCTCAGAGACGCACTGAAGCTCGGTGCGGCCGCTGCAAAAGCTCTGTGGGGAAAGGCAACCATTTAGAGCCTTCCCGCCATTGTATACCGAGGGGCTGCAATTAGGGAAAACCCCCCCACCGGGCAGAATGTAAAATTCGAAATTGATGTAATGTACCTGTAATGAATCTGTAATCCAAAATCTGTATTGAGTATAATGCAAAGAGACACCCTAGAGTGTTATGAACTGTAATTATGTACAATGTTTTCGTTGAACTGTACTCGATGTAACCTGCAAATTTATAATCTGTATTGTGTACGTTTGAAATGTAATATGACAACTGTTTTGTATGTTTTGCTATAAATTTTAAGAATAAAGTTTATTTTATGAAAAAAAACACAGGACTCTGTGTTCTACGGGCTGTTCCCGGGGACACACACCGAGACAGATATCAACTGCTGCTGGAAGACCATAAACTCGGTGAAAGACGCCCTTTGGTCTGCCCGAAACTTGTTGATCTTCCAGTGCAAGGAGCTGTCCTCGACAGAGTGTTGCAGACTGGCACGTTCCAAGGTCCAGGACTACATGCTCAGGGACGCACTGAAGCTGGGTGCGGCCGCCGCAAAGGCTCTGTGGGGAAAGGCAACCGTTTAGAGCCTTCCCGCCATTGTATACCGAGGGGCTGCAATCAGGGAAAAACCCCCTCGGGCAGAATGTAAAATTCAAATTGATGTAATGTGCCTGTAATGAATCTGTAATATACCTGTAATGAATCTGTAATCAATAATCTGTATTGAGTGTAATGTAATGATGCACCCTAGAGTGTCATGAACTGTACAATGTGTTCATTGAACTGCACTTGATGTAACCTGCAAATTGTATAATCTGTATTGTGTACATTTGGAATGTGATATGACAACTATGTAACAGTGTGCTATTCTGTATTGCTGCAAATTTTATGAATAATGTATATTTTATGGAAAAAAAAACTTGATTCATATTGTATTGTACAGAATGTATTAGAGGTTATGTACCGTGTTTTAAAAATTGTAATAATGAGATCATGGTGTATACAATCTGCATTGCTCTGAACTGCCTGCTGGAATTTGTGTCTTTTTACTTGAACGGTGTATATTTTTAAACTTTATGAAATAAAGTATATTTTGAAATAAAAAAAACTTGATGTACCTTTCTCTGGCGAGATTACTTTGTTTCCATCAGGGCAGTAGAGGAATAGCACACTGTTACATTCATTCCAACAGTGAGTCAACCGGCGGGATGCAGTTCTCATGCAACTTGCGGAAGAGCAGTCCATCTGATAGAGCAATTTCTGGATTTCAGCGTTTAACTGCGCATGTGCGGTTGGCGGAAGTTGTTCTACCAGATGCACTGAAATAACGGTGAGCTCTGTTCGGCTTGCCATTATTTTTAGAGCAAAATCCAGCCCAATCTGGGACAAGTTGAGAAGGCTGATAAAAAAGCATATGCTTTATTAATAAAGGCATAGAGTACAAACGCAAGGAAGATATGCCAAACCTTTATAAAACACTGGTTGTGCCTCAGCTAGAGTATTGTGTTCAATTCTGGGCACCACACTTTAGGAAGGATGTCAAGGCCTTAGAATGGGTGCAGAGGAGATTTACCAGAATGGTTCCAGGGATGAAGGACTTCAGTTATGTGGAGAGATTGGAGAAGCTGAGGTTAGAAGAGGAAGTTACGGGAAAATTTGATAGAGGTGTTCAAGATCATGAATGGCTTTGATAAAGTAAATAAGGACAAACTGTTTCCAGTGGCAGAAGCGTCACAGATTTAAGGTGACTGGCAAAAGAACCAGAGGCGACATGAGGAAATATTTATTTTACACAGTGAGTTGTTTTGATCTGGAACGCACTGCCTGAAAGGGTGGTGGAAACTAATTCAATAGTAACTTTCAAAAGGGAATTAGATAAATACTTGAAGGGAAAAAATTTACAGGGCTATGGGGAAAGAGGAGGGGAGTGGGACTAATTGGATAGCTCTTTGACAGAGCCGGAACAGGCATGATGGGCCGAATGGCCTACTCCTGTACTGTACCTACTATGAGATTATGATATTTTATCGGAATTTACAGGCTCCGTATTTGTCTTTGCAACATGTGAGGCAGATGCATTCATAGCACTGAAGTCTTTGGAACAGATACCCTTTGCTTCTTGCAGGTTGTCAGGGTTTGTGTCTCTAAACTCTAATCAAAGTCCCAGCTTCACCTCTGAAAACTGCAGACAATCCTGATAAGGAGACAATGCCTTGTCTTAGGGACTGGTGTTGGTGCTGATGCTGTTGTAATGATGTCTGTGTTTGTTGAGCAAAACTGTCAAGGGGTCAATTAAAAGCAGCACAGGCTGTGAAATGCGGACAAGTGACAAAGTGATGCTGGTGCCCTCCACCCTGGAATGATTGTTTGTGTTGATGGCGAAGGATTGATGGTAGTTCCTCCAATATTACAATAATATCCTGAAACTTACAGCAATCTGCACAAGGGAACAGTGCGGTACACCGGGCCATTATAAACCATACAGCTGGTTGCTTTTGATCGAGATTTCCAAATTAACCCTTTACAGAAGGTTCCATTCATTCAGCTGCTCAGAGAAATAGCTTTTAACTGACTCATAGGTTGACTGGTGTGTTTAACAACAATTACTGCATTTTGTAATTCACTGTTTGTGAAGTCCTGAAGATGTGATTAGATTTAGATAAAATGCAGTTATACCTAGAAGGTGGTACCAAAACCCAGTTTGTCGCATCTCTGATCCCAAGGCTAGCTAGACCAAGGCCTAGAAATTCAATGGCTCTCATTTTTCAGGCGCTAAGTGGGACCTAAGCCTCCAATATGGCGGGCAGGAAGCATGCGTCATTATGAGACGGATGTGCGTGCTCGCTATATTTGTATAGGCAAAGAAAAGACGTCCAATGCTCGCTCCTGAAACAGGCGTTAGGCCCTTTCCAAATGCAATAGAAGGGTCGGCAGTGTTCAGGAAAACTGGGTCTACATGCGGCATAACCAGTGGCCCTTAAAGGTACTGCTGC
Organism: Heptranchias perlo; assembly: GCF_035084215.1. Taxonomy (NCBI): domain Eukaryota; kingdom Metazoa; phylum Chordata; class Chondrichthyes; order Hexanchiformes; family Hexanchidae; genus Heptranchias; species Heptranchias perlo. The sequence goes on from NC_090327.1 coordinate 100,137,702, forward strand.
AAGCCGCCACCAAAAAAGTAAGTTTTATAAATATGCTCACCCGAATGTGGAGCCAGGTGATGCAGGACTGCTTCTCCCAGCTCCACTGCGGACCTGCAGACTATTACCACCCCTGGTTGTCCCCCTCCCTATCACCCCCTAACCGATCTCCTTCCTTCCCCAATCGCCCCTTACCCGATCGCCCTCTTCTCCCAATCGCCCCCCTCCTGATCCCCTTCCTTCCTGATCGCTCCCCCCCTCCTGGTTGCCTCCCCTTCCCCTTTAAGCATTTGTCTGCACGCCACTGCCAGTGACATAGAGGCTCAAAATTCCAAGCCTCTTTGCCGGTGAGCTGCCTGGGGATGCTCAGCAGCGTCCGCAGCTCACCAGCAGGTGCGAATGTATCTCTAGGCCCAAACGTTGTATTATAGCAACTACAGAAGTCTAACCACATCACTAAGGAGTGTTGCTCCATCTCCATGGAAATGCACCTCCATGTTAAAAATGTATTTACAAAAAAAAAATCAGAAGTATTGAAATTTCTCAGCACAAACATTTTTAAACAGAAATAGGATATACAGCAGGAAGCAACGACTGCCATCAATATTTAATTTTAACTATGCACATTTATAAAATTCAGCACATTGGGGATGTGCTGAATTTTATAAATTCTTCGAGTTTTTTTTTAGATCACAGAGATTAAGTTCATAAGAAAAGATTTGTAATGACCATTCATTCCTAAGAGCCTCCTCCAATGTCACGTTCTGTTTTGCGCTGTGCACAGGGTGAGCAGAGCAATCTCAGAACATTGTTGCTGGCAAAGAGCTGGATAAGAGTCCCAGTGGATTTGTGTTATTGTATATTGAAAACAGAAGTAAAAATAGCTGCCTGGAACTGTAGCAGACTCTGAGGACCTGCTGCTTCCTGGAGGGATTGCATGTTTCCCTCTGTTCAAAAAATAAATAGGAGAGATCTTTCTTGTGACCCGCAAAGAAAATCATGGGATTGATTGGTCTTAAAATGTGCGTTTCCTGAAAATGAAATTTTGGTAATGGGAACAAAAAATTAGTAGCCAATCGAAATTCACCTGTAACAACAACCTTTAACTCTTCTCCAGCATTTAGTCAGAAATAAGGTCACAAAAGTTTGTTAATCCACCTGTGCATTACATAATATTTATATTAAACGATGCAGCGAGAACAAGTTACCCACAGGTTACGGAATTGGTTCACATCCATTGTACCACTTGAGTCCCTCTCCTTCCCAAGATTGGCTTGATGCCCAGCCCAGGTAAAGATGTTAGTTTGTGACACTGATGGAAAAGCTTCCTTCATCTATGAATGTGTCCACATTTCTTGATTTAGAAACGAATGTTAACTTACGCTGGGCTTTATGGGGCAGATTTTACGAATTGGCACTCCAGGTGTAGTGCTTTGAGCAGTGAGAATGCATTTTGGGAATTGTGGCCAGCGAAATGTTCATTTTAATTTCAATGGTTGGAGATTAGTGCATGTCATGCTGATATCCACGCCCATGTTCACGATATGCGCTCCTGCTGCGCAAGGCTTGGCGCCAGGACTGTTAATTCATAAAATCTATCCTTATGTTTATGCTTCAACTCCACAGCATGCTTAGATTTTAATAAGAAACGCAGGGTTGCATTCAAAGAAAGAACGAACTTGCAACTATTTGAGCACTTTTCGTGCCCTCAGGACATCCTAAAGTTCTTCACAGCCAATAAAGTACTTTTGAAGTGTAGTCGCTGTTGTAACTGCAGCAGCCAATTTGTGCACAGCAAGCTCCCACTAACAGCAATAAGATAAATGACCAGATGATCTGTTTTAATGATGTTGGTTGATGGATAAATGTTGGTCAGGACACTGGAGAGAACTCCCCTGCTCTTCTTCAAATGGGAACGTTTACATCACCCAAGTGGAAAGACAGGTCCTCAGTTTAATAACTCATCCAAAAGACCACCTATAAACAGTGCAGCACTCCCTCACTACTGCACTGAATTATCAAGTTAGATTATGTGCTCAAGTCTTTGGAGTGGGGCTTGAACCCACTACTTTCTAAGGCGAGAGCGCTACCAATTAACCAAGGCTCGTATTCAAACAAAATATCACTTTTTTTTTTGTCTCATTTGTTTTAAATGCAGCAACAGCAACTTGCATTTATCTAGAACCTTTAACACAAAGAATGTCCCATCACACTTTACAGATAAGCAAGGCTGTGTAACTCTCAGGCATGGAACTGTGGTTGTGGGTCTCCCTGACAAAGTGGTTTAAAACCAACCAGCCCAAAAACACCAAATTCTTTGCCCATCGAGTCATCATGCTGACCCCATGTGCCAGGAAAAAAAATCGAGAAAAAAAATTATTTTAAAACAATTCCAGTAAAATATTCAGGTCTGTAATGCTCGATTTGTAGACTATTCCAATGGACTGAGTTTCAGATTCAAACACCATGGCATATAGCAAAAGCCATTGACTAGACTGTCCTCGACATTATCAGACAGCCATTAGACTTAAACCCCAGTGGCATGGTTTGTAGACATTTCCTTTGTCATTAAAATCCCAAATGAATGGCAGAAATGCCACCCGCTATTGTTTAATATTTAGGGTCGATCTTATGAATGCATGCTCTCGTCATGGAGCTTCGCCCACTGGGAGTGTGTATCAGGAGATTGAGGGAGTATGATTTTGTAAAATCAGCCATTTTATGTCTGTGTGTAATAAGTTAAACAGTATCAGCACATAAAAGTTGCATTACTTCCCGAATAATTCTATGCGTGTCTGAATTAAAGTTTGGGTGTAGATCAGCCTTACAAACCCTATGTTTAACTGGTCGCTATTGTCTAAATTGTTATTTATTTTCTAACAATATTGCCATTTTGGATCAGATCAGATTGTCCACACCTTTCTCCTCCAATCCGATACCTGCCAACAGCCACAAAACAATCAACATCTTACTGCACCAAAGCAATGAAATTTGTCGGAACTCAAGGTGATTAGTTGACTGGTAATAAGTTGGTTTGTTAAGGTCATATCACATTTAAGACAGACCTTTTATCGGGCAAAAAAAATTAACTTTGAGAATGCTTTTTTGTATGTAATGAACCAACGGCTGTGGCTATTTACCACATACACAGCAGCAGTAGATAACATCACGGAGGCTAAATTGGGCCGCGTAGTGCCTACAAAACCCCTTGAAAATTGTGAATTCAAAACCCTTTGGAAATTACATTTGGACCCTTGGACATTTGGGGGGCGAAATTGGGCCCCGTTGTGCCCATTTTGTAGGCGCTACACGGACACCTAAAATGGCGTCCGAGATGCTCGTGCACAATTCCGACGTGATGTGTGCAGGACGCCATCTTGGTAAAGGTGGTAACGAATGTCAGAAGCACATAGAGTAGGGAGATTGTGATGTAAATCAGTGTGCAATACTGATTTGAAGCAGCTGGCAGTATTTTCAAACTCCTCACTCCAGCCAATGCACTGTCTTAACCTCACACGGTTAGCAGGAGTTAAATGGCATGAAGGGCCTTCACCAGCCCTATTTAAAGGGAACATGCAAGAGTTACAGGTTAGTTGCTGCATTAGTTATTCTGGCTGCTGGTACAATTGTGGGTGTTTGTGGCAGTTTCCTATACTTGGGAGAAAGTTGCAATATTATACAGAGAGTGGTCTGGCTGGTCTTGCATTACTGTTAGTGGCATTTAAAATAATGTGCTGAATGAGGTTGCTTCAAGCCATGGATGGCCTGCTAGGGCTTCTTCTGGGAATTAAACATGACTGGGAGCAGAGAGGCCAAGTAGAGCAGGACAAGCTTCTAGAAGGGAGAGGAGGAGGAAGTGCAAACCATTCCACAGGAGGCCGTGTCCAAAGTGGCTCTTAAGGGACCAATTCTCTTACCTCAACTTCAGTGACGACCAGTGCATCAGACGGTTGCGGTTCACTAAAGAGGTCGTGACAGAGATTTGTCAACTGCTGCAGCCACAACTGCAGCCTCAGAGCAGGGAAAGAACAGCATTGCCTGTGACTGTCAGGGTAACCGTGGAGCTTAATTTTTACGGCTCCGGCTCCCTTCAGGCTGCTGCTGGCGATATAAGCAACATGTTTGCAGTGCACTGCTGTATAAAGGAGGTCACTGAGGCTCTGTACGCACTCAGAAACAGATTCATCTCATTCCCTCTTGACAGAGACAAGCAGCAGGAGTGAGCACGAGGATTTGCTCGGATTCCAGGCTTCCCCATGGTGCAGGGTGCCATTGACTGCATGCACATTGCCTTGTGTGCTCCATATCTGCACTCAGCCATATTCATGAACAGAAAGGGATTCCACTCTCTCAATGTACAGCTGGTGTGCGACCACACGCAGTGCATCACGCAGGTCAATGCCCGCTATCCTGGCAGCAGTCATGATTCCTTCATTCTCCGGAAGTCCAAAGTCCCATCTATATTTCAACCAGCACGGCAAATCACAGGGTGGCTACTGGGCGACGAGGTTTATCACCTCATGACATGACTCTTGACCCCGGTCCGGAACCCACGCATACGTGCAACGAGACCATGCTGCCACACGGAATATCATCGAGCACATCATAGGTGTCCTCAAGCAACACTTCTGCTGCCTGGACCGCTCTGGAGGAGCCCTGCAGTACTCAGCTGAGCGATTTGTCGTCGTATGCTGCATACTGCACAACCTCACCATTATGAGGAGACAGCCCTTGCCACCGCCTATCAGGCGAGAACCCGAACAAGAGGCAGAGGAAAAGGAGAAAGTGGCAGAGGAGAAGGAAGAGTCGGAGGAGGAAGTGGAGGAGGAGGAGGAGGAGGAGGAAGTGGAGAAAGAGGCAGGGATGCAAAAGGTAGACAGGCCCTGTCTGCCAGGGCTCTGTATGATCAGATGATTAATGAGAGACACCAGTAATCTCAAAGACACCTCTCCATTCACCAACAGTTCCACACTCCTTATCTTTATTCTCCCACCTGACCATCGAATCGTCCTCCTTAAGATTACACATTACTCATCGCAGAAATAAAAACTACCACCAAATACAAATTCATAACCACATTTATAGATTGACACATCAAATGATTCAAACAAACTGATACTATTCACCCTTGCACATTCCATGAGTACCTGTTGTTCATGTGCCTCTACCTTTCCTAGTGCTCCTATGAGGTGCATCCCCAGTGGCTGGAGCATGGGTGGTGGGAGGCTGCTGACCTTCAATGGAGGAGAGTACAGATGGCCTTGGAGGACGACCTCGAGCAGCTCTGGGCCGGGAGGGCCCGGCTTCAGACTGCACCATCACGGCCTGGGCTGCAGCAGTCTGGCCTGGCTGGCTGACAGGCAACAGCAAGGGCACTGACAGAGTGGCAGAGGTGGGAGCAGGAATGCTGTCATCCTGAGAGAGGACAGCAGGTTCGTCTTCTATGGCACCACTGCCACTCTCCCAGGGCAGCGCCTCAGCAATCCTGGTGATCTGTTGGAGAACAGATTGCTGGACTGCTGTGACGCCCTGGAAGCCCCGTTCCACAGTGGAACCCAGAGCCATGATGGCAGCAGTGTGAGCTTGGATGGCAGATGTTTGTGCTGCAATGGAAGTTGTGACATCGGTCATCAGACGCTGCATCATGGTGGGTTCCATAGGTGTGCTGATGGAGGTGACCTCCCTTTCCATGTGGGAAAGGATGGGCCCCAAGCTCTGCGCAAAGCCCTGTGCCAAGTTGGAGCTGGACTCCTCCATGCCCCTTGACATTATACGCAGGCTTTCTGGCAGGTGTTCTATTATTTCACAATCGTGGTGGTAATTCATAAACTAATGTACATTTCTATCAAGGATCAGGTGTTTCACGCCTGAAGTATTGAATGCCAGTGGCATAAAATATCATGCAAGGGCATCCAGCCCACTGGTAAAGTTTAGGCCATATATTTTAAACCCCTTCCCCTTGTCATGATTTCACCTGCTGGAGTTCTAATTCCAGCCATTTATGTGGGGATTTTTTTCTTGCCAATTTTCTCTCCCCCCACCTCCCCGCCGCACCCCCAATCCCATCATTCCTTTTCTGAAGACATTGGGGTAGAAATTGATTATGGCCCATTTTCGGGCACATAACTAACAGCACACAGACAGCGAGTGCTCAAACCCGGAGGCCCGAGGCTCGCCCTGATTTGGGCCTCAGGCTTCATTTGAATACTTTGGCTGGGCTGCCAGCACCTGTCATGCCTCCAGAGGCAGCTCACCCAGCGGCCCTGGGGTAAATTCCAGGTGGGAGGGGAGGGACAATGGGAGGTGGGGCCGATTGTGGGAAAGCAGTACTATGCCGCCAGGAGCACTCCTGCTTCCCCTGGCTCCACATCAAGCTGTAAAAGAAAATTTGTACTTAATGTTCTTGTAGCAGCCACTTCCTAGACCACATCCATGACAGGAAGGCTCGAGTGGTCAGGGCAGCTCATTTTGCCAGATGGGTTCTCGAACAAGCCCTCGTTAACATAAACAAGGATCCAAACATCTTTTTTAGGCGGCCGCCATGGACACCTGAAAAATCACCAGATCTAATATGGGGTTAAAAGTATTTCAGGTGTCCTTGGGGATGTGGGACATAGCCCCGCGAAATTGTTACTTTTGCCCATGTTTTTCATCTGGAAAATGAAAGCAAGGTGTTTCCAGCCAAATGAGAAAGGAAGCAGTGCCGGATCTAATTCACAGGGAATGAAGTGGGGCAAGTGGAGCATGTTTCAGAGGGGGAGCATTTGGGGAACAGTGATCATAATATCATCAGGTTTAGAATAGATATGGAAAAGGACAACAATAACAACAACAACTTGCATTTATACAGTGCCTTTAAAACGTCCCAAGGCGCTTCACAGGAGCGATTGTCAAACAAAAATTGACACCGAGCCACATAAGGAGATATTAGCACAGGTGACCAATAGCTTGGTCAAAGAGGTCGGCTTTAAGGAGCATCTTAAAGGAGGAGAGAGAGACGAAGAGGTTTACGGAGGGAATTCCAGAGCTTAGGCCCTAGGCAGTTGAACGCATTGTCGCCAATGGTGGAGCGATTTAAATTGGGGATGCGCAAGAAGCAAGAATTGGAGGAGCGCAGAGATCTCGGAGGGTTGTAGAGCTGAAGGAAGTTACAGAGATAGGGATGGGCAAGCCATGGAGGGATTTGAAAACAAGGATGAGAACTTTAAAGTCAAGGCTTTCCCGGACATGGAGCCAATGTAGGTCAGTGAGCCCAGAGGTGATGGGAGAATGGGACTTGGTGAAAGTTAGGATACGGGCAGCAGAGTTTTGGATGAGCTCAAGTTTATGGGGGGGGGGTGGTGAAAGATGGAGGCCAGCCAGGAGAGCATTGGAATAGTCGAGTCTAGAGGTAACAAAGGCATGGATGAGGGTTTCAGCAGCAGATGAACTGAGATACGGGCGAAGGCGGGCGGTGTTACGGAGGTGGAAATCTGCAGTCTTGGTGATGGAGCTGATATGTGGTCGGAAACTCATCACGGGTCAAATAGGTTGTGAACGGTCTGGTTCAGCCTCAGACAATGGCCAGGGAGAGGGATGGAGAATGGAAAATAGGTAATGGAGTTTGCGGCGAGAACCAAAGACAACGGCTTCGGTCTTCCCAATATTTAGTTAGAGGAAATGTTTGCTCATCCAGCACTGGATGTCGGACAAGCAGTATGACTAATCAGAGACAGTGGAGGGGTCGAGGGAGGTGGCGGTGAGGTAGAGCTGGATGTCGTCAGTGTATATGTGGAACCTGATGTTGTGTTTTCGGATGATGTCACCAAGAGGCAGCATGTTGATGAAAAATAGGAGGGGGCCAAGGATAGATCCTTGGGGGACTCCAGAGGTAACAGTGCGGGAGTGGGAAGAGAAGCCATTGCAGGTGATTCTCTGGCTATGACTGGATAGATAAGAATGGAACCAGGCGAGGGCAGTCCCACCCAGCTAGATGATGGGAAAGAGGTGTTTGAGGAGGATGGTGTGGTCAACCATGTCAAAGGCTGTAGACAGATTGAGAAGGATGAGGAATGATAGTTTACCACAGTCACAGTCACATAGGATGTCATTTGTGACTTTGATAAGGGCCGTTCCAGTACCATGGCAGGGGAGGAAACCTGATTAGAGGGATTCAAACATGTGGGAAAGATGGGCATGGATATGGGAGGCGACAAGTTTGAAACAAGGTGAGATGCTTAAAGGAGGAGAAAGTGCCAGAGGAGTAGGGGGGACAGACCAAGGTGTGACTTGGTGATAAGGGCCACACCGCCACCGCAGCGGTCTCGGTGGGGCAAGTGGTGGAAGGTATAGCCTGGCAGGGAGCTTCATTAAGGGGGAAGGTGTCATCACCCATCACCCATCACCCATCTGTCAAGGCCATGGATACAATGCAATCCTCCACAGTAAGCTCATGGATGGCAAGGGCCTTGTTCAGAAGTGAACAGACATTCTGGAGGGAGATGCGGAGAGGGGCAGTGATAGTTGATCCACTGACAGAGCCCACAGGATCAGGGCTGGGAGGAGTGAGTGGGACGGAAAGGAGATTGGCAAGATTAGTCCCCAATGAGCAGGAAGGTCGGTGAGAGTAGAATGGGGCAGTTGGCGTTGCTCGTAAGGAGGCAGTCACTAGTGCCTTGATGGGTCCTTAGGAGGATGCCAAGAGAGGCACAGAGGATAGCTGTAAGTTTACCTAACTGGGAGTCAAGCCTGGGACGGCAGCAGGAGAGTAGGAAGGTCAAGGAGTGCTGAAGGGCTGGGGTAGGGATTTAGGGGAGGGGGGGGGGCAGAGTATCTGAGAGGGGAGAAATGAAAAGAGACATGACCGGAGAGAGGGGCCTAGGAGGAGTAAAGGGGAAATCGAAGCGACGGGCTCGGGTCTGGAGCGGCAGACAAAACGCGCACGCGAATGGACACAGAAACTCAAATTACAAAGGCGTGGTTACATAGCAGGGATGGATATGTCCTGGTAATAAATAGGGAATCGAGAGGAGACATTGGAGGGAGTCCAAGGTTAAAGTCAGAGGTCCCGTGGTGGGATAAAGTTGACGTAGATAAGGTGGAGTCAGCTTGGAGCATCAATGAACTAATGTCTGGGTTCAGAGACTGGTGTAGAGGGTGAGTGAGTCCAGAAGCTATTTGAAGGATAGAGTATCTGAGGACGCACTGCTGGAGGAATGAAGAGCCAGGAGGTGTGCCGAATCGATCGTGGAGCAGAAAAACTGTGGCGAAGTTGGAGGTCACTATAAGATCCAGAAGCGACAGAGAAATGGACTACGGCTCAGCACAGTGAATTTCTGGCCAGGAACCACACTGTAGCAAAATAGAGCTTAAAGACCAGTAGGACAGTCATAAACTCAGCAGGTAACAGCAGCAGTGCGGGGTGGGCTGTAGGCTAGACAGAGTTACCTTAAAACTTAAGCAATTGAATAGCAGATCAGAGTTACAGCAGCTGAGTCTTAGTGTAGTCCAGTGGAGTAGCGCAGTCTTGACTGCAGAGAAGTCCAGGAATTTGGGAACCAGAAAGGGCAAAGGATGGCCAAGGATAGAGTTCCACAGCAAAGGAGCTCCCTAGGGAACAGCTAGCCACACTTGACAAGGAACAATCAAATATAAAAATACTTAACTGGAGGAGGGCTAATTTCAGTGAGTTAAAAAGGGATCTTGCCCAGGTGGATTGGAATTAGAAATTGTTAGGCCCAACAGTAATTGAACAATGGGAGGCCTTCAAGGAGAAGATGATTCAGGTACAGCGTAGACACAGTCCCACGAGGGGGAAAGGAAGGGCATCCAAAACTAGAGCTTCCTGGATGACTAAAGATATAGAGATTAAAAGGAAACAGAAAAAGAGGCTTATGACAAATGTAAGGTTCATAATACAGTAGAGAACCAGGCTGAATACAGAAAGTGCAGAGGAGATCTAAAAAAGGGAATAAGAGGGACAAAGAGAGATTATGAGAATAGATTAACAGCTAACATAAAAGGGAACCCAAAGGTATTTTATAGAGATATAAATAGTAAAAGGGTAGTCAAAGGAAGGGTGGGACCAATGGGGACAAAAGAGGAATACTTGGCATCGATCTTCACCAGAGAAGAGGACGCTGCCAAAGTAGCAGTAAAGGAGGAAGTAATAGCGATGTTGGATAGGATAAAAACAGATAAAGAGGAGGTACTTAAAAGGTTGGTAGTACTCAAAGTAGAAAAGTCACCCGGTCCAGATGGGCTGCATCCTAGTTTACTGAGGGAAGTAAGGGTGGAAATTGCGGAGGCTCTGGTCACAATCTTTCAATTCCCCTTAGATATGGGGGCAGTGCCAGAGGACTGGAGGATTGCAAATGTCACACCCCTGTTCAAAAAGGGGAACAGGATAAACCCAATAATTACAGGCCAGTCAGCCTAACATCGGTGGTGGGGAAACTTTTAGAGACAATAATCCAGGACAAAATTAATTGGCACTTGGAAAAGCATGGGCTAATAAATGAAAATCAGCACGGATTTGTTAAAGGAAAATCGTGATTGACTAACCTGATTGAGTCCTTTGATGAAGTAACGGAAAGAGTTGATGAGGGTAATGTGGTTGATGTTGTGTATATGGACTTTCAAAAGGCATTTGATAAAGTACCACATAATATAATTGTTAGCAAAATTAAAGTCCATGGGATTAAAGGGACAGTGGCAGTGTGGATACATAATTGGCTCAAGGGACAGAAAGCAGAAAGTAGTGGTGAACAGTTGTTTTTCAAACTGGAGGGAAGTATACAGTGGTGTTCCCCAGGGGTTAGTATTAGGACCACTGCTCTTTTTGATATATATTAACGACCTGGACTTGAGTATAGAGGGTATAATTTCAAAGTTTGCAGGTGACATGAAACTCAGAAATGTAGTAAACTATGTGGAGGATAGTGACAGACTTCAGGAGGACATAGACAGACTGGTGAAATAGGCAGACACATGGCAGATGAAATTTAATGCAGAGAAGTGTGAAGTGATACATTTTGGTAGGAAGAATGAGGAGAGGCAATATAAACTAAATGGTACAATTGTAAAGGGAGTGCAAGAACAGAGAGACCTGGGAATACATATATACAAATCTTTGATGGTGGCAGGACAAGTTGAGAAGGCTGTTAAAAAAGCCTATGGGGATCGTTGGCTTTATTAATAGAGGCATAGAGCACAAAAGCAAGGAAGTTATACTAAACCTTTATAAAACACTGGTTAGGCCTCTGCTAGAGTCTTGTGTTCAGTTCTGGGCACCACACTTTAGGAAGGATGTCAAGGCCTTCGAGAGGGTGCAGCAGAGATTTACTAGAATGGTACCAGGGATGAGGGATTTCAGTTATGTGAAGAGACTGGAGAAGCTAAGGTTGATCTCCTTAGAACAGAAAAGGTTAAGAAGAAATTTGATAGAGTTGTTCAAAGTCATGAACAGTTTTGATAGAGTAAATAAGGAGAAACTGTGGCAGAAGGGTCAGTAACCAGAGGACACAGATTTAAGGGATTGGCAAAAGAACCAGGGACGACATGAGGAAACATTATTTTACGCAGCAAGTTGTAATGATCAGGAACGCACTGCCTGAAAGGGTGATGGGAGGCAGATTCAATAGTAACTTTCAAAAGGGAATTAGATAAATACTTGAAGGGAAAAAATTTACAGGGCTATGGGGAAAGAGCAGGGGAGTGGGTCTAATTGGATAGCTCTTTCAAAGAGCCAACACAGGCATGATGGGCTGAATGGCCTCCTTCTGTGCTGTACCTACTATGATACTATGATAGGACTAATTTCTACCTCATTGACTTCTAGCTGCTGTATGATTCCACATGTGCCCTTATTCACATGTGAACCTTGACTGTGACTGTCGACAGACTATTGGCCACATCCCAGTCAAGTCTGATCCTGTCCTCATTGAATTTCCATCCATATACACGTGGACACACTCTACTGCTTTGCTTATGCACCTCAAATCCGTCCAGTCCCACCTCCTTCCAGATCAGCAGGAGAAACAGACCTGATAGTCAGCCATTCACATCAATGTGCAGCCTGGAAATATTGCAGCAGTGGTGTTACTTTGCTAAATGTTTTATAACTAACGTATTTATTATTCACAGTTAATTTACACTAAAAGTACCACATTTAATCAAGCAGCTAGCTTCAGGAACCGGCGTATCAGGTTGGGACGTGGTAACATTTTCATTGTCAGTTTGTTACAGATCCTTTATGCCTGACTGTATCTTTTAATAATAATTTAATGTGAATAATAAATAGCTACTTATAACACAGTAAACAGGCAGTATTCATTGTTCCGAACCATTGGGTGCAATGTTTTCCAATTTTCCTGGCTGTGTTTAGTGTTTGACAGCTCACAGTAAAAGTTTGTGTGAAAGTGGTTAAAGATAGGCAATAAGGTTACGACAAAAGACTGATCAAGAACTGGGAGCTGTGCCCCAGCACCTGCTGCGTTTCATGAGGTGCATTCCTTCTACTTTCTTACTTTCTGACTATTCAAGTGTTATTTTTTAGTAACCATTTCAATATTATTATCTATTTTCTCTATGAACTCAGTTGTATCTCATACCCTTCTCAACACTGGAAGGAGGAAGCCAACGTTTCCTAGCATCTATCAATCAGCTTCATTTTCTGTCTGATTACGCTCCTGTGAAGCACCTTGGGACGTTTTACTACGTCAAAGGCGCTATATAAATGCAAGTTGTTGTCACACCTGGAAGTGTCACACTTCAGAGGATCACACATCCATAGGGCAAAAATTAATGATTGGCTGAGCCACCAGATACCTCATTGACCAAGTGTCCTGCACCTCCTGAGTCACAAGGAACTTTTTGAAAATGTAATACTTTCCCGGGTTTCTTCAGGCCCGATGCTGCTTGGCTCCCGTTTTTGTTGGCAGCTAGGAGACTGCACGATTTGCACATGGAGTCGGACAATGGAGTCGGTTTTCCCAATGTTTAACTGGAGGAAATTGTGGTACATCCAAGATGTCGGACAAGCAGTTTGACCAGGTAGAGGCAGTGGAGGGGTTGAGAAAGGTGGTGGAGAGGTAGAGCTGGGCGGTGTCAACGTACATGTGGATGGGACAATACCAAGGGACAACATGTAAATGCAGAGGAAGGGGTCCAAGATCGATCTTTGGTGGACTCCAGAGATAATAGTATGCGAGAGGGAAGAGAAGCCATTGCCACTGGTGCTCTGGTAATGATGAAATATGTAAGAGTGGAACCAACCAATGGCAGTCCCACTGAGCTGCACAATGGAGGAGAGGCATAAAAACAGAAAATGCTGGAAATACTCAGCAGTCAGGTGGTATCTGTGGAGAAAGAAACAGAGTTAATGCTTCAGGTCGATGACCTTTCGTCAGAACTGGAAGAAGTTAGAGATTTAGCCAGGGAAAAGAGGGGGGGAGGGAGGGGAAAGAACAAAAGGGAAGGTCTATGATAGGGTGGAGGGCAGGAGTGATTAAATGACAAAAGGCAAGGAGGGTGGTAATGGGACAAGTAAAGAAACAAAAGATGGGTCGAGAGGAAAATTTCATCAACTTTGCTTCCAATTTCCACCCTTCCCTCTCCTTCACATGGTCCATCTCCGACTCTTCCCTTCCCTTCCTTGACTTCTCTATCGCATTTCTGGGGCTAGGCTGTTAACCAATGTCTATTATAAGCCCACCGACTCCCACAGCTACCTTGATTACACTTCCTCCCACCCCGCTTCCTGTAAGGACTCTATTCCCTTCTCCCAGTTTCTCCATCTCCGTCGCATCTGTCCTGACAATACCACCTTTCACACCAGTGTTTCCGATATGACTTCCTTTTTCCTCAACCGAGGATTCCCCTCCACTGTAGTTGACAGGGCCCTCGACCGTGTCCGTCCTATTTCCCGCACTTCTGCCCTCACCCCTTCCCTTCCCTCCCAGAACCATGATAGGGTTCCCCTTGTCCTCACCTTACACCCCACCAGCCTCCACATTCAACGGATCATCCTCCGCCATTTCCACGACCTCCAGCACAATCCCACCACCAAACACATCTTCCCCTCCCTTCCCCTTGCAGCATTCCGAAGGGACCGCTCCCTCCACGACACCCTGGTCCACTCTTCCATCACCCCCAACACCCGCTCTCCTCCCGAGGGCACCTTCCCGTGCGAGTGCAGGAGATGCAACACCTGCCCTTTCACCTCCTCCCTTCCCACCGTCCAGGACCCCAAACACTCCTTCCAGGTGAAACAGCGATTTACTTGTACTTCTTTCAATTTGGTACACTGTATTCGCTGCTCACAATGCGGCCTCCTCTACACTGGGGAGACCAAACACGGACTGAGTGATCACTTTGCTGAACACCTCCACTCTGTCTGCAAGCGTGACCCTGACCTGCCGGTCACTTGCCATTTTAATTCCCCGTCCCACTCCTACTCTGACCTCGGTCTTTTACACTGTTCCAATGAAGCTCAATGTAAGCTCGAGGAACAGCACCTCATCTTTTATTTAGGCACTTTACAACCTTCCGGACTCAACATTGATTTCAATAACTTCAGATCATAACCACTGATCCCATTTTTTCGGTCAGCTAGTGCTGGTAATGGTTCTGCTGCTGCCACTTACAGCTACTCTAGACCCATCTTTTGTTTCTTAACCTGTCCCATTACCACCTCCTTGCCTTGCACCATCATCCCTTTTGTCATTTATTCACTCGTGCCCACTACCCTATCACAGACCACCCCTTTAGTTCTTTCCTCCCCTCCCCTCCCCCCTTTCCCTGGCTCTGTACTTGCTCAAAAACTTTAACTCTTTTAACATCTTCCAGTTCTGATGAAAGGTCTTCGACCGGAAACATTAACTCTGTTTCTTTCTCCACAGATGCTGCCTGACTTGCTGAGCTTCTCCAACCTTTTCTGTTTTTATTTCAGATTTCCAGCATCCGCAGTATTTTGCTTTTGGTGGGTCTGGAGCAGCTGTAAATGGCAACAGCAGAACCATTACCAGCACCTGCTGTCTGAAACAATGGGAGCGGTGGTTATGATCTGAAGTTATTGAAATCAATGTTGAGTCCAGAAGGTTGTAAAGTGCCTAAAGGAAAGATGAGGTGCTGTTCCTCGAGCTTCCATTGAGCCTCATTGGAACAGTGTCAGAGGCCGAGGAGAGAGAGATCTTTTAAGTCTTTAGTTTATTTTTGTTAAGTTTAGTTAATCTAATAAATCGAGGCATGGCAGGGCAGCTCACACCTGTCGAATGCACATCTTGTGTCATGCGGGAACTCCAGGACGCTTCCCGTGTCCTGGACAACTACAGGTGCAGGAAGTGTCCTCAGCTGGAGGAGCTCGAGCTCTGGGTCACGGAGCTTGAGCAGCAGCTGGTGTCACTGCAGTACATCCGCGAGGTTGAGAGCTACGTGGATAGCACGTTTCAGGAGGTGGTCACTCCACAGCTTAAGAGAGTGCAGGCAGAGAGGGACTGGGTGACCGCCAGACAGACAAGGAGGACCAGGCAGGTAGTGCAGGAGTCCCCTGAGTGCATCTTGCTCTCTAACTAGTATTCAGTTCTGAATACTGGTGAGGGAGAGGGTTCCTCTGCGGAGTGCAGCCAGAGCCAAGACCATAGCACTATGGGTGGCTCAGCTGTACGGGGGGGGAGGAGAAAGGTCAGCAGAGTAATAGTGATAGGGGATTCTATAGTTAAGGGAGCAGTCAGGCGTTTCTGTGGCCGCAGGAGTGATTCCAGGATGGTATGTTGCCTCCCTGGTGCCAGGGTCAAAGATGTCACTGAGCGGCTGCAGAACATTCTGGAGGGGGAGGGTGAACAGCCAGAGGTCGTGGTCCATATTGGTACCAATGACATAGGGAGAAAGAGGGGTGAGGTCCTGCAGGCAGATTTTAAGGAGTTAAGAAAGAAAGTAAAAAGCAGGACCTCAAAGATAGTAACCTCCAGATTACTCCCGGTGCCACGTGCTAGTGAGTATAGAAATAGGAGGATAGAGCAGATGAATGTGTGGCTGGAGAGATGGTGCAGGAGGGAGGGCTTTAGATTCCTGGGGCACTGGGACCGGTTCTGGGGGAGGGGGAAATTAGGAAGGCTGAGGAAACAAAGGTTAGAAAATAAACAGCAAGGGAGTTTGACATTGCTTATAGGTATATCCCTCAATGCAAGGAGTATAGTGAATAAGACAGATGAGCTAAGGGCACAGATAGACATGTGGCAGTACAATATCTTAGCTATATTACAGAAACATGGCTTAAAGACGAGCAGGAATGGCAGCTCAACGTTCCTGGTTACAGGGGTTTTCAGACAAGATAAAAAAGGAGGGGGGGGGGTGGTAATTTTGCTTAAAGAAACAATTACAGCTGTGAGGAGGGATGATATATTAGAAGGATCATCAAATGAGACCACATGGGTTGAGCTAAGGAACAAAAAAGGGGCAGTCACACTACTGGGAGTGTACTATAGACCCCCAAACAGTCAGAGGGAGATAGAAGAGCAAATATGTAGGCAAATTCCTGAGAAGTGCAAAAACAATAGGGCAGTAATAGTAGGGGATTTCAACTACCTTAACATTAACTGGGACTCAAACAGTGTGAAGGGTATAGAGGGCGCAAAATTCTTAAACTGCATTCAGGAGAACTTTTTAGCCACTATGTAGCAAGCCCAACAAGAGGGCGGATGTTCTGGATTTCGTTTTAGGAAATGAGGCTGGTGGGAGGAGTATCAGTGGGAGAACTTTTTGGTGATAGTGATCATAATTCAGTTAGTTTTAGCATAGTTATGGAAAAGGACAAAGATAGAACAGGAGTTAAAGTTCTCAATTGGGGAAAGGCCAATTTTACTAAGCTAAGAAGTGATTTAGCAAAAGTGGACTGGAAACAGCTACTTGAAGGTAAATCAATTTCAGAGCAGTGGGAGGCTTTCAAGGGGAAGATTCAAGGGGTGCAGAGTAAACATGTTCCCACAAAAGAAAAGGGCGGGGCTGCCAAATCTAAAACCTCCTGGATGTCAAGGAGCATACAGGGTAAGATAAGGCAGAAAAGGAAAGCTTATGTCAGACACCGAGAACTCAATACTTTAGAAAGCCTGGAGGAGTATAAAAAGTGCAGGGGTGAAATTAAAAAGGAAATTAGGAAAGCAAAGAGAGGGCATGAAAAGATATTGGCAAGTAAAAAAAAAAGTAAAATCAAGGAAAACCCAAAGATGTTTTATAAATACATTAAGAGCAAGAGGATAACTAAGGAAAGAATAGGGCCTATTAGAGACCAAAAAGGTAACCTATATGTGGTGGCGGAAGATGTTGGTATGATTTTTAATGAATATTTTGCGTCTGTCTTCACAAAAGAAACGGTAATGCAGACATTGCAGTTAAGGAGGAGGAGTGTGAAATATTGGATGGGATAAATTTAGTGAGAGAGGAAGTATTGAGGGGATTAGCATCTTTGAAAGTAGATAAATTAGGGTCAGATGAAATGTATCCTCGGCTGTTAAAAGAACCAAGGGAGGGAATAGCGGAGGCTCTGACCGTCATTTTCCAAATCTCCCTGGATACAGTTGTGGTACTATTGTTTAAAAAGGGACTGAGGGATAAACCGAATAATTACAGGTCAGCAGTCTAACCTCGGTGGTGGGCAAATTATTGGAATCAATTTTGAGGGACAGGATAAACCGTCACTTAGAAAGGCACGGAGTAATCAAGGATAGTCAACGTCAATTTGTTAAGGGAAGGTCGTGTCTGACTAACTTGATTGAATTTTTTGAGGAGGTAACATGGAGGGTCGATGAGGGTAGTGCATTTGATGTAATCTACATGGACAAAGTCCCACATGGCAGACTGGTCAAAAAAGTACAAGCCCATGGGATTCAAGGGAGAGTGGCAAGTTGGATCCAAAATTGGCTCAATGGCAGGAAGCAAAGGGTAATGGTCGACGGGTGTTTTTGTGACTGGAAGGCTGTTTCCAGTGGGGTTCTGCAGGGCTCAACACTAGGTCCCTTGCTTTTTGTGCTTTATATTAATGATTTGGATTTAAATGTAGGGGGCATGATTAAGAAGTTTGCAGATGACACAAAAACTGGCCGTGTGGTTGATAGTGAGGAGGAAAGCTATAGACTGCAGGAAGATATCAATGGACTGGTCAGGTGGTCAGAAAAGTGGCAAATGGTATTCAATCCGGAGAAGTGTGAGGTAATGCATTTGGGGAGGGCAAACAAGGCAAGGAAATACACAATAAATGGGAGAGGATACTGAAAGTTGTAGAGGAAGTGAGGGACCTTGGAGTGCATGTCCACAGATCTCTGAAGATAGCAGGACAGGTAGATAAGGTGGTTAAAAAGACATATGGAATACTTTCCTTTATTAGCCAAGGCAAAGAATATAAGAGCAGGGAGGTTATGCTGGAACTGTATAAAACATTGGTTAGGCCACAGCTTGGAGGATTAGAGGGGAGCTGAGGAAAACTTTTTCACCTGGAGAGTTGTAGGGGTCTGGAACTCACTGCCTGAAAGGGTGGTAGAGACAGAAACCCTCAACTCATTTAAAAAGTACCTGGATGTGCACCTGAAGTGCCGTGACCTACAAGGCTACGAACCAAGTGCTGGAAAGTGGGATTAGGCTGGGTGGCTCATTTTCGGCCGGCGCGGTCACGATGGGCCAAATGGCCTCCTTCTGTGCTGTAAATTTTCTCCGATTCTCTGATTCTAGGACAGAGTGGGAGTGGGATGGAGAATTAAAATAGCAAGTGACCAGAAGGTCAGGTTCATGCTTGCGGACTCAACGGAGGTGATCAGCAAAGCTATCACCCAATCTGTGTTTGTTCTCCCTAATGTAGAGGAGGCTGCATTGTGATCAGCGAATACAGTATACTAAATTGAAAAAAGTGCAAGTAAATCGCTGTTTCACCTGGAAGGAGTGTTTGAGGCCTTGGACGGTGGGAAGGGAGGAGGTGAAAGGACAGGTGTTGCATCTCCTTGCGAAGCTCCAAGCTCTTTCGTCCTGTTACGCTCACCGCAACCCTGGTGCAGCAGTTCACAGCATACTGAGTGATGTCACAGATGTCACGTGTAACCGCCTGGAATGACACTGTGACGTAGACATTCAAGGCCATGGTGACCTTCACAGCCACAGGCAGTGCTGGCCATGCCCTAGTGTGGGGCTCCAGTTGGTGCTGCAACAGGTGACTCAGCTCTGCGATCGCTTCCCTTGTGAAGCGGAGGAGGCTGATGCACAGTTCCTCTCCTCAGTGAGCTGGAGGTATGACAGTCGGTTCCTGAAGACCCGTGTGGTGTAGGACCTATGGCGCCTTCCCCTCCTTCTCCCTCGTCTTGCAGCAACGGCAGGTCTGTGGACTCTCCCTTGCTGGAGCTGCTGCTCCCCATCCTCCAGCTCCAATGGCAGACCCACCAGAACACCCATGACAGCAGCAACTGTGCAGAATTGTAACGACAGAAAACCTGCTGCACCTCCAATAAGAAGGTGAAAGAAGTTTTGAAGTTATTGCAGCCAAAACTGGCCCATCAAGCACCCTGGTAGCCTGAAATAACTAACCAGAGGTGATTAGAGGTGAGGATCCCTTTAACTAGCGCCTGTGAAGGCTGCTTCCTGAATGTTCCTGTCATGATTTACTGGGCGGGCTTAAGAACTGACGAATCAGGTGCTGGCACAAACCAATATCAGAAATGGGTCCTCAATCAGTGTAAGGAATCTCATTATAATATTTTAATTGGCTCTGCGCTAAATTTAGGCAGCTGCCCAGGACGTCCACACCAATATGGCGACCCACACGCCTCAGGTGCATTTCAGTGGTGCCCGATCTCTGATAAAAATTGGTTGCACCTCGGTCCATTCCGTGCTGGAAAAACAGGCAAAGCGAGGTCCAATTTCACCTCCACTGTCTTCAGGACCTCTGCCTAGTAATGATCCTGGAGCGGCTACACATTCCATGGGGGACTGCAGTGCTGTTAGATGGCTCCTACTGTAGCCTTCATCTGTTGAATTGTAAAAAATGCATGATCCCCATCTTGAGTGTGGTATTTAAAAACCTACTTTAAACAGAGAAACACAGTAAAGAACGGAATGGGCCATTTTTTTGTTATAATTACTTATCACTCACAGTGGAGGTAGGGTTGTCAACCCTCCAGGATTGTCCTGGAGTTTCCAAGAATTAAAGATTAATCTCCAGGACACTGCTGTGAGCAACCAGAGAGAAAAATCATAAGGGCATAAAAAATGGTATTTTTTTTTGTTTTCTTTGAACACTTCCATTTATTAGTAATAAAAAATATTGGAGAAAAAAGGCTGTTTGGGTGGGCGGTGGGAGGTCATGTGATGAGACCTCCAGGAATAGGTCTAACCAGAGTTGGCAACCCTAAGTGAAGAAGAGGGCAATTCTGTTGTGAAAAATGGAAAATGTCAGTTTGTGACAACCTGTGTACGTGGTCAGTGAGATATTGGCCACTCGTGAATGTCTGTGTATCGGATGACAATCTACATTCTGTTAAATAAAGCAGTCCAGAATTGCTGTAGTTTGAACAGGCAGCCATTATTGTACATCACTGCTAGAACGTGCCCTTAATCTTCCCAAACTCATTACTAATGCAGTGATTTATCAGTCCTCTAAATGGAAGCTTCATGAATCACCTTTACAATATAAGGATTACCCGCACGCTCCAAATATGGAATAATTCCCTATTAAACGATCTTTCCAGAACTTTCACAGCTAAGATATTTCTCCGACAGAGAATGATTTGATTTACATGGCACGAGAAACACAGTGATGGAAGATGATAGCTGATTTAGAGACAGAGGTTTAAATATTAGAGAAAATACTCTTGCTTAGATTGGATCCTATTGTTTCAACTGTAAAAATGTGAAATAGCAGCTCAACAGCCTGAATGCAGAGAAAGTAGAACATACATTTATTGCAATTACTGCAAGCATCTTTGAGTATGAGAAAGGCAGGTAGAGCTTTAGTACAATAGATTTCTAGCATAGATAATCACACATAATTACTTCCATTAAGCACTTAGCGAGTGCTTTGAGAAGCTGAGAACATTTTAATAATATACATTTAGAATTTTTTTATCAGCAGTTATACAAAACGGAATGTAGCTTTACTATGGAGAAACTAATGTTGTTTAAAGGTATTTTTCAGCATATATACATTCTTTTTAGAAAACAACAACAACTTCCATTTATATAGCACCTTTAACGTACAAAAATGTCACATGGTGCTTCACAGTGGTGTAATCAGACAAAAATGGAGGCCCAGCCAAAGAAGGAGATATTAGGCGAGGTGACCAAAAGCTTGGTCGAAAAGGTGGGTTTTAGGTAGATCTTAAAGGAGGACAGGGAGATGGAGATGTGGAGAGGTTTAGGGAGGGAATTCCAGACCATGGGGTTTAAATGGCTGAAGCCATGGCTGCCAATGGTGGGTGAAGGAAAGGAGGGATTCACAAGAGGCCAGTCGGAGAAATGGAGAGATCGGGGTCGGTGGGGGGGGATGGGGGTTGTGTAGCTGAGAAAGGTAAATTGGCTAACAAAATCTTAGAGAGGAATATCGAGAATATATTAGATTAAATTCTTGCTGGTAGAAAATGGTTAGAGATAGTTGAACTAGTCTCATGAACCCCAACCAGCTCCGACAAATCACCTCTGACAGCTGGTTGTAATACTCATCATTAGGGCTGAGGACAAGTGCTTATATGGTTCAATGATTTTAGCAGCTGCAGGTCAATGTCACTTATAAATACTGGTTGTAAAATACTGTTGAAGTGAACTTGTTAACAGTTAGATTGAGAACCTGCTACTGGCAATTGTCCACAATTTTTTTTCTACAAATTATTGTTGTACAAAGTTTGTACAGGTGTGTACTATTTTTAGAGGAAATAGCAGTGATGAGGCATGTTGCCTGGGTATGGATTTGCTGGTGAATGTCACTTCAGGAATTAATATGAATGATTTAACTCTCAGCAGACAGCTTGCCATTGACAGTATATTATAGCATATATTCTGAGAGTGTGGCAGCTCAACATCTTTCAGGACAGAGGTGTGTTCTAGTTGGTCACTGGGGCAGTGATCTCAATGGACTAGTAAGGACTTAGCTTGCCTATTTGGGCTGATTTAAATTGGGTCACAGTCTTGGCCTCTCTCACTGATTGGGCAGATTAGATTTCTCTGGCAAGCTGCTTAAATCATTGAGGCTAAGAAGATAGAAGGAAGATTTAATAGAGGTGTTTAAAATTATGAAGGGTTTTGATAGAGTAAATAAAGAGAAACTATTTCCACTAGCAGGATTGTCGGTAACCAGAGGACACAGATTTAAGGTAATTGGCAAAAGATCCAGGGGGGAGATGTGGAGAATTTTTTTAATGCAGTGAGTTGTTATGATCTGGAATGCACTGCCTGAAAAGGGTGATGGAAGCAGATTCAAAACTAACTTTCAAAAGGGAATTGGATATGTACTTGAAAAGGAAACATTTGCAGGCCTATGGGGAAAGAGTAGTGTAGTGGGACTAATTGGATAGCTCTTCCAAAGAACTGGCACAGGCACAATGGGCTGAATGGCCTCCTTCTGTGCTGTATGATTCTATGAATCTATTCATTAGTACATCCATTGGGATCGAAGACCAATTGAGATGCAGACAGTGAATAATGACACTGCTAGAGTCACCGTGGAAGCAGGAGGATATTTTAAAGTAGTCTCAATCTGCGGAGATAAACCAAGACATGGTTCATGACTCTCCTCTACTGTTCCCCATTATCCTGCCTCAGAGGTTTGAAGTAGCCTGGACAGTAAACAGGAAGGCATGATGATCATTAAGATGATTAAAGGATTTGATAGGGTAGATGCAAAGAGAAACTATTTCCTCCAGTGGGGGAGTCCAGAACAAGGGGGCAAAACCTTAAAATTAGAACTAGGCCATTCATTGGTGATGTCAGGAAGCACTTCTTCACACAAAGGATAGTGGAAATCTGGAACACTTTTTCTCCCTGCCCACCCACCCACCAAAAAAACTGTTGAAGGCTAGGTCAATTGAAAATTTCAAAACAGATTGATAGATTTTTGTTAGGCAAGGGTAATAAGGGTTATGGAACCAAGGCGGGTAGATGGAGTTGAGATACAGATCAGCCATGATCTAATTGAATGGTAGAACAGGCCTACTTCTATTCCTGTGATCTTTGTAGCACAATTCTGACGTAAATCTAGCAGAGGTGGTTGGAAAACAAGGTGGAACTTGGTTCCTCTGTTTTCACCTCCCCCCCCTCCCCTTCCACTTGTACATTTATAAGAAATTGTGGTCTGGGGTGGGGGGAGGACGGGATCTTCTCCTGCCCAGTTACGTTGCAGTAGTAGTTTGGGGGTAGACCAGCAATCGAAAACCACTTTGCTGACTTGTAAGGTGTGGGCAGGACAGGGGCACCATAACCAAGGCAGCATCAACAGGGCAGAGATTCCTGAAACAGGATTTTTCGACTCATCTCTTTCTTTGCACCTTGAACAGCTCTACCAGTTGTCCCACAGGCCCCTGGACAGCAGCAAACAGACCACTTAAAGCCTACAAGGGCCACCTTACTTGCTAGATTGACTGCCTTATCTGTCCTCTTGCAGGAGTACTTCAGTGGCAACACTGGCTCCCTTTTTTATATTCATGTCCATAGTGAAGCCACTAGCTAAAACTACCTCGTTTTGGTGGTAGCATGCCCACCTTGTTTACAATACCAGTTTGCCACCAGTAATGCAACTGATATTTCCAGAAAATTGGCAATGTAAATCAATGTCTGAGAGTCATCCCATGTAGTAATCTCTGTGTTTGGGGCTGGGGATATAGATGGGAATTTTTTTCTTATTCGTTCATGGGATGTGGGCGTCGCTTGTGAGGCTGGCATTTATTGCCCATCCCTAATTGCCCTCGAGAAGGTGGTGGTGAGCCGCCTTCTTGAACTGCTGCAGTCCGTGTAGTGACGGTTCTCCCACAGTGCTGTTAGGAAGGGAGTTCCAGGATTTTGACCCAGCGACGATGAAGGAACGGCGATATATTTCCAAGTCAGGATGGTGTGTGACTTGGAGGGGAACGTGCAGGTGGTGATGTTCCCATGTGCCTGCTGCTCTTGTCCTTCTAGGTGGTAGAGGTCGCGGGTTTGGGAGGTGCTGTCGAAGAAGCCTTGGCGAGTTGCTGCAGTGCATCCTGTGCATGGTACACACTGCAGCCACAGTGCACCGGTAGTGAAGGGAGTGAATGTTTAGGGTGGTGGATGGGGTGCCAATCAAGCAGGCTGCTTTGTCCTGGATGGTGTCGAGCTTCTTGAGTGTTGGAGCTGCACTCATCCAGGCAAGTGGAGAGTATTCCATCACATTCCTGACTTGTGCCTTGTAGATGGTGGAAAGGCTTTGGGGAGTCAGGAGGTGAGTCACTCGCCGCAGAATACCCAGCCTCTGACCTGCTCTTGTAGCCACAGTATTTATATGGCTGGTCCAGTTAAGTTTCTGGTCAATGGTGACCCCTAGGATGTTGATGGTGGGGGATTCGGCGATGGTAATGCCATTGAATGTCATGGGGAAGTGGTTAGACTCTCTCTCTTGTTGGAGATGGTCATTGCCTGGCACTTGTCTGGTGTGAACGTTACGAGCCACTTATCAGCCCAAGCCTGCATGTTGTCCCGGTCATGCTGCATGAGGGCAAGGACTGCTTCATTATTTGAAGGGTTGCAAATGGAACTGAATACTGTGCAATCATCAGCGAACATCCCCATTTCTGACCTTATGATGGAGGGAAGGTCATTGATGAAGCAGCTGAAGATGGTTGGGCCTCAGACACTGCCCTGAGGAACTCCTGCAGCAATGTCCTGGGGCTGAGATGATTGGCATCCAACAACCACCACCATCTTCCTTTGTGCGAGGTATGACTCCAGCCACTGGAGAGTTTTCCCCCTGATTCCCATGGACTTCAATTTTACTAGGGCTCCTTGGTGCCACACTCGGTCAAATGCTACCTTGATGTCAAAGGCAGTCACTCTCACCTCACCTCTGGAATTCAGCACTTTTGTCCATGTTTGGACCAAGGCTGTAATGAGGTCTGGAGCCGAGTGGTCCTGGCGGAACCCAAACTGAGCATCGATGAGCAGGTTATTGGTGAGTAAGTGTCACTTGATAGCACTGTCGACGACACCTTCCATCACTTTGCTGATGATTGAGAGTAGACTGGTGGGGCGGTAATTGGCCGGATTGGATTTGTCCTGCTTTTTGTGGACCGGACATACCTGGACAATTTTCCACATTGTCGGATAGATGCCAGTGTTGCAGCTGTACTGGAACAGTTTGGCTAGAGGCGCAGCTAATTCTGGAGCACAAGTCTTCAGCACTGTATTGACAACAGGCTTATAGGGATGATTAGCCTACCAGCCTTGTAACAATAGGGATAACCTTAAGCTATATAATGAAAAGAACTAGTTCAGTCATTTTAAAGTCAAATTATAGGCAATTGGAAAATTGCATTCTTGGCTTAAGACTACTGTTGCAAATTGTTTGGTTTTGTGCTGGATAGTCTTTCAGGTTCAGCCTCACCAGTTACACCTCTAACTGGACCTCGCATCCCCTATAATCTTAAAGGTTCACTCTACTATTCTGGTACGTCTGAGAGAGAAAAAAAAAAGAGTATTTTCTAACCCAGCCTTTTACTCTGCATTGGGATTGGACTGATCAAAGGTACCTGCTTGAACTGCCTCTGCTTTGATGTAGGAACCTGAGGCATCCAAATGTTTATTTAGCTAAAGGCCCAGTGGTGGGTGCATTGTATGAGAACCATCCTTATTTACGGTTTAGCTGGAACTGACCAACCCCTGCAGTTTTTCCATTGTCTCAAAGCTGTAGGAACTCCCAATGATAAACAGTTGATACTTCAAATCACCAAGGCAACCCTAACTTCATGTCTGCTAGTTAACGTTAAGCAAAATCTAAAACATTTGACATCTTAAGAAATATTATAAATTGACAAAATTATGCTCAGGCAATACTGGTAAACCCCAAAGTGTTATTCTTACAATATAGTGGCAATTTTCTGACAACACTTGATGGGTGGACTCAACTGGCAGAAGTGTGTGTCTGAAATTCAGTTGTGCTGGGCATGATCTTTTGATCACAAGCATTAGCCTTGGCTCACTGGTAGCACTCTCACCTCTGAGTTAGAAGGTTGTGGGTTCAAGCCCCAGTCCAGTGACATAACCTAGTATTATTTGAAAAAGAGTTCTCCTGGTGTCCTGGCCAACATTTATCCCTCAACCAACATCATTTAAAAAAAAAATGATTATCTGGTCATTGCTGATTGTGGGACCTTGCTGTTTGCAAATTGGCTGCCTTGTTTCCCTACATTACAGTAATTATAAGAATATTGATTATGAAGAACTTTGGGTTGTCCTGAAGCCTTGAAAAGCATTATATAAATACAAGTTCTTTCTATTTAAATTAATGGTTGGAAAATCATTCTTGGCATGTGTGAATTTCCCATCTGCATTACTAATGGGCAATGTTGGAAAATGATCCCTTATATATCAATAATAAGTCATATTTTCCTATCTGGGTTTAATACAGAATTAGATGGTTTCTGCTAGTAGATTAAAAACAACCATTGAACTAGTTATTAGGTGGTAGATAATCAGCTAGAGTAACACACTATTATGTGTATCATTGTCAAAGGGATTTGTATCAATGTTCCATTACTGCTACAACAGTACACTGTCCCAACACAATGCATGCCATGAAAAGATGGGGAGGAAAGGGTCACAGAGCAGGATCGGAATCAGGTCTCAGCTTTGCCCAGAAAGGGTTTACTCAGACTATTCCAACTGCAAGTGACGGAGGACCTTTGCCTGAAGTGATTTGGGTCTGTATCGTTGATTGGAGTCAGCAACTGCTCTCTTCATGGCTGTGAGATTGATGGCAACTATAAAATTCTTTCGATGGGATCATTCTCCACTGGGACTGACTTGCTGGTATTAGAGTACAGTGTCTATCTGCATTCAACTCCTGATGGATGCACTGCTCTGAAGGTTGGCAGGTTCATGCACTTTTTGCAAATTTCCTGAGAGACAGCTTGTCAGATGGGAACATGTGTATGCCGATGCTGGGATTCCCAGAGTCCTGGATGTGGCAGACTCGGTTCACAGGGAGATCGAGGCACTGTCGCTCAATCCAATGCATGTTAGTTCCCTCAGTATGTGGGTGGTCTGCAGTATTAAACAACTCACTTTGCTGATGAGTGTGAAATTCTTGGGATTAATGCATTCAACCTGAACTAGTTATATGTTCTTGGGTGTTTGAACAAGATGACTAACCACAAGTCTGGCTGTTTGGAAACTACCAGTGTCCCTTAAAACAATAATTAATGACAACCAGACATATGCATCTTTGTGTAGTACCATCGAACAGACCTTTAGTTTATCGCAACAAAGGTTTTGGCGCTTTCGTTACACTGGAGGGGCTCTGCAATACGAAACAAGTGGAGGTTACCAGCTTAGCACTCAGTTGTGTGGAAAATTAATTATGACTGGAATATCTCCTTTTCATTGAGGAGTTTAGCAGAATTCTATCAGGATCATATTAGTTCTGACAGCAAAGGAACTATCCGTGCCGGAGGTAAATTATAATTGTCACCCAAAAAACGAATGTGGCAGAAAAGGTGCTGGAGGCAATGGGACTTGGGTAAAGTACCAGGGCCGCTAAGGCGGTGCCAGCACAGACTGCTGCTCCTTAATGCGAGGTTAGCTCATTTAATTACATTTTCAGTAAATGATTCACGACATGCTGGGGACGTGCAGGGGTCAGGTGCAATGCCCAGAGCCAGCAGCTCTTAAAGAGGAATTGGCTGCAAATTTTAAAAAAGAATGACAGAAGCAAGGCATTGAGGTAGAACAATTCAAAAAATGCTCTTTGGAAGTCCGATGCAGGATGTGTTAAAGAGAAGGATGGATCTTTTTGGAGTGGAGGGGCACAGTCCAGCCATGAGTACTGTCAGATCAGCCTGGATGGAGATGGCAGACAGAGTTAATGCCGTCTCACATGTGCCCCACTTTGGCTGAGGTCACAAGCTCAAGTATAACTTCTGTTGGGTTTAGGATAATCCTTATCCTTTACTTTAATACAGGCTGGTGGACTCAAGATAGAGAGACATGTATTAGTGTACATCAATACGCTAATATAAACCCAGCACACACACTACTTATGAGGTTGATGTCAATTATACTCACCAGTAACTAACTCATCGGACGTTGTGAACTGAGTCCTCTGATCGCTCTCATCAAAACTACTTTGAATTCCTAAAGTACCTTTTTATATGGTTAATTACGTAAGGTAAGCATTGTAAGAATATTGATGTTTGTACATTATTCTAATACAGAACAATAATGTAGACAGAATTGGATTAAACTGAGTGCTCCCAAATCTTGTCTTTCCCATTCAACGACACTGATAACATTGGAGAAGGATGAATTACAGGGCTGAAGACATTGTGCTGTAAGGATAGGTATCTATAGGTTATTCAATAAATAAGCTAGTTGGATAATATGGAGCTTAAAGAGTAGTTATTTAAAACACATTTGGATTTTTAAAACACAGGCAGGGTGGAGTGTAATAGAAGGAAATTACTGCAGTATAAATAAGGCAGTGGGTTCCTTTTACTATAGAGATTGCAAGAAATAAGACATCAAAGACTTGTACAACAAAGCTATAGTTCGGGAAGAGCAAGGATAGGAATTGATGGTTTGGTGTGACAGGGTATGAGGCCCTTCATTCTTGTCCAGCAACCTGTTCAAAGATCAGGTCATAAAGCACCCAATCGTGTTTAATCCAGCGGGAACAAGACAATAAAAGGAAATGGTATAAATAGCGATACAACGTATCACTCAGCAGGAACTTTTTGACTACCTTCAAGAACTACCTTCCTGCTAGAAGTTCCCTACACAGCTAGTTTTACATGTAAGGTTAAATGTGTACTATTCTGTATGAAGTTTTAAGATGAATGTTTTGCAACAATAATAAATGAAATTAATTGTCAGACATATTACTGTCTCTAGCTTTACGAATCTGTTAAAAGGACAAGGAAGGAATTATTCAACAAACGTGCCGATAATACATAGGTGCATTCATAGTATGTGCCGTTAGTACGTATGCTCGCAGGGTTAATACATAAGCACTTAGTGGTCTCTCAGATCACTTCCCCCTGTTGCGCATGCTCATTAGTGACATGATCTGTTTATTGTTCTCTGGAGTTTCCACATGCTTAATCAGCCAAGACAGGCCTTCGGAATCCTCACTTCCTTTTCTCTTTAGATTTTTATTACATTGAAACCTATTTTCCATTCATGTTCTCAACAGCTCCACCAGACAGCTGGCCCTCTGTCCAACAATTAGCATTCCACGCTCAGGCCATCCTACCTTAACTTCTCAGTCTTGTATCTGTACGTGCCCAGAATGTGATTTAATCCAATATAACCCTTACCACAATCACAGTTTTTCTTACCCATATGCTACTGACTATTCAACCTAGCTTACTAATCCTTACAACTTCCATAACAGTTGCTTTGACTGGGACTCTTAGATCTTAGGCTCCGATTTACATCAATCTCTTAAGACCTTAGGCTCAGTCTTGTCTGGATTCACCATGTTGGGGTACCAGATAACACAGGACTTCAATAGTCTCCCTGCTGCCCAGTGATCTGCTCCCACACAGAACTCTGGCAATGCTGAGGGAGTGCTTAGCAGCAGGAGAATGGCAGGAGTTAGTGCAGACAACGGACATGTTTCTTGGGGTGAAGCCAAAGCTATGTGGAGCACAATCATGACTTCCCAATATGGGTTCCAGCAGGCAAGAGCAGACAATCAGTCCTACAGTGCCTTTCAAGACAAGCTCTGTTTGTTTGAAAGTGTCTCTTGGAGCCATTATTCAGGCTGAAGCAATCGGTCACAACTTTCCAATCTCCTCGTGCCTGTTCTGTGTTAGCACAATAGCGCAGATGGTTGAAAGACCTATCCTTGTGTGCGCTCCAATGGTCAGTTTTACCCACCTCTAGGTACCAGTGCCAGCTCCATTTATTCTTCCACTGAACTCTTTGTGAATATTATACATTAAGTACTGTACACGGAGACAACAAATATATCAGGGTTCAATCAATGATTTTCCAATATGCATTGCTGGTAGACAAAGCTCCCCACTATCAGCCCATACTGGGAAAATTACTGTCATGATTTTAAGAGCTTTCCTGCTATTAAAGTTGTAGATTGGGTGAATTCTGAACACTGGTGGTGGATTGAGACAGACAAAGATAAAAACTGAGACAGAAAAGGAGACAGGAGAATTGGAGTGCTCTTCATATTTCGAGTCACAGTATCATACAGCACAGATGGAGGCCATTCAGCCCATCATGCCTGTGCTGGCTCTTTGAAAGAGCTGTCCAATTAGTCCTGCCCACCAGCTCTTTCCCCATAGCCCTGCAAATTTTTCCTTTTCAAGTATACATCCAATTCCCTTTTGAAAGTCACTATTGTATCTGTTTCCACCGCCCTTTCAGGCAGTGCATTCCAGATCATAATAACTCGCTGCGTTAAAAAAAAAAAAAATTTCCTCATTTCCCCTCTGGTTGTTTTGCCAAGTATCTTGTGAAAGAACAGGTAATGGAAGTACCAGAGATTTCCTACTCATTCCTGAAATATGTATCAAGGATGAGTCACAATGTTCCAACACCACAGATATGATAGCACTCGCATCTGTCAGGAATAGGCTTCCAGCTAATTTCTAAATCCGGATCAGCCCAATTTGGACCTGTTCAGTAAATCCAAATTTTGGACTGGTTCAGATTTGGAATTGGAAATCCCTGTCCTTTTAACAGAGCAGTCCCATGATTGACTGTAAAATAATCTCCCTTTCATTTGTTTCTTCTTTTACTCTGTCAGTTTGCTGGCAGCATACTGAAAATCTGCACATCTCCTTGTTTCCTGAGTTATTACTGTGCATATCTGGAAGTACCTATCACACACAGGGTTACATTTATTTATTTATTTAAAGTGTCTTTAGGTCTGTTGTACCAGTTTCAGTGACTAATGGGTCTCAAACCATTCTGTGTTGGAGACACATTCCTCTTGTCTATTTAATATAAAAATAAAATACTGCGGATGCTGGAAATCTGAAATAAAAATAGAAAATGCTGGAAATACTCAGCAGGTCAGGCAGCAGCTGTGGGGAGAGAAATAGAGTCGATGATCTTTCATCAGAACTATTGTCTATTTACTGCTCTAACTTCTCAGCTCTTGTTAAGATGCTTCTTACTTTAAATACTGAAACTGCAGGACTTAAAGGATTGTAAAGCATTTGCAGCCTTGTTTTTTAAAATCTGCAGGCACAATTCTCACCTGAACGTACTGACTATTTCCAAAAGTACCAACCTATTTCCACAAAATGCCTTATCTCCATCTCTTTTTATTCTACCAGTCCTTGTTTCTGCCTCTATTTATCTTGATCTAACATAGCTGTCTCTGTCTATCTCTCTGTATTTCTCTACAATGTCTCTATTGTTATCTATGTGTCTCTATCCCTATCTGCCTCTATTTGTCTCTGCCTGCCTTGGACTTTTTATGGGAGATGAAATAAATGGGGTGGTGACTTCATTGAAATAATGCACAAACGTAACAGAAATGTGTTAACCAATGCACTTGAAACAGCGCACAGAGAAATTTCAATTATCTGTTTCTGTAGGTCCATTTTTCCAATATAAGCTTTGTTTCAGCTGGAATTGTGTACAGCTGGTAGCATACACCTGCACTGCATATGGCCATCCCTGACGGATCTTCTAGGATCAACCCTAGTTACATATTTACGGTGAGTTCTGGCCCAGATTGGCTGGGAGCTCAGACAGTGGGAGGCAGAATTTCCAGCACCGTCATGACTGTTCAATGGCTACAGCAGCCATTTAAAGGTTTGTGAGGTTTTCTTTGCCTGCAAAAAATTCTACTGATCCTGGAAATCTTCTCTGCAGAACCTATGGAGCAGTGGCAGGCACAAGCACCCATTTCATGGATGGAGTGTGGATCTGGGGTCCAAGGTGGGTTTCATTGAGGAGCAGAGTGCGGTAGTATTGCTGGGGAGCAGCGTCCAGCAGCCCTGCCAGGAG
This sequence comes from Heptranchias perlo, assembly GCF_035084215.1. Classification (NCBI taxonomy): domain Eukaryota; kingdom Metazoa; phylum Chordata; class Chondrichthyes; order Hexanchiformes; family Hexanchidae; genus Heptranchias; species Heptranchias perlo. Next base: position 100,169,832 of record NC_090327.1, read on the forward strand.
TGAGGGCCCAGAGAAATAGGACTCTAACGGTTCTGTTCAGTACTCCAAGGGCACCCGCCCCATAGGGGAACAATTCAGGCTACATGGGAGGAGGTGACAGAAAGGGTTAACAAAGTCTCATCCAAAAAACGACATCTCCGACAGTGCAGCACTCCCTCAATACTGCATTGAAGTGTCCACCTAGATTATGTGCTCAAGTCTCCGGAGTGGGACTTGTACCCACAACTGTCTGGCCTGAGGCAAGCGTGCTATCACTGAGCCAAGGCTGACACCTTATTAGATGGAGAAAGTTAAGGCCTTCACAAACCTCACTGCTGCCTTGAGGCCTGCTCTCAACAGATCAGAGCCAATGCTGAGGGAGTGCCCAGTAGCAGGCATGTGGCTATCAAAAACAAGGTTTTAGAAATTAAAAAAATACATATTTTACAATGACATGATTAAATTTACCCAGAGAATTGTCTTTTGTGCCTTTCAATGCTTTTATTTCAAGACCTCACTCAAAAGCATAGGCTTCGACTGGATACTTTTACCTCACAATAGATCAAAAGAGCTTTCAACCACATGCAATTTAGGCATATGCAATTTGCAGAATTTTCCAGCCATGCAATCTCTAAATTGGTACAGATTTCTTTTTTATAAATTCACCTCTTCATTTCTGTAGAAAATACAATTAAAAAATCTCTCTTCTGAGTTATTGTTGAGGCTTAAGGAAATTTTTAAAATATAAAAACCTGGAAAATGTGCGAACAATGGGGTTTTGAGCACTTTTATGGCGTAATTTTTGTTTGTGTAAGTCAGCAAACTCACTAATAATGTACCATAGGGTAAATATTCCACATCTGCACTCCTGGAAATTGTACACTCTGTCCATTTGGAAATTCATGGACAGGGAGTGCATAATTTCCTGATATGTGTTCCCAGTATGCATCTGGAAAGCAGAAGCAGAAAGTTTATACTTAAATGCTTTAAGACAATAATGTACAGACAGCAACTGCTGGCAACAGGGGTGGTACCTGAGAACACAAAAGAGGCTGTGGACTGGTTGGGACAAAAGACTGATGGCCAGGAATTTGGTAGAGGGATGTGGTCCTTGATGATCTGAAAGGGGTTAAGGACCGTTAGAGTCCTATTTCTCTGGGCCCTCACTCCTGGCAGGGCTGCTAGACGCTGCTCCTCAGCAATACTACCGAACTCTGCTCCTCAATGAAACCCACCTTGGACCCCAGATCCCCGTCCTCAGATTTCCACCCCCACCTAATCCCCCAGCCCAAAAACTCCCCCTCAGTGATCCAAATCCTCTAGACCACGTTCTTAGTGCCCCTGATTTCAGGCTCACCAAAAGTGAAAATGTCCCCCTCTTTTCTAGTGCTTTCGGTATTTCCCACCCCACATCCCCCAACTCAGACAATGGTAGCCATCCACTTAAAATACTGCTGGACATCACAGTACTTCTAGACCCAGGGTCAGCCCAACTCTGATAAATCAGTGTTTATAACACATGTTCCCCAAAAATCTTTAGCTCACTCTGAACCATTCCACAGGACATCAGTGTGTGTTTGTATATCTATATTTTTATTTTTAAAATTTTTTTTATTCGTTCACGGGATGTGGGCGTCGCTGGCAAGGCCGGCATTTATTGCCCATCCCTGATTGCCCTCGAGAAGGTGGTGGTGAGCCGCCTTCTTGAACCGCTGCAGTCCGTGTGGTGACGGTTCTCCCACAGTGCTGTTAGGAAGGGAGTTCCAGGATTTTGACCCAGCGACAATGAAGGAACGGCGATATATATATTTATCTATACGATCATGGATAGGAAATTGAATATTACTATGTGCAGTTAGCTGACATGGGGGAAAAGTTGCATTTGCCAAACTTACAGGAAAGAAAGAAAGACTTGCATTTATATAGCGCTTTTCACAACCTCAGGACGTCCCAAAGCGCTTTACACCAATGAAGTATTTTTGAAGTGTAGTCACTGTTGTAATGTAGGAAACGCACAGTCAATTTGCACACAGCAAGCTCCCATAAACAGCAATTTGATAATGACCAGATAATCTGTTTTAGTGATGTTGGCTGAGGGATAAATATTGGCCAGGACACAGTGGAATAACTCCTCTGCTCTTCTTCGAAATAGTGCCATGAGATCTTTTACATCCACCTGAGAGGGTAGATAGGGCCTCAGTTTAATGTCTCAGCCAAAAGACAGCACCTCCAGTAATGTAACACTCCCTCAGTACTATATTGGAGTGTTAGCCTAAATTTTGCACTGAAGTCTCTGGGGTGGGACTTTGAACCCACAACCTTCTGACTCCGAGGTGAGTTTGCTACCAACTGAGCCACAGCTGACACCTAGCAACATGTAGCGATAACAGAAAATGCTGTAAACACTCAGCGAGTCAGGGAGCATCTGTAGAAAGGATAGAAAACATGAATGGCTTTCCTGGTATTGAGGGAGTAGCTGTACTACTGTACTGAGTTAGTCAGTGTGTGCAGATCGTGAAATAATAGTCTGTCGTGTCAAAGAGGAATTGAAACAAGAAAGAATTCTTCATACTGTGTAATATGGAATATGTGTACTTTTTATTTAATTTCAATGCAAGCACATCAATGTTACCAAACTTCAACTGAGGAAATAAACAGACAGGTCCATGATGCTGGGGTTCTTGCATGTCTCCTTATTTGAAGTAATAGACAGAAGAAGAAGTAATAAAGATTTGCATCTGATCCTTACAACATCTCATTAAGATAGGCAGAGAGACAAACCCTAATATTTCTCTCCCATGTACCTGGGGAATGATTAGTTCCCAGGCACGAAGGAGAGAAATAAGGCTGGAGACCCATGACTTTCTCCGAGGGGAGGGGGGGCACAGGGCAGAGCAAAACACCTGTGCCTACCACTGGCACAAGTAGAAATGGCATGGAAATAAGGGGGATGAACCTGATGGTGCCTCCCACCTCATTTTCCTTTGAGAATGCTTGCTGGGTGCCCATTTGGAGGGGCACTGGAAGAAGTTAGCAGTAGCCCTCACACCTGGCTCCTCTGAGAGGGGAGGGCAGCAAGGCCATGGAGGATCCAAAAATGTTAGGACCTTTTTTCCCCAACTGCCCCAGTGATCTTTGAGCTGGAGGCCTTCCTGCTGTTATTTCTGTTCAGCAACCGGAAAGCCCCACAGCCAACAGCCATTACCGCTGCTGTAGGCTTCTCAGCCACGATTCATGGCAACGGCCTGTGCCTGGGGTGGGGAGGGGGCTATGCTAGGGGGCACATTGGAGCTCTGTTACTGACCTGAACCAGTAAATACAAATGGATGGTGGTCAGGCGCGGCGCACTATAGGTACATTCTGCCTTACTAGCACTGGAGAGGAATACAAAGGCCTTAGAATCACAATATGCCAAAAAGACAGCAGCTGGAGGGAAGTCAGGGTAGAAATTCTAGATGTGTGCGATTTTGACAGGAATGGTGCAGCACGGGAAACCCTGATGAATTTTAATGCGCTGTCAACCCCACCAGAAATTTGCGATTTATATTACTTTTTTAGTCGAGGTGCATTTGATGCCTCCATTGATGCCAAACCAATATGGCTCAGAATGTGCGCACGCATGCCACCCACCATATTGGATGCTTTGGCGGCCATTTTACGCCATTGTGGAATTTCCAGGTCTATGTATGTCCAGTCATTTGAGCCTCCGTAACACTGGTTGCTCAGAAAGTCATTAGTTCCTGGCATCCAAGATTGCTATGGGCTGCAGGAGGGATTTTTAAATTTTAATGGCTGCCTTGCAAATGCAATCAATCTCGGAGCATTTGACTGCGCTAGGCAAGATGGGAAAATCAAAATTAAAATTTTTCAATTTTTTTTTAAGTCTTCAGCAGGTGTCGCTGCCCAAGCAGCTATTTGCCTCCCCCGACCACCTAAACTAGGTGACCACTGACAGCAGAAAAACTACCGGAGCCCACCCACATTGTTCAAAAGACCTTGACCCTGGGAAATTGCCAGGACAGGGCAGAAACATGAAGGAGGCAGAAGTACCGACAGGTTAGGGTAGAAACATGAAGGAGGCAGCTGTACTGCTCTGCCTAAATTCCACTGCCATTGTGACAATGAGGAAAATATACCCCAGCCCCCTTTAACTGTTCAACTGTGATTTTCTGATTGGCATTATTTTTAATATAAATGGGTTATCAGCTTTAAAATTATACTGATCCAAAAATCTGGGCTGTCTCTATACAAGTAACATTTCCATTAATAAATATTTCATATATGTAAATATATATTTATATATATGTTACACAGCATACAGATTACATACAAAAATAGCAAACATCAATACAAATTTTTGCACACTCAAAGCTGCTTGCAGCTTGGTGCAACCTCCCTTCATTTATTGACTGTCCCCTGTCTTCCTGAGAGGTCTTTTGCAAAATTTTTGTATTAAATCCCTCCAGGGAGTCAGAGGTAATGGATCTATTCTTAGCAAAGGACATCATGTGACTCAATTTCTTCGTGTTGTTTTGACATACAATCCAATTTTTTTTCCCCAGTCGCTTGCTATTGAGCACAAGACAGAATGAGAACATCTGCACAGTGTGAGTCAGTGGCTGACACTTGTCTGCAGCGGACTTGTGAGCGAGTGTCAGTCAGCACAGACTATAATTTGTGTGCAATGTCTCACTGAGGACAATTGTGCCTACTTCCTGCATATTTACTGTTGACCTTTACGGGTTGATTCAATATGTACGCGTGACTTAATTTCATTATCGTTGACATACAGTAGGAAGTACTGTGTTTGAGCTCTGAATAATTAACCACCTCTTCTATACTTTTTAAAGTCCATTTATAACAAGTTATACAATCCTTCATTAAAGCATTTGTGTGCACATCATTTTTGCTTTCTCTTGTCATACTGATTATTCTCTGCATCCACTGGCAGCCCCTGCATCAATTTTCAAATTAATGAATTTACGTTACATGTGTGAAGCTCCCCCTCCCCCTGCCACCTCCTCCCCCAACATCCAATAAAAAGACAGTTGGAAAACAGTTTCCAATTGGGAAGTTGCTCTAATTTCTCAGTTTATTCTTCTGATTTTGAAATATCCAGAACTCTATACCTAATGTGGCTTCTGCTACATTTCCAAATTAAATCTGAGCCCAACTGTCAGCGAGCAGTAGCACGTATGACTATAGTCTTTAATCAACATTAAAAAATGATGATAGTGCTCTAGTGATGTGACACCAAGACAGGCAGAAACATCTAAAACATGGATAGGTGGCTTTTGCACACTCTTCTATGCAAGCACGTCACCATAAAGTGAAAAGACACCGAAATATGCCCTGCGGTACTGTAGGAACTGGAGAGGAGCAGAGATTTGGGTATCCAAGTACACAAATCATTTAAAGTTAGCAGACAAGTACAAAAAACAATCAAAACGGCTAATGGAATGATGGCCTTTATCTCAAAGGGGCTGGAATACAAAGGGGAGGAAGTGCTGCTTCAGTTGTACAGAGCCTTGGGTCAGACCCCATCTGGGGCACTGTGTCCAGTTTTGGGCACCGCACCTCAGGAAGGATATATTGGCCTTTGAGGGGGTGCAGTGCAGATTCACCAGAATGGTATCGGGTCTTAGGTGGTTAAATTAAGGGCTCAGGTTGCATAAACTTGGCTTGTATTCCCTTGGCTCAACTGGTCTATGCTGGTATTTATGCTCCACACGAGCCTCCTCCCACTCTACTTCATCTAACCCTATCAGCATAATCAATATATGCATTATAAATAGTAACTTTACAGTGCATTTATACGGACATGGGTTCCAGTCAGGCAGTACCTCATTTATACTGCCTGACTCCAATTCCAGTCCTCCTGCCCTGAGCTCCCCTCCCAGCCAGTAAAATTTAAACATTTAAGAGAGCACGGGCAAACACCACCCACACTTTAAACATTTAAACCAACTCTAAATTAAGTTTAAAGGGTGCTCAAGGGGTACTAGGGACCAGTCGCGATCTGCACCGAGTTATATTCCCTGTGGGGTCAAACCCAATGTGTGGGTGTCTTGGCTTCTCTCTGGTTTCAATCTGGTCTCTGAGTTACACTGAAACCACTTAACAATGGCACTGAAGTTACATTATAAATCCACCCTTTGTTAAATCAACAGGTACAACCTTCTTGCTACTTTTTCTCTATATAAGAAATTTACATTTAAAAAAATACACATTTTAAGATCACAATAGTCCTCTATATCTACCAACAGTAAAGGAAGTTGATTTAATACCCTACTAATAAAGCCTGTTGCATAGTAACTGCTACAAAATTGACTTCAAGTAGAGCACACCAAGACAGTAACTGCAGTTGCTAAAAGTAAGACATCTGACAAATACAGGTGACAGGTCCTAAACCCAACTGTAATTTTAAAAAGAAATCCCAAGAGAGTTTCAGGAATCCTCTTAGTTGTGTGTCAGTTGAACTTATTTACTGTTTTAACCTAATTGGTGTTTGTCTGCAGAATACAAAACAGTCATAAGATTTCAGTGTGTTGTATTGTTGAAATTGTCTGCACATAGCATGGTAGTGGTAAATAAGGCTAATAGGATCTTGGGTTGTATGGTTTGTGAAATAGAACACACATCACAGAATGTGATAACTTCAGTTATTTTAGGAGGGATATAGGGCGGGGGGGCCGGGGAGGAGTGGAGTGAAGAAAGGGAGGGAGGGAAGGGAGGGAGAGATTGAAGGAAGGGAAGAAAGGAAGGAACCTGCAGTTATGAAGTGCTTTTCACGACTTGAGGACATCCCAAAACAGTTTATAGCCAATGGGGTACTTTTGAATTGAAGTGACTGTTGTAATGTTGGGAAATGCAGCAGCCAATTTGCACGCAGCAAGGTCCAACAAAGCAATTAAATGAATGACGGATAAACTGTTTTATTGATGTTGATTGAGAGATAATTGTTGGCCAGGTCTTAAAATTAGATCTAGGCCATTTAGGAGGGAAATCTGGAAGCACTTTTTCACACAAAGGGCAGTGGAAATCTGGAATTCTCTCCCCAAAAGGCTGTGGATGCTGGGACAATTGGAGCTTTCAAGACTGAGATCAATAGATTTTTGTGAGGTAAGGGTATCATAAGAATATAATAAATAGGAGCAGGAGTAGGCCATACAGCCCCTCGAGCCTGCTCCGCCATTCAATAAGATCATGGCTGATCTTCGATCTCAACTCCACTTTCCCACCCGATCCCCATATCCCTTTATTCTCCTAGAGTCCAAAAATCTATGTATCTCAGCCTTGAATATATTCAACGACTCAGCATCCACCGCCCTCTGGGGTAGAAAACTCCAACCCTGAGTGAAGAAATCCCTCCTCATCTCAGCCGACCCCTTACCCTGAGACTATGCCCCCTAGTTCTATACTCTCCAACCAGGGGAAACAACCTCTCAGCATTCAACCTGTCAAGCCCCCTCAGAATCTTGTATGTTTCAATGAGATCACCTCTCATTCTTCGAAACTCTAGAGAATATAGGCCCATTCTACTCAATCTCTCCTCATAGGACAATTCTCTCAACCCAGGAATCAATCTAGTGAACCTTCGTTGCACTGCCTCTGAGGCAACTATATCCTTCCTTAGATAAGGAGAACAAAACTGTACATAGTATTCCAGGTGAGGTCTCACCACAGCCCTGTACAATTGTAGTAAGACTTCCTTACTCTTGTACTCCAATCCCCTTGCAATAAAGTCCAACATGCCATTTGCCTTCCTAATTGCTTGCTGTACCTGCAAGCTAACTTTTTGTGTTTCTTCTGCGAGAACACCCAAATCTCTCTGAACACTGACATTTAATAGTTTCTCACCAATTAAAAAATACTGTTTTTCTATTCTTCCTACCAAAGTGAATAACCCACATTTCCCCACATTATACTCCATCTGCCACCTTCTTGCCCATTCACCCAACCTGTCTATATCCCTTTACAGACTCTTTGTGGCCTCCTCACAGCTTACTTTCCCATCTATCTTTGTATCATCAACAAACTTGGATACATTACACTCAATCCCTTCATCTAAGTCATTAATATAGTGTAAATAGTTGAGGCCCAAGCACTGATCCTTGCGGCACTCCACTAGTTACAGCCTGCCAACCTGAAAATGACCCGTTTATCTCTACTCTCTGTTTTCTGTCAATTAACCAATCCTCTATCCATGCTAATATATTACCCCAACACCATGAGCCCTTATCTTGTGTAACAACCTTTTACGTAGTGCCTTTTGAAAATCCAAATATACTACGTCCACTGGTTCCCCTTTATCCACCCTGCTAGTTACAGCCTCAAAGAACTCTAATAAATTTGTCAAATACGATTTAATATTTGGATACGGGTTAAGGACATATCCTCCGGGCTGGAGAAGAACTTGGAGTAGGAGGGGGAGGATCTCATTGTCGTGGTCCACGTAGGTACCACATAGGTAGGACTAAGAAAAAGATTCTGCTGAGAGAGTCTGAGCAGCTAGGGACTAAATTAAAAAGCAGAACCACAAAGATAATAATCTCTGTATTATTACCTGAGCCACGAGCAAATTGGCACAGGGTAAATAAGATCAGGAAGATGAATGCATGGCTCAAAGATTGGTGTGGGAGAAGTGGGTTTTGATTCGTGGGGCACTGGCACCAGTGCTGGGGAAAGAGAGAGTTGTTCCGTTGGGACGGACTACACTTGAACCATGCTGGGACCAGAGTTCCAGCAAATCGAATAACAAGGGAGGTAGATAGGACTTTAAACTAAATAAGGGGGGAGGGGGAAGGGTCCCAGTGGAGAGAAATCTAGAATGCTGAAGAGAAAAGACAAGGAAGCAGTGCAGGAAAGTGATTGGGGTAAGGATAATCAGATTGTGTCAGGAAGGGCTGTCCCTTCCAGCGTACAAACAAAAGAGTGCACTAACAGATAAGGTCCGGGTAAGAAAAAATGTTAATAAGATATATAGGGCCATAGTACAAAAAAATGTTAAGATGTCTAAAAATGTTAAAAAGACATATCTAAAGGCACTGTATCTGAATGCACAAAGTATTCGTAATGAGGTAGACGAATTAACAGCGCAAATAGATGTAAACGAATACGATATAATTGCGATTACGGAGACATGGCTGCAGGGTGACCAAGGCTGGGAGGTGAATACCCAAGGGTGTTCGATATTTAGGAAGGACAGGCAAAAAGGAAAAGGAGACATCAGGGAGTGAGAAAGCTACCGGGACAGAAAGGCAGAATATTATTTAAATGGTGACAGGTTGGGAAATGTTGATGTACAAAGGGACCTGGGTGTCCTTGTACACCAGTCACTGAAAGCAAACATGCAGGTGCAGCAAGCAGTTAGGAAGGCAAATGGTATGTTGGCCTTCATTGCAAGAGGATTTGAGTACGGGAGCAAGAATGTCGTACTGCAGTTATACAGGGCCTTGGTGAGACCACACCTGGAGTATTGTGTGCAGTTTTGGTCTCCTTACCCAAGAAAGGATATACTTGCGATAGAAGGAGTGCAGTGAAGGTTCACCAGACCGATTCCTTGGATGGCAGGACTGTCGTATGAGGAGAGATTGGGTTGACTAGGCCTATATTCACTAGAGTTCAGAAGAATGCAAGATGATCTTATTGAAACGGATAAAATTCTGACAGGGCGAGACAGACTGGATGCAGGGAGGATGTTTCCCCTGGCTGGGGGTCCCAGAACAAGGGGTCACAGTCTCAGGATACGGGGTAGGACATTTAGGACTGAGATGAGGAGAAATTTCTTCACTCAGAGGGTGGTGAACCTATGGAATTCTCTAACACAGAAGGCTGTGGAGGCCAAGTCACTGAATATATTGAAAGAAGGAGCGAGATAAATTTCTAGACACAAAAGGCATCAAGGGTGATGGGGAGAGGGCGGGAATATGGTATTGATATAGGATCAGCCATCATCACATTGAATGGTGGAGCAGGCTCGAAGGGCCGAATGGCCTACTCCTGCTCCTATTTTCTATGTTTCTATCATATTATGGTTTTCTAAGTGCCCTGTTACCACTTCCTTAATAATGGATTCCAGCATTTTCTCGATGACTGATGTCAGGCTAACTGGCCTGTAGTTCCCGGTTTTCTCTCTCCCTCTTTTCTTGAATAGCGGGGTTACATTTGCTACCTTCCAATCCATTGGGACCGTTCTAGAATCTAGGGAATTTTGGAAGATCACAACCAATGCATCCACTATCTGCAGCTAAGTCTTTTAGAACCTTAGGATGTAGCCCATCAGGTCCAGGAGATTTATTGGCTTTTAGTCCCATTAGTTTCTCCAGTACTTTTTCTCTACTGATATTAATTACTTTAAGTTCCTCACTCTCATTAGCCCCTTGGTTCCCCAATATTTCTGGTATGCTTCTTGTGTCTTCTACTGCAAAGACAGATACAAAATATTTGTTTAACATCTCTGTCATTTCCTTATTCCCCATTATAATTTCTCCTGTCTCAGGGTCTAAGGGACCAATGTTTACTTTTGCTACTCTCTTCCTTTTTATATACTTTTAGAAGCTCTTACAATCTGTTTTCATATTTCTTGCTAGTTTCCTTTCATATTCTATTTTCTCCCTTTTGATCAATTTTTTGGTCTTCCTTTGTTGGTTTCTGAAACTCTCCCAATCCTCAGGCTTACTACTCTTCTTCACTTGGAAACAATTTTACAAAACCAAGTTATAGTCCAACAATTTTATTTTTAATCCCACAAGCTTTCGGAGGCTTCCCCCTTCCTCAGGTGGTGTGGAAATGACATTTTCGAATCCTTCCCATTTTAAAATCACAGAACAATGCCTGGTGATTACTGCCTGTTGCCAAGGCAATCACAGTGAGCAGACAGAAAGGTGTCACCTAAAAAGGCCACCGAATATACAAACCCCCCAAAAAAAAGAGAGAGAGATAAGGAAGACAGTCAATGACCCGTTATATTAAAAACAGATAACATTTGTTCGCTGGTGGGGTTACGTGTAGTGTGACATGAACCCAAGATCCCGGTTGAGGCCGTCCTCATGGGTGCGGAACTTGGCTATCAATTTCTGCTCGACGATTTTGCGTTGTCGTGTGTCTCGAAGGCCGCCTTGGAGTATGCTTACCCGAAGGTCGGTGGCTGAATGTCCATGACTGCTGAAGTGTTCCCCGACTGGGAGGGAACCCTCCTATCTGGCGATTGTTGCGCGGTGTCCGTTCATCCGTTGTCGCAGCGTCTGCATGGTCTCGCCAATGTACCATGCTCTGGGGCATCCTTTCCTGCAACGTATGAGGTAGACAACGTTGGCCGAGTCACAGGAGTATGAACCGTGCACCTGGTGGGGGTGTCCTCTCGTGTGTCGATGATCTGGCATGTCTTGCAGAGGTTACCGTGGCAGGGTTGTGTGGTGTCGTGGACGCTGTTCTCCTGAAGGCTGGGTAATTTGCTGCGAACGATGGTTTGTTTGAGGCTGGGTGGCTGTTTAAAGGCGAGTAGTGGAGGTGTGTGGACGGCCATAGCGAGGTGTTCGTCATCATTGATGACATGTTGAAAGCTGCGGAGAACATGGCGTAGTTTCTCCGCTCCGGGGAAGTACTGGACGACGAAGGGTACTCTGTTGGTTGCGTCCCGTGTTAGCCTTCTGAGGAGGTCTACGCGATTTTTCGCTGTGGCCCGTCGGAACTGTCGATCGATGAGTCGAGCATCATATCCCGTTCTTACTAGGGCGTCTTTCAGCGTCTGTAGGTGTCCATCGCGTTCCTCCTCGTCTGAGCAGACCCTGTGTATTTGCAGGGCCTGTCCATAGGGGATGGCCTCTTTGACGTGGTTAGGGTGGAAGCTGGAAAAGTGGAGCATCGTGAGGTTGTCCGTGGGCTTGCGGTAGAGTGAGGTGCTGAGGTGCCCGTCTTTGATGGAGATTCATGTGTCCAAGAAAGAAACTGATTCTGAGGAGTAGTCCATGGTGAGCTTGATGGTGGGATGGAACTTGTTGATGTTATCGTGTAGTCTCTTTAGTGATTCCTCACTGTGGGTCCTTCTTCACAACATTATAGGCCTCTTCTTTTACTCTAATACTATCCTTAACTTCTTTAGTTAGCTACGGATGAATCATTTTTCCTGTGGAGGTTTTATTTCTCAATGGAATGTATATTCGTTGAGAATTGAAATATTTCTTTAAACGTTTGCCACTGCTTATCTACCGTCATATCTTTTAATCTAATTTCCCAATCTATATTAAAATTAAATGGGCTGAAGAGGAATGCAAACTGGTTAACTGTTTGCACACTTTCATTGCAAATAGTTTCTGGGTTTTAAACATTTTATTCACGAGTTGCGATATAGGAACATAGGAACATAGGAACAGGAGTAGGCCATTCAGCCCCTCGTGCCTGCTCCGCCATTTGATAAGATCATGGCTGATCTGTGATCTAACTCCATATACCTGCCTTTGGCCCATATCCCTTAATACCTTTGGTGCCAAAAAGCTATCTATTTCAGATTTAAATTTAGCAATTGAGCTAGTATCAATTGCCGTTTGCGGAAGAGAGTTCCAAACTTCTACCACCCTTTGTGTGTAGAAATGTTTTCTAATCTCGCTCCTGAAAGGTCTGGCTCTAATTTTTAGACTGTGACCCCGACTCCTAAAATCCCCAACTAGCGGAAATAGTTTCTCTCTATCCACCCTATCTGTTCCCCTTAATATCTTATAAACTTCGATCAGATCACCCCTTAACCTTCGAAACTCCAGAGAATACAACCCCAATTTGTGTAATCTCTCCTCGTAACTTAACCCTTGAAGTCCGGGTATCATTCTAGTAATCCTACGCTGCAGTCCCTCCAAGGCCAATATGTCCTTTATTTTATTCATTCACGGGATGTGGGCGTCGCTGGCGAGGCCAGCATTTATTGCCCATCCCTAATTGCCCTCGAGAAGGTGGTGGTGAGCCGCCTTCTTGAACCGCTGCAGTCCGTGTGGTGACGGTTCTCCCACAGTGCTGTTAGGAAGGGAGTTCCAGGATTTTGACCCAGCGACGATGAAGGAACGGCGATATATTTCCAAGTCGGGATGGTGTGTGACTTGGATGGGAACGTGCAGGTGGTGTTGTTCCCATGTGCCTGCTGCTCTTGTCCTTCTAGGTGGTAGAGGTCGCGGGTTTGGGAGGTGCTGTCGAAGAAGCCTTGGCGAGTTGCTGCAGTGCATCCTGTGGATGGTACACACTGCAGCCACAGTGCGCCGGTGGTGAAGGGAGTGAATGTTTAAGGTGATGGATGGGGTGCCAATCAAGCGGGCTGCTTTATCTTGGATGGTGTCGAGCTTCTTGAGTGTTGTTGGAGCTGCACTCATCCAGGCAAGTGGAGAGTATTCCATCACACTCCTGACTTGTGCCTTGTAGATGGTGGAAAGGCTTTGGGGAGTCAGGAGGTGAGTCACTCGCCGCAGAACACCCAGCCTCTGACCTGCTCTCGTAGCCACAGTATTTATATGGCTGGTCCAGTTAAGTTTCTGGTCAATGGTGACCCCCAGGATGTTGATGGTGGGGGATTCGGCGATGGTAATGCCGTTGAATGTCAAGGGGAGGTGGTTAGACTCTCTCATGTTGGAGATGGTCATTGCCTGGCACTTATCTGGCGCGAATGTTACTTGCCACTTATGAGCCCAAGCCTGGATGTTGTCCAGGTCTTGCTGCATGCGGGCTCGGACTGCTTCATTATCTGAGGGGTTGCGAATGGAACTGAACACTGTGCAGTCATCAGCGAACATCCCCATTTCTGACCTTATGATGGAGGGAAGGTCATTGATGAAGCAGATGAAGATGGTTGGGCCTAGGACACTGCCCTGAGGAACTCCTGCAGCAATGTCCTGGGGCTGAGATGATTGGCCTCCAACAACCACTACCATCTTCCTTTGTGCTAGGTATGACTCCAGCCACTGGAGAGTTTTCCCCCTGATTCCCATGGACTTCAATTTTACTAGGGCTCCTTGGTGCCACACTCGGTCAAATGCTGCCTTGATGTCAAGGGCAGTCACTCTCACCTCACCTCTGGAATTCAGCTCTTTTGTCCATGTTTGGACCAAGGCTGTAATGAGGTCTGGAGCCAAGTGGTCCTGGCGGAACCCAAACTGAGCATCGGTGAGCAGGTTATTGGTGAGTAAGTGCCGCTTGATAGCACTGTCGACGACACCTTCCATCACTTTGCTGATGATTGAGAGTAGACTGATGGGGCGGTAATTGGCCGGATTGGATTTGTCCTGCTTTTTGTGGACAGGACATACCTGGGCAATTTTCCACATTGTCGGGTAGATGCCAGTGTTGTAGCTGTACTGGAACAGCTTGGCTGAGGCGCAGCTCGTTCTGGAGCACAAATCTTCAGCACTACAGCTGGGATGTTGTCGGGGCCCATAGCCTTTGCTGTATCCAGTGCACTCAGCCGTTTCTTGATATCACGTGGAGTGAATCGAATTGGCCGAAGACTGGCTTCCGTGATGGTGGGGATATCGGGAGGAGGCTGAGATGGATCATCCACTCGGCACTTCTGGCTGAAGATGGTTGCAAACGCTTCAGCCTTGTCTTTTGCACTCACGTGCTGGACTCCGCCATCATTGAGAATGGGGATGTTTGCAGAGCCTCCTCCTCCCGTTAGTTGTTTAATTGTCCACCACCATTCACGACTGGATGTGGCAGGACTGCAGAGCTTTGATCTGACGCCTGGTGTTGCTCCTGGCATGCTCTTCTACACTCCTCATTGAACCAAGGTTGATCCCCTGGCTTGTTGGTAATGGTGGAGTGAGGAATATGCCAGGCCATGAGGTTACAGATTGTGGTGGAATACAATTCTGCTGCTGCTGATGGCCCACAGCGCCTCATGGATGCCCAATTTTGAGCTGCTTGATCCGTTCTGAATCTATCCCATTTAGCACGGTGGTAGTGCCACACAACACGTTGGATGGTGTCCTCAGTGCGAAGACGGGACTTCATCTCCACGAGGACTGTGCGGTGGTCACTCCTACCAATACTG
Source organism: Heptranchias perlo (assembly GCF_035084215.1). NCBI lineage: Eukaryota > Metazoa > Chordata > Chondrichthyes > Hexanchiformes > Hexanchidae > Heptranchias > Heptranchias perlo. The sequence goes on from NC_090327.1 coordinate 100,184,839, forward strand.
TCATGGACAGATGCATTTGCGACAGGGAGATTGGTGAGGACAAGGTCAAGTAAGTTTTTCCCTCGTGTTGGTTCGCTCACCACCTGCCGCAGGCCCAGTCTAGCAGCTATGTCCTTCAGGACTCGGCCAGTCGTGGTGCCTCCGAGCCACTCTTGGTGATGGACATTGAAGTCCCCCACCCAGAGTACATTTTGTGCCCTTGCTACCCTCAGTGCTTCCTCCAAGTGGTGCTCAACATGGAGGAGGACTGATTCATCAGCTGAGGGAGGACGGTAGGTGGTTATCAGCAGGAGGTTTCCTTGCCCATGTTTGACCTGATGCCATGAGATTTCATGGGGTCCAGAGTCAATGTTGAGGACTCCCAGGGCCACTCCCTCCTGACTGTATATCACTGTACCAGCACCTCTGGTGGGTCTGTCCTGCCGGTGGGACAGGACATACCCAGGGATGGTGATGGAAGAGTCTGCGGACGTTGGCTGAAAGGTATGATTCTGTGAGTATGGCTATGTCAGGCTGTTGCTTGACTAGTCTGTGGGACAGCTCTCCCAATTTTGGCACAAGTCCCCAGATGTTAGTGAGGAGGACCTTGCAGGGTCGACTGGGCTTGGTGTTTTGCCGTTGTCGTGTCCGGTGCCTCGTGGTCCGATGCCGGGTGGTCCGTCCGGTTTTATTCTTATTATGACTTTTCGTAGCGAGATTTTACAACTGAGTGGCTTGCTTGGCCATTTCAGAATCAACCACATTGCTGTGGGTCTGGAGTCACATATCGGCCAGACCGGGTAAGGACGGCAGGTTTCCTTCCCTAAAGGACATTAGTGAACCAGATGGGTTTTTACGACAATCCGGTCGTTTCATGGCCATCATCACTGATACTAGTATTTTAATTCCAGATTTTTATTTAATTAGTTGAATTTAATTAATTAATTGAATTTAAATTTGCCAGCTGCCGTGGCAGGATTTGAACTCATGACTCTGGATTTTAGTCCAGGCCTCTGGATTACTAGCCCAGTAACATAACCACTATGCTACCGTACCCTTCCGAAAGTGCAGTGCCCAGAACTGGTCACAGTACTCCAGGTGCGGTCTAACCAGGGTTTTGTATAGTTGCAGCATAACTTCTGCCCCCTTGCACTCTTGTCCTCTCGATATGAAGGCCAGCATTCCATTTGCCTTCTTGATTATTTTCTGCACCTGTTCATGACACTTCAATGATCTATGTACCTGAACCCCAAGGTCCCTTTGGACATCCACTGTTTTTATCTTTTTACCAATTAGAAATTTAGAGATTGTAAGCCACTTAATGCCTTTGATTTTACTTTTCACTCTCTATTCAAGGCAATTTATTTTTCAGTGTTTGATTTCTTTCCTCCCCCAACCACTTGAATGCCATTATTTTTACATTATTTTTTTTAGCTTCCTTACACTGTAAAGCAAGATACAGAAGAAAATGTCACAGCATTTGCACAATGCCCTGTTGTTTTCAGATTCTATCAATGATTATGACAAGGGAAACAGTCAAACAATTTACTGGTTTCCTGCCTCCACAGGCCACAACTCTCAGCACACAGCAGAAGCAGTAACTGCCACCCTTCAGATCAGACCGGACTGGACCGTCCTGGCCTGGCCAGACTTATTTTTGATTTGGTTGTTCTGAGATTCCTAAAATGGAAACTGAATATCAACATGACTATTTTTCCATTTATTTCTGTATAATCCCATCCCTCAGTTATTCAGTCCCCACATGGATTTGACATTGACTAAAAGTGGCAACTTTAGTCAAGGTAAGCCCAAGGTTTGTTTGTGGGGAGTGAGGGACACATGTTTCTCATGTAGGAGGAAAAGCAGTTGGATCTGGGTTAATGGTTAGATGGGGTAAGTCCACAGATATACAATCAAACCCCATCAATTCTGGTCTAAGTATTGTCATGTTCAAAGTTGTCATTTGCTTATTAGCTAGGTGAATTTTTACAAGCACTTCTATATGAACACACGAACAATGACGGACAGGAAAAGACCCACGGGTCCATCCAGCCTGTTCCACAGAACTGCGATGCCTCGTGCACCACAATATATACACTCCCCAACCCACCCGAGACCAGGTGATCTCCCGGAAGAGTCAAAAAAAATGATTAAAAACCAGGCCAATTAGGGGAAAAGTAATCTGAAAAATTTCTCTCTGACCCCTTTAGGCGATTGAAACTAGTCCAGGAGACCACTCTGGCCCTGATTAATGTTATATGGTACCTACCTTCTGTTGGTATCTTTATTGAGCTGCATGTGTTGCTCGCTTATATGACAAGTGTGCAGATGTGTGGTTCAATCAACTGACAAAGTATAAGCAGAACCATACTGCAGGCAAGGTAGAGTAGGGTCAGAAACTTTAGGCAGGAGGTGACTCGCCAAGAGGGGGGAGGAAAATTGGTGATTAAGGTGAGAAATTGGGAGGATTTTCCTCAGAGCAGCGGTAGTAGGACTTCTGCCCATCCCTCTGACACATTTTTCTGGCTCACGTTTCATTGCCCATGTATGGTGAGCTCCTGACAGGATGCCCACCATCAAGAGGGAGCTTACCAGTGCTACCAAGGAAACTCTGGCGGGACCATCACTGCAGCACCTCAAGAGGTGGCGAGGGACCTTAAAGGGACAGACGAGCCCTTAAATGGCAGGTAAGTGAGTGAGGCCAAAATGGAGGCCATCAACTACTAGGCCATCTCCCTCTACTGCTGCACTTTGGAGGTATTATGGCTGCTACCATAGGCCTATGGCAACCTTCCACCAGCCGATCCCCTGGAATGATGGTAATGGGACAGGAGGTCAGGCTGTGCCCCCCAGGCCAGTATTTACATACAGTGGGCAGGGAAGGGGCAGCCATTGCTGGTTCCAGTGGTGGCAGGGCAGGGAAATCGTGGTCAGGGGAAAACGGTGACAGTATGCTTCACTGCCTCATTTTTTCACTATTTCCACTGCTATTCATCCTGGGACATTGGAGGAAAATTCAGCCCAGTCTGTAACCAATGATCAATAATAAAGCAATTACTTAGAAAGACAAAACTTATTTGGGCTCAGAGAAATTGAAACCCGTCTACTATTTTCAGTCTGGTGCATCCAGCAGTATTGGCCTGTTTGCAGTTCAGCCGATTTATTTCTCATTAACACTGCTATTGACATGTTGCTTCAGGAGCCTATAAACAGCTGCACTGGACCCTGTTGATTAAAGTGGCTCCATTGTAAGGCACTCCATTCAATTAATTTTTGAGGGCCGATTTTCTGAATGCACACTCCCGTTTGGAGCCTTGCCTGCAGCAAGCATGTTTGGGGCAATTGTAGGCATTCTCTCCATGACTTTCTATCCATTAAAATAGACAAAAATATACCAGTACATTAAGTAGAATACGATGCAGGCCCCTGGTAGACATTTACAAAGCATTCATTACTTGTTATGGAATCCGGTCTGTTTATTGTATCATGTATCACATCGGGACCTGTGTGGTATACTCTATATAAGCTCTTGAGATTGGCTTTATAAAGTAATTACCTGTGAAAAGATGTTTGAGCACATTATAGTCTTGAACCCAGTTGAAATGGCACATATGGAAGCACAAAGCAATGAACTTGCTCTTTTTCTCGATTATACAATCCCTGAGAGGGCAATTCTCTCTTGATTCTTTCTTGTACCATTTTTAAACCACAGTGAACGAGACATTGCAGCTGTAAATTCAGATATTAACGAGCGTCTAGGAGCTTCATCGTGACATGTCCTGAGTGATGTGACTGCTGTCAGAATCCTACAAATGTTGCAGAATATCAGCAACGACCAGAACAAAGCAATTCCTAGGTTTTCAGAGGGACAGGTTGTCTCCTGAGATTCAACTTTGCTTAGTTTGCAATCGCCAGAGAACACACAGGATTGAAATTCCTCAGTGTGCTATTTTTACCAAAGTGATCAATGTATCACATCAGATTCCTGTGTGTCATTTTAACAAGATCATTAACTTGTTTTGGGTTAACAACTTTGTTGAAACACCACAAACGGAAACTTGATGTGGCTGCGTTAATGAGCATGCGATAAACAGTGCACAAAGGGTTGCCAACCCCACAGGCATTTAGTAATTCTGCAATACTCAACAGTACTGGCATATATCATAGATGTCACACAAGACAGAAGCTTGTCTAATATATTTACAGCAGGCTATTTTTGCTTGGAGTTCATTGCCATGAAGCTGTTGTTTGTCCTTTGATACCGAAGGAGAAGACAGCCAGAATATCATTTCATTATATGCAGCGAGTTGATTGATGACTGATGAGATCGAATTTCGCTCAATGAGCCTCCACAGATTGAACGGTGAATCTCAGATACACCAGGTTGGGGATCTTGATTTTTCAAGTGAGACTTCCTCAGCTGGCGTTTACATTCAGCATCAGCACTGCGACAGGCCTCATAGCAAGAGGTGCCTTCATGGATGGTTTTTCGCTATGCTTTCTTATCTTGAGCGAGTTGATCCCACTTATGGTCGTCTATTTTGCACTGTTTCAGAGTTGCTTTTAAGCTGTCTTAATCTCTCTCTTTCTGACCACCTCAAAATCACTTTGCAGTTGTCAATGTGCCATAAAAGATCATCTCTGGGGTTCGTTCATCAGACATTCGCACCACATGACCTGACCATCATAGCCATGCCTTCATGATCAGAGTATCTATGCTTGGCATGAAAGTTTTTTGAGAACTTCGGTGTCAGGGATCTTATCTTCCCATCTGATCTTCATTAGTCGCCTCAGGCAGCTTAGATCAAATATTGGGGATAATTTTAACCCCCAAGGATGGGTGGATTGGGGGCGGGTGGGAAGGTAAAAATTATAAAAATGTAAAACCCGACCCGAACTCGCCTATTTCTGGTTTTAACGGAGGCGGGTTGGGGGCGGTGGGGGGGCGGTGGGGTGGCCGACCAATCTGCTGTCAGGAGGCGGTCGGTCAGTAAAATCTTTTAAGGAGGCAGTGGGCCTCCATTTTAATAGCTTTTTTATTTTTAACTCCTGGGAGCCGAGATTCCTGGGCCTTCTGATTCACGAGAGAGAAGGTGAGAAGGCCCGGATCAACAGGTAAGTGCCTTTATTGCACTACTTGTGGCTCAGGAGGAGCAGGAGTGTTTCCTCCAGGCCCAACAAACTCACCTGATGCAAATAGACACACGCGATCGGCCACTCCCCCCACCCCCAAATTTCCAGCCCCAACTCCACCCCCCCAAATGTCCAGCCCCAACTCCACCCCCCCAAATGTCCAGCCCCAACTTCACCCCCCAAATGTCCAGCCCCAACTCCACCCCCCAAATGTCCAGCCCCAACTCCACCCCCCCCAAATGTCCAGCCCCAACTCCACCCCCCCCAAATGTCCAGCCTCAACTCCACCCCCCACAAATGTCCAGCCCCAACTCCACCCCCCACAAATGTCCAGCCCCAACTCCACCCCCCACAAATGTCCAGCCCCAACTCCACCCCCCACAAATGTCCAGCCCCAACTCCACCCCCCCAAATGTCCAGCCCCAACTCCACCCCCCCAAATGTCCAGCCCCAACTCCGACCCCCCAAATGTCCAGCCCCAACTCCACCCCCCCCCAAATGTCCAGCCCCAACTCCACCACTCCCCCCCGCCCCCCCACAAATGTCCAGCACCAACTCCCCCCCCCCCCCCCCCAAAAAAAATGTCAGACTTACCTGCCATCCGCTCCCTGGCTACTTTCCCACCCGTCAGGCAGCCAGCCTTTCAATGTGGCCGACTGTCACGCGGGAAACCTGCTGAAAAATTTTAAAGACATCCTGACGTCAAAATCGTCAGGACGACCGGGAAACCCTTACTTCCGGGCTTCCCGTCTGTAAATGCTCCCCACTCCGCCTCCTGCTCTCTCCACAGTTTGATTAAAAGTCCAGGCCGTTGTACCTATTGCCATGAAGTACTATATCCCATGAATACCAGCATGGGTACAAATTACATATTGAATGTAGGATACCCTGGAGCGTGAGTTAAGGACGCAACAGTACAATGACTGAGATGACACAATGAAGCTCTGGTTGTTTGTGCATATTTTCTGATTTCCCCCAAGAATGTGATACAGTATTTAACTCCTTCTTAGATAGATAAAGGAATTTTTTTTAAAAAGGGAAGTGTATTTACTGCAAGTGTGTCAAGCCTGTGGGCCTAGAGCTGTATGCAGCCCACAAGCCCTGGCAATCCAGCCTTTGGAGCTGCATGCAACTCAGTACGAAGTGTGCTTCTATTTTGTTAGCCTGGAAAAGACTGTACTTATTGCTATTGCCTCAATGATGGATAAATCAGACCACCCAAGATCTGTTAGTAGCTTAAGATCTATGCAAATTAAATGAACATGGATTTAACTTTACATTGTTGACAAGCATCTGGTTTTGGAGTGGACATCAGCTCTTCCGGTTCTCTTTCATGCTGTTCATGAGAACAGCTGATTGAGGGACTCATTAAATTGTCAGTAGCTCAGTCCATTGTTGCTGCTTTGTTTTTGCTTCTGGCCAGGCTGCCACCCACCTCAGTTTGAGTCTGAGAGCGCACAGGATGGGCACACGCTCCACACCTTGCATTGCAATTCTGAAAGTGGCTTGTGCATCTGTAGACACAAGAACAACAGAGGACTACATGCAGCAGCTGATTGCATTAGGGCTTGCTTTGTAAAACTGGTGGCTGCTCACATTGTGCTAGATTGAACGTAGAAATACATAAAAGTTACAACACGGAAACGGACCGGCATTTACCCTCTACGTAAGCCAAAAGTTCTAATCACATTTACCCACCCTGTTCCCATATCCCTTCAACCACCTATCCAATCTAATCTTGACAGTTTCTGCCTCAACCACTAACCCTGGAAGTGAATTCCACAGCCTTACAATACTCTGTGCGAAGGTGTTTCTACGGCCCCTCATTCTAGACCCCTCAACTACTGGAAACAGTTTGCTTCTATCTACCCAGTCCCATCCTGTCATAATTTTAAACACTTCTATTATATCACCTGTTACACAGCACTACCATTTCAGAGCCCCCTTTGTCCTGGTCGCTGAGCTTGAATAGAATTCTTGATCAATTTTTTTCTGGATTTGCCAATGATTAATGTTTAAGTGTTGTGTTTTAAAACAAAGTGATTTCACACAGGTTTAAAAAACCACAGGCTGAGGTCACTTATCCAAAGGGTTTATTTGTCAATCGGCCAGGCATTGAAGATATGTATTAAAGCCAGACAAGCCGTTTTGCGGAACGTTGTAGCTCACAGACTATTTCTAAATGTGACAATAAGGGTCAATTGTCTCCTTGCAAGCTCATTAAACCAGGAGGACCCGTTTAATTGACAGGCACTCCTTCTCTTCTGTAGCACATCTTTGATCGCTAGGCAACAGTTTTCTGCTAAGGTAGAGCACAGGAGGGTCCTCTTCCTCAATTATTATGAAAGTACAGCTTCCAAACCCATCTCTGAGGCATCGGTCTGCGGAACGAACTTTTGTCTAAAGTCTGGGACCATGAGCACAGGATTATTACACAGCGCTTGGCTCAGGTCTCGGAAAGCAGCCTCCAACGTACCAGGTTTGGTGCTTTTGCTTTGGTCAGGTCAGTAAGGTGGGGGCGGGGGGGTGGGTGGAGCGGCTTGGGTTGCAAAGTCAGGAATAAATCGTCGGTAATAACCGGCGATACCCAAAAATACCCTGACTTGCTTCTTATTCACTGGTTGGGGCCAGGCTTTTATAGTTTCAACTTTGCTTACCTGGGGCTTCACCACCCCACCCCCTACAGTGTGCCCTAGGTATTTGGTCTCTGATAACCCAATGTGGCACTTCTCTGGGTTTGCCGTGAGCTCAAATATCCTGAGTCTGTTGAATACAGCCTCTACTTCACTTAAATGGGAACCCCAGTCTGTACTATAGATGATTACGTCATCCAGGTATGCTGGGTATGGAGCCTCAATGCTTGGTCCATGAGTGTTTGGAAGATGGCTGGGGCCCCATGCAATCCAAATGACATGACGGTGTACTGGTAGAGCCCCTCGGGAGCTGTGAAAGCAGTTTTCTCTTTCGCAGACTCTGTTAAAGGGATCTGCCAGTCCCCTTTGGTCAGATCAAAGGTGGTAAGATAATTGGTTTTCCCCAATCTTTTTAACATGCTCTTGAGGGTTCTATTGAACCTCTCCACAAGGTCATCGGTTTGAGGGTGGTACACGGAGGTCCTCAGACTCTTAATGTGGAGCAGGGTACAGAGGTCTTTCATCAGTTTGGACACAAATGGAGTCCCCTGGTCCGTTAAGATCTTCTTTGGGATCCCTACCCTGGAGAACATTTTCACTAACTTGCCCGCTGTGGTTTTAGAGGTTGTGTTAGTGGAATCGCCTCGGGATAGCGTGTGGCATAGTCAACAACTACTAAAATATATCGGTGTCCTCGCACTGGTCTCTCCAGCGGTCCCGTTAGGTCCATAGCAATCCTTTCGAAGGGCACCTCAACTATTGGACGAGGGACTTATGCAGCACGATAGAGAGGCCCGAGCTCACACAGCTGAGACTCTGGACATGAGGCACAGAATCGGTGTACTCCTTCATATACCCCTGGCCAGAAGAACCGCCTCAACAGCCGCTCCAGAGTCTTCTCCGTCCCCAAGTGACCTCTGAAGAGATGCTCGTGGCCAAGTCAAGGACTATCCACCTATGTGTCCGTGGCACAAGCAATTGCTCCACTTCCTCCCGATACCCGAGTCACTCTGTATAGGTGGTCATTCTTCACTATACAATACAGCCCAGGACCTTTTATTTTACCCTCAGTGGAGTGCCCATCTATCATTACCACTTCTTGCTTCACATTTTATAGGACTGGATCATTTACCTGCTCCCGTTGAAAGTCTGAATTACACACATCCAGTCCCTCAAAATTTATCCCTTCCTCCCCTGGGAGGTTGGCCTGAGGTGCTCCTCTCTCTCCACTCGTATCAGGCCCTGGTTTCACCTCTGGCGTTGGAGAAGCAGAGGGGTTAAGGTCTTGGTCCCCTATTGAAACTTTAGGAAGCTCCGCCCTACTTCCTTGTGCTTTGTTCCTCCTCCAATCCCCTTTCGATTTTCTGGGTTTCCCGGACCCCTGATACAACTCCGGATCGGAGAAGGGAAACACTTGGGAGAGGCTCTCAACTTGCCCCCTTTCATGTCGGCAGTGTGAATTCCCTAGCTTCCTTTGTATCAGGGCATTAAACCTCTGGATATTCCTCCCCAGTGTGACAGACTGAGGAAGCTTTGGTACCACCCCAACAGCACTGTGGGAGAACCGTCACCACACGGACTGCAGCGGTTCAAGAAGGCGGCTCACCACCACCTTCTCGAGGGCAATTAGGGATGGGCAATAAATGCTGGCCTCGCCAGCGATGCCCACATCCCATGAATGAATAAAAAAAACCCCAACCTTTACCTCCCAGGCACCTCCCTTCACTTCCACCTTGACCCAAGCTCTGGGGTAATAGAAGACGTCCCCATGTACACATTTTATTCCTGTTTTGTCCACCTGGTCTGGATCTGAACGGCATACTAGAGTGGAGGTTACTGCACTCCAAGTCAGTAAAGGCTTGTTACGCACCCCATAATCTGCATTGTTCTAATGAAAAATGACCCAATTTTTAAAGTCTTTCTCCATAGTTGTGTTTCCTCATATTAGGCAGTATGGACTGCCATGGACTTGTTGGGCCGAAAGGCCTGTTTCTGTGCTGTACATTCTATGTAGTATCCTAGTGAATCAACATTGCATCCTCTCTAAAGCCTCAACATCCTTCCTATAGTGTAAAGCACAAAGCACTTGAGGTCTTCCTCAAGTTTTATATAGACTCATCATTACCTCTTGGCTTTTATATTCTTTAGCCTTGATTTTAACTGGGGGCGAGGGGTGACCTTGGGGCTCGTCGACATGAGGCTCAGGCCATTTTAACTCTCGGGCCTCATTTAACTAAGTTAGACAGACTCTCAACTGAACTCAGCGCCAGTAACGTATTGCTTGCAGGCTGGAGCAGGCAAGCGTGGCAGGAGGCTGCTGCTGGGGTGCATGAATGGCATCATCAGACCCTGACTTTTGCATTTCAATTAGGACATCGCCTGCCTGGTATCACACTGCCGCATTTTTAACCCCCCGCATGTCCCGTTCTCATCGGGCGTATGAGTTTAATATCAGGGCCTAAACCCCTTGAGATGATAAAACTTAGAATTATATTAGCTTTTTTCAAAACCTTATCAACCTGAGGTGCTGCCTTTAATGTTTTGCCTGTAGCCCCAAGTACCTCTGCTCTTCTACAGCACTGAGCTTACTTCTATTCAGTGTATAATCACTGAAAAGGAAAAAAGACTTAAAGTTATGTAGCACCTTTCACAGTCTCAGGAAGTCCCAAAGCGCTTTACAGCCAATTAAATACTTTTTATGTGTAGTCACGGTTGTAATGTTTTTTTTTCATCAAAATTCATCAACTCACGCTTACTGATGTTGAATTCCATCCGCCACTTTTTAGTCCATTACCCCATTTTACCAATATCCCTTTATTTCCATTGGCCCTCTAAAGAATTAACTGTACCTCTCCGTGGCTCTGTGCTGGAGAATGGTGCAGGGCTGCTCTGATACTGTTAAGCTGTAAGGTACCATGAAAGGATGTCAGAGAAAATGTCAAGCTTTCTTCACATAGGGGACATCGTGCTTCTCTACACCGAAGGCACTGTCAATGGTTTTATCAGCACTCTTTTTTAATACAGTACTGATGGAAAAAGCTCAAGAGTGCTGATAAAGCTATTAACAGTGCCTTTGGCACGAAGCACATAGTAGCCAGTGAGTTCTGCAACTCGTTATTTTCTGGCCCCAGCTCGCCCAATTCCCACCAACTTTGTCAGCGGGAATTTCTAACCTAGTGAGGCCAAGGTAGTCAACAGATGAGGAAGGACTGACAATGGGTCAAGGAAAAGAGATGGTAATGGTTGCTTAGACTTACAAGAAACATGAAGAAACTATGGACTTCATTTTACGAATTATGTGGGCCGTAAATCAGGTACACCAGCCTATGTCCAAAGCCTATGACTTCCCATCACCCAAAGCTCGGTGCCAGGAGGGCAGAACTGTATAATTTGTCCCTATGCCTTTGAAGAACTGAAGGAAACAAGACTTTCAATCCCTCATTGGGCATGGAACAGATCAAGATGTCGTGAGTCAGCCATTGCACTGTGTGAACTGGAGGCTGTAATCACTCAATGTATGTGATCTGAAAGACTTGGTGAATGTAAAGTGGAATCATGCTCAAAAAATCAACAGGGTTGCATGATGAGTGGAAGAAGTCATCGATTTGAAGAAGGAACGAAGTAGGAGAGAGGATGGGGCCCTAGGAAATACCAGAGTTAATGGAAAAGGAGTCAGAGGACAAGCCATCAAAAATAGCACAGATAGAGTGAATTGTGAGTGTTACAATCTCAGTTTTGCTGCAGATACCTTCTTGCAGTCAGTAGTGCCTGTCACTCCTGTAAACAGATCCCATGTCCCTTACATTCTGGAGTTGAGTCGCACTTGGCAGTGTGACTCATACAATACGACACCCGTGATGTATGAATTGGATATTATGTCCCCGACCTTAACTACCACCGCCGCCCCCCCCCCCCCACAGCCACGTGGTGGAAACTGGGCGGGAGGGCATTTAGAATGAAGGCAGTGACTTACCCCCTCTGATCTCGCTGACTTCCCGCCGTGTCCCGATCTTAACTTGCTCTTTTGAGCAGGTGAACAGGATACTTGCAAGAAGGCAGTGGGGTCCTGCTTTAAATACACAGATCAGGTCCCGATGACGACCTCGGGACCCACTCTGCAATTTTAGTCCGACGCTTGAGCGGGGGAGCAGTGACGGCTTCCCCATTGGGCCAGACCTGTCAGGATCTGGATCATGGGCCAGTAGAGGCTCAGGCAAGTAAGTTTTTAAATTTTATTTCCGGTTTCCTGGATGAGCAGAAATTTCCCCCAATTAAATATTGGGAAGACTGAAGCTGTTGTCTTCGGTCCCCGCTCCAACTCCATTCCCCAGCTACCGACTCTATACCTCTCCCTGGCCGCTGTCTGAGGCTGAATCACACTGTTCGCAACCTTGATGTCCTATTTGACCCTGAGCTGAGCTTCCAGCCCCATATCCTCTCCATCTCCAAGACCGCCTACTTACACCTCCATTACATCGCCCGTCTTCGCCTCGCCTCAGCTCATCTGCTGCTGATACCCTCATTCATGCCTTTCTTATCTACAGACTCAACTATTCCAATGCTCTCCTGGCTGGCATCCCACCTTGCACCCACCGTAAACTTCAATCATCCAAAACTCTGCTGCCCGTATCCTAACTCGTACCAAATCCCATTCACCCATCACCCCTGTGCTCACTGACCTATATTGACTCCCAATCCAGCAATGTCTCAATTTTAAAATTCTCATCCTCGCTTTCAAATCCCTCCATGGCCTCGCTCTTCCCTTTCTCTGCAACCTCCACCAGCCCTACAACCCTCCGAGATCTTTGTGCTCCTCCAATTCTTGCCTCTTGCTCATCCCTGATTTTCATCACTCCACCATTGGCGGCCGTGCCTTCAGCTGCCTAGGCTCCAAGCTCTGGAATTCCCTCCCTAAACCTCTCTGCCTCGCTACCTCTCTCCCCTTCTTTAAAATGTTCCTTAAAAACTACCCTTTTGACCAAGCTTTTTGTCACCTGTCCTAAAATCTCCTGAAATGCTCGGTGTCAAATTTTGTTTGATAATCGCTTCTGTGAAACGCCTTGGGATGTTTTACTATGTTAAAGGTGCTATAAATGCAAGTCGTTGTTGTTGTTTCCTCGTGGGCCAGAAGGAGCAGGAATGCTCCTCCGGGCCTCACAAGGAAGGCTTGGACCTCCCTTGCCCTGCCCTCCCCGATCACATCCTGAGCATCTGCCCATCACCATCACTTACCTGGTTGGCGGGGACAGTTCCCACAGATCCCTGGTTGCGTCTTCCTGCAATCGAATTCCTGCTCTTACCTGCTGGCCTGGTAGTAGATCTGGCCGGGGTCTGGTGGGAGTCGGAGAAATTTTATGGAAATGAGGTCTGGTCATTAAAATCATCCGGGTCTGGACCTGTCAGTTATGTCCGGGTGCACCACCCGCTTTAGGGCTCGTGCACACCATTTCAGTGCCCCTCCCCCCCCCCCATTAAAATCGCGGGCTGTGTCTTTTGCACAAACCCTCATGTGTACTTCTCCAATCTTTCAGTATCTTTCAGTGAGATGAGGCCAGAATGAAACATTAAATTGTTTTATTTCTCAGACAGCAAGTGATCATATAAGCTGCAGTTATGATTGGACTTTCTTAATTTTTGAATAATAAAACAAAATAATGAACATGTTACACTTCCCCACATCAGTGGGTCATCTTTCTTTACTTAAACAAAATAACTTCTAACTACCCTCCTGTATCATAACCTACTAGCAGCTTTCAGTTTGAAAACCTGGTGGCATGTGTTTCTGTCCCCATGTTATCTCCCTTTGTTCACAACCAGAGGGGAGGGCTTATACCAGACAAACCCTGCTAATGGCTGGTACCAGGGACTTTCCAACACAATGGGGGGAGTTTCAACTTTTGGCGAAAATGTAAAATGGGTGGTAGGGGATTGGTCGCCCGTTACACACTTCAATGGATAGGGAAATTGGGAGAGATGTATAACAGGCAGCTGATCCAATACCTCCCACTGTGTACTATCGGCAAAAGTTAAAATGACCCTAATGAGTGTGAGATGCTCAGTGGCTTCAGAGACAAGCTAAAAAATTGCTTTGAGGAGCACCAATGCCTCGCTTATTAGAATTTTAGCCACCTTTTGTCTGTGTACTTTTAAAAAAACTTGTGTTAATACATGTTTTTTTTCATAACCCCACATTTAAATATAACTCTTTTCCAAGTCTTTTCTGTGGAAAAATGGTCAAAAGATCATGAAATGTTAATAGTGAGGAAACTAGATGGTTACAAACATAACTTTGGTGGGATGGAATATGATGGTAACTTGTTTAAAAGTATATATGACAGACCCTGTCAAAGGCTTTGGAGAGGTCCATGGCAATATTAGATGGTTCAGCAAAGTGTTTGAGAGCAGAGTTATCCACAAGATCAATAGTGGAATGGCCATGCAAAATTCATTTTGGTGGTCATGGATTAAGTCAGAACTTACAAGGTGATGGATAATTTGGGAGTTAGCAGCAACTTCCATAGCTTCAAGCACCAATGTGAGGAATGTAGGGCAGTAGTTTGAAAAATAGGAGAGATAGCCTTTCTATTGAGGATGAACAGGATTGTATTTTCAAGGAGAAGGAAAAGTAGACTAAACTTAAGAGAAACATGATCGCGAGCAGGGCCACTTCAAGGCCTTCTTCGTTGGAGCTTCTCTTGGCTATGGTGCAAAGCTCAGATGTAGCTTCCATCACAAACACTTTAATTGGACTCTAGAGACCTTTGGCTCCAATCTACAACAATCTGTCTTGTCTGGATTCACCATGTTGAGGAATCAGATTGAAACAACCATAACACAAGGCTTCAACACCTCAATGGCTCCCACCTTGGTCTCTGACCAAGGTGAGAGAATGCCCAGCAATAGGAAGATGGCAGAGGCTAGCATGGATGATGGAGACATCTCTCAGGGTGACGCCACATCTTTATTACACAGCCACCCTGCTTAAATGACTAAAGATGTGTCCGCTAACTTACAGGCCCAGGCAGCCACTGCATCAATATGCTTGGTGCTTGTAGTTGCAAGGTCATCTACTGCTCCAGCACAGGGAGGTACTGGATCACCTCCTTCCCTAGATACTTGCACTGAAAGCAGTGACCAACCACGTCTCTTCATCCTAAGTGTGGGGACACACCTAGAAGAAGCACATAGACGCATTGTAGAAGACATACACTACATATTGTCACAAAGAGGAAATGCCAGGACACAGCGCACTGAACACACTGATAATAAAGGTTCATACAGTTTGCCTCAAGTAGGAACATAAGGAACATAGGAACAGGAGTAGATCAGTCAGCCCCTCGAGTCTGCTCCGCCATTTAATTAGACCATAGCTGATTTGCACCTCTACTCCACCTGTGCCTTTGTTCCATATTCCTTGATAACTTTACCTAACCAAAATCTACCTATCTCAGTCTTTAAAGCTCCAATTGTCCCAGCATTCACAGCATTTTGGGGGAGAGAATTCCAGATTTCTATTACCCTTTGTGTGAAAAAGTGCTTCCTAATTTCGCTCTGAATGGCCTAGCTCTGATTTTAAGATTCCCCACCAGAGGCAATAGTTTCTCTCTATCTACCCTATCAAATCCTTTTAACATTTTAAACACCTCGATCAGATCACCCCTCAATCTTCGACACTCAATGGAATACAAGCCAAGTTTATGCAAGTTGTCCACAAAATTGAACCCACTAAGCCCCGGTAGCATTCTGAAAAGTAGAACTGTAAGCTGTTTTGAGTAAGGCATAGTAGACCACAATAACCTTGAAGACCTTGGCAGGACTGTATTGGAGGACTCCCCCAGATCTTTCAATACATCAAACCTTTGTTTGAACATCCTAATGTTCTGCTCCACCAGATCTAGATAGTCGTGTGCACCTCATTGTATCTCTCTTTAGATCTTGTCCGTGTGTTTTTCAAGGGAATCGTTAGCCTATGCAGCAGTGGATAGCTCCAGTCTCTAGTAGATATCCATACAGTCTTCCTGGGTCCTTCAATGATGGTGGCGCCAAAAGTCAATGGAAATAATAATCGGGAGAGATGTAAAATGGGATGCGGACTTGCTATCAACCGTTTTACACTATCGCACAAAGTCAAGATCTACCCCGTGATTCTATGAATGCGAGCCGCCTGCACCCAATCATTAGAAGTAGCAGTAGCTGTGCTCACTTTCCTCAGATACAGGGCTTCACTGACTGTATAAATAAAGTCTGTAACATAGCTAAATAGGAGTAGCCCTTCCTCCTTCAACATGCAAGTGATGTACCAACCCAGCAGAAAATCCCGCACGACAATTCACATTTTCCAAGGAGGACACAAATTATTTGCATTCTCAAGTTCTTTAAAGGAGAAACGAGGAGAGAGGGCTGATAGCTCAAAGATATGGGCTGCAGGAGGCCTCATCATAGAACTAAATGATGAGCAGCTGCAGACCGTGGAAGAGCAGAGGGATGATGCAGTGCAGCAACCACCGGCAGCAGGCCAGCCGTTTCATACAGGGAAACAGCTGCCTCAGGAGTTGATTACTTGGTTCCTCCAATAACCTTCGCAGTTGGGTCCTATGACACTCTATTAAATACAACTGCTATTTGCTCAACCTTTTGAGTTTTTGCAGAGAACTGCGCAGGGCCGATTCTCCTCCCCCAGTGCTGTCCGGCAGCAATTATAATGCAGAGTGCACCGAGAGTGCGATCTGCTGGGCTCAGGAACTGAGCACCTTCACTCGTTCTCAGAGATAATTTAAATCAAGGAGGCAGTACCTTGGTGCACTTGGGGGCGCACTTTTGGCCGCAGACATAAGGGAGTAGATTTTGACTTTGTGTGAAAGTGTAAAACAAGTGATAGTAAATCGGAAGTTCGTTTTACATCTCTCCCAATTTTTATTTCCATTCAAGTCAATGGAAAAAAAATAGAAATGAAAGGTTGGAAATTGCGGCGTGAACTGGGCATAGGGAACAATCCCTGGCAGGATGTGACTAGTGGTGTCCCCCAGGGATCTGTACTGGGGCCTCAGCTTTTCGCTATATTTATCAATGACTTGGATGAAGGAATAGAGAGCCGTATATCCAAGTTTACTGATGACACTGTTAGGTGACACAGTAAATAGTGCAGGTGGGAGCAGAAAGTTGCAAAGGGACATTGATAGATTAAGAGAGTGAGCAAAACTGTGGCAGATGGAGTTCAGTCATCCACTTTGAGGTCATCCATTGTGGACCTAAGAAAGATAGATCAGAGCATTTTCTAAATGGCGAAAAGCTAGGAACTGTGGATGAGCAGAGAGATTTAGGGGTCCAAGTACAGAAATTACTAAAAACTAGTGGACAGGTCATAAAATAATTTAAAAGGCTAATGAAATGTTGGGCTTTATCTCAAGAGGGCTGGAATACAAAGGGGTGAAAGTTATGATACAGCTGTACGGAGCTCTGATTAGACGGCATCTGGAGTACTGCATTCAGTTCTGGGCACCGCTCCTCAGGAACGATATATTGGTCTTGGACGGGGTGGAGCACAGATCTACCAGAATGTTACCGGGGCTAAAAGGGTTAAGTTATGAGGACAGGTTGTATAGACTAGGCTTATTCCCTTGAGTATAGAAGATGATCAAAGCAATTAATAGGATGGATAGAGAGAAACTATTTCACCTGGTAGGGGAGTCCAGAACAAGGGGGCATAACCTTAAAATTAGAGCTAGGCCGTTCAGGGGTTATGTCAGGAAGCACTTCTTCACACGAAGGGTAGTGGAAATCTGGGACTCTCTCCCCCAAAAAGTTGTTGAGCCGAGGTCAATTGAAAATTTCAAAACTGAGATTGATAGATTTTTGTTAGGCAAGGATATTAAGGGTTACGGAACAGCACTTCCCAAACCCACGACCTCTACCACCTAAAAGGACAAGGGCAGCAGGCATGTGGGAACAACACCACCTGCAGGTTCTCCTCCAAGTCACACACTATCCCGACTTGGAAATACATCGCTGCTCCTTCATCGTCGCTGGGTCAAAATCTTGGAACTCCCTCCCTACCTAACTGCACTGTGGGAGAACCTTCACCACATGGACTGCAGCGGTTCAAGATGGCGGCTCATCACCACCTTCTCAAGGGTGATTTGGGATGGGCAATAAATGCTGGCCTTGCCAGTGTTGCCCACAACCCATGAACGAATAAAAAAAAAAGGTGGGTGGATAGAGTTAAGATACAGATCAGCCATGATCTAATTGAGAGGGGCTGAATGGCCTATTCCTGTTCCTATGTTCCTATATTCCTGTGCCGGAAAGAGTAGGCCTGAGGCCCGATCAAAATTGGGCCTCAGGCCTCATTTAAATTAGACCGACGAGCTGTGGACGCCTGTTGCGCATCCTCAGGCAGCTCTCTGGCAAAGCGGACATCAATGTCAGGTAAATACTGAGTAGGGGGTTGGTGCAGGCTATGGGTGGGAGGAGGGCTGCCATCGTGACACCTGAGGAGTCAGGTGAGCACTCCTGCTCCTCCTGGCTCCCCAGAAAGGGTTTTTCTTATTTTTAAACTTATTGTAGTTGGCAGTTACAGGGGCTTCTGAAGAACCCTGAGGGTTGACTTTGGATGAATTTGCCTGAGGGGTCCTTTAACAGGCATGAGACTTCTAATTTACATATTCAGGACCAACACTGGACATAGGAGCAACACTGGACGTAGAGTTTACACTGGACATAGGAGCAACACTGGACATAGAGTTTACACTGGACATAGAGTTTACACTGGACATAGAGTTTACACTGGACCCACCCAAAGAAATTGACGTTGGGCCCGTACATGGCCAAGCCTGATGTAAGTAAATCCAGCGAGCTGCCAGGGTGAATCTCTCTCCCTGCTCTGGGGTAAGAAATCCAAAGCAGTGCAACTGATTTTGAAGGGCCTGCAGCAGCACCTTAAAGGGGAGGGTTAGAAGCGGGGGGGGGGGGGGGGGGGGGGGTGAAAGGGAGCAGCAATTTGTACTGGCAGAAAAAAATTTTGCAGCATTGACAGCAGCAAGGAGATGAAATGCTGGAAGCCTTTTAAGACTCAAGACCCACAAGTAACTGCAGTAAAAAGGAATGCCAGACCAGCTTCCCCTTTTTGCAGTTGAGCCTCTTTTGAAAATAGACGTTTGACGGGCAGGAGCAGGAACTGGGGGTAACAATGCCAGCAGAGACAAAAATGGCATCTGACCCTGAATTGCATTTTTTTTTATTCACGAGGCTCCCGCATGTTTACAACAAGAGCTCTGGCCGTCAGAATCGAGGTCCGCCCAAAAATCAGAACAGGCGGAAAACTAGCAGTAAGTTGGCACTACTGTTTCCCATCCGATTTTCAGGCCCCGTGAGGCGGTAAGGACATGGAAATCTCCCCCAGTTTTTCTATGTGCCCTTTGTTATCATCTGGAAAAAGTAGCCTTTTACAATTAGACATCCTTTTATTTCCCATCATGTTGTGAGTTGGAGAATACCCTGTTCTATAACAATGGAATGTTATACCACATAACACACAGTGGGGTTGACTTTTATTTGCTTCACCTGGCGTTAACGGGGTGGTAACGGCCTCATCGCTCTGTTAACCCTGACGATGCGGCCGGCGCCATTTTTAAAGGGGCCTACCACCGGGCGTCCAAAGTGCACGTGTGTTTCAGGTGGTAGGTTCCTTTTAATATGCAAATTGTGGTCCTATGCCGTGCAGCCTCTGATTAATTCTATGGGCTAGGGAGCCGAAGAGGCCCAGCAAATTAAATTTGGAATTATTTTTGTGCGGCTCGTTGGCCCGATGTAAATAAGGCTGGGGCATCAAAATTACGACCGCCTCGGCTTTAGTTGACCAAAAGTCAAAATCAACCCCGTTGTATTATAATTTACCACCTGTGGCATTGCTCATCAAAAAAACCTCTTCTGGTAACTGTGCCCTGCTTCTTTCCCACTTTCTAATTCTTTGTCTATCTCTCTCTCTCGAGGCTAAGAAGCACTCTGACACAGCAAGTGAGCAGGAGGGCCGGTAGGAAATTGGGGTGGACGGCGCAAGAGGTCTTTGGGGTGGTTGAACAAGCAGGTGGGTCAACCTGCATTCGGGCAAGGTAAGCGAGTAGGTGAGCCAAGAAACAGTGTGGGCAGGCAGACAAGTGAGCAACAGGGCCAGGAATGATTTAGGCTGAGCATGTGGGCGAGCAAACAGTTAGGCCAAGAAGCACTTGGAGCTGACAGGAGATCTTTGCAGCACCGCCCGATATAGACAGGTGTCCGCCCGTCTCAACTCACACCGAGTCCTTCCTAGCCCTGCCTTGGCTCGGAGATTAATTTCTGACTCCCCAACCCAAGCCGTACAAGTGATTCCCGCCAGAGTCCTTCTTCACCCATGGTCTATTCATCAGGTATTGCCATGTGCAGCTCATCTACTGTACTGGCCCACTGTAGTTGCTATTACGGGCCAAACTGCAAGGACTCCTAATGGACTGGGGTAGACTGCTGACGCGAGCTGGTCAGATCATCAGAATTCAACAGAGGTGGTTGGTGTAGCCAAATGAAGAGCAGTGGAGCTTACAGTGATTGACATAGATTGCAAACAAACGGTAAACATTGTATTACATTAATCAGGACCAGAATGGTCTCCTGGATTAGGTCTGATTCCCTAAGTAGGTCGGTGAGGAATTTTCCAGATTTTTTTTCCCTAATTGGCCTGGGTTTTTATCTGTTTTTTCACCTCTCCCAGGAGATCACTTGGCTTTCGGGTGAGGTGGGTAGTGCAAATATTGTGATACACAAGGCATCGCAGTTTTGTGGGACAGGCTGGATAGGCTAGAGGGTCTTTTCCTGTCCATCATTGTTCGCATGTTCGTAATTGGAAGGAACAAAGACAATTGCAGAACCAATGGTCAACAAAGCCCAGCCTAATAAATGAAGCTCCAACCAAATACTTCAAATGGAACTCAGGCCAAAGCATTGCATGTTTATTGATCATTGTCAAGACCAAGTGTACTCTGGTATCTTACCATAAATTCAGCCAATGGGTGCTAGTAGTTGTTACCTCAACAGCTCCAAAAAGACCATTTGTTCTTTAAGGGAGTGCTGTACTGTCAGAGGTGCCATCTTTTGGATGAGACGTTAAACCAGGTGGACGTAAAAGATCCCATAAGTACATGAGGGAGAAAGGAATAGAAGGATATGATGATAGGGTGAGACGAAGTAAAGTGGGAGGAGATTTGTGTGGAGCATTAACACCAACATAGAGCGTTTGGACCAAATGGCCTGTTTCTGTGCTGTAAATTCTATGTATGTAATTCTATAATTTTCGAGTGGGCCTCGAAATGGGCAGCTAGCACTCCCACCCGAAACGCTCCTCCTGGCCCCACAAAAAGCTCTGTGAGCAATTGCACATGTCCTAGCAGGGAAAGAATATTCTTGGGGCCCCCTCCAACACCATAGCAATTCTTGGATACTGGAGTATAACAAACTTTATCAATGAAACACTATGAAGGACAGTGGGACATTCCTGTAAGCAAACACACATATTGAGGTAAATTTTCAACTTGCCACCCTAATGTAAAACTACTGAACCGGAATGCAATGCTTAAAAGGGTGGTGGAAGCAGATTCAATAGTAACTTTCAAAAGGTAATTGGATAAATACTTGAAAAGGAAAAATTTGCAGGGGCATGGGGGAAGAGCAGGGGAGTGGGATTAATTGGATAGCTCTTTCAAAGCACGATCGGCTGAATGGCCTCCTTCTTTGCTGTACGATTCTAAGATTCTGTGATTCTATGGTGCAGATTGGCTGCCGGTTATAGAAACCGTGCGATTTTCATTTCCATTGATCCACAATCCCAGTTTTACACCCAGGCGGCAAGTTGAAAATCTACCCCATTGTTCTCAGTTTGCAGGTATTCTGATTTTATTATTTTTGATTGTTTTGAATCAGAGTACAGATCTATGGGTTCCAACCCTATGCATTGTTCTACTGACCGAAAAAGCTTGAATAATCCAGCATGAAGCAGGTGCAATTTTACATTAGAGTAAAAGGGATGATTCCATGATCCAGCGCTCCCAGTGGGGAGTGTCACTCACAGAGCCCGCACGTCAGGAAACCGCAGACAGCGCAGCGGAGCGCCGGATGGTGGAATTACCCCTAGTTGATTCAAACAGCAATCATAACCAAAAAGCCAAGGCTGAACACCACCATTTGAACTGTAACCCTATAGTCACTGAACGAATGCATCATTAAATAGCAATGACACTTATCGAAGTACAAGGGTTGAAAAATGTGAATGACTGCATTCCCTTTAGGAGGGCCGATCTGTTTATTATTGACTGAGCAGAGGTGAAATCAAGATTCAGGCTGAACCTTTGCACTGGAAAATATCATCCCAAAGGACTTTCGCAAATAAGGGGTCATTTAAAATACCAGGACAGTCGAATAGCTGGGAAATTCACTAATTGGTGTCGAAGCATTTTGGTAGGCTAAAGGTCAAAGGATTTGAGAAATGAAAACCAGCACTGCACACTGAGAGGTGTTTGGCAGTAATTTGTTCGGTTTTATTGCTAATTCTGTAACAGAACATTGGAACAAAAAAATCAATTAGACTTTCACAGTCTGTACTTCAGATAGATCCATTTTTTTTAATGGGCCTCGTGTCTTGCATGAGCAGAAACCTATCACCGTGTTTATATGTTTGTGGACTGAAGTTACAGAGGAATCTATAGCTGTAGAGTTTCTGTTTACCCAATACAGAGTGCACACTTTCCCCCCCCTCCCCCGTCGGGTCTCACTCCACTTTCCTAAGTGCCGAGAGCTAGAATGCAGTTTGGCAGAACCAAAGTATAAGGAGCCCAAGTATGAGCAGCTAAGAACGTCATAGTTTGCCAGTACAAAGCACTCTTAAGCTATCCTCCTCAGTTCTGGTTCATAACACTCTTCTGCTGCCACAGCAACACTGGATGCCAGAAAATAAGAAGCATCCCTTGTATCCAGCATTCTAAACACACAAATTATGGGAAATACAAGATATATTTCCCTGATTTGCATGTTCTGACAATACAACTGGCCATATATGGGTGGGCCCACTGGATGCCACCTGGCCTGGGCAGCAGGAATAGAGGAATGCAAAAAAAAAGGTGGGAGCACGATCGGCTACACCCCAAACAATTTTCCATCCCTGCCTGCCAAAGTTCTGCCAGTAAATGGGCAGGATGTGTGTGGGGTGAGGGGCGGGGGACAGGTGGGAAATCCCAGCTGTTAACTGGATAAGCCTGGAACTGTGTAAAGTCAATGATTGTTTTTAAGGTGTTTATATGAAAAAAAATCATGAACTTTTGGACATCTCCTGATGTGACGGCTATGGTAGCCTAGTGGTTATAGTACTGGACTGAAAACCCAGACGTTAAACTGAGGCCCCATCTGCCTGCCTAAGTAGACGTAAGAGATCCCATAGCACTGTATGAAGAGGAGGAGACAAGTTCTCCTGGTGTCCTGGCCAACATTCATCCCTTAGACAACAAGTAATCTGGTCATTTATCTCATTGGTGTGTTTTCCTTCAGGGACTACAATTCAAAAGTACTTAATTGTGACATGTCCTGAGGACGCGAAAGGCACTATATAAATGCAAGTTCTTTCTATATGAAAGAAAGGTGAGAAAACACTATCAGTTACAGCAATGCTCACTCTAGAAATGCAGAGAGGTAATTTTAAAACTGTATTTGGCTCTGGTGAGACCACACCTGGAGTACTGTGTGCAGTTTTGGTCTCCCTATTTCAAAAAGGATATTCTGTTATTGGAGGAGGTACAAAGAAGGGCTGGAAGGTTGGTTCCAGAACTTAAGGGAATGTTGTATGAGGAAAGACTGACTTCTCTCTTTTCTGTCTTGAAAAGAGTAGACTGAGAGTGAATGTGTTCAAAATTATGAAAGGTTTGGACAAATTTGATCCAAGTAAGCTTTTCTGCCGTGTACAGAATTTAAGCGCAAGGATTATTACAAATTATGGACAACAAAAGAAAATAGGAAATGCAGAAGGAGCTTCCTTACTAAAAGGGTTGTAAGTAAGTATGTGGAGTAGATTATCGGGGTAGTTGATGGAACAAGAAACCTTAATGTGTTTCATGAAAGAGCATGTTTGACAGTGGAGCAGCAGAAACCCTGCTGGCCCAGCTCACATGCTCCCTCATCTACAGAGCTCTGGGATTCAGACCTCACGGGACATACATATAAAAGAAGGCTTCTATCTGAGCACTGGCATTTCAGTCTTTCTGATGTGTGATGTACGATCTAGTGGCGTCGTAGAAAAATCCACTTGCTGCATCTGTGCTGCCCTGCACAACAGCATCTCCAGGGGCTTCTGCAACTCAGACCCCAGAGGCAGAGGTGCTTCACAGTGGGAGCGTCTATCATGAATGTTTACACTGATGCTGATGCTCAAAGTGCTGCTACAGAGGCCTTAACCTCAAATGTACAGCAGGCCCTCTTGTCTGGCTTCAGTCAGGTAGGGGAACAGATAAGAGGTCTCACTACTCTGGGCTTCTCTGCCTTCATTGCTGACAAAAGGTCTCCTCCCGTACAGATCACGGGATGTGGTGAGAAAGTGTTTAGGAGCCAGAGCCTGGCTGGAGTGGACATGGATGAAGCAATGGGCTGGATTTTCGTCTGCTATCCTGCACCGCCTCAACCTTAATTTCCATTCCTCCGCCAGAACTGCCGTTGGCCACGCCTTCTTCATCCACCACATGCAATGGGTATGGGGGGGGGCGGCGGGGAAACTGGGCCCAGGACCCCGGCAGATTTTCCTGCTATCTGCCCGTGTTACTGCCACTTCCTGGGAATGCTATGTGGAAAATGGTGGTTGGCTCTGGGAAGCAGTGTAATGGCCCTGCCAATGAACTGAGAAGGGTTCATCTCCCTCCAAAACGGGCCTCATTAACCTACCTACGTAGGCTTCGGTCTGTGCCAAGGCCTTTTAGGATGCTGATTCCCTGATCTTTGGGGATATTTAATTGCCCAGCTGCCTCCTCCAGTGCTGCAGCCGCTGGAATTTTGTGGCTGGGAACCAGCAGGCTCCCACTTGGTGGTATGAATGCTGTTGGGAGCCCAACATACACCCTACCCAGAAAACTAGGTAGGGGTTGTGGCGTATTGTAAAGGTGGACAAAAGTGCTGCCCACACCATACCCATTCCATCCTCTCTCCCCTCCCCCACAAATGGCAGAAAATGCGCCAGAAAGTGGGTAAGACCGGCCAGTGCCCAGCTGCAAGACCATCAAATAATACAACCACCACCACCACCACCACCACGACGTATATAGCACCTGTAATGTAGTAAAACGTTCCAAGCTACTTCACAGGAGTGTTATCAAACAAAATTTGACACCGAGCCACATAAGGAGATATTGGGACAGGTGACCAAAAGCTTGGTCAAAGAGTTAGGTTTTAAGGAGCATCTTAAAGGAGTAAAGAGAGGTGGAGAGGTTTAGGGAGGGAATTCCAGAGCTTAGGGCCTAGGGAGCTGAAGGCACGGCTGCCAATGGTGAAGCAATTAAAATCAGGGGTGCGTAAGAGGCAAGAATTGGAGGAGCGCAGAGATCTCGGAGGGTTGTAGGGCTGGAGGAGGTTACAGAGATAGGGAGGGGCGAGGCCTTGGAGGGATTTGTAAACAAGGATGAGAATTTTAAAATCGAGGTGTCCCAGGACCGGGAGCCAATGTAGGTCAGTGAGCACAGGGGTGATGGGTGAACGGGACTTGGTGTGAGTTAGAATACTGGCAGCAGAGTTTTAGATGAGCTCAAGTTTATGGGGGGTGGAAGATATGAGGCTGGTAAGGAGACCATTGGAATAGTCCAGTCTAGAAATAACAAAGGCCTGGTCTAGGGTTTCAGCAGCAGATGAGCTGAGGCAGGGGCAAAGACGGGCGATGTTACGGAGATGGAAGTAGGCGGTCTTGATGATGGAGCTGATATGTGGTCGGAAGTTCATCTCGATCAAATAGGATGCCAAGGTTGCGAAAGGTGTGGTTCAGCCTCAGACAGTGGCCAGGGAGAGGGATGGAGTCGGTGGCTAGGGAACGGAGTTTATGGCCCGAACTGAAGACAGTGGCTTCAGTCTTCCCAATATTTAGTTGGAGGAAATTTTTGCTCATCCAGTAGTGGATGTCCGACAAGCAGTGTGACAAATCAGAGACAGTGGAGGGGTCGAAGGAGGTGGTGGTGAGGTAGAGTTGGATGTTGTCAGCGTACATGTGGAATCTGACTTTGTGTTTTCGGATGATGTTGCCGAGGGGCAGCATGTACATGAGAAATAGGAGGGGGCCAAGGATAGATCCTTGAGGGACTCCAGAGGAAATGGTGCAGGAGTGGGAAGAGAAGCCATTGTAGGTGATTCTCTAGCTACGGCTGGATATATGTAACAATAGAACCAGGCGAGCACAGTCCCACCCAGCTGGACGACAGGGGAGAGGCATTGGAGGAGGATGGTGTGGTCAACCGTGTCAAAGGCTGCAGACAGGTCGATAATAATGAGGAGGGATAGTTTACCATCGTCACAATCACATAAAATGTGATTTGTGACTTTGATAAGCGCCATTTCAGTACTGCGGAAGGGGCGGAAACCTGATTGGAGGGATTCAAACATGGAGTTGTCGGAAAGATGGGCACGGATTTGGAAGGCGACAACACGTTCAAGGACTTTGGAGAGGAAAGAGAGGTTGGAGATGGAGCGGTAGTTTGCAAGGACAGAGAGGTCATGGATGGGTTTTTGGAGGAGGGTTGTGATGACGGCACAAGGAGGTAGACAGCCACCTCAAACCCTAATGGCTCCTACTGACATTTAGTAACCAGCCACCTCACTTACTCTTGCCACTGGGGAAGACCTAGAAGGAGTACGAGGTTAGTATCATGTCGCCACATATCACGCACTGTCACCAAGGGGGAGCACTTGGGTAAAGCACACTGGGCACATACATTTATCACTTTTATAGTATTACATTTTTTACTCCTATTTTGGTTGTTCTGATGGTGCAGAACAAGGTAGTAGGAGATCAAAGGATGGGCATCCATTGTCTTTGAATTAGTCCAAAGATAATGTTGGGGATGGCGTATTAGGCCATTGCATAAAGCACATATCTATTACTGCACTAAGTAAAGGTCCCACCTAGGACAGACTCTTGGCAAAGCTGGCAATCCTCAGCATTAGAAACCTGATAATAAAAGACCATCATCTCTATATGTACTGTATGTTTACCAACAGTGATTTGTTAAAATGAGGGTAAAGCATTGAAGATGATTGACATCCTTTGTTAGCAGCATCCCAGATTCGCAGGAGAAAATCACTCTAGAGAGCAGGTTCACCAATGATTCAAGAAGCTTGCCCAGTGAATAGTTGCAACAAAGAGAAGGATCCCTTGTCTGATGAGTTAGCTGATCTCTCTCAGAGTCGCAAGAAGGGTGCTGCAACTGGCCTCAACACTCTTGGGTCAGGAGGGGAAAATCAGCCAAGGTTTTGGCTTGTTGCCCAGCAACCCCTGCTGGAAGTGCTTGTGTTTGTGTGTGGGAATGTCAGGCCAGAACAGGATTGGGTTCAGCTGTGATCACCCACATAGTTGAATAGCTTAAAGACATTCATTGCCAAGGCTCACACATGAACAATGGTGACTTGGTCAAGATACCAGACACCGATAGAACCTCTCCCAGGGCAGGAGGGAGAAGCAGAAAATCAGTGAGAAGAAAAGAGGAAGTGTTTCTATCACCAGCCTGTTTCTCCCCATATATCTATTTTTAACTCTAACAACGACAAGGCAACAGGAGGTATGAAAATAATTATGAAAATATCATTTGTGGGGTGGGGGGGATGAAGACCATTTCACAGTATATTGCTTACCAATAATTTCCTGCTACAGTGTACACCCATTCCCGGGTCCAGTGATAGTGGGTGAATGGCTGAATTCACAACCTGTAGTACCACAGTTTCTAGTTGAAAATCTTACTTGCTCCTGAAATGAACTGACTGCAGTAAATGTCGTCACAGAACGTGGTCTCCTGATAGTCCTTTTTCACCCAATGTGATGTGTTGGTTTTCCATTCATTAATGAGTATCCTTAAATGGATGCTTAATAAAACAACACACCTGTGCAGTCTTGAATTGATATTAACTATATTGGCCCCAAATTTACTCACTATTTACAATGTATCTGGTGCTTATAATTTGCACAACATTTTTTTCTAGCCTGGAAATTGGGGCGGAAACCATTTCCACCGGTTTTCTGCCGAAAATAGATGTGCCTGAGTTTGTGATCACGGTTTGGCTCCTCTCACAATCTGCCTGCCAGTTCTACACAGACCTATTTAAATAAATGTAAATGAGGGCCAGTAACACTGACGTGCTGAAATACTAGAAGTTATGCTTAAGGATTACCTAGAGTAACCTAGAATGGGATTTATAAGGCCTACCTGTTGCTAGATTCAGCTGAGACTGGAGGAAATTAAGAATTTTTGAGCTGGCGGAGTGCAGAAACTTTGACTAGCGATTACTGGAGTTGGGAACTAGTTTTTGGAATATTGTGCTTTGCTTTTCCCCTGGACAGCACTGGATACACCTCTGTCTGCCTGTGCAACTGTGATCTTTTTGCTCCCATCCTCAATGACCAGGCAGGAGATTCCCAATGGATATTTCTTTGTTTGCCTTATAATGGAGGAGGTGGATCAGGAGAGGATAGAGGAACAGTAAATGAGGCAATACTTGAGGATGTGCCCTTCAAGATATTACTTTCCCTTCCAAAGAATATACAGGCAACGCAGTTGCTATGGCGACCTACGTGAGGTGTGAGAAGAGTCCTCTTCACTATAGAGACAATAGGGTAGTTGGGCCAGCTATCACATGAAGACCAATTTTCTAACCAGACTGCTCTGTTTGTGACTATGAAGCTCACAACTACACTCTACTTTTATGACATGGGTCATTTCAGGCAGTCACAGGGTTATCTGTACAGTATCAGACAGGGTGCCTTCTGGGCATGAATTTGTCAGGTAACCATCACACTGTTTCAGAGAAATGGGGAATTTAACCAGTTTGGCATCACAGCAAGGCAGCAGCAAGATCAGGACATCCAGTTCTATGGTATTGTTGGTTTCCTCAAGGTGCAGGGTGCAATAAGTGGCACCCACGTTGCTTTGCAAGCCTCCATGATCATCCCCATCGACGTCCTGAACAGAAAGGGCTACCACTTGCTCAATGTCCAGATTTTGTCTGAAAACAGGCAAAGAGTCCTTCAGGTCAGCATGAGGCTTGCTGGAAGTTGCCGTTGTGCATTCATCCTTCAGAATTCGGACCTCCATGAGATCTTCAAGGAAGAGCACCATGTCAATGGATGGATGTTGGTGACCAGGCGCACCACCTGCTGCCATGGATAATGAAAGAAAGAAAGAAAGAAAGAACTTATATTTATATAGCACCATTCACAACCTCAGGATGTCCCAAAGCGTTTTATAACCAATTAAGTACTTTGGAAGTGTAGTCACTCTTGTAATGTAGGCAACATGGCAGCCAATTTGCACACAGCAAGGTCCCAAAAACAGCAATCTGATAATGGCCAGATAATCTGTTTTTAGTGATGTTGGTTGAGGGATAAATATTAGCCAGGGCACCAGGAAGAACTCCCCATATCTTCGTTGAAATAATGCCATGGGATCTTTTACATCCATGTGAGAGGGTTTAACATCTCATCCAAAAGACAGCACCTCCAATAGAACAGAATTCCCTCACTACTACACTGGAGTGTCAGTCTAGATTTTGTGCTTAAGTCCCTGGAGTGGGATATGAACCCACAATCTTCTATCTTAGAGGCCAGAGTGCTACTAACTGAGCCACAGCTGAGCTGAGCACAGTGTTGTCCTATGAGAGGCAATGTCTGAAGTGCCATGGTAGAGGCAGCTGAACAAATCAACACATTATCCCTTGCCGATAAATCATGGGGAGAAATTTTTAAAAAACTGTCAGGACTCCGACATATTGCCAAGGAAGGGTAATTTACCTACGCTAATTATATGGTCATGGAATTGTGAAGTGGAGTCTCATTCAAAAATGGTCCTGATTCTGTATCACGTGATGCAACATAACTGGGATAAAAGACACAGCAATTTTTTTAGACTCATTCCCTCTAACAACTCCAAATTGCTTTTCTGTATTGCAAACTACCTACTCATAGCTCCACCTTCTAAAACCCACCATCGTCACCTCAAACTTTAAACATGATGGACATTTGCATGTCCAAAGTTCAGGCTGTCCACATAGCTATCATTGCCTCCTCTGACTGCTGATCAACTCCTTCCCTTCAACTCCCTGCTCTTCCTGCTACCCTCCTTCCCAACTCTCATTCATCCTATTCTCTGCAGTTTCTTTCCCAAACTCTACCTCAGCACTCAGCATGTTCATCTCATCCATGAAGCCCATCACCTACTCCAAGATCCCATTTTGTCCCAGCACTTGATCACCCAACTTCACCTCTTCTGTCTCATGCTTGCCGATAAAATGAGACTGTTCCTTTGCTCCATCTCTGTTCCTACTTCCTTCAAGACTGTCTTCATCACCCACTTCCTCAAGAAACCTAAGCTCATCC
The DNA here is from genome assembly GCF_035084215.1 of Heptranchias perlo. Classification (NCBI taxonomy): domain Eukaryota; kingdom Metazoa; phylum Chordata; class Chondrichthyes; order Hexanchiformes; family Hexanchidae; genus Heptranchias; species Heptranchias perlo. The sequence goes on from NC_090327.1 coordinate 100,215,202, forward strand.
TTTCCATTAATTCCAGATACTGCCCTATCTCCAACCTTCCCTTTCTTTCCAAAGTCCTGAATTCATTGTTGCCTTACAAATATGCTGCTACCTCTCCCACCACTCCTTGTTCAAAATCCTCCAACTTGGCTTCCATCCTGCCCACAACACTGAGACTGCACTGGTCAAGAACAAAATGATACCCTGGGTCTGTGTCTCTCCTCATCCTCCTCAGTCTCTCCACCAGCTTTGATATCACTGATGACTCCTTTCTCTTCCAACATCTTCCCTCCGCAGTTCACCTCTATGGCATTGGCTTCTCCTGGTTCTACTTATAGCTTTTGCAACACAGGCAGCACCTGGCTTCTCCTCCTCTGCCTGTATGATCATCTCCGGTGCGCCCAAGGGATGCTTGGTCCTCTCGTATTCACCATTTGCATGATAGGCCTTGGCAATATAATCCAGAAGCATGGGGTGAGCTCCCACATAGATGCTGATGAGACCCAGCTCTGCTTCTCTGCCTCCTCCATAGATCGAAAGTCTGTTGCTACATTCTCCAACTGCCTGTCTGACATCACAGTTTAAATAAGCCAAAATTTCCTCCAGTTTAAAGTCAGCAAAACCAAAGCCTTCCTCTTTGGTTCCCAGCAGGACTTATATACCTCTGGCCTTGATTCCATCAACCTCCCCAGCTGCCACCTCAGGTTGAGTCAAGAAGTGCAGCACCTTGATGTCCTGCTCGACTCAGAGCTTGGCTTCCTCCTCCACATCCGCTCCATTGCCAAGAATCATTTTATGAACATACAAACAATGACGGACAGGAAAAGACCTGGTCTATCCAGCCTGTCCCACAATATATACACACCCACCCCACCCGAAAACCATGTAATCTCCTGGGAGAGGCGAGAAACCAGATAAAATCTGGAAAATTCCTCTCCGCCGCACCCCCCCCCCCCAAACCTTAGGCGATCGAAACTAGTCCAGGAGACCACTCTGGCCCCGATTAATGTTATGAAGTATCTACCTTTTATACGAGGTGATTTTCACCCCAGCCAGAAACAGGCCAGCTCTCGCATTAAGCGAATCAACGTTCACCGCACAAAAGCCCCTTGCCCCACTCTACCTTTGCAATTTTCTACAGCCTCATATCCCTGTGTGCACCCTCTAACAATCTCTTATTCCTTGCTCCCTCTCCTACACCGCTGGTGGCTGCTCATTCAGCCACTAAGCTCCTGTCTTCTGGAGCGACCTGCCTAGATCCCTTCACCTTGTTACTTCACTCTTTATTTTCAAAAATCTCTTCTAAACCCTTCTCAAGGACCATGCCTTCTGCCTCAAAAGCGATCTGACTACACATTACCAAATTTATTAAATTCAGTTATCATAACTTGCCACGTAAGATTTGACCTAACAACTAGGTCATAAATCTAGCAACATAACCACTGCACTATCATACTCTGAGCTTGTAATAAGCAATGTCCTTATTGCTTGACCATTTACAACCCTCAGCCATATCTGAAATGTACTGAGACGTAGGGACCGATGTCCGTGGGGGTTCTCCTGCTCATCCAACATAACTTTGCTGGAAGAACTGGAGAAACTCTGGAAAAAAGCCGTAAATCGCATTTAATGCTGTTTTCCATGGTTTCCACGGCTATTCTACCAAAGTCATGGCAGATGACCAGGAGAACCCCATTGTGATACCATAGTTAATTCTGAAATTTTCCGACCATAAATGTATGGCTAGTCATGAACAATTCCATAGAAATGAAGGAGACATTATTTTGTTTCTGCCTGAAGCCTTGTCATTTTCATCACAACCAGTGACATGATTATTAAACTGGCCCTGAAAATCCAGGGGTCAGCGATCCTAACAGTTCTACCACTGACCCTGATGGATTTTCCACGATCAGGGGGAGGCTCCCTAATCTAGATGGCATTGGCAGGATCATCCCTGTGCTTGGTGTCCTACATTGGCTCCCGGGAATGCCTCGATTTTAAAATTCTCATCCTTATTTTCAAATCCCTCCATTGCTTTGACCCTCTCTATCTCTGTAACTTCTCCAGCCCTACAACCCTTCGAGATCTCTGTGCTCCTCCAATTCTTGCCTCTTGTGCATCCCTGATTTTAATCACTCCACAATAGGCGGCCGTGCCTTCAGCTGCCTAGGTCCTAAGCTCTGGAATTCCCTCCCTAAGCCTCTCCGCCTCTCTACCTTTCTCTCCTCCTTTAAGACATTCCTTAAAACCTACCTCTTTGACCAAGCTTTTGGTCACTTGTCTTAATACCTCCTTAGGTGGCTTGGTGTCAAATTTAGAATCATAGAATCGTAGAAAGGTTACAGCACGGAAGGAGGCTATTTGGCTCATCGAATCCGCGCCGGCTCTATGCAAGAGCAATCCAGCTAGTCCCACTCCCCTGCCCTTTCCCCGTAGCCCTGCAATTTTTTTCTCTTCAAGTACTTATCCAGTTCCCTTTTCAAGGCCATGATTGAATCTGCCTCCACCACCCCCTCGGGCAGTACATTCCAGATCCTAACAATTTCTAATCAAATTTTGTTTGATAATGCTCCTGTGAAGTGCCTTGGGATGTTTTACTACATTAAAGGCGCTATATAAATGCAAGTAGTTGTTGAATATAAAGGAAAGATTACTTGTTAAATAGATTTGAAAAAATGGTGTAGTTGCACAGAGAAATGTTAGAAATGATCCTTTCAGACTTATTTTAAGTCTACGAAGTTGGCATGGGTAAGTTGGATGAACTTGGGGACATAGTCTCAGGATGAGGGGTCGGCCATTTAGGACTGAGATGAGGAGGAATTTCTTCACTCAGAGGGTTGTGAATCTTTGGCATTCTCTACCCCAGAGGGTTGTGGATGCTCAGTTGTTGAGTATATTCAAGACTGAGATCGATAGATTTTTGGACTCTAGGGGAATCAAGGGATATGGGGATCGGGCAGGAAAGTGGAGTTGAGGTCGAAGATCAGCCATGGTCTTATTGAATGGCGGAGCAGGCTCGAGGGACCGTATGGCCTACTCCTGCTCCTATTTCTTATGTCCTATGTTCTACCATGATTGGCTGTTTTTGTTAGTTCTTGCTCATGAAATCATATTGCACAAAATTTCTCTTCAGAAATCATGCATATTCACCAATTTGATCAGAAATATGAATTAAAAAGATGTTAACATAGAGGAAAATATATCCTCTTTTATATCTATATCTATATATATATATATATATATATATATATATGTGTGTAACTGCTCCTCATGCTGGGGTTTGGTTCCATGGACAATGACAGACCTTTTGCACCTTACAGGAGTGGCCATTCTTCATATATAAGGCTGGATAGTGTGCATGTTATCTAACCAAGGGCTCACCACAGCCAAGCCTAATATCCAGATATTAAAAATAAAGGGGGAGAAATTGCATAGTCAATGTACATCTGGTGGGGGTGGGGGGGGAGTTGGAATATAGGATGGAACCCTTACCCACCAGCTTTCCACCCCATTCAAATGCAACCATAAATTTGCAGTTGGTGAGGGGACATTGGTTCTGCCTGCCCTTATATTGCACCAGCACTTTGGGACTGTGCTGGGGAGCATTGCTAGACTACCCCAGGATTCCCACCAGATGTGCCCCTGATAGAACCAGCTGTACTGTTACACGTTTCAGGTTTGTCCTCGATATTCTCTTGGGTACAGGGGTGCTGGTTATTCCTGTAAGTGGTCTGAGCATCTTATGTTCAGGGGTGTGGCTGTACTGTCCAATATCTAATTATATGACAGCACAACCTGGAAGGGGGGTGGGGGGAGAGGGGTTCAGCCATTGTGTCCCCTTGTGATCTGAGCTAGACATTATGAGGGTGATATTCAATCTCGGTGGGGGTGCAAAATAGGACGTAGGGGATTGGCCGTCGGTTATGCACCCCGCCTCATTTTCCTTCTCATTGAAGTCAATAGAAACGAAAATTGGACAGACTGTTTAACAGGAAGCTGATTTGTTACCACTCGTTTTGCGTCAATCCTGGAATTTAATTTCACCCCATGTCTTTTGCATGTGGCCTCACTGCACCTCTCCAGTCTTACCTAAGATAGACTGAAATGCTTTACTGAGACAAGGCCAGATACGAATAATTAAGCTGCTTTATTTCACATTGACAGATGCAATCAAATCTCACCTTGATTCAACGAACTACAGACTGTCCTTGAGAATCTAACTATAAAAGGCCATATTATTCCTATTAGTGGGCTCACTTGACCTTTCCTGCTCAGCCTGCTGATCCTGACCAGCTCTGGGCTTGAGATGAGATCTTTTCCCTTCTGCTCCAGATTTAGTTGTCTGACTGTCCCTGTGTCCCTTTATCCTTTTTTCTCTGTGTTCCCTGCTAGTTGTAGGGTAGTCCCTTTGACATGTTCCCCATTCAATGGTTCACCGGTAGGCCTGTCAATAAAACCTTTCCCGCCCCTTTGAGGAGAAGGTTTAAAGAAATCATCTCCTGTTATTTTAAAAATGAAAAGCAGTCCTTCTGGTTTAATGAGCTTGCAAGGAGACAATTGACCCTTACAGTCACATTTTGAAATAGACTGTGAGCTACAACGTTCCGCAAAACAGCTCGTCTGGCTTTAATATATATCTTCAATGCCTGGCCGATTGACAAATAAACCCTTTGGATAAGTGACCTCAGCCTGTGGTTTTTATAAACCTGTGTGAAATCACTGTTTTAAAACACAACACTTAAACATTAATCATTGCCAAATCCAGAAAAAAATTGATCAAAAACTCTGGAATGTGGGAGGGAGCGACGTCTGCTGAGAGCAGGCGTACGTTCCATTGTGTGCCTAAAATGGGGTCCAAAGAGCAAAAGGCAAAGCTCGAGAGGCCTAGAGAGCCACTCGACTATAATACCGTCAATTTCAGAAGGTCCTTCAGCATCCCTTCAGGGCAACATGGATGGGCAATAGATGTATCCTTGTCAGTGTAGCCCACACCCTGAGAACAAAAGACAAAAAAGGTTTGCCTGGTTGGGAGTTACATACAGGAGAGCGTCAGTGTCAGCATTTGCCCCCATGTGACATTGTACTGCACTTTCTACCTATTTAAATAACGGTAGTGATGGGACCAGTTTGTAAGTGAGTTTACTGCAATTTGAGGTGATTTGTAATCTTTAATTGGCTGCCCTTTTGTGTAAAAAATGCAAATGAACATTGAAACAATGGGGACATCAGCTATGCAAGTATTTGCATAATGTACAAACTATTTACATGAATATATCAGGGTATGACATTTTGCAAGCAACTAATCTGTACCTCATTTTCTGCGATGACTGTAATTTCTATAATTTTGTTTTATGATGGCAGAAGTTGGAATATTCAAGAACTACTCAAAATGTAAACAGTATATACTAGATGAGAGCTGTTAAAATAAGGAGCTGGGTTAGTCACCGTAAAATATATGTTTCTATATATAATGTGTTGAAATTTGGTGAGCGGTCTAATGAGGACTGAAAAGGGTCAATAACTGAGGAGAAACCTGCAGATGAAACTGGTGACTGATTCTAATTCATTGGCTAGATTCAATGGGGGTGATTTTCATCTGCCTACTGTCCCATTCACGTTAAAAATAGGCAAACAAAATTTTGTTTAAAATAACCTACTGCCCACTGACCATCTGAGGCCTGACTTGATCTTAAGGGGACCTCGAAACGAGCGGCCAATGCTCCTGCCCGAAAAAGGCGGGAGTCTTATTAAAATATTTAAATAAGAGTCCTACGCTGTTTGAAAAAGAAAGACTTGCATTTATATAGCGCCTTTCAAGATCTCAGGACATCCCAAAGCACTTTGCAGCCAATAGAGTACTTTTGAAGTGTAGTCACTGTTGTAATGTAGGGAAATGCAGCAGCCAGATCATGCACAACAAGCTCCCACAAACAGCAATGTGATAATGACCAGATAATTTGTTTTCAGTGGAAATTGGTTGAGGGATAAATGTTGGCCAGGACGCCAAGGAGAACTCCTCTGCTCTTCTTCGAAATAGTGTCATGGGATATTTTACATCCACCTGAGCGGGCAGACAGGTCCTCGGTCTCATCCACCATGCATGCTCCCCCAATGGTATTGGATGTTGAAGTGGTCCTTAAAAGGACCACAAAAGACTGCACCGAAAACAGCTGCAAAATAGTGGTGCCATTGATTTTTGTGGAGCCAGGAGGAGCCTCACGAAAATCTTCCCGCCCGTTGCTGGTCACTCAGTCCCCCCCATGAATTGCCGCCCCTCTGCTGAGGAAGTACTTGCACTGAGGGGCCGCCAGATTTCTTCCCCCCCCCCACTTCCCCAATCGGCGATTTCGAATTCAGTGCACCGGGGGAGAGGGAGCCAGTGGGCGAGTTGGACTTAGTGTGGCACATAATATGGCTGGCAAGATTTTGGATCAATGAAAGTTTATATCGGGTAGAGTTTGGGAAGCTGGTGAGGTAGGTATTTGAAAAAGTCTGGAGGGAACAAATTGTGGATAAGGGTTTCAGCGGTGATGGGGGTGAGGTAGGGGCCGAGTTGGACAATGCCGTAGAGGTGAAAGTAAGCGGTGTTGGCAATGAATAGATGTGGTGTGGATGGTCCTTTAATTATAATTGGACTATGGTGCCTTTAACACAGTAAAACATCCTAATGCGCTGAACAGGGGCGTAATCAAACAAAAATTGACACCAAGCCAAATAAGGAGCCATTAGGACAGGTGACCAATAGCTTGGTCAAAGAGGTGGGTTTTAAGGAGCGTCTTAAAGGAGGAGAGAGAGGTGGAGAGGCGGAGGTGAGTAGGGAGGGAATTCCAGAGCTTAGGGCCTAGACCGCTGAAGGTACGCCGCCAATGTGAGGCGAAGGAAGTGGGGGGTGCACAAGAGGCCAGAGTTGGAGGAACACAGAGTTTGAATTTGAACTTCATCTGAAGGGGTGAGCTTGGTCAATCTGAGCTGGGTCACCTGTGGCAAATGGAATGGCAGGGGTCCATTCCTGTATTGTTTAAGCCCACCTCTTGCTGAGCAGTGTTGGCAACACCGTTCAGAATTGTCCTGTAGATACAAGATGAAGAGAAGGAAAATTGGAAATACTGCAGAAGCAGAGAGTGTTTGCGATTTTAGTGCAGGTCCAGCCGTTTTTCTGTGTGATGCATTAGAGAATAAATACTTTGGAACTGAGTCTTTGAGTGATGAGATAAGCATGAGGGGGAGCACTGGGGAAAGTGAGACAAATATTTCCTGAATCTTGTCTGAATGTTCAAGCCTAATTTTATATTCGCAGCACTTCGAATTATTACTTTTTAATCCCTCTACAACCTACAATTTTTTTTTGAGGTGTCTGACAGATATTGACAGGATGATATGTAACATTCTTCCTTTATTAACTGACCGGAAAAGACGCATAGAATTGGTGCAGTCTTTTTAATGGAGCCTGCAGAAGACTCGAGCGAATCCCAAATTAGCACGTATTTCACGACCTCCAATATTTGCTGGAGCTCAAACTAATATCTTTAGATTCTTCAAACAAAGATCTTGAGCAAACTGGCAGACATCTGCCTGTTCCCTGCACTCTGCAGCAGTGTGGAAGTAAAGCCTGCAAGCCAAATGCTGATTGCAAACGCTGTATTGACAGCTTGCTAATGAAGAAATTCTTGACAAAGTGACAGTCTGTGAGCTTTGATCTAAAGCTGATTTCACCAACACCCACCATGAGGTAATTAGTAAAAAGTAGAGCCCAAGACTAACTATAACACCATTACATGATCATTAAAAACTCTGTTCCGATATGACAGATACACTGTTACTGGTTACCATTTCTCCACCATGTTAATCAGAGTAAACCTTCATGATCTAAGAGCCTTGTCAAGCTTTTCCTGTCACATCATGTTGTCATCTACAATAATTCTGAAGCGAAAGGTCCTAATAAAGAATTCACATACTTCCTTAAGTACAACACACAACAGATCATTATTCTACTCCGCACCTATTCAATAAAATATTAAATTATGCTGCAATTCGGCAATTTGAGCGAATAAAATATTCCTTTTGTCCCTTGTATGTTGTCACTAATCAAATAGAATGTTTATTGTGTTCTCTGAGGATTCCGGAAAAATTGTCTCATTTATGATTCTGGCATAAGTGATACTCCAGGCTTTTTATAATGTGCTCACGGAATTTCCTCTCACCACCTCAGTTGTTTTCATGTTGAAACCAAAGGCCTAATTTTCCAAGGGGGGCCAGGAGATTGAGGCTTCCAACCTCAGGCACCGCATCCGCACTGCACTTGATTCTTGGTTGGGCAACTGTCACTGTTTAAACTCGGCCTTGTTGCATGCGTACAATTCCCGTCTTACTAAACCTAATTTATTCAAGTTAGGGCCCCGAATGAATTACTTGATATTGGGCTTGGGTTTCCCATTAAAACTGGGAATTGAGCCTGCTCTCTTTTAGCAGATCACTTAAAGAGTGGTTGAATTTTCCTACAGATTGATAATTTTTCTTGTGAATTTGATTGATTGGGAATGTTTTTACTGCTGCAATTAACTTTTTGCAGAGTTGTGGAAGATTCTGTTTTTACTGCAGCCGACATTTTAACAGCAGTCAATGGTAGAGTTGCCAACTTTGTTTGGAGGCATTCCTGGAGGTTTGATCACCTGACATTCTGGCCACGTGACATCTGACCATGTGATGCCTGATCACATGACATCTGATCACATGTTATTGCATTTACCTTATAAAAGTTGGTTCCCCTGTAGTTGAGTATCTTTGCTTGTTGTTTTGTGCCAGCAGCTGTTGTGTGACAAGCTCTAAGAACTAGGAGGTGAAGAGGGGAAAGTGATTTGCAGAGGGGAAACCAGAGGTGGGAGGAACTTTGATTCCACCAGTAACTAATTGTGCTGATAACTAATAGCAATACTGGTGACACTCAGATTCCCCTCATAACCAACAGTAATACAATAACTCACTGGTAGTCTATATGTAACTGCTAATAATAGTTGTTATGCCCTGATATCCTACCTGTAACTAGTAGAAATCCTATACCTGCTGATATTCACCCTGAAACCATAGCCAGAAATCCCTCTGCCGTGCACAAGGTGTGGTCAAGCTCACCAGCCGATGCCACTTCTAATAGGTCCTTCCTGAGGTATGCTGCTCAAAACTGGACACACTGCTCCAGATGGGGTCTGACCAAGGCTCTGTACAACTGCAGCAGCACTTTCTCCCCTTTATATTCCAGCCCATTTGAGATAAATGCCAACATTCCATCAGCCTTTTTGTGCCTGTGCACTAGTTTTTAATGATTTGTGTACATGGACAGCTAAATCTCTTTGCTCCTCCACAGTTCCTTGTTTTTCACCTTTTTAAGAAAATTTTCTGATTTGTGTTTCTTAGATCCAAAGTGGACGACCTCACACTTCCCCACATTGAACTCCATCCAAAACGCTTCACAGCCAATAAAGTACGTTTGAAGTGTAATCAGTGTTGTAATGTAGGGAAATGCTGAAGCCAATTTGAGCATCACCAGCTCTCACAAATAATAATAACATAAATGACTGAATCATCTGTTTTGGTGATTTAGGTTGAGGGATAAATGTTGGTCAGGACACCTCCCCTACTTTTCTTTGAATAGTGCTAAGGGAACTTTTACATCCATCTGAGAGGGTAGATAGGGCCTCAGTTTATTCCTCCTCTGAGAGTGCAGCACTTCCTCAAAACAGCACTGAAATGTGTGCCTCGATTGTGTGCTCAAATCACTGGAGTGGGGCTTGAATCCATGACCATCGGACTCGGGCAAGAATGTTTCTATTGAGCAAAGGCTGATGTTTGCTGTTTATTTACTTTAGAGTATTTGTTTGGACAGACCCTCTGCTCTTTTTAGTGGTGTCCTCCTCCTAGTTGGGGAGACACTTGTAGATGGTTGCTGTGGCATTAGGCCTGGATAGGTATGTTCAGAACCAGACACTTGAACTTACAAGGGTCAATTTTGGATATTGAAAACTCATCCATGCTGGAATTCCTGATATGCCCTCTTGGCAGGTGAAGTTTCCCATCATGTATGCAAGGTCGAATATTTCCCCTTATGAATTTTTATTTGTAAATTGATATTTTTGGGTGTTTTTTTTTGTATCATTCAGAGTGAGGCGTTTCAGTAACAAGAACATTTTAAGAAATCCAATGCCCAGATTGAGGATTCCCAGGTCGAGCATAGCAAGGGACAGACACAGGGGTAGATCTTGTGGATTCCCGCTCTGGGAATGTTTATCAGGAATTTGGGAACAGCATTTTCCGCTCATTAAAATAAATTGGAAAAATTAAGTTCTGTTGTAAAAATTAATGGATGGAGATCATGTGGGCTATGAATCGAGCACCCTGACCTGTGTTTGAATTCCCAATTGATATGTCTGGTACTTGCATGTTATTAATTGATCACTAGATGCCCCCTCTGATGGGAGTAAGCACATTGAGGCAATTATACTTCACTTAGATTTCTTTGTTATTCTGTGATGAGAATGTTCTATAGGGACTGGAAATAAAAGTAGTTAGTTACACCACACTGATTAGAGCATTGATGCTAACGCGCATCATGTCCCGTTCTCTTCACATGGTGGGTGATATTGAGGCTTTGGATAGGGTGCAGAGGAGGGCCACTTGACTAATTCCCAGTTTAAAGCATCTTAGTTATCAAGGAAGGCTAAAGGAGCTGGGACTCTACACTTTAGAAAAGAGTAGACATGGGGGTGATCTGATGGAGGTTTATAGGATGATGAAGGGAATAGATTGTGTTCCAGTTGACAGTTTGTTCCAATTAAATACATTAGGGAGGACCAGGGGTCACAATTTTAAGTTGTACAAGGCCAGATCTAGGTTAGATGTCGGGAGGTGGTTCTTTTCCCAGAGAATACTGGGCCCCTGGAATGGGTTGCCGGCTCGTGTGATGGATGCCGATTCACTGAATTCCTTCAAGTGGGAGCTGGACCTGTTTCTGACTGTTAGGTAATGTAATGCATAGAATTCAGGACCAGAGTAATCTCATGGACTAGTTTCGATCGGAGAGGAATTTCCCAGATTTTTCCCACCCCCCCAAATTGATCTGTTTTTTTTTAAAATCTGGTTTTCGCCTCTCCCAGGAGATCACATGGTTTTGAGTGGGGTGGAGAGTGTATATATTGTGATACACAAGATATCACAATTATGAGGGACAGGCTGGATGGACCAGAGGGTCTTTTCCTGTCTGTTATTGTTCGTATGTATCACCCCAGTGCTCGCAGACCTACATTGGCCTCTTTAGTGAACTGCAGCCATCGGATCCACTGGTCGAAGCTGAAGTTGAGGTAAGAGAATTGGTCCCTGAAGGCCCTCGTTGGATATGGCCTCTTGCTGATCATCATCATCCTCCTCCTCCCCCCTCTCTCTCTTCATGCTCCCAGTCATGTTCAATTCCCAGAGGAAGCCCTAGCAAGCCACCCATGTCTGAAAGCAACTTTCTTTTTCAGCACAATAATTTAAATGCCACTAACAGTACTGCAAGACCAGCCAGACCACTCTCAAGAGTATTGCAACTTTAGCCAAGTACAGGAAACTTCCAAAAACACATACAATTGCTCCAGCAGCCAGAAGAAATAATCCAGCAACTAACCTGTAACTCCTGCATGATCCCTTTAAATAGCACTGGTGACGGGTCCTTCATGCCGTTTAAATCCTGTTCAGCTGTGAGAGGTTAGGACAGTGCGTTGGCTGCTTCAAATCAGCAATGCACCCTGATTCGCGTCATAATCTCCCTACTCTACATGCTGCCGGCATTCGTTAGGTGCGCGCGCAAACCCCTTTACCAAGATGGCGTCCTGCGTACTTCACGTCGGAAGTGTGCACGGGTATCTTGGAGTCCATTTTCAGGGCTCAAGTGTCTGTGCCTACAAAAGGGGCGCTACACGGCCCAATTTCACCCCCTGTCTCTCTCACTGTAGCTCCCTATATTAATGATGCTCTACCTATACCTAGCTGTTAACCTATAATATTACACACTATCCTACGGGGAGGGGGTGGGGCGGGGACAGCGGGTTACAGTCTCACGGCGGTTTGTTAGCGTCCTTTCTCTGAAATAACAAATATACAAAGAGATAGAGTTCCTACTTCTAAATGAAATCCGTCATCTTGGAGCAATGCTGCTTCACGTTCTAATCCCCAGTCCCCCTCTATTTAACTGCTGGGGTGCGGTACAATTGAAAACCAGATAAGTTCACTGCTGTGCCTTTCTGTGACCGATGGTCACCTCGTATCGCAAACTGGTTCTGAAGAGCTGGAGGTGTGCTACTCTAAACAATGACAACATACAAGGCAAACCAAAACTAAAATGGTGTGGATGGGGGGGGAATAAATTAAGTTCAGTGAGAATGAGAATCTTTAGGTAGAAGCAAAAACAAAACATTTATATTTGCGTTTTTTGGCCCACACAGTGTGCATAGCAGTTACAGTTTTAATCAGTTTAATTTTTTTTAAATTACTCTGCTGCATATAAAATTTGAAAATTATTAATATTAACAAATCACATTCTTTTGAGTTAGAGGGAAACACTGCCAGTAGCACTTCCTATTTAGTCAGTAGGTGGCACTCAACACGTGGGGCAAGAGGGAAGGTCTACCTTCTGCCTCCATGAGACACTCTGGCCGTGGTTCATCCAAGAACTGACAAAGCTCTTAGCGAGGCCTGTGACTGCACAATCAAACGGACAACCTCAGTGAGGACAAACACCTCAGCTGCCTCCCTGCTGCCCAGGCTCCATTCTTTCTTCCTTTGATTTGTTCGACAGATAATCGCCATGTTGCTGGAGTGCTAGTGTCTGTGGGACAGATTGAGTTGCAGTCATGTGATTTCTGCTGCTGCTGCTATACAATTAGAACTAATCCTCCAGCTGTCTTAAAGGAATGGCAACAGAGGTCTAAGGCACCAGCATACAATAAGAAAAATACTAACAGCAATGAATGTGCAAGGGGAATTAGGGGCATTCAATATTATTCCCAGTATATAGAAACCAATTTACACTTCTCACTGTTGCGGTAAGCTTGTAAAATCTACAGTTTTCATGAATGATATTATGTCAGAGAGTTATGAGTCAGTGCCGGTGGTTGCCTGTTTTTTGAACCAATACATTACAGTATTAAACACAGATGAGAGATTAGATTAAGTTAACCTGTTTGGTTTCATCAATATCTGGAAGATTACTGAAATGATACAATTGGGATGTTGCAGCAAACCAGCTTAATAATGAGAGAATTACTTAGCAGCTGCCTTTTAAGGGGAAATCATTTCAAAATATAGAATTTGCTGCCAGCAAACTCACTAACCTTCCACACAGTTATGCAGAAAATCTCAAGCGTGTTAATTGAACTCTCGGCCAATTCAGATTAAGTTTCCACACGGAGTAAAATGGATTCTCATTAATCACTGAGGAATCTGCTCTGCATTGGTGCAACACAACATTTATAATGAATGTTTCTTGCCTGATGTGTAGTGAAATCCTGATGATGGTTTATTCATCAAGCCTCGCATCGCTGATGCTGCATGGCTTCTAACACATAGGGAAAAGTCAAAGTCTGTTTATCTGTTCCAGTGGAGTACATGACGATAGAGAGGTGATTTTAACCCTGCCCACGCGGTGGAAACTAAGGGTTATTTACCCGCCCTGGAGCCACTGGGAGCTGACCATTTGCGATATCAACTTGCTCAACTGAGCAGGCAGCAAGGACACCCACCCAAAGCTGGCGGGGTCCTTTCACACATATGCACGTCAGATCAAGATGTCATCAAAACCAGACTGCAATTTTAACTCGGCCGCTTGAGCGGGAAACGTGCAGTGAGTTTCTCGCCAGACCAACCCAGTGAGGATGAGTGAGGATCGGGGCAGAGGAGGCCCAAAAGGGTTAATTTAAATTTTGTTAAAATTTTCTTTGTGGCGCAAGGAGGAGAAAGTGTGCCGCAAGAGAAGCCGCATCTTCCCTATCGAGAGATCGTGGGACGGTTCCAGCAGCTGATCCCGCCACGAACCTGGCATCGGCAGGCAGCCTTTGGACTGCGCGATTTTCCACCGCTTGCCACTGGCGGAATTTAAACGATGCCGGCCGTTAAAATTGGCCGCGTCTCATTCTGTCACAGGCCTGGTAGTGAGTTTTAATTTATGAAATAGCTACAGCAGTGGAGCAGGAGAAACTCTAAGGAAATTCACCCCTTTTGACCTTATGGGCCATTGACATTACTGAAGCCTTCATATTGGATCAAGTTCTTGGGAGCCATGCTCCTTGAGACAAAATCAATTGCAGTCAAATACGGAAAATGCTGGAAACACTCAGCAGGTCAGGCAGTATCTGTAAAGAAAGGAAAAATGTTGATGTTTCAGGATTAGCTCTTCAGCAGAACTTCATGTTCTGATTTTTTAAAAATATATTCATTCTTGGGATGTGAGCGTCGCTGGAAAGACCATCATTTATTGTCCATCCCTAGTTGCTCTTGGGAAGGTGATGGTGAGCCTTCTACTTGAACCGCTGCAGACCATGTGGTGCATATCTGCTCCATCACCAAGTCCGCCTACTTCCACCTCCGTAACATGGCGCGTCTCCATCCCTGCCTCAGCTCATCTGCTGAAAGCCTCAGCTCATCTGCTGAAACCCTCAGCTGTGCCTTTGTTATCTCCAGACTTGACTATTCCAATACTCTCCTGGCCGGCCTCCCATCTTCCACCCTCCATAAACTTGAGCTCATCCAAAACTCTGCTGCCCGTATCCTAACTTGCACCGAGTCTCGTTCATCCATCACCCCAGTGCTCACTGACCTACATTGGCTCCTGGTCCGGGAATGCCTTGATTTTTAAAATTTTCATCCTTGTTTTCAAATCCCTCCATGACCTCGCCCCTCCCTATCTCTGTAACCTCCTTCAGCCCTACAACCCTCCGAGATCTCTGTGCTCCTCCAATTCTTGCCTCTTGTGCACCCCAGATTTTAATCGCTCCACCAGTGGCAGCCATGTTTTCATCTGCCTAGGCTCTAAGCTCTGGAACTTGGAGGTGGTAATGTTCCCTTGCGCCCGCTGCCTTTGAGTTTCTTTCTGCCTGCCTGTGTAATAGACACAATGTATATCGAGTGTACTGGGACGTGCTGTTCTCCGTGACTGGCCTGTTTGAATAACAACGACACCTTTTGATTGGTGTGATGTTGTCCCAACATAGTATAAGATATGCGATTTGAGAACCTTTTCATTCATTCATCTGACGAAGGAGATAATCTCCGAAAGCTTGTGATTTTAAAATAAATTTGTTGGACTGTAACCTGGTGTTGTAAGATTCCTTACATTTGTCCTTCCAGGAGGTGGAGATTTACAAGGTGCTGTCGAAGAAGGCTTGGCGAGTTGCTGCAGTGCATCCTGTAGATGGTACACACTGCAGTCACGGTGTGCTGGTGGTCGACAGAGTGGATGTTTAAGGTGTTGAATGGACTGCCAATCAAATGGGCTGCTATGTCGTGGATGGTGTCCTTCTTGAGTGTTGTTGGAGCTGCATTCATCCAGGCAAGTGGAGAATATTCCATCACACTCCTGACTTGTGCCTTGTAGATGGTAGAGAGGCTTTGGGGAGTCAGGAGGTGAGCCACTCACTGCAGAAAACCCAGCCTCTGACCTGCTCTAGTAGCTACAGCATTTATGCGGCTGGTCCAGTTGAGTTTCCGGTCAATGGTGACACCAAGGATGTTGATTGTGGGGAATTCGGTGATGGTAATGCTATTGAATGTCATGGGGAGGTGGTTAGACTCTCTTTTGTTGGAGATGGTCATTGCCTGTCACTTATGTGACGCATATGTTACTTGCCACTTATCAGCCCAACACAGCTGCATCATTATCTGAGGAATTACAAATGGTGCTGAACACTGCAAACATTAGTGAATAGCCCCACTTCTGATGTTACGATGGAGGGAAGGTCATTGATGAAACAGCTGAAGATAGTTCGGCCTAGGACACCACCCTGAGGAATTCCTGCAGCAATGTCCTGGGGCTGAGATGATTGGCCTCCAACAATCATTACTATCTTCCTTTGTGCATGTAAGACTCCAACCACTGGAGAGTTTTCCCCCTGATTCCCACTGACTTCAATTTTACTGGGGCTCCTTGATGCCACATTCGGTCAAATGCTGCCTTAATGTCAAGGGTAGTCACTCTCACCTCACCTCTGGAATTCATCTTTTTTGTCCACGTTTGGACCAAGGCTGTAATGAGGTCTGGAGCTGAGTGGCCCTGGCGGAACCCAAACTGAGCATCGGTGAGCAGGTTATTGGTGAGTAAGTGTCGGTTGATAGGGCTGTCAACGACACCTGCCATCACTTTGCTGATGATTGAGAGTAGGCTAATAGGACGGTCCACGGTTGGGTTAGATTTGTCCTGCTTTTTGTGGACAGGACATATCTGTTCAGCTTTCCATATTGTCGGGTAGATGCCACTGTTGTAGCTGTACTCAAGCAGCATGGCTAGGGGCACAGCTAGTTCTGGAGCTCAAGTCTTCAGCACTACAGCTGGGATGTTGTCAAGATCCATGGTCTTTGCTGTGTCCAATACGTGCAGCTGTTTCTTGATATCACGTGGAGTAAATCAAATTGGTTGAAGACTGGCTTCTGTGATGGTGGAGATCTCAGGAGGAGGCCGAGATGGATCATCCACTCGGCACTTCTGGCTGAAGATGGTTGCGAACGCTTCAGCCTTGCTTTTTGCACTGGCCTCTGCCATCGTTGAGGATGAGGATGTTCATGGAGCCTCATCCTCCCATGAGTTGCTTAATTGTCCACCACCATTAACGACTGGATGTGGCAGGACTACAGAGTTTTGATCTGATCAGTTGATGTAGGGCTATATCTGAAACATCAACATTTTTAAAAGAAAAGAAAGACTTGTATTTATATAACACTTTTCACAACCTCAGGACTTCCCAAAGTGCTTTACAGCCAACAAAGTACTTTTGAAGTGTAGTCACAGTTGTAATGTAGGGAAATTACTTTCCTTTCTTTACAGATACTGCCTAACTTTGCAGCACTTTTGTTTTACATATCCAGCATCTGCATTATTTTGCATTTTGTTCAACAATCCCTGTTTAGGCAATAATCTGTCTTGCCCATTTTATTCACTTGTCAGACAATAAGATACCTACAAGCTGAATGGATCTGCCCTCCTGATCAGGGATGGAGTGAACACAAGAGGCTAACTACCCCATGCAGGTCATCATTCCAGACTGATTATAATGCATTCCTGGGATGTGGAGGCCCAGCAGAACAATTAATTATAACAACCGATGAGGTTTTAATGGGAACTGCTTGCACTATTAATGCGTTCCTAACAACTTCCCATGTCCGATAATTTAACAGTGTCTTTAGCCGATTTAAAATAACGGATAAAGTAGCAGAACACTGTCATACAAACGTGCTGAGTGTTGTCTAGTAATACAAAGAATCTTTTCCAGGCTCAGGTTTCTTTGGCCATTTAAAGGGAATTGTCGCCACCTGAGTCGTCATTTGGTGTGTGATTTCCCCAGTGCCCGACTTTTACACTATTTTCATACCATACTATACATTTATCTCTATATACTAAATTTACAATCTGAATTGCTCAGGGTGTTTAGTACCACTCTATCCACATCTCTGCAGGTACTCCACATGCATTTTGCCTGGAGAGCTGACCTTGTGGGAGTCCATGAGATCAGTTCATTGGCTTAATTTGAACACAGATTGCCCCTGATGTAGGGATCTCACTGATTAGATGGGGGCAGGTGGAAATGTGAAAACGGAGCTGCATTTAAGTGCAGCACATTTGAAAATCAGATCCTGAATAGTGGAGGCATGTGGGACAGACTGTTCCTTTTGAGGACGTTGACCCTGAGATGTTACTGCAGGAGGTGCAACAAAGGATGGTTGCCCTCCCCAGAGCGGAGAAGCACTGTGAGAAATGCCATGGGATGCAGGCCTGAATGAGTTTACTGTCAACCTAGTGCAGCCTCACTGAGATAACATGAAAAGCAGTCAGGCAACCTTTGAGTTCTTTCAAAATGTGCAAAGCAGACATTGTTGGCGGCACTGAAACATACTTCTAATGTCACACACAAACCTTTTCAAGTTGTGCCACAAAGCACATTTCCAACAGAAGTTACTTGCCTGCTGGATGTTCATGCACATGGGATGTACCTTTGATACAGCAGGGTAAATTATCCAGCCAGTTATTTCAAATTAAAGAGTGTAAGGTATGTGTAACTGATTGGAAAAATGGGTGGCGATCTGTTACAAAAGCAAGTTGTTATTGTATTATGCCTGTATTGTAGGAAAACATCCCACAAACATCTTCACAGAACCATAATCAGAAATAACTGCACACCAAGCCAACGAAGGAGGTGTTATGGTTTTAAGGTGGGTCTTAAAGGAGGAGATGGAGGTGGTGAGGTGAAGGGGCTTAGGGAGGGAATTCCAGAGCGTGGGGTCGAGATGGCTGAAGGCACGGCTGCCAATGATGGGGTGATGCACAAAAAGCCATAGTCAGGAATGGAGTATTTAGGTAGGGGTTGTAGGTCCAGAGAAGGTTACAGGGATAGGGTGGGTTGAGGCAAGTAAACAATTTAAACACGAGATGAGAATTTTAAAATGGAGACATTAGCGCACTAGAACCCAATGATGGGTGATGGTGAGATGGACTTGGTGAGGGATGGGATATGGGTAGCAGAGTTTTAGATGAGCTGAAGTTTACAGATGGTACAGGATGGGAGGCCAGCCAGGGAACATTGAAATAGTCAAGTCTGGAGGTGACAAAGGAATGAGCGTGAATTTCAGAAGCCAAAAGGCTGAGGCAGGGGCGGAGGGGGTGATGTTACAGAGGAGTGCAAGAGTGGCCAGACCTATCTCTGTGCAGACAAATTGAACTTTGAAAAGTGCTGGAACTCAACAAAAAATGTCGAGAAGTCAAGCAGCAGCCAGATGTAGTAAACCAGCAACTTACCTGTAAGATCCCTTTAAATACTGAGGGGGCCTTCATGCCAGTTAGTGTCACATTCTGCTGAACGAGGTCAGCATGTGGCATCCTATTCACTGGGACCTTCCAAAATGGCAATCGTGTCCTACAAACAGTGTTGCCCACTCACTCAGGTGATGCGATATTCTCGCGAGCACTCCCTTCTACATCCATCTGAAGTGCACATGCATGGTCCTTGGGTGGCCGCGTAGTACCTGAAAAACGTGCGCTATGTAGCCCAATTTCTAGGCCGAAATCAACATTTGCGGTTGGAGAGATGGTGCAGGAGGGAGGGCTTTAGATTCCTGGGGCATTGGGACGAGTTCTGGGGAAGGTGGGACCTGTACAGGCCGGATGGGTTGCACCTCATTGGAGCCGGGATCAATGTCCTCGTGGGGAGGTTTGCTAGTGCTGTTGGGTGGGGGGAGGGATTTAAACTAATTTGGCAGGGGGATGGGCACCAGGATGTAGCAATGGAAAAGAGAAACAAGGGGCACAAAGGATCGGGGGAGAAAGATAGCACTAGAGCAAGTAATAGTACAGTATTAGATGGGATCAGACTAAGAGAGAGTACAAGAAAGTCTAAGACAGGTTTGCAGTGCATGTGTGTAAACACATAAAGCATGGTAAACAAGGTTAGTGAGCTGCAGGTGCAAATAGCCACATGGGAATACGATGTCATGGTGATAACGGAGACCTGGCTCAAAAAAGGACAGGATTGGGTACTAAATATTCCTGGATACAAGGTGTTCAGGAAAGGAAGGAGGGGTGGTGGTGGCAGTATTGATTAAGGAGAATATTGCAGTGCTGGAGAGAGGATGTCCTGGAGGGGTCAACGACAGAATTTATTTGGTTAGAGTTAAGAAATGAGGTGCCATTGCACTACTGGGTGTATTCTATAGGCCACCAACTAGTGGGAAGGAAATAGAGGAGCAAATTTGCAGGGAAATTGCAGAGAGGTGCAAAAGCTATAGAGTAGTGATAACGGGGGACTTCAACTATCCTAATATAAACTGGGATAACAATAATATAAGGGGCAAAGAAGGGAAGGAATTTTTGAAATGTGTTCAGGATAACTTTCTTAACCAGTACGTTTCCGGCCCAATGAGGAAGGAGGCGTTGCTGGACTTGGTTCTAGGGAATGAGGCGGGCCAAGTGGAGCAAGTGTCAGTGGGGGACCATTTAAGGAGCAGTGCTCATAGTATCATAAGGTTTATAATAGCTATGGAAATGGACACAGATCACTCTAAAGTAAAAATACTCAATTGGAGGAGGGCCAATTTCAATGGAATGAGAACGGATCTGGCCCGGGTAAATTGGAATCAAACATTGGCAGGCAAAATTGTAATTGAACAGTGGGCGGCCTTTAAAGAGGAAATGGTTCGGGTACAGTCTAGGTACATTCCCACGAGGGAGAAAGATAGGGCAACTAAAGCCAGAGCTCCCTGGATGACAAAAGAGATACTGAGTAAGATGAAATGGAAAAAAAAGGGGTGTATGACAGATGTCAGGTTGATAACACAATTGAGAACTAGGCAAAATATAGAAAGTTCAGAGGGGAAGTGAAAAAAGAAATGAGGGGCAAAGAGAGAGTATAAGAATAGACTGGCGGCCAACATAAATGGGAATCCAAAAGTCTTCTACAGGCATGTAAACAGTAAACGGGTAGTAAGAGGAGGGGTGGGGCCGATTAGGGACCATAAAGGAGATATACTCATGGAGGCAGAGGGGATGGCTGAGGTACTAAAGGAATACTTTGCATCTGTCTTTACCAAGGAAGAAGATGCTGCCAGAGTCTCGGTAAAGGAAGATATAGTTAAGATACTGGATGGGCTAAAAATTGATAGAGGTACAAGAAAGGCTAGCTGTACTTAAAGTAGATAAGTCACCTGGTCCAGATGGGATGCATCCTGGGTTGCTGAGGGAAGTAAAGGTGGAAATTGCGGCGATACTGGCCATAATCTTCCAAACATCCGTAGATACGGGGGTGGTGCGAGAGGAACATAGGAACAGGAGTAGGCCATTCGGCCCCTCGTGCCTGCTCCGCCATTTGATAAGATCATGGCTGATCTGTGATCTAACTCCATATACCTGCCTTTGGCCCATATCCCTTAATACCTTTGGTTGCCAAAAAGCTATCTATCTCACATTTAAATTTAGCAATTGAGCTAGTATCAATTGCCGTTTGCGGAAGAGAGTTCCAAACTTCTACCACCCTTTGTGTGTAGAAATGTTTTCTAATCTCACTCCTGAAAGGTCTGGCTCTAATTTTTAGACTGTGCCCCCTACTCCTAGAATCCCCAACCAGCGGAAATAGTTTCTCTCTATCCACCCTATCCGTTCCCCTTAATATCTTATAAACTTCGATCAGATCACCCCTTAACCTTCGAAACTCTAGAGAATACAACCCCAATTTGTGTAATCTCTCCTCGTAACTTAATCCTTGAAGTCCGGGTATCATTCTAGTAAACCTACGCTGCACTCCCTCCAAGGCCAATATGTCCTTCCGAAGGTGCAGTGCCCAGAACTGCTCACAGTACTCCAGGTGTGGTCTAACCAGGGTTTTGTATAGCTGCAGCATAACTTCTGCCCCCTTGTACTCCAGTCCTCTGGATATAAAGGCCAGCATTCCATTAGCCTTCTTGATTATTTTCTGCACCTGTTCATGACACTTCAATGATCTATGTACCTGAACCCCTAGGTCCCTTTGGACATCCACTGTTTTTAACTTTTTACCATTCAGAAAGTACCCTGTTCTATCCTTTTTTGATCCAAAGTGGATGACCTCACATTTGTCTACATTGAATTCCATTTGCCACAGTTTTGCCCATTCACCTAATCTATCAATATCGCTTTGTAATTTTATGTTTTCATCTACACTGCTTACAATGCCACCAATCTTTGTGTCATCGGCAAACTTAGATATGAGACTTTCTATACCTTCATCTAAGTCGTTAATAAATATTGTGAATAATTGAGGCTCCAAGACAGATCCCTGCGGGACTCCACTAGTCACATCCTGCCAATTTGAGTGCCTAACCATTATCCCTACTGTCTGTCGCCTTTCGCTCAGCCAACTTCCTAACCAAGTCCGTACTTTTCCCTCGATTCCATGGGCTTCTATCTTAGCTAACAGTCTCTTATGTGGGACCTTATCAAATGCCTTCTGGAAGTCCATATAGATAACATCCATTGACATTCCCCTGTCCACTACTTTAGTCACCTCTTCAAAAAATTCAATCAGGTTTGTCAGGCACGACCTACCTTTCACAAATCCATGCTGGCTCTCTCTAACTGAAAACTCTTGAGGTGTTCAGTCACCCTATCCTTAATTATAGACTCCAGCATTTTCCCCACAACAGATGTTAGGCTAACTGGTCTTTAATTCCCTGGTTTCCCTCTCTCTCCTTTCTTAAAAAGCAGAGTGACGTGCAATTTTCCAATCTAGAGGGACAGTTCCTGAATCTAGAGAACTTCGAAAGATTATAGTTAGGGCATCCACAATGAGAGGACTGGAGAATTGCAAATGTTACACCCTTGTTCAAAAAAGGGTGTAAGGATAAACCCAGCAACTATAGGCCAGTCAGTTTAACCTCAATGGTGGTGAAATTTTTAGAAACGATAATCCAGGACAGAATTAAGTCACTTGGACATGGATGGATTGATTAGGGAAAGCCAGCACGGATTTGTTAAAGGCAAATTGTGTTTGAGCGTTAATAGTTTTTTGATGAGGTAACAGAGAGGGTAGATGGGGGCAATGCAGTTAATATGGTGAATATGGACTTTCAAAAGGTGTTTGATAAAGTGCCAGACGGTAGGCTTATTATCAATATTGTGGCCCATGGAATTAAGGGGGCAGTAGCAACATGGATACAGAATTGGCTAAGAGACAGGAAACAGAGAGTAGTTGTGAACGGTTGTTTTTTTAGACTGGAGGGATGTGTACAGTGGTTTTCCCCAGTGCTGGGACCACTGCTTTTCTTGATATATATTAATGATTTGGACTTGGGTATACAGGGCACAATTTCAAATTTGCAGATGACACAAAACTTGGAAGTGTAGTAAACAGTGAGGAGGATTGTGATAGACTTCAAGAGGATATAGACAGGCTGGTGGAATTGGCGGACACGTAGCAGATGAAATTTAACACAGAAAAATGCGACATGATGTATTTCGGTAGGAAGAATGAGGAGAGCCAATATAAACTAGAGGACACAATTCTAAAAGGGGTACAGGAACAGAGAGATCTGGGGGTATATGTGCACAAATTGTTGAAGGTGGCAGGGCAGGTTGAGAAAGCAGTTCAAAATACATACAGGATCCTGGGCTTCATAAATAGAGGCATAGTGTACAAAAGTATGGAAGTCATGGTGAACCTTTATAAAACATTGGTTTGGCCACAACTGGAGTATTTGTGTCCAGGTCTGGGCACCGCACTTCAGGAAAGATGTGAGGCCTTGGAGAGGGTGCAGAAGAGATTTACGAGAGTGATTCCAGGGATATGGGTCTTTAGTTACGTGGATAGATTGGAGAAGCTGGGGCTATTCTCTTTGGAACAGAGAGGGTTGCGAGGAGATTTGATAGAGCTATTCAAAATCATAACGGGTCTAGACTGCGTAGACAGAGAGAAACTGTTCCCATTGGTGGAAGGGTCAAGAACCAGAGGACATAGATTTAAGGTGATTGGCAAAAGAATGAAAGGTGACATGAAGAAAAACTTTTTTTACACAGCGAGTGGTTAGGATCTGGAATGTACTACCCGAGGGGGTGATGGAGGCAGATTCAATCATGGCCTTCAAAAGGGAACTGGATAAGTACTTGAAAGGAAAATATTTGCAGGGCTACGGGGAAAGGGCGGGGGAGTGGGACTAGCTGGATTGCTCTTGCATAGATCCGGTGCGGACTCGATGGGCCGAATGTCCTACTTCCATGCTGTAACCTTTCTATGATTCTACATGTAGGCTGATGGTATGCAGCTCCACCTCACCACCACCATTCTCAACCCCTCCCCTGCCTCTATATTGTCAGACTGCTTGTCTGTTATCCAGTCCTGGTTGAGCTGCAATTTCCTTGGATTAAACACTGAGAAGTCCAAAGCCGTTGTCTTCGGCTCCCACCTCAATCTCCATTCCCTCACCACTGATTCCATCCTCCTCCCTGGACAATGTCTCAGGCTGAACCAGACTGTTTGCAACCTTGGCGTCCTATTTGACCCTGAGCTGAGCTTCCATCTCCATATCCTCTCCATTACCTAGACCGCTTACTTCCATCTCAGTAATACCGCCCGTCTCCACCCCTGCCTCAGCTCGTCTGCTGCTGAATCCCTCATCCATGCTGTTGTTACCTTCAGCCTCCACTATTCCAATGACCTCCTGGCTGGCCTCCCACCTTTCACCCTTTATAAACTAAAGCTGATCCAAACTCTGCTGTCTATATCTTGACCTGCACCAAGTCCCATTCACCTATCACCTCTGTGCTCGCTGACCTACATTGGCTCCCGGTCTGGCAATGCTGCGATTTTAAAGTTCTCATCCTCATGTTGAAATCCCTCCATGACCTCGCTACTCCCTATCACTAACCTCCTCCAGCCCTACAACCCTCCAAGAACTCCAAGCATCCTCCAGTCCCTTTGCCCTACCATTGGTGGCCATGCCTTCAACCATCTAGTTATGGAAATTCCCTCCTAAACCTCTCAGCTTCTCTCTCCTCCTTTGACACCCTCCTTAAAATCTACATCTTTGACCAAATTTTTAGTCACCTGTCCTAATATCTCCTTCTTTGGCTTGGTGTCAATTTTTGTCTGATTACACTGCTGTGAAATGTCTTCGGCCGTTTTCCTACATTAAAGTTGCTATATAAATGCAAGTTGTTGTTGTCCTCAATGTGTCGGTTGCACTCCACAGATACACCCACGCACGTACACACACTTGTCAGTCATACGTCACTGAATAACAATCAAAAACCTTGGTTGATTGTTTCCTCCCTTGAAGCCAATCAGAGTGTCCTGCTGTCATCCCACCCGAGATCAGCTAACTCAAACCTGGCATCAGTGGATCAGAAATCTGGCCCACGCTGACTTGTGCATTGCCCAAATGATTCAATAGCAGCGGAGAAAGCCCTCTCCTAAAAGGACAGGGCCTGTATTGAGAGCCCTTATGTGAGTCTCCTGACCTGATTCTGAGGCCTGGGTCAGAACACAGCAACATTTTAAACTAGCCTTTAGTTTACTTATTTCCAGGTTGACGAGTATAAAGTATCCTAAATGAATCTGCTATGGGGAGGGAAAAAAAAGGAGTGGTGTCTGTATAGCAGATAAGGAAGCAAAATAAAATTAAATTGTCTGCACTTGGGAAAGTTCAATCTGCAAAGATTTGTCCCATTGTTTGGACAAATAAACAATTCAGAAATCAAAACCATATTTGGTAAACATTGTAAACCCTCAAATCAGACTTGTTTTCCCTTTGAATTGATGATACCGGAGAGGTTGAGGGAATTTGCATTCAGTGTAAAAAAAAATGTTCGGAGTGTCTATTGATACCACTGTGTCAGCCAATGAGTTGGAGGTGGGGCGGAACTTACAGTAAACAAGTGTATTTTACAGCAAAGCAAAGTCTATTTACAGAGTCTATTTAAAAAGAGTCTCTACAAACTGCAGCAAACAGAACTCATGCATGACTGAAAGTGCAGCAACTTCTCCTGGTAAAAGCACAATGCTTTCTCCAGCAAATTGCAGTGAGTGGAGGATAGTTACATAATACAAATTATGTGTGTAAAGTCAATCCCAGTCACTTAGCAGTGTGGTCTCCAGCCGTGATTGATGGGGGAATTACCCAATCATCTCCATTTTGGCCAGGAATAGTGGTGTCACTATATGCAGCCTAAAAATCTGGTACCAGTAAAAGTGACCAGATTGTCATAAAGTTCCCAGCTAGTTCACTAATGTCCTTTAGGGCAGGAAACCTGCCATCCTTATCTTGTCTGGCATATATGTGGTTAACTCTTAATTGCCCTCCGAAGTTACCGAGCATGCCACTTAGTTGTATCTATCCGTTACAGTGGTTCAAGAAGAAAGCTCATCACATGCTTGGGCAACTTGGGATGGGCAACAAATGCTGGCCTTGCCAGAGATACCCACAAGAATGAATTTTAAAAATGATAAACATTATGGGTTACATGTTACATGTCTCATGCCTATATTTGTAATAACACAGATGGTTCTTGTTAGCATAGAAGCTGAAATTTCTTAATGACTCGGGGATTGGAGAGTTACATTCAGCATTGGCTGCCTTTCATGTTTGGCTGAACAAATTCAAAGTAAGAGGCGTAATTTTGCGTGGTGAATTGTAGGGAAACTGATTCATTGAAAAATTTTAATGAACCATCAGCATCTGGGGAGAACTCGGTTTTTGCATGTTTGTGTATTATCATAGAACCATAGAAGAATCAAAGAAAATGTATGCGCAGAAGGTCACGGCACTTCAGGTGCACATCCAAGTACTTTTTAAATGAGTTGAAGGTTTCTGCCTCTACCACCCTTTTAGGCAAAGTGTTCCAGACCCCCACCACCCTCTGGGTGAAAAAAAAATTCCTCAGCCCCCCTCTAATCCTTCTACCAATCATTTTCAATCTATGCCCTCTGGTTATTGATCTCTGCTAAGGGAAATAGGTCCTCCCTATCCACTCTATCTCGGCCCCTCATAATTTTATACACCTCAATTAAATCTCCCCTCAGCCTCCTTTGTTCCAAGGACAACAACCCCAGCCTATCCAATCTTTCCTCATAGCTAAAATTCTCCAGTCCTGGCAACATCCTCGTAAATCTCCTCTATATCCTCTCTAGTGCAATCACTTCTTTCCTGTAATGTGGTGACCAGAACTGTACGCAGTACTCAAGCTGTGGCCTAACTAGTCTTTTATACAGATCTAGCATAACCTCCCAGCTCTTATATTGTATGCCTCGGCTAATAAAGGAAAGTATTCTATATGCCTTCTTAACCACCTTATCCACCTATCTTGCTACCTTCAGGGATCTGTGGACATGCACTCCAAGGTCCCTCACTTCCTCTACACCTCTCAGTATCCTCCCATTTATTGTGTATTCCCTTGCCTTGTTTGCCCTCCCCAAATGCATTACATCACACTTCTCAGGATTGCATTTGATTTGCCACTTTTCTGACCACCTGACCAGTCCATTGGTATCTTCCTGCAGTTTACAGCTTTCCTCCTCACTATCGACCACACGGCCAATTTTTGTATCATCTGCAAACTTCTTAATCATGCCCTCTACATTTACGTCCAAATCATTAATATATATCACAAAAAGGAAGGGACCTAGTACTGAGCCCTGCGGAATCCCACTGGAAACAGCCTTCCAGAAACAAAAACACCGGTTGACCATCACCCTTTGCTTCCTGCCACTGAGCCAATTTTGGATCCAACTTGCCACTCTCCCTTGAATCCCATGAGCTTGTACTTTTTTGACCAGTCTGCCATGTGGGACCTTGTCAAAAGCCTTGTTAAAATCCATGTGGACTACATCAAATGCACTACCCTCATCGACCCTCCTTGTTACCTCCTCAAAAAATTCAATCAAAGTAGTCAGACACGACCTTCCCTTAATGAATCCATGCTGACTGTCCTTGATTACTCCGTGCCTTTCTAAGTGACGGTTTATCTGTCCCTCAGAATTAATTCCAGTAATTCACCCACTACCAAGGTTAGACTGACTGGCCTGTAATTATTTGGTCTATCCCTCGCTCACTTTTTAAACAATAGTACAACGTTAGCAGTCCTCCAATCCTCCGGCATCATGCCTGTATCCAGTGAGGATTGGAAAATGATGGTCAAAGCCTCTGCTGTTTCCTCCCTTGCTTCTTTTAACAGCCTGGGATACATTTCATCTGGCCCTGGTGATTTATCTACTTTCAAAGATGCTAAACCCCTTAATACTTCCTCTCTCACTAAGTTTTTCCATCCAATATTTCACACTCCTCATCCTTAACTACAATGTCTGCATCGTCCCTCTCTTTTGTGAAGACAGACGCAAAATATTCATTCAGAACCATATCGACATCTTCCACCTCCACATGTAGATTACCTTTTTGGTCTCTAATAGGCCCTATTCTTTCCTTAGTTATCCTCTTGCTCTTAATGTATTCATAAAACATCTTTGGGTTTTCCTTGATTTTACTTGACAATATTTTTTCATGCCCTCTCTTTGCTTTCCTAATTTCCTTTTTTAATTTCACCCTTGCACTTTTTATACTCCTCTCGGCTTTCTGTAGTATTGAGTTCTCGGTGTCTGACATAAGCTTTACTTTTCTGCCTTATCTTACCCTGTATGCTCTTTGACATCCAGGGGGCTCCAGATTTGGCAGTCCCACCCTTTTTCTTTGTGGGAACATGTTTACTCTGCACCCTTGAATCTTTCCCTTGAATGCCTCCCACTGCTCTGATGCTGATTTACCTTCAAGTACCTGTTTCCAGTCCACTTTTGCTAAAATACTTCTTAGCTCAATAAATTGGCCTTTCCCCAATTGAGAACTTTAACTCCTGTTCTATCTTTGTCCTTTTCCATAACTATGCTGAAACTAACTGAATTATGATAACTACCACCAAAATGCTCTCCCACTGATGCTCCTTCCACCTGCTCAGCCTCATTTCCTAAAACTAAATCCAGAATTGCCCCCTGTCTTGTTGGGCTTGCTACGTGCTGGCTAAAAAAGTTCTCCTGAATTTAAGAATTTTGCACCTTCTATACCCTTCTCACTGTTTGTATCCCAGTTAATATTAGGATTGTTGAAATCCCCCACCATTACTGCCTTCTGTTCTTGCACTTCTCAGAAATTTACTTACATATTTGCTCTTCTATCTCCCACTGGTCTCATTTGATGATCCTTCTAATATATCATCCCTCCTCACAGCTGTAATTGTTTCTTTAACCAAATTGCCACCCCTCCTCCTTTTCTATCCCCTTCTCTATCTCTTCTGGAAATCCTGTGACCAGGAACGTTGAGCTGCCATTCCTACCCCTCTTTAAGCCATGTTTCTGTAATATAGCTAAGATATCGTACTGCCACATGTCCATCTGTGCCCTCAGCTCATCTGCCTTATTCACTATACTTCTTGCATTGAGGTATATACCTATAAGCAATGCCAAACTCCCTTGCTGTTTATTTTCTAACCTTTGTTTCCTTGGCCTTTCTAAGTCACTTACTAATTTTCTGCCTTCTATCTCCAGTTCTGAATCTGTCCCATCTGAATCTACACTCAGGTTCCCATCCCCCTGCCAAGCTAATTGATAAACCATCCCCAATAGCACTAGCAAACCTCCCCGCACGGGTATTGGTCCCGGCCCTGTTAAGGTGCAATCCGTCTGGCTTGTACAGGTCCCACCTCCCCCAGAACCGGTCCCAATGCCCCAGGAATCTAAAGCCCTCCCTCCTGCACCATCTCTCCAGCCACGCATTCATCTGCTCTATCTTCCTATTTCTGTACTCACTAGCGCGTGGCACCAGGAGTAAGATTACCACCTTTGAGGTACTGCTTATTTCCTAACTCCTTAAAATCTTCCTGCAGGACCTCATCCCTCTTTCTACCTATGTGGTTGGTACTGATATGGACCACGACCTCTGGCTGTTCAAGTGAAAGCTTTTATAGAGATATAGGAGTAAATAGAGATATAGGAGTAAATTTTATGATTTATCACCTGCGAGGGACAGAGCTTTGCATGCTGGGAATGCTCATCAAGGTTTTGGGTGCAGAGGTCAGCATACCTCATTAGTGGCCTGCACAATTTTCCATGCGTTAAAATTTAGAAGGAAAATCACTTGGATCACGAATTAGGTATGCAGATTTCTGTGCCCAATTGGTGCTCCCATTGTACAACGCTATGCACTGAGAGCTCTAGATTATAAAGTTTGTCAACACTGTATAAAAAGCAAAATATCATTGATGACAATTCCGTTTTCAATCCTTTTCTCCAATGTTCCCTGCCCCCCTCCGCCCTCACTCCAAAAGCCATTGACACTTTGCACAGTCACAGGTGATGAACATCCTCCAATGTTAACAACCGTTCCCCAAGTTTGTACCTAGACAGTGAGCGTATCGTGTAGCAGCGGTCACTGGAGGGGCATCAGCAGCAATAGCCCTGTCTGATTTTCTCTCCCCAAACTAGGAGTGTTGAGGTCAGCTGTAATGCCTTCACTGCCTGCCCCCAGTTGAGAGCAGTTAACACAGCCCTGATCAGGCCAGGACTTTACTGGGCTTTATGGCTGAAGCAGCTGGGTTTTCAAGGGAGTGTGCTATGTATATCCAATAAAGGAAGTCTTTATTGTGAATGTGCTCCCTGTGGTCTGTCGGTGTTGAGCGATGGGATATATTTCATTGTTCATATTCATTATACAGGTTAAGTGAATTTGCTTTTATAAGGTCCATGTTTCTTTAAACCCCAATCAGTTTCTTCAGAGTTAATTGCAATTTAATAAATTCCCTTCAGAATGGGTTTGCAAGCTATTTGTCTCATCTCTTCCATTTTCCCCTCCTACTTGCTGTCCACTCGTTATCCACAACCCTGTAAGCACTCGGAGGCAGATTTCATTACATAATGAGCCCTATGTCGATGTAGTTGTGATTGATAGCAGTGAACTGACCTTTTTGTTCTGCAGGTAGATTGTCCCTGGCAGGCACTCCTTGAGTTGGAGAACCTGTAAAGATCAATTTGGAAAATAATTTGGTGGCAGGAGCTTGAGAGAAAAATAGACCTGGGGAATCCAACCTGCCAAGACCTCATTTATATTAAGGAAAGGGATGTGTTATTTGTGTATGAAACCACCAGCTGTTAGGAGTTTCAGTTTTGAATCCAAAGCTCGCTATGGATTCTGAACACCCATTGCGTTTAGTTGTCACCTTTAGCCTAGACACATCCTAAGTGTCACCTGCACTTGAGAGAGGTAATTGTTGGGGTGTGTCGACAGAAAAAAATCCATGGTTCAATGTCTGCCCTCAATAAGAGCCATGGTTAGCCCTTGGTGAGGGACGGATCAATTTTGCGTTCTTAACTGAGCCACCGTGGTCAGGAGGAGTTGTGACTGGGTGTCCAAAGTACAAGAAGCTGGAGAAAGTTTCCCCATGGAATGGAAGCTATGGGTCATGTGTTCACAGCCAGGAGCTGTGGTTACATATTTATGGTCAGAGCAAGCTGTGTGATGGATCCCTAGGTCAGGCCGGTGTTAGGTTTGTGTGATCAAGGGAAGCTATGATGATCAGGATGTGGTCAAATTTATAGTTCAATGTCCATCAATTGTTGAAGATTAATACTATGTAGAGAGTGGTTTTAGGATCTAGAGTTTAGGTTAAATGCCTTCAAGCAGTAGATATGGTGTTGGACAGAGTATAAATCAAGAAATTAGAGGAGCCTGTAACAAGGATAATGCAATAATTGTGGGGGACTTTAATCTTCATATAGCCTGGGCAAACCAAATTGGCAAAAGTAGTTTGGAGGACGAGTTCAAGGAATGCATTAGCGATAGTTTTCTAGAACAAAACATCATGGAACCAACTACGGAACAAGATATTTTAGATCTAGCATTGTGTAATGAGACAGGGTTAATTAGTAATGTTATAGTTAAGGATCCTCTGGGGCAGAGTGATCATAATATGATAGAATTTCATATTGAGTTTGAGAGTGATGTCGTTAAGTCCAAAACTAGGGTCTTAAATTTAAACAAAGCCAATTACATAGGTATGAGGGGTGAGTTGACTAAAGTAGATTGAGAAATTAGATTAAAAGATATGATGGTAGATAAGCAATGGCAAACATTGAAAGAAATAATTGATAATTCTCAACAAATATACATTCCCTTGAGGAATAAAAACTCCACTGGAAAAGTGATCCAACCGTGGCTAACTAGAAAAGTTAAGGATAGCATAAGATCAAAAGAAGATGCTTACAATGTTGCCAAAAGGAATAGTAAGCCTGAGGATTGGGAGGGTTTTAGAATTCAGCAAAGGATGACCAAGAAATTGATAAAGGGGGAGAAAATTGAATATGAGTAAATAGCAAGAAATATAAAAACAAATTAAAAGAGCTTCTACAAGTATGTAAAAAGGAAGAGATTAGCGAAAGTAAACATGGGTCCCTTAGAGGAAAAGACTGGAGAAATTATAAAAGGGAATAAGGAAATGGCAGAGACGTTAAACAAATATTTTGTATCTGCCTTCACAGTAGAAGGCACAAGAAACATACCAGTAATAATGGGGAAACAAGGGTCTAATGAGAGTGAGGAACTTAAAGTAATTAAGATTAGTAAAGAAAAATACTAGAGAAATTAATGGGACTAAAAGCCGACAAATCCCCTGGACCTGATGGGCTACATCCTAGGTTTTTAAACGAGGGCTGCAGAGATTGGTTTTGATCTTCCAGAATTCCCTAGATTCTAGAACGGTCCCCATGGATTGGAAGATAGCAAATGTAACACTACTATTCAAGAAAGGAGGGAGAGCGAAAACAGGGAACTATAGGTCAGTTAGCCTGACATCAGTAGCACGGAAAATGCTAGAATCTATTATTAAGGACGTAGCAACAGGGCACTTAGAAAATCATAATATGATTAGGCAGAGTCAACACGGTTTTATGAAAGGGAAATCGTGTTTGACAAATCTATTAGAGTTTTTTGAGGGTGTAACTCGCAGGATAAAGGGGAATCAGCGGATGTAGTATATTTGGATTTTCAAAAGGTGCCACATAAGAATTTGTTACACATGATTAGGGCTCATGGGGTTGGGGGTAATATATTAGCATGCATTGAGGATTGGTTAATGGACAGAAAACAGAGAGTAGGAATAAAAGGGTCATTTTCGGATTGACAGGTTGTAACTAGTGGGGTGCTGCAGGGATCAGTGCTTGGGCCTCAGCTATTTACAATCTATATCAATGACTTAGATGAGGGGACCAAATGTAACGTATCCAAGTTTGCTGACAATACAAAGCTAGGTTGGAAAGTAAGCTGTGAGGAGGACGCAAAAAGGCTGCAAAGGGATGTAGACAGGTTAAGTGAATGGGCAAGAAGGTAGCAGATGGAATATAACGTGGGGAATTGTGAAATTATCCACTTTGGTAGGAAGAATAGAAAAGCAGAATATTTTTTAAAAGGTGCGATCTAAGAAATGTTGGTATTCAGAGGGATTTGGGTGTCCTTGTATATGTATCACAAAGTTAACATGCAGGTACATCAAGCAATTGGGAAGGCAAATGGTATGTTAGCCTTTATTGCAAGGAGGCTGGATTGTAAGAGTAAGGAGGTCTTGCTGCAATTCTCTAGGGCTCTGGTGACACCATACCTGGAGTACTGTGTGCAGTTTTAGTCTCCTTACCTAAGGAAGGATATACTTGTCTTAGAGGGGATGCAACATAGCTTCACTAGATTGATTCCTGGGAGGAGAGGGTTGTCCTATAAGGAGAGATTGAGTAGAATGGGCCTATATTCTCTGGAGTTTCGAAGAATGAGAGGTGATCTTGTTGAAACATATAAAATTCTGAGAGGGCTTGACAGGGTAGATGCAGAGAGGCTGTTTCCCCTGGCTGGAGAACTAGGGCACATAGTCTCAAGATAAAGGGGTCGGCCATTTAGGACTGAGATGAGGAAAAATTTCTTCACTCAGAGGGTTGTGAATCTTTGGAATCATCTACCCCAGAGGACTGTGGATGGTCAGTCGTTGAATATATTCAAGATTGAGAGCGATAGATTTTTGGTCACTAAGGGAATCAAGGGATATGGGGTTAGGGCAGGAAAGTGAAGTTGAGGACGAAGATCAGCCATGATCTTATTGAATGGCCGAGCAGTCTTGAGTGGCCATATGACCTACTGCTGCTATTTCTTATGTTTTTATGTTATTCCCTATTGTTAACAAAAATAGGGCCACTATTTTCAAATCATTAGGTATAGAGGCATTTTGGACCAGTTTATCACAACAACTGCATACAGCTTTCGCCTCAATTTTCATTTCAGATGGTCGATCCTCAAAGCCACTTTTACACCCTGGCAGTAAGTTGAAAATCTACCTCAACATTTCTCGCACACGCAGAGTTGGCCGCATTCAATCTGTAGCACAGTCATTGCTTCCTTACTTGACACAAAGCTCACCTTGTTTCCTGTTTTCTCTTTCATGTGATTTAGGTACTTCTTCTCTTCTGACCCACTATCAGCTGTGAGAGCTGGCTGATCTGCTGAGTTTTGTTTGTTACCATGGCTACGTAGATGCATGTAGGCTCTCTCATTCCTTATCATACTTTTTGTTCCCGAGCAATTGCAGTGTGGAAAACGGCGAATATTCGCATTGAATTGGTGTGGATAGGACACACACCCTCACTGGATCTGCGCCATGACAGGAATAATAGCCTTGCTATATCAATATTGGTGTAACTTTGGCTGGGAATGTCCTCAGAACTGTTCCAGCTCCTCTGGCGTAACTTTGCTGGAACTGCGGCGGAAACCCTGTTTTTGTGTGTAAACGGGGTTTCCATTGAACTTACGTTGAAGTGGGAGCAGGTCCCAGGAAATGTCACCCTCTTTATATCCATTGTCAAGTACAGGAAGTTCCCTGGCTGTTACCCTCTGAACTGACAGTGTTTGTATGATTGACAGGTACACGTAGTTTGTTGAAATGGCTGGTTGATACACAGCATAAGTTGTGAGGCTCTAAAGTCTTGCCATGTTTGTTCCTGACTGAATTTAACAGCAAATATTACACTTGCTTTGAGCTTTTTTTTCTGGCATTTATTTCTTGGGTTGCTCATGTGAGCTAATCAGATGCTGGAGATTGGGGTTGGTCCAGTTCAGCTTCACTCCCTCTCCCTTGTTAGGGGTAGTATGCAAGTAGAATGGGGTGAGGGGGAGGAGTGGTGTAGTGGCTGTGATTATAGGAGCAAGCATCATGTTTTACAGCAAATGGAAGGAGTTGTCAGGGAGAACAGCAGTTCAGAAAATGATCTGTTCGCGCAATAGGTGAGGTGCAGCAAAGTCTTCCCTACTGTATAACAGGTAAACATGGAAAGCCTGTGAGGTACTGTTAGACTGTGTGGGTGTCAGGATATGGCTCATGACCCATTACATTAATATGAATGGGATGTCCTACCTTGACACACTGGTGAGGTCATGGAACCTTTACCTGCACTGCAGCCAGGTCCTTGGGAACAATACTATTAAGTATCAACATGCTGACGAACTCTCTGAGATATAGTGACCATCCACAGTGAAGAGAGCCTTCCTCCTTTGCTGCACTTGGTCCAATAAAAAGTTCACTGCCCCTTTAGAAAAGCGAGGCAGCCTGCCATTCGCACGGCCACTCATTGACATGGCTGCAATGTCACTATAACCTTGTATTCCCCTTTGGAGACAAGAACTGAAATGCCCCTTTAAGCTGCTGCAGGACTTTAAGACCCACAATGGCACATGATGTCCCACCCTCTGATCCCAGGCATGTCTTGTGCCTGCAGCTCACCCACAATATGGCAATTAGGCTGAACCCAGAATTCTAACTAACTGGGGTCTACGGCTGTTCTTGTATTGGGTTTGTGTCCCAATCCCCACCTCCCCTTTACTCCTATAGAGCGCTTGTGTGACTGCATCATTCTTTCATAGGGGTATTGTTTTTAACTCTTTATCTAGATATGTACTGATTTCATTCCCCAGACAATACATAAGGTCTCTTTTCACAGACCTTGAAGCTTGAAACTGATAACATATCCCTTGGAAAGTGCAGGTTTACAGTTTTACGAAAGCTGTTCTTGCAGCTTTAAGTAATAAACACACCGATGAGCCTTTGCGGCCCTCAGTTAGCCTATTTCCCAAAGCATGCTGGATAATGGTACTGGATTCCTCGCTCACACATAATAGAAAGATTTTAAAATAATAAGTGATTTTATACATTTTATTAACTATTAATATTGATCTCAGCAGTATACAAATTTATAATATGCCGCAAGTTTTAGAAGCTGAGAAAGTACAGAGCTGACATGCTATAAATGTGTGATAATTTCAATAGTAGCTTCATTTTCTATTATTAAGTTTTTATAAAATTTGGAAAGAACATTGCATTATTAAAACAGTAACGTGGCAGAATTTTTTTTTAAAAATCTCATATCGGCTCCCGTGTGTGACTGATACCAATATATTTTGCTTTTCCAAAAACAATTTCTATTGTTATTAAGTGTGTCTCCAGGCACCTGTACTAGGCCCACGTGAAATCACCCAGCTCCAAATACTGTTCCCTAATAAAGTTTACAGAATGTGACCTTTAAGATCATCAGCTGTGGGATGGATTCAATCACAATAGAGCAATAGGCAGAAGAGACTTACAATTCTCTCAGCACTGATATTGCTGACAGGTTCAGGGAAATGGCAATCACACACTGGCGTTTAAAGACTAATATTTCAGTAACATTTCTCAAATATATATCATCTATCTCAAATAAGTTTTATTACTTAAACTACAAAATAAACACCTCAGACAAAATCTTAAATAAAAACCACTTCAATTCTTCCTGTCTTCTCTGACCTTCCCTTCACTTTCTCTTGTTTCCCAGTCTCTCCTGTTATTATTTCATTTCAGTTTTACTTTTTCTATGTGATCTAACCTTATTTTCCAACTTTAAAGTTGCTTATTTACCTGTTTTCTTGCTGATTCTGACTGCCACCACCCATGGGAGCAGCATTCAAGCAATTGGTTTTAATGGCTGGCTTTCCAGCCAATCGAAAGCCTCCACCTTTATGATTAATATTGACATAACTGCATCATAGACACTCCTAGGTCAATCTATGTCATATTAAAAAAAATATGAACAGGCTCTACCAAATGAGTATGCTGCTTGGTAATGCCAAATCTGACAGTACTGTGCAGCACTGTAAAATTGAATTATTGTTGCAATGACTAGCCATGCCAGGCTCACTGGCTTGAACCATATGTTGATCTAGTTACAAGCTGAACCACAGACTGATGTATGGCTTACACCTGTGATTATCTGCACCATTAGCTCAGCTGAGCTGTCACGAAAAATGCCAGGAATTTAAAATAAAATTGCTGGACTATAACTTGGTGTTGTAAAATTGTTTACAATTGTCAACCCCAGTCCATCACCGGCATCTCCACATCAGGAATAAGACTGAGGAAGAATCATCTTGCACTGCTCCCTTGGATTGGATAAGACTGGATAACCTGTTGACCGCAGAATTTTCTGACACTTAGGCTAGCTTGGTACTTTATAAACACTTCTCAGAGGTTGGCGGAAAGTGCCATTGGTGGAGGACTAGGAGCACGTTGGCAGCCCGCCTACCCCCTCAGCCTCAGTTGTTGTATGATTCAGGGAGACCAGGTAAGAAAGAACGATTGGTCCTCCCCTCAAATAAGGAAAGAGGTAGGCTGATCCTCAGTCTGAATTCAAGGTAGGGAAAAGGGTAAAAAACCCTGTGAGGATGCAATGTTGCAGTCTGTGGAGACAGGAATGTAATTGATCCCTGATCATGGTGATCTCCATTGGGGAAGAACCATGGTAGTGATGTGACCATCCAATTGGCGCTAGTCCAGCATGAATTTGATTGACTCCATGATGATGACATAAGTAAGACAAAGACCAAAGTAATAAATTGGAAAAAAGTTAATTTTAAGGAGATGAGAATGGAACTAGGAAAAATTTACTGACAAACAAAAAAATAGAACAGCAGTGGGAAACATTTGAAATGGTGACCAATAGAGTCCAGAAGAAATATATCCGACTAAAAAGCAAGAACAAACTAGCCAGTAATGACAGACCATGGATGGATCAAGAAATAAGGGCAAAATTGAAACTTAAAAAAAAGCATATACCAAGTACATAGACAACAAAGGAGAGGATGACAAAAGTGAATACAAAAAGGCTAGGAAAGAGGTCAGAAAACAATTAGGAAAGCAAAGAGAAACTACGAAATTAAAGTATCAAGGAATATAAAAAGAAATAGTAAAGTATTCTACAGACACATAAATAATGAAAAATCAGGATAGGGATAGGGCCACTAAGGGATACACATGATAAACTCACAGGTAATGACAGTGAAATGGGAGAAATATTAAATAATTACTTTGCCTCAGTATTTACTAGGGAGACTAACATGATGGGCATGACATTAGAAGAAGATATAAAGACATTTAAGATAGATAGGGGGGAGATAATTGATAAACTAATCAAACTTAGAGAGGATAAAATCCCTGGTCTGGATGGATTGCATCCATGCATATTAAAAGAAGTTAGGGAGGAGATAGCAGAGGCACTATTACATATATATAAAAATTCATTGGAGAAGGGAATAGTGTCAGAGGACTGGCGGACAGCTAATGTGATTCTTATATTTTTAAAAGGGAGATAAAACAAGTCCAGGGAACTATAGACCAATTAGCTTAACGTCAGCGGTAGGAAAGAAATTGCTTGCGAAAGAATGGTGAACTTAACAGTGCTCACCATTGTTGGTGGCGAGATGGCGTTCGCACATACGCAATGAAACGTGGAAATCTGGAACTTGCTCCTACTGGTTCACCGGCGGTATGATAACTTTGAATTAAAGGTATATCGCAATAAAAATCATTGAAAATGTGCCAACTTGCTTATCTGCCCACCTGGAAAGTAACTAATATCGCCACAAAACAGGTACGCTTAAAAATACCAGGTCTACACTAAGTTTTAACAGTCTTAATGACTGACAAAAAACCTAAAAATTAACTTTTAAAATTGTGAAGTCTCATTACTCCTTATTTTAATAGTTTTTGGTCATTAAAAAACATTTTTTAATAAATTAAAAAAATGTTTTTTTTTACTTTTCCCTTCTGTCCCTTTTATTTAATTCAATTATTTCTTACCCTCTCTTTTTGCTTTCAAACTATTTTTACAAAGATTTTAATGTTGTACTTTTCACTTCCTGGTTTTAACGTTGGAAGCCTGCAGAGAGATATGTAGCTTGTCAAAAATGCTGCGATCTGATTGTTCGAGGAGAGGGATCGATCCTCTCACTTCGCCCAGGGTTCCAGCTTCACTTGAACTGATGCTGGGCACTTCACCGCTTCCTATTCAAGTAAGTGCCCAAAGAAAAGACTGCGTTGTTAGTGGGTTAGTATAAATCTAAGGAGCGGTGAGCATTGTTGTTTCGCTGCTCCGAGCAATTTATGCCCCAACCTTACTCAAAGATATAATAGAAAGACATCTAGGAAGCAAAAATATAATAAAGCATAGCCAGCCTGGATTTCAAAAGGGAAGGTCATGTTTGACCAACCTTATTGAATTCTTTGAAGAAGAAACAGTAAGGGTAGACAAGGGTAATGTAGTAGATGTAATATATTTGGATTTTCAAATGGTCTTCGATAAGGTACCGCATAGTAGACTCATGACTAAGGTAAGAGCATGTGGAGTCAGGGGACAAGTAGCAGAATGGATAACAAACTGACTACAAAACAGAAAACAGAGAGTAGGGGTTAAAGGTAGTTACTCAGACTGGCAAAAGGTGGGAAGTGGTGTTCCGCAAGGATCGGTGCTGGGACCACTGTTGTTCCCCATTTACATTAACGATTTGGACTCAGGAATCGGAAGTACAATTTCAAAATTTTCAGACGACACAAATTGAGGGGTATAGTTAATTAATTAATACTGAGGAGGACTATGACAAAATACAGGAAGACATTAATCAGCTTGCAGGATGGGCATGTCAATTTCAATATAGATAAGTGTGAAGTGGTATATTTTGGTAGGAAGAATAAGGAGGCTACATACTCCTTGGAAAATAAGAGTCTAAACGGGGTAGAGGAACAAACGGGGTCAGATACACAAGTCACTAAAAGTAGCGATGCAAACTGATCAGGCCATAAAGAAAGCAAACAAAATACTGGGATTCATTTCTAGTGGGATAGAATTTAAAAGCAGGGAAGTTATGTTAAACTTGTATAGAACCTTGATTAGGCCACACTTGGAGTGCTGTGAACAGTTCTGGTCTCCATATTATGAAAAGGATATAGAGGCACTGGAGAAGGTGCAAAAAAGATTTACTAGGATGATACCAGAATTGAGAGGTTATACCCATCAGGAAAGATTGAACAAGGTGGGGCTCTTTTCTCTAGAAAAGAGAAAACTGAGGGGTGACCTGATAGAGGTCTTTAAGATTATGAAAGGGTTTAATAAGGTAGCTGTAGAGGTGTTTCCAATTACTGGGGAGACTAGGACTAGGGGCCATAAATATAAGATAGCCCCTGATAAATCCAATAGAGAATTCAGGAGAAACTTCTTTACCCAGAAAATGGTTGTAATGTGGAACTCCACCACAAGGAGTAGTTGAGGTGACTAGCATAGATGCATTTAAGGGGAAGCTAGATAAACACATGAGGGAGAAAGGAATAGAGGGATATGTTGATGGGATTAGATGAAGGGTGGGAGGAGGCTCGTGTGGAGCATAAACACCGGCATGGACCTTTTGGGCTGAATGGCCTGTTTCTGTGCTGTACATTCTATGTAATTCCATGTAATGAGTCATAGATTGCATAAATTTCCCTTGAGTTTAGAAGTTTGATGAATGATCTAATCAAAGTGCTTAAAATGTTGAAGGAATCCTCTCCCCCAAAAGGCTGTGGATGCTGGGTTAACTGAAATTCTCAAGACTGAGAGCGATAAAGTTTTGTTATGTGAGGGTATCATGGGACATGGAGAAAAGGCGGGTGAGTGGAGATGAGGTGCGGATCAGCCATGATCTTAAAAGAATGGTGGAACAGGCTTGAGAGGATGAATGGCCTCCTCCTGTTCCTACGTACCTATATCATTGTGATATTTAAGTCAAAACGGCAGCACTACATGTTATTCTATAATGTGGTTGAGTGGCCTTGCCCACTATGAGAAAACAGCACAATATTTGCTTGAGTAATGCAGTGCAGTCATCATATTTGAATGAGTTAAATTTAAGGCTTCAATTTGTCAAATTAATGCAAAGGCTCCTCTCAAATCAATAATAATCTATCAACATGAGAAGGTTCATGGAACACAGCACGAAAAACTCCCACGATTAAATCTAAATATCAGACCTGAAATTTACAATTATAATAAAGGTCACATTTTATATATTAACATAATAGATGTACAAACTTTGTAATTGCTTTCGTATATCAGAGAAATTTGATTTAGGAGATTA
Source organism: Heptranchias perlo (assembly GCF_035084215.1). Lineage (NCBI taxonomy): Eukaryota > Metazoa > Chordata > Chondrichthyes > Hexanchiformes > Hexanchidae > Heptranchias > Heptranchias perlo. The sequence continues at coordinate 100,256,407 of NC_090327.1, forward strand.
TTGCATGAACTGTTGCTTCCTGTCCCACCTGCACCTCTTTTGCACAGCAGCTAACTGGAGAGCTTGGCTGGAGCTTGTTAATTATCACATCAGGGACTGTGAATATATCATTAATGATCATGAAATTTGTTTCTTTACTACAGTAATACACAAAATGGAATGGTACAAATTGAGATAGAAGCTGAGTGTTAATATATTAGATGTAAACAATTCAGTTGTCAATTTATGTAACCTTTATTATAAAAGTATAATTTGAAAACATATAGAAAAAACTTAAGTTATTTAGAGATGGAGCCTTAAACCAGCTATGTTATATCAGAGGGTGGACTACTGGGGAGTATCACTGTGAATTTAGGGCAAGCGTAATTTGTTAGATTAGTCTGATATCTAACTGAAAAAAATTTACACAATTATATTCAGTGTCTTTGCATGTTCTATTATAAAGGAGGTGTTGTAGTGACCTTTAGAGTGCTAGCATAGCTTGAGTGTTTTGTAACCAACTGTTGGCCAATTTTTAAGATTGTCTGAGACATGCTGATGCAAAAAAATTCCTTCATATTACAATAATGGTAAAAATATGTTTGAAGTCATTTTATTGCTGTATATATAATGTATTATAGAAATATCCAGTATAAAGCAGTTCAAGAAATCTTACAGCCATTTCTTTTTCTTCTCTATTCTGTTTCTCTAGATTATATTTTGTCTTTCTTTTTCAAACTTATTGTCTCACTATCAATTTTTGGCGCTTGGACCATCTATCGATCTATCGATTTATGGATGGATGGATCGATCTAAAAGTCTATGGCCCAAAATATCTTTCCCATGGTCCACCACTGGAAAAGCAGCAGGGCGGGACTTCCGGATGCTCTATTGCCCCAACACTGACCCCTTCAGAATCCCAGGGTCAACTCATTTCAATATTACTGGGTGGGACAAAGATGAAATTTCTGCCAGCAATTGTTTAGTTGTGCTAGAGAGGCCTGGAAAACTTGGGGCAGGCAGAGGGGTAGGATAGCTTTAGCTTATAAAGCTGGGCTGTCCTTCAAAGGCATGCTGCAGAGGTAAGAGGAAGAGAAAATGGTACTTGGCAATTGAAGCACTATCTGTGGGAATTCCATTAGAGAAGGGAAGAGAATTATGAAACTGTTGTCAAAAGAAACAGTCTGAAACTAATAATAATCAGTATTCTTTTCTTATGCAGGAAAAGATTTCCATAATTCCAAAGAAGGAGGAGAGCAGCAACTGAAGGAGGAGGTCATGGAAATTCTGGGAATTCACTCAGCTAATGCTGTAGATGATCAAGATGTGAGAGCCTGCAACCACAGAGAGTTTGTGTTGACAAAGTGCTAATGGCCAAAGATCAGCAATGGTTTCTCGATTTTGAAGCTCATATTCTAAAGAGACCCTTACGTGAACCTAACAGGAAGGAAAAAGTGCACAACGGGAAGCATTATATTTCTTCTTCTTCTTATCTCACAGAAGCAGGAAAGATGTTGCAGAGAGAAGGAACCAATGCGAGAACCTTCAACTTCTGGCATGGCCAGCAGAATTGGTCTACTTCATCATGACCCCTATCACTTGCACTCACTAACCCAGGTAGGTTAACTTGGGGTAATGCAGATTGTCTAGATGAGGAATTGACATAGGGTGATTCACAGCTCAAAATACAGGATGACGTACTGGAGGTGGAGCATGAAATACCTGAGTGGAGGTTTTGGAAATGACAGACCCTGACTAAAGAACATTTGGTTAATGATTTCAGGGGTGTAGCGTTTTTTTTTCACACTTTAGGATACGAGAGGTAAGAATCAACCGAGACTGAAATATTTTTCTAAACAATTGGTTTTATTAAGATGCAACAGTTTTACAAATAAAGATAGTTACAACCTTTTCCGGGAGTACAACTCAGAAGCAAGGTTGATCAAATTCTTCTCCTGGGAGACTGAGGGGTTAATTCTTCTTTGACATCTTCTTTGAACTGCTTCTTCTGACTCCTAGAAATCACCATAAAATGATTGTTTTTATACCCTTTTTGCTGCTGGCAAACACCTTGTTAATGTTTATGATAGATTTTCACAGTTTCCAAGGTCCAGCTAGGTAGCTGTCTTATCTCTAATCTTGGTATTCTCTGCTTATCTCTTTGAATGTACAGTGAGTCTCCTTCTCTCAGAACAGTCTGAAGCAATAATAATATCCATGATACCTTTTGAAATTGGTCAACTTTAACAATAGCCTTCTGATTTTGGACAAGTTTAACAGTTCTGTGTCCTTTCCTTCATTGTTCCTACTTTTTACCGAATTCTGCTCTTTTTCTAAGTCCATTCCTTTATCCATTTCATGGTTCCTGGGCGAGCATCACCTTGCTTAAGAGCAGACACCAAATAGGTCCATATCCAGGGTTTCAAGTCCATTCTTTTAATCTTCCTTAAAAACAGGTATTAAAAGTCCATATTGAAAAGTCCAAAATCCTTCAGGGGTCCCACATGAAAAGAAGGATGCTAGCAGAGAGTCAAACTCATATGAACTGAAAAGCAGCTCCAAAAAATGTGAGGCGTGTGTCAGAGCTGTAGCAAAGCCCAATGCTACCTTTGCGGCGACATCAGAAGAAGCTTCTCAACAATGCCGGGCAGTTTGGAGCAAGTGACAGCTGCAGGAACATCTGCTTACGTTCCACAGATCACAGAGTCATGGAGGCAAGTCATCACCGTTGACTGGTGACATTCAGTTCATGTGTGACAGAATGGAGTCAATGGAGATACTGGGGGCGAAATTGGTCGAGGGCAGGGGTGCAAAACAAACGCTAGTGAATCGGCAGCCAGCCCGTTTTACACTCTGCCCGAGTTTCTTACTCATTGAAGGCGTTTTGTGCCCACTCTCTCAGGCATTAAAGGATATTAGTAATTTCATATGGTCTGTTCTTCCTCAGGTTCATGGCAACCAATATCCTGATCCCATGCCTAATGGGAGATGGCTCCAACAATTCTGCCTTCCCTCAGGACAGAAACACCAGAGACTCCTCTGTTCAGTCTCCTCAGATGCCTTCACAGATAGAAGAAAGCCAACAAGGCAAGGCAGGGGAGATTCCAAACCCAAAGGAGCAGTCTGTCATAGGTCTGTCCCAGGACTCTGGTCTTGAGATGGAGGGGGGGGGGGACACTTTCATCCCAGGAGGCTCCTAGACATATAGTACACAGACGTCTACACCTCAGAACCTAGGTCCTCAAGTGGCACTTAGAAGTGTTAGAATAGGACTGAGAAAAATTGAGAAGTCACAAGGGGACTACACAGTGGTGAGTCTAATTAACTTCTCCGTTCTAGAAACATTATATGATTTTTGTTATGAGAATTGTTGTTACGCTGTTCATAATTTTTTTTGTTGAAAACATAAAGTTGTATGGAACTGAAAAAGATGTTTGTGGACTGGGAATTCTCATGGGACTTTTAGTGATGAAAGGAGAGTTGTTGGTTATCACAGATAGCTAAAATCTGCTCAGATGTTACTGACAATCTCCCTGATGAGTTTGTCTCGGAGCTTTCTCCCAGCAGTTGTCTGTGCCCCTTCTGTGTCCCACTCATGTCCAAGTTCTTCTGTGTCAGAGAGTTCAGCTTCTGACTCTCTCCTCCTTGGGAATCTCAATTTCCAGGCCTTTCTGAGGACAGAAATGATGGAGGATATGACAGACACAGAACTTACTCGAGGTGGGGAGGCTTAATGTCCATCACCAAGAGTGGCTATTTTTTTCCTGGATATTGTCCAGGTCTTGCTGCATGCAGGCATAGACAGCTTCATTGTCTGAGGAATTGCCAATGGAGCTGAACTCTGGAATCTTCAGCCAACAGCCCCATTTCTGATGATACGATGGAGGTAAGGCCATTGATGAAGCAGTTGAAGATGGTTGAGCCTTGGATGCCACCCTGAGGAACTCCTGCAGCAATGTCATGGGGCTGAGACGATTGGCCTCCAAAAACCACAACCATCTTCCTTTGTGCCAGGTATGACTCCAGCCACTGGAGTGTTTTTCCCCGATCCCCATTGACTTCAGTTTACTAGGGCACCTTGGTGCCACATTTGGTCGAAAGCTGCCTTAATGTCCAAGGCAGTCACTCTCACCTCAACTCTTATGTCCACATTTGGACCAAGGCTGTATTTAAGTTCTAGAGCCAAGTGGTCCTGACGGAACCCAAAATGAGCACTAGTAAGCAGATTATTGATGAGTAAGTGCTGCTTGATAACAGTGTTAATGACTCCTTCCATCACTTTGCTGATGATTGGGAGTAAGCTGATGGGGCAGTTATTGGTCGGATTGGATTTGTTCTACTTTTCTGCACAGTCGGCTTCCTTCGAGTGCAAGGTGTTGCAGGTGGCACCCATGTGAGCATCAGTGTTTTTCATATCAACCATATGGCCTACATGCAAAGAAAGGGAGTGCACTCAATTAATGTACAGGTCATACCTGACCACAGAACTGTCATTAAGCACATCAGTCATTTTTATTCAGGAAAGTCACCATGATGCCATCAGTAAGTAACAGTGCACGGTGGCTGCATTTTTGGAAGGAGAAGAAACTTGGTGGGGGGGTGGGGGGCAGTAATGTCACCTATAGGAGACCAAAGCATCTGCTGTCTGTTTCACATCTGCAGGAAAAGTGTGCCATCCAGCTTTGGTAAAATGAAAGAGTGTAATCAAAAGGGCAATGATTATGCACAATAATTGAAATGGCACCTTCCAGAGGGTGCGGGAGTTAACAATGTAGGTTTGTGCCATCCTCAATGGGCACTATCATCACCATCCCTGATACAAGCAAACTTAGAATCATAGAAAATTTATGGCACAGAAGGAGTGTCCACGCCGGCCGAAAATGAGCCACCCAGCCTAATCCCACTTTCCAGCACTTGGTCCGTAGCCCTGTAGGTCACAGCACTTCAAGTGTATATCCAGGTACTTTTTAAATGAGTTGAGGGTTTCTGTTTCTACTACCCTTTCAGGCAGTGAGTTCCAGACCCCCACCACCCTCTCGGTGAAACATTTTTTCCTCAGCTCCCCTCTAATCCTTCTACCAATTACTTTAAATCCATGCCCTCTGGTTATTGACCTCTCTGCTAAGGGAAATAGGTCCTTCATATCCACTCTATCTGGGCCTCTCATACTTTTGTACACCTCAATTAAATCACCCCTCAGCCTCCTCTGTTCCAAAGAAAACAACCCCAGCCTGTCCAATCTTTCCTCATAGCTAAAATTCTCCAGTCCTGGCACATCCTCATAAATCTCCTCTGTAACCTCTTTAGTGCAATTACATCCTTCCTGTAATGTGGTGACCAGAACTGTGCGCAGTACTCAAGCTGTGGCCTAACTAGTGTTTTATAAAGTTCCAGCATAACCTCCCTGCTCATATATTCTATGCCTCGGCTAATAAAGGAAAGTATTCCACTTGCCTTCTCAACCACCTTATCTACCTGTCCTGCTACCTTCAGGGATCTGTGGACATGCACTCCAAGATCCCTCACTTCCTTTACACCTTTCAGTATCCTCTCCCATTTATTGTGTATTCCCTTGCCTTGTTTGCCCTCCCCAAATGCATTACCTCACACTTCTCCGGACTGAATTCCATTTGCCACTTTTCTGCCCACCTGACCAGTCCATTGATATCTTCCTGCAGTCTACAGCTTTCCTCCTCACTATCAACCACACAGCCAATTTTTGAATCATCTGCAAACTTCTTAATCATGCTCCCTACATTTAAGTCCAAATAATTAATATATACCACAAAAAGCAAGGGACCTAGTACTGAGCCCTGCGGAACCTCACTGGAAACAGCCTTCCAGTCACAAAAACACCCATCGACCATTACCCTTTGCTTCCTGCCACTGAGCCAATTTTGGATCCAACTTGCCACTCTCGGATCCTATGGGCTTGTACTTTTTTGACCAGTCTGCCATGCAGGACCTTGTCAAAAGTCTTGCTAAAATCCACATAAACCGCATCAAACGCACTACCCTCATCGACCCTCCTTGTTACCTCCTCAAAAAATTCAATCAAGTTAGTTGGACACGACCTTCCTTTAACAAATCCATGCTGACTGTCCTTGATTACTCCGTGCCTTTCTAACTGACAGTTTATCCTGTCCTTCAGAATTGATTCCAATAATTTGCCCACCACCAAGGTTAGACTGACTGGCCTGTAATTACTCGGTCTATCCCTCGCTCCATTTTTAAACAACGGTACGACGTTAGCAGTTCTCCAATCCTTCGGCACCACGCCTATATCCAGTGAGGATTGGAAAATGATGGTCAGAGCCTCCACTATTTCCTGCCTTGCTTCTCTTAACAGCCTGGGATACATTTCAGCCGAGCCTGGTGATTTATCTACTTTCAAAGATACTAATCCCCTTAATACTTCCCCTCTCACTATGTTTATCCCATCCAATATTTCACACTCTTCCTCCTGAACTACAATGTCTGAAGACAGACGCAAAGTACTCATTAAGAACTTCTTCCTGATTTGTAGCCAGGTGTGCGAGGACTTGGTCAACATCCTCTCATTGCTCCTTCCCCCTTTGCTTTTACTGGATGGTGGCCATCTGCTCCATATAGGGCCACCCTACCATTGGTGCACCTCCTGCAGCAGGAGAGGGAGCAGTGTTGCTCAAATATCTCTGCTGTACCATTCTGATCAATTGGTAACCATTCTGATCAATTGGTCCACGTTTTTGACCCCACCACGACTCCCCCAACCTCTCTGGACAAGCTTTTCCTGTGCCTGTAGCATATTCAAATTAGGGACAGGGACTCCCATTGGGAAATTGAGCCAGGTCAGCTCTCTGTGCTGTATGCATTGGCACACTGGGCAAGCTCAAACTCATTTTTCCATTTATTGGAAAATCAGGGCTCACGTTCAGGCCATCTAGCCCCTTCTACTCAAATGACAGAAGATGTGCCAGACAGTGGGCAGGACCAGCCAGTCACCACAGAATCATAGAATCATAGAAGCACAGAAGGAGGCCATTCGGCCCATCGAGCCGATGCCGGCTCTTTGTAAGAGCAATGCATTCTCTTCAAGTATTTACCCAATTCCTTTTTGAAAGCCACGATTGAATCCACCACCACCACCACCACCACCACCACCCTTTCAGGCAATGCATTCCAGATCATAACTACTCATACAATCATAGAATCGTAGAAAGGTTACAGCACGGAAGGAGGCCATTCACCCTATCAAGTCTGCGCCAGTTCTATGCAAGAGCAATCCAGCTAGTCCCACTCACCCGCCCTATCCCAAGGCCCTGCAATTGTTTTCCTTTCAAGTGCTTATCCAGTTCCCTTTTGAAGGCCATGATTGAATCTCCCTCCACCACTCCCTCGGGCAGTGCATTCAAGATCCGAACCACACGCTGTGTAAAAAAGTTTTTCCTCATATCACTGTTGGTTCTTTTACCAATCACCTTAAATCTATGTCCTCTGGTTCTTGACCCTTCCACCAATGGGAACAGTTTCTCTCTATCTACTCTGTCTAGACCCTTCATGATTTTGAATACCTCTATCAAATCTCCTCTCAACTTTCTCTGTTCCAAGGAGAACAACCCCAGCTTCTCCACTCTATCCACGTAACTAAAGTCCCTCATCCCTGGAATTCTAGTAAATCTCTTCTGCACCCTCTTATAAGGCCTTCCTGAAGTGCGGTGCCCAGAACTGGACACAATACTCCAGTTGTGGCCGAACCAGTGTTTTATAAAGGTCCATCCAGAATTCTATACTTTCATACTCTATGCCTCTATTTATAAAGGATCCCATATGCTTTTTTAACTGCTTTCTCAACCTGCCCTGCCACCTTCAACGATTTGTGCACATATACCCCCAAATCTCTCTCTGTTCCTGCACCCATTTTAGAATTGTACCATTTCGTTTATATTGCCTCTCCTCATTCTTCCTGCCAAAATGTATCACTTCGCATTTCTCTGCATTAAATTTCATCGGCCATGTGTCCGCCCATTCCACCAGCCTGTCTATGTCCTCCTGAAGTCTATTACTATCCTCCTCACTGTTTACAACATTCCCAAGTTTTGTGTCATCTGCAATTTTGAAATTGTGTCCAGTACACCCAAGTCCGAGTCATTCATACATATCAAAAAAAGCAATGGGGAACACCATTGTATACCTTCCTCCAGTCCAAAAAACAACAATTCAACACTACTCTCTGTTTCCTGTCACTTAGCCAATTTCGTATCCGTGCTGCCACTGCCCCTTTTACTCCATGGGTTTCAATTTTGCTGACAAGCCTATTATGTGGCACTTTACCGAACGCCTTTTGAAAGTCCATATACACAACATCAGCCGCATTGCCCTCATCAAAAATCTCAATCAAGTTAGTTAAACACGATTTGCCTTTAACAAATCTGTGCTGGCTTTCCTTTATTAATCCACACTTCTCCACGTGACTATTAATTTTGTCCCGGATTATCATTTCTAAAAGCTTCCCCACCACCGAGGTTAAACCGATTGGCCTGTAGCTGCCGGTTTTATTGTTATACCCTTTTTTGAACAAGGATTGGAAGATTGTGGCCAGCACTTCTGCAATTTCGACCCTTGCTTCCCTCAGCAACCTAGGATGGATCCCATCCAGACCTGGTGACTTATCTACTTTAAGGATAGTTAGCCTTTCTATTACCTCCTCTTTATCAATTTTCACCCCATCCAGTATCTCAACATTGCAGAAAAGGGAAACTGGGCTGTTATTTAGACAACTCTAAAGTCAATTACTGTTGTGAGAAAACATGTTATCCAGGATAGGAAAATACACAGGGGTACAAATTGTACTTACAGCACCAGGAGAATAGCAATCTGCTGGGGGCTGTCAACTGGATAATTACCTTACCAACAGATGCTGAATGACTGAGTTAAAGGAGAACTTTCCAGTGCTGAACACAAGGGTCTGCTGAAAATTGACTGTTGAGTTTCTCTTTAAAGCTGATATTGGTCTATAAATCTTGCTGATGATAGCAATAAAAGTGTTTGCAGCACCTTTAACATAGAAATACATCCCAAGGTGCTTCACGGATGTGTAATAAAAGATAAAAAGGATACCAAGCTTCAAAAAAAGGGGACATTAGGAGGGAAGCTTGGTCAAAGAGGTGAGTTTTAAAGTGGATCTAAAAGTGGGAGAGGGAGGTGGAGAGGCAGAGGGGTTTAGAGAGAGAATTCCAGAGCTTGGGACCAAAGCGGCTCAAAATATTGCTGCCAATGGTGGGACAAAGGAGGAGGGATGCACAAAAGGCCAAACTCTGAGGAATGGAAATTTGGGTGGGGTGGGGGGAGGGGGGGGGCGGGGAGGCAGGGAAGGTGTTGTCGGGCTGGAGAAGGTTACACATATAGGGAGTGATGAGGCCTTGAAGGGATTTAAGCACGAGGATGAGAAATTTAAATTTGAGGCATTGGGGGAATAGCAGCCAATGTTGGTCAGCAAGGACGGGGTGATAGGTGAGCGGGACTTGGTGTGGGATAAGGTACCGGCAGCAGAGTTTTGAATGAGTTGAAGTTTACAGAATGTGGATGGAAGGCCGGCCAGAAGAACATTGGAATAGTCGAGCCTAAAGGCAACCTTGGCTGAGGAGCTGTGATTTTGACTAACAACAAAAACAGGTAAAATGTTACAAAACACCAGCAAGTGCAAAATAGTCAGAAAATTACACCAGGCGACATGATCACAAGATCACAAGATAGGTATCGATAAGGGAGACCATTTGGATCATCCTCGTTGATCTTCCAAAAGACCCGCATTCCACTCACCTCATCATGTCACCTGGCTGACTCTTGAATGAGTCGAAGGTTTTCATCTTCACTATCCTAACCCAGACAACTATTCCAAGTGTTGATCACTCTCCCTGTGAAGTTCTTGCTGACATCTCACTATGTTTTAACCTACATCCCTTGCTCTAGTCACCTCGAAGAAATGCTCCTCTGGATTAGTCATATCTGTACCATTTAATATCTACTATACTTCTATAAAGACCTCTTAGTCACCTCTTTCCATGGCTGGAGAGCCCAGTTTCTCCAGTCTTTTCTTGTGATTAAATGCTTTAATGCCAGGGCTGAGCCCTATAGCTTTTCTCTGCACCACCTTAATGGTTTGAATGTCTTGGACTGAAGCAGGGAGATGTATGCACGATAAAATAATGGCAAGAATGAAGATTAAGGAAAAAGCCAAAGAAGAAAATTTTAGATGTTGGTAGTTGGAGGTCGGATTTGGAATCTGGGTATGAGGAACATTTCAGTAATGTTACTGCACACTGATCAACACCTGGCCAATCACAGAACCGTGGATGGAAGCAGAGGAAGGAGGTGTGCTCCCCTCACACTGATATTGGAATCCAACAGGTGGTTGGGAATCAGCAGGAGATAACACACGTACAACTGGAAAAAAGAAGTAAGAAAAGGGCACTTGGAGCTAAGGGGAAAAAAAATCAAACAAGGGGCAGAGCTTAAACACATTGGCAGGGAGATGGTTTTAGTTGTTGTATTTCCCTGTTTGAATACTTCCAGTCCAGTTCCCAACTATTTCACAGCACAAAATGGTCCCAACCAAGGCGACCAATGACATCCTCTGTGACTGGGACCTTGGTGTGCTATCCCTCCTTATCCTCCTTGACCTCTGTGTAGCATTTACACAGCTGACTATGACCATGCCATCTCATCCACTGCCTCTCCTCCATGGTCCAGCTTTGCAGGACTGTCCTTGCACGATTCTATTGCTACTGTTTAGACAAAGCCAGTGCATCTCCAGGAATGGTATCTCCTCCTTTCCCTGCATCATCACCTGCAAAGTTCCCCAAGGATCCATTCTTGACCCCCCTTCTCTTCCTTATTGATATACTGCCCCTTGGCACCATCATCTATGCTTCCACATGTATGCTGATCACCACCAGCTCTAACTCTCCACCTCTTTGACCCCATGGCCACCTCTGTGTTTTTCAGACAGCCTGTTCAACATCAAGTCTTGGATAAGTTGTAACTTCCATCAGATGAACATTGGGAAAGCCACAGCCATAATTTTCAGTGCCTGTCACGAACTCTGTTCCCTTGCCATTGATGCTATCTCCCTCCTGAGCCACTCACTGAGACGAAACAAAACTGTGCACAACTTTGGCGTCATATTCAATCCTGAGCTGAGCTTCATACACCATGTCCTGTCCACCATCAAATCTGCTTACTTCCATCTCAGCAACGTTGTTAATCTACTTCAGTCCATTTGCGACTGAAACCCTTATCCAGGCTTGTGTTAACTCCAGATTTCACTCCAAAGCTTTCCTTGCTGGACTTCCATTGTCCACCTCCACAAATTGTAACTTGTCCAAATTACAGCCGGTGGCACCCTGTCCTGCAGTAAGTCTCACTTCCCAATCAGCCCCGTTCTCACGGACCTATACTGGCTCCTTGTCACCCAACGCAATTTAATATCCCTGTCCTCATCTTCAAATTCCTCCATGGCCTCCTACCTCTGAAACCTCCTCCAGCAGGACATCTCCTCCTGCATCTTCCGACTGCAGCTTCCTGTGCATTACTGAGTCCCTCCACCCCACATTGGTGGAAGAACCTTTAGCTTCCTCAGACCTACTCCCTCTGGAGTTCCATCCCTAAACCCTTCTGCCTCTACTTCTCTATACTCATTTAAATACCTCCTCAAAACCCACCTTTTCTACCTCGCTTCAGTCACACCGTCTCATCTCATTCCCACGCCTTGGCAACTCTCGCCGATGAGCCAGAAAATTGTAGATTCAAGACCCACTCCAGTAAGTTGAGCATATAATGTAGGTTGACATTTCATTATTGTACTGAGGGACTGCTACACTGCTGTCTGTTAGACTGAGACGTTAAACCAAGACCCCATTTGCCCTCTCAGGTAAAAGATGCCCTTGCACTATTTGAAACAAAGCAGATCTCCTGGTGTCCTTGCCAGCATTTATTCCTTAACCAACACCACTAAAACAGATTAACTGGTCATTTGTTTCATTGCAGTTTGTGTATTTCTTGCTGTGTGCAAATCGGCTGTTGTGTTTGCCTTCATTACAGGTCCGACTATACTTCAAAAGTGGTTAGAATGTAGAACTTGTTACCACATGGAGTGGTTGAGGAAATTAGCATAGATGCATTTAAGGGGAAGCAAGATAACTCCATGAGGGAGAAAGGAATAGAAGGATATGTTGATTGGGTGAGATGAAGCAAGGTGGGAGGAGTCCTGCTATCTCATAGACCAGCTATCGAATTTTCTCTTATGGCAGAGTAAAAGATTAGGGAACAGCCTTGAATTCTGGTACCAGGATAGCCAAAATCTGAATAGGATGGAAAGAATCAAAACAAAGAGAGGAAAAAAGAGAGAAAGAAAGAGAAAAATAAGAAAATAATCGTCATTTGGGTGAGGTACGAGGGAACACCCAGGGAAAATGGAACTGTAGACCAAGGAAGGCACCAGTGGCTTCTGAAGAGAAGGAAAAGGGCGAGAATTGCTGTCATGCCCCTCTCTATTGCAATCAATGAGTAACGCTGTAATCGTAATGCCTGTTGTCTTACTAGCTCCCAAGGTGGTGTTGTAACCTGTCAGCCTGTTACAACTGCTAGAGCTAAAAGACAGAGCATTTTATCTGACTAACCATAAGCAAGGCCATGGGACATTCACCAGTATAAATATCAAAAATATATTAAAAATCTTATATCTACACACACACTTCCTGTCAAATGTCCGTGTTTATAATGGAAACTGCCGATATAAACGTGTCATGCTGTAATTACACCCTCCCACCAGTGAAGGTGCTGCAGTGTCATCGAGGGTTCAAATACAATTTGAGAAGTTTACATAGGCAATTTCCTTTGTAAATGTGGACATAGGAATTTGTAATGGAAATATTAAAATAAGGACAGAATGAATGACTTCAAAATGGAAACTGAATTACATGTACACATCTTGGTTCAATTATCCCCTGCCTTCTAACTCTGCTTCACTTAACAACTCTATTTGGGTGACCTCCTGCGTGCAATGTCACAGGAGATCAACGATAATATCCTTGAGTTGGTAATACTGTTATGAACCCAATCCATTTAAATCAATGGTTGCTGTAACAGGAATGGTAATGCTTGCTATTCTGAGTTCTCTTTTTAAAAAAAAAGTTTAAAAATTTATGGGCCTAGAAATTTGATGGCGTAGTGCCCACTTTTCCCAATATGCTGTGTGGTGTGCACGGGCTCAGTCTGGGGCAAAAGTGCACCGTGCACCACATTGCTTAGGAAGCCCTGCAATTGTATTGCTTATGAAATCAGGGGCCTAATGCCTGTTTCAGGCCACTTTGTAACATCTGTTTGCAACTGACTGCAGGCATACACACTGCGGTCAGTTTTCTCGGGCACAAAGCAGCCAAACCAATGGTCCTTAAAGAGACCGTTGGAGGCTGCCACCCAAAACGTAAGTTAAAAGTTCTTGACGTACCTGAATTTGGAGCCAGGAGCAGCAGGAGCGTTCCTCCTGTTTCCCCATTAAACCTGCAGACCACTGCCTGCTACTGCTGCCCCCTCCTCCACATTGCATTCCGACCTCCCACAGATTCACCTGATGATCTCGGCTGGCACCAAGATGGCTGAATTCACTCTCCACCCCGCCGGTGACCAGCGAGCTTCCTCTGGGGCCATGACTGGCGCCCGCAGCTCGCTGGTACTTTCCAAATGAGGCTGGCGGACCAATTTGCCGTGGTCCTGCCGCCAGCCTCATTAGGTGTGTGAAGCGTGCACGGAACCAGGATCGAGCCCCAATTCAGATGTGGTCCAATTTCCAGGCCTTATTATTTTTACTTGCTCCAGATGTGGCGCTGTAACATCTCTGAGCCGATTACAACAAACACGGCGAACAGGCAGACCATGCCTTGATGAACCCTGAGTGATGACACAAAAGAATCATGAGTATTTTATAAAGTTAAAAGGTAGGTTGCATTCTTTACATAACTTTTAAATGTAAAAATCTATTAATATCAACAATGAGTTCTTATTGCACTAACATTTTAAAGTGCTAAAGTATTAAGAAATAAATCAGTCTAACATTAAATTTCAACATAGCAGTAAAGGAGGAGGTAGTAGCGATATTGGATAGGATAAAAATAGATAAGGAGGAGGTACTTAAAGGATTGGCAGTACTCAAAGTAGAAAAGTCACCTGGTCCAGATGGGATGCTTCCGAGGATACTGAGCGAAGTAAAGGTGGAAATTGCGGAGACTCTGGCCACAATCTTCCAATCCTCCTTGGGTATGGGGAAGGTGCTGGAAGACTGGAGGATTGCAAATGTTACATCCCTGTTTAAAAAGGGGAAGTGGAAAAATGCCAACAATTTCAGGCCAGTCAGCCTAACATCGGTGGGGAAACTTTCAGAGACAATAATCCGGGACAAAATAAATTGGCACTTGGAAAAGTATGGGTTAATAAATGAAAGTCAGCACGGATTTGTTAAAGGAAAATCGCGTTCAACGAACTTGATTGAGTTCTTGATGAAGTAACAGAGAGGGTTGATGAGGGTAGTGTGGTTGATGTTATGTATCTGGACTTTCAAAAGACATTTGATAAAGTCCCACATAATAGACTTGTTAGTAAAATTAAAGCCCATGGGATTAAAGGGACAGTGGCAGCGTGGATACAAAATTGGCTAAGAGGCAGAAACCAGAGAGTAGTGGTGAACGGTTGTTTTTCAGACTGGAGGGAAGTATACAGTGGTGTTCCCCAGTATTCACTATTAGGACCACTGCTCTTCTTGATATATATTAATGACCTGGACTTGGGGATAGAGGGTCTAATTTCAAAGTTAGCAGATGACATGAAACTCCGAAATATAGTAAAAAATGTGGAGGATAGTAACAGACTTCAGGAGGACAAAGACAAACTGGTGAAATGGGGAGACACATGGCAGATGAAATTTAACAAGGAGAACTGTGAAGTGATACATTTTGGTAAGAAGAATGAGGAGAGGCAATATAAACTAAATGGTACAATTTTAAAGGGGGTGCAGGAACAGAGAGACCTGGGGGTGCACATATAAAATCTTTTGAAGGTGGCAGGATAAGTTGAGAACACTGTTTTTAAAAAAAAGCATATGGAATCCTGGGCTTTATTAATAGAGGCACAGAGAACAAAAGCAAGGAAGTTATGCTAAACCGAGATAAAACACTGGTTGGGCCTCAGCTGGAGTATCGTGTTCAATTTTGGGCACTAACACTTTAGGAATGATGTCAAGGCCTTAGAGAGGGTGCTGAAGAGATTTACCAGAATGATGGCAGGGTTGAGGGACTTCAGTTATGTGGAGAGACTGGAGAAGCTGGGGTTGTTCTCCTTAGAACAGAAAAGGTTGAGGAGAGATTTGATAGAGGTGTTCAAAATCATGAATGGTTTCGACAGAGTAAAGGAGAAACTGTTTCCAGTGGTAGAAGGGCCGGTAACCAAAGGACACAGATTTAAGGTAATCGGCAAAAGAACCAGAGGTGACGTGCAAAAACACGTGAGGAAACATTTTTTTATGCAACGAGTTGTAGTGGTCTGGAATGCAGATTCAGGACTAACTCTGAAAGAGGAATTGGATAAATACTTGAAGGGAAAACATTTACAAGGCTATGGGGAAAGAGCAGGGGAGTGGGACTGATTGGATAGCTCTGTCAAAGAGCCGGCACAGGCATGATGGAACAAAAGGCCTCCTCTTGTGCTGGACCGACTATGATACTATGATATGATGATAATATGATATTATTATGATACTATGATATTATGGTTTATGATACTATGATACGATGACACGATGATACGATGACATGAAGATACGATGACACGATGAAACGATGACACGATGATATTATGATACTATGATATGACATTATGATACGATGATATTATGGTTTATGATACTATGATACGATGAAACTATGATACGATGACACTATGATACGATGATACGATGATGTTATGATACTATGATATGATACGATGATATTATGGTTCATGATACTATGATACGATGACACTATGATACGATGATACGATGATGTTATGATGCTATGATACTATGATGCTATGATGTTATGCTATGATATGATGTTATGATACCATGATGCTATGAGGCTATGATGTTATGATGCTATGAGGCTATGATATTATGATGTTATGAGGCTATGATGTTATGATGTTATGAGGCTATGAGGCTATGATGTTATGATGCTATGAGGCTATGATACTATGAGGCTATGATGCTCTGAGGCTATGATACTATGATGTTATGTTGCTATGAGGCTATGATGCGATGATACTATGATGTTATGTTGCTATGAGGCTATGATGCTATGATACTATGATGTTATGATGCTATGATGTTATGATGTTATGATGCTATGAGGCTATGATGCTATGATGCTATGATGGTATGATGCTATGATGCTATGAGGCTATGATGCTATGATGCTATGATGCTATGATACTATGATGTTATGATACTATGATGCTATGAGGCTATGGTGTTATGATGTTATGATATTATGATGCTATGATGTTTTGATGCTATGAGGCTATGATGTTCTGATGTTATGATGCTATGATGTTATGATGTTATGATGCTATGAGGCTATGATGCTATGATGCTATGATGGTATGATGCTATGATGCTATGATGGTATGATGCTATGATACTATGATGTTATGATACTATGATGCTATGAGGCTATGGTGTTATGATGTTATGATATTATGATGCTATGATGTTTTGATGCTATGAGGCTATGATGTTCTGATGCTATGAGGCTATGATGTTATGATGTTATGATGCTATTAGGCTATGAGGCTATGGTGTTTTGATGTTATGATATTATGATGCTATGATGTTATGAAATATGATGCTATGATACTATGATGTTATGATGCTATGATACTATGATGCTATGAGGCTATGATACTATGATACTATGATGTTATGATGTTATGATGTTATGATGCTATGATGCTATGATACTATGATGTTATGATGCTATGATGCTATGATGTTATGATGCTATGATGCTATGAGGCTATGAGGCTATGATGTTATGATGCTATGATGCTATGATACTATGATACTATGATGTTATGATGCTATGATGCTATGATGTTATGATGCTATGATGCTATGATGTTATGATGCTATGATGTTATGATGCTATGATGCTATGATACTATGATGTTATGATGCTATGATGCTATGATGTTATGATGTTATGATGCTATGATGCTATGATGTTATGATGCTATGATGCTATGATGTTATGATGCTATGATGCTATGATGTTATGATGCTATGATGCTATGAGGCTATGATGCTATGATGCTATGATGTTATGATGCTCTGAGGCTATGATGCTATGATGCTACGATGTTATAATGCGATGAGGCTATGATGCTATGATGTTATGATGCTATGAGGCTATGATGTTATGATGTTATGATTCTATGAGGCTATGATGTTATGATGCTATGATGCTATGAGGCTATGATGTTATGATGCTATGATACTATGAAGTTATGATGCTATGAAGTTATGCTATGATGCTATGATGCGATGGTGCGATTGTGCGATGGTATTATGGTACTTTGGTACTATGGTACTGTGGTATTATGGTATTATGGTACTATGAGCCTATGATATTATGATACTATGAGCTTCGGGGAACAGATGATTGATGAGCAAATGCTGCTTGATAGCACCATCGACAACTCCTGTAGAATCATGGGATAATTCAGTACAGATGGTGGCCATCCATCCCATTTTGCCTGTGCCGGCTCTATGAAAGAGCTATCCAATTTGTCCCACTCCCCCGCTCTTTCCACTTATCCCTGCAAATTTTTCTTTTTCAATTATATATTCAATTTTCTTTTGTAGGTGACGATTGAATCTGTTTCCACCATCCTTTCAGGCGGTGCATTCCAGATCATAACAACTCGCTGTGTAAAAAATTTCACTTCATCTCCCCTCTGGTTGTTTTGTCAATTATCTTAAATCTGTGTCATCTGGTTATCGACCCCCCCCCCCCCCCGCCCCCCGAAACAGTTTCTTCTTATTTATTCTATCAAAACCCCTCAAAATTTTGAACAGCTCTATTCAATCTCCAAGCTTCTCTAGTCTCTCCACATAACTGAAGTCCCTCATCTCTGGTATCATTCTGTTAAATCTCCTCTGCATCCTGTCTCAGGCTTTGACATCTTTTCTGAAATGTATTGCCCAGAATTTGACACAATACTCCAACTGAGGCCTAACCAGTGATTCCTTGCTGTTATACAAGGTATGGGAGCAATCCTCAGTGGAGATACACTTCATAGTGCTACTTTCAGGATGCACAGCACATCAGTCACAGTGTCAGTGAATGGGGCACCAATATTCTCCTTATGATGGTCCTGGACTGTCTCCAATGAGATCTGAATGACAATCTCCTGGTGTGGTAAGGAGGCAGCTGCTGGGAGTTCACAACTGTGAGCAGCACGTTATCTTGAGAGAGACAACATTCCGCAGTTACTCTGATCTGAGATACCGTAAAATATTTTGAAATGTGTTCCCTGTGCACTTTGACAAAGGCCCACACAAAAGGCATAAAGCATTGAGGATTGAAAGGTAAAACCAGAAATATGGGTAAGAAACTGACTGAATGAAAGAAAGTAATAGGTACAAAGAATTAAACGGGAGGTTAGAAAAAAGTATTTTACACAGAGGGGATTTAGAATGTGGAGTTCTCTGCCTCGAATCGTTGTTGAGACACAATCCATAAATATTTTAGAAAGAGAATTAGATAGTTGCTTGAAAACGAATATTCGTGGGAAGTGGGAGGAAGCAGTAGGGTGGGATTAGACTGGGTGGAGAAGATCAGACTTGATGGGCTGAATGGCCTATTTCTATGTTGTAATATTCTATGATTCTACTTGTTAGGGGAATAACATTGGGCTCAAGGAAAATTGGTCAAATTTGCCAACAATATTCAACTCTGAGGGGAGGAAAAGAATGAGACTCTGATAAGTCTGATGAAACAATCAATGGAAATTAGCAATAAAAGAGCACAAGACTGAGCTTTTCTGCAACTTGCATCCCATTTGGGAAAATCCACAGGCAGGTGAGCGCACAAGCAGAATAATTTTCCATTGGCAAATGTTATGATGTTATGATGCTATGAGGCTATGATGCAATGATACTATGATGTTATGATGCTATGAGGCTATGATGCTATTATGCAATGATACCATGATGTTATGATGCTATGATGCTATGATGTTATGATGCTTTGATGTTATGATGCTATGAGGCTATGATGTTATGATATGATGATATTGTGATGTTATGATGTAATGATGCTATGAGGCTATGATGCAATGATACTGTGATGTTATGATGCTGTGATGTTACGATGTTATGATGCAATGATGTAATGAGGCTATGATACTATGATGTCATGATGCAATGATGTTATGATGCAATGATGCTATGATGTAATGATGTAATGATGCTCTGAGGCTATGATGCAATGATACTATGTTGTTATGATGCTATGATGCTATGAGGCTATGATGTTCTGATGCTATGATGTTATGATGTTATGATGCTATGATGTTGTGATGTTATGATGTAATGATGCTATGAGGCTATGATGCAATGATACTGTGATGTTACGGGTACGGTAGCATAGTGGTTATGTTACTGGGCTGGTAATCCAGAGGCCTGGACTAAAATCCAGAGTCATGAGTTCAAATCCCGCCACGGCAGCTGGCGAATTTAAATTCAATTAATTAATTAAATTCAATTAATTAAATAAAAATCTGGAATTAAAATACTAGTATCAGTGATGATGGCCATGAAATGACCGGATTGTCGTAAAACCCATCTGGTTCACTAATGTCCTTTAGGGAAGGAAGCCTGCCGCCCTTACCCGGTCTGGCCTAAATGTGACTCCAGACCCACAGCAATGTGGTTGATTCTTAATTGCCCTCTGAAATGGCCTAGCAAGCCACTCAGTTGTAAAATCTCGCTACGAAAAGTCATAATAAGAATAAAAAAACCGGACGGACCACCCGGCATCGGACCACGAGGCACCGGACACGACAACGGCAAAACACCAAGCCCAGTCGACCCTGCAAGGTCCTCCTGACTAACATCTGGGGACTTGTGCCAAAATTGGGAGAGCTGTCCCACAGACGAGTCAAGCAACAGCCTGACATAGCCATACTCACAGAATCATATCTTTCAGCCAACGTCCCAGACTCTTCCATCACCATCCCTGGGTATGTCCTGTCCCACCGGCAGGACAGACCGACCAGAGGTGGCGGTACAGTGATATACAGTCAGGAGGGAGTGGCCCTGGGAGTCCTCAACATTGACTCTGGACCCCATGAAATCTCATGGCATCAGGTTAAACATGGGCAAGGAAACCTCCTGCTGATTACCACCTACCGTCCTCCCTCAGCTGATGAATCAGTCCTCCTCCATGTTGAACACCACTTGGAGGAAGCACTGAGGGTAGCAAGGGCACAAAATGTACTCTGGGTGGGGGACTTCAATGTCCATCACCAAGAGTGGCTTGGTAGCACCACTACTGACCGAGCTGGCCGAGTCCTGAAGGACATAGCTGCCAGACTGGGCCTGCGGCAGGTGGTGAGTGAACCAACACGAGGGAAAAACTTACTTGACCTCGTCCTCACCAATCTACCTGTCGCAAATGCATCTGTCCATGACAGTATTGGTAGGAGTGACCACCGCACAGTCCTCGTGGAGATGAAATCCCGTCTTCGCACTGAGGACACCATCCAATGTGTTGTGTGGCACTACCACCGTGCTAAATGGGATAGATTCAGAACAGATCGAGCAGCTCAAAACTGGGCATCCATGAGGCGCTGTGGGCCATCAGCAGCAGCAGAATTGTATTCCAGCACAATCTGTAACCTCATGGCCCGGCATATTCCTCACTCTACCATGACCAACAAGCCAGGGGATCAACCCTGGTTCAATGAGGAGTGTAGAAGAGCATGCCAGGAGCAGCACCAGGCGTACCTAAAAATGAGGTGCCAACCTGGTGAAGCTACAACTCAGGACTACATGCATGCTAAACAGCGGAAGCAACATGCTATAGACAGAGCTAAGCGATTCCACAACCAACGGATCAGATCAAAGTTCTGCAGTCCTGCCACATCCATTCGTGAATGGTGGTGGACAATTAAACAACTAACAGGAGGAGGAGGCTCTGCAAACATCCCCATTCTCAATGATGGCGGAGTCCAGCACGTGAGTGCAAAAGACAAGGCTGAAGCGTTTGCAACCATCTTCAGCCAGAAGTGCCGAGTGGATAATCCATCTCAGCCTCCTCCCGATATCCCCACCATCACGGAAGCCAGTCTTCGGCCAATTCGATTCACTCCACGTGATATCAAGAAACGGCTGAGTGCACTGGATACAGCAAAGGCAAGGGCCCCGACAACATCCCAGCTGTTGTGCTGAAGACTTGTGCTCCAGAACTAGCTGCGCCTCTAGCCAAGCTGTTCCAGTACAGCTACAACACTGGCATCCACCCGACAATGTGGAAAATTGCCCAGGTATGTCCTGTCCACAAAAAGCAGGACAAATCCAATCCGGCCAATTACCGCCCCATCAGTCTACTCTCAATCATCAGCAAAGTGATGGAAGGTGTCGTCGACAGTGCTATCAAGCGGCACTTACTCACCAATAACCTGCTCACCGATGCTCAGTTTGGGTTCCGCCAGGACCACTCAGCTCCAGACCTCATTACAGCCTTGGTCCAAACATGGACAAAAGAGCTGAATTCCAGAGGTGAGGTGAGAGTGACTGCCCTTGACATCAAGGCAGCATTTGACCAAGTGTGGCACCAAGGAGCCCTAGTAAAATTGAAGTCAATGGGAATCAGGGGGAAAACTCTCCAGTGGCTGGAGTCATACCTGGCACAAAGGAAGATGGTAGTGGTTGTTGGAGGCCAGTCATCTCAGCCCCAGGGCATTGCTGCAGGAGAACCTCAGGGCAGTGTCCTTGGCCCAACCATCTTCAGCTGCTTCATCAATGACCTTCCCTCCATCATAAGGTCAGAAATGGGGATGTTCGCTGATGACTGCACAGTGTTCAGTTCCATTCGCAACCCCTCAGAAAATGAAGCAGTCCGAGCCTGCATGCAGCAAGACCTGGACAACATGCAGGCTTGGGCTCATAAGTGGCAAGTAACATTCGCGCCAGATAAGTGCCAGGCAATGACCATCTCCAACAAGAGAGAGTCTAACCACCTCCCCTTGACATTCAACGGCATTACCATCGCCGAATCCCCCACCATCAACATCCTGGGGGTCACCATTGACCAGAAACTTAACTGGACCAGCCATATAAATACTGTGGCTACGAGAGCAGGTCAGAGGCTGGGTGTTCTGTGGCGAGTGACCCACCTCCTGACTCCCCAAAGCCTTTCCACTATCTACAAGGCACAAGTCAGGAGTGTGATGGAATACTCTCCACTTGCCTGGATGAGTGCAGCTCCAACAACACTCAAGAAGCTCGACACCATCCAAGATAAAGCAGCCCGCTTGATTGGCACCCCATCCACCACCCTAAACATTCACTCCCTTCACCACCGGCGCACTGTGGCTGCAGTGTGCACCATCCACAGGATGCACTGCAGCAACTCGCCAAGGCTTCTTCAACAGCACCTCCCAAACCCGCGACCTCTACCACCTGGAAGGACAAGGGCAGCAGGCGCATGGGAACAACACCACCTGCACGTTCCCCTCCAAGTCACACACCATCCCGACTTGGAAATATATCGCCGTTCCTTCATTGTCGCTGGGTCAAAATCCTGGAACTCCCTTCCTAACAGCATTGTTGGAGAACCGTCACCACACGGACTGCAGCGGTTCAAGAAGGCGGCTCACCACCACCTTCTCGAGGGCAATTCGGGATGGGCAATAAATGCCGGCCTTGCCAGCGACGCCCACATCCCGTGAACGAATAAAAAAAAAAATGTTATGATGCTATGATGCTATGATGCTATGAGGCTATGAGACTATGATGCTATGATACTATGATACTATGAAGTTATGATGCTATGATACTATGAGGCTATGATGCTATGATACTATGATACTATGATGTTATGAAGTTATGAGGCTATGATGCTGCAATGCTATGAGACTATGATGCTATGAAACTCTGATGTTATGAAGTTATGAGGCTATGATGTTATGATGCTATGAGGCTATGATGTTATGATGTTATGAGGCTATGATGTTATGATGCTATGATGGTATGATGCTTTGATGTTATGATGCTATGAGGCTGTGATATTATGATGTTATGATGCTGTGATGTTATGATGTTATGATGCTATAATGGGATGATGATTTGATGTTATGATGTTCTGATGCTATGAGGCAGTGATGCTATGATGTTATGAGGCTATGAATTTATGATGCTCTGATACTATGATGCTATGATGCTATGATACTATGTTATGATGTTATGATGCTATGATGATTTGATGTTATGATGCTATGATGTTATGATGCTATGAGGCTATGATGCTATGATAGTATGATACTATGATACTATGATACTATGAGGTTATGATGCTATGATGCTATGAGACTATGATACTATGAGGTTATGAAGTTATGATGTTATGATGCTATGATGCTATGAGACTATGATGCTATGAGACTATGATACTATGATGTTATGAAGTTATGATGCTATGAGACTATGATACTATGATGTTATGAAGTTATGATGCTATGATACTATGATACTATGATGTTATGATGCTATGATACTATGATGTTATGATGCTATGATGCTATGATGCTATGATGCTATGAGACTATGATGCTATGAGACTATGATGCTATGATACTATGATGTTATGATGCTATGATGCTATGAGACTATGATGCTATGATACTATGATGTTATGATGCTATGATACTATGTTATGATATGATGTTATGATGCTATGATACTATGATAGTATGATACTATGAGGCTATGATGTTATGATGCTATGAGGCTATGATGCTATGAGGCTATGATGCTATGATGTTATGATGTTATGATGCTATGAGGCTATGAGGCTATGATGCTATGATACTATGATACTATGATACTATGAAGTTATGATGCTATGATACTATGAAGTTATGATGCTATGATACTATGATGTTATGATGCTATGATGCTATGAGACTATGATGCTATGATACTATGATGTTATGATGCTATGATGCTATGAGACTATGATGCTATGATACTATGATGTTATGATGCTATGATACTATGTTATGATATGATGTTATGATGCTATGATACTATGATAGTATGATACTATGAGGCTATGATGTTATGATGCTATGAGGCTATGATGCTATGAGGCTATGATGCTATGAGGCTATGATGCTATGATGTTATGATGTTATGATGCTATGAGGCTATGAGGCTATGATGCTATGAGGCTATGATGCTATGATGTTATGATGTTATGATGCTATGAGGCTATGAGGCTATGATGTTATGATGCTATGATGCAATGATACTATGATGTTATGATGCTATGAGGCTCTGATGTTATAAGGCTATGATGTTATGATGTTATGAGGCAATGATGTTGTGATGTTATGAGGCTATGATGTTGTGATGTTATGAGGCTATGATGTTATGATGCTATGAGGCTATGATGCTATGAGGCTATGATGCTATGATGTTATGATGTTATGATGCTATGAGGCTATGAGGCTATGATGTTATGATGCTATGATGCAATGATACTATGATGTTATGATGCTATGAGGCTCTGATGTTATAAGGCTATGATGTTATGATGTTATGAGGCTATGATGTTACGATGTTATGATGCTATGATGGTATGATGTTATGATGCTATGATGGTATGATGATTTGATGTTTTGATGCTATGAGGCTATGATGCTATGATGCTATGAGACTATGATACTATGATGTTATGAAATTACGATGCTGTGATGCTGTGAATTTTTGATGCCATGAGGCTATGATGCTATGATACTATGATGCTATGATGCTATGAGGCTATGATGTTATGATGCTGTGAGGCTATGATACTATGTTATGATATGATGTTATGATGCTATGATACTATGATACTATGAGGCTATGATGTTATGATGCTATAATGGTATGATGATTTGATGTTATGATGTTATGATGCTATGATGTTATGATGCTATGATGCTATGATGTTGTGATGCTATGATGTTATGATGCTATGATGCTATGAGGCTATGATGCTATGATGTTATGAGGCTATGATGTTATGATGTTATGATGCTATAATGGTATGATGATTTGATGTTATGATGTTATGAGGTTATGATGCTATGAGGATATGATGCTATGATGCTTTGATGTTATGATGTTATGATGCTATGATGCTTTGATGCTTTGATGCTCTGAGGCTATGATGTTATGATGCTATGATGCTATGATGTTGTGATGCTATGATGCTATGATGTTATGAGGCTATGATGCTATGATGTTATGATGCTGTGATATTATGATGTTATGAGGCTATGATGTTATGATGCTATGAGGATATGATGTTATGATGCTATGATGCTTTGATGTTATGATGCCATGAGGCTATGATGTTATGAGGCTATGATGCTATGATGTTATGATGCTATGAGGCTATGATGTTATGATGCTATGAGGCTATGATGTTATGATGTTATGAGGCTGTGATGTTATGATGTTATGAGGCTATGATGCTATGAGGATATGATGCTATGATGCTTTGATGTTATGATGTTATGATGCTATGATGCTTTGATGTTATGATGCTATGAGGCTGTGATATTATGATGTTATGATGCTATGACGTTATGATGCTATGAGGCTATGATGTTATGAGGCTATGATGCTATGATGCTATGATGCTATCAGGATATGGTGCTATGAGGCTATGATGTTATGATGTTATGATGCTATGAGGCTATGATGCTATGATGTTATGATGCTATGAGGCTATGATGTTATGAAGTTATGATGTTATGATGCTGTGATGTTATGATGTTATGAGGCTATGATGTTATGGTGTTATGATGCTATGAGGATATGATGCTATGATGCTTTGATGTTATGATGTTATGATGCTATGATGCTTTGATGTTATGATGCTATGAGGCTGTGATATTATGATGTTATGATGCTGTGATGTTATGATGTTATGATGCTATGACGTTATGATGCTATGAGGATATGATGTTATGAGGCTATGATGCTATGAGGCTATGATGTTATGAGGCTATGATGCTATGATGCTATGATGTTATGATGCTATGAGGCTATGATGTTTTGATGCTATGATGCTATGATGTTATGAGGCTATGATGTTATGATGCTATGATGTTATGATGTTATGATGCTATAATGGGATGATGATTTGATGTTATGATGTTCTGATGCTATGAGGCAGTGATGCTATGATGTTATGAGGCTATGAATTTATGATGCTCTGATACTATGATGCTATGATGCTATGATACTATGTTATGATGTTATGATGCTATGATGATTTGATGTTATGATGCTATGAGGCTATGATGTTATGAGGCTATGATGTTATGATTTTATGATGGTATGATGTTATGATGTTATGAGGCTATGATGTTATGAGGCTTTGATGTTATGATGCTATGATGCTATGAGGTTATGATGTTATGATGCTATGATGTTCTGATGCTATGAGGCTATGATGCTATGATAGTATGATACTATGATACTATGATACTATGATGTTATGAAGTTATGAGGCTATTATGTTTTGTTGCTATGATGCTATGATGTTATGAGGCTATGATGTTATGATGCTATGATGTTATGATGTTATGATGCTATAATGGGATGATGATTTGATGTTATGATGTTCTGATGCTATGAGGCAGTGATGCTATGATGTTATGAGGCTATGATGTTATGAGGCTATGATGTTATGATGCTTTGATGTTATGATGTTATGATGCTGTGATGCTTTGATGTTATGATGCTATGAGGCTGTGATATTATGATGTTATGATGCTGTGATGTTATGATGTTATGATGCTATGATGTTATGATGCTATGAGGCTATGATGTTATGAGGCTATGATGCTATGATGCTATGAGGCTATGATGCTATGATGCTATGATGTTATGATGCTATGAGGCTATGATGTTATGAGGCTATGATGTTATGATGCTATGAAGTTATGATGTTATGATGCTATAATGGGATGATGATTTGATGTTATGATCTGATGCTATGAGGCAGTGATGCTATGATGTTATGAGGCTATGAATTTATGATGCTCTGATACTATGATGCTATGATGCTATGATACTATGTTATGATGTTATGATGCTATGATGATTTGATGTTATGATGCTATGAGGCTATGATGTTATGATGTTATGATGGTATGATGCTATGATGTTATGATACTATGTTATGATGTTATGATGCTATGATGATTTGATGTTATGATGCTATGAGGCTATGATGTTATGATGTTATGATGGTATGATGCTATGATATGATATTATGAGGCTATGATGTTATGAGGCTTTGATGTTATGATGTTATGGTGCTATGATACTATGAGGTTATGATGTTATGATGTTATGATGCTATGAGGCTATGATGCTATGATAGTATGATACTATGATACTATGATACTATGATGTTATGAAGTTATGATGCTATGATACTATGAGGTTTTGATGCTATGATGCTATGAGACTATGATACTATGATGTTATGAAGTTATGATGTTATGATGCTATGATGCTATGAACTATGATGCTGTGAGACTATGATACTGTGATGTTATGAAGTTATGATGCTATGATACTATGATACTATGATGTTATGATGCTATGATGCTATGAGACTATGATGCTATGAGACTATGATGCTATGATACTATGATACTATGAAGTTATGATGCTATGATACTATGAAGTTATGATGCTATGATACTGTGATGTTATGATGCTATGATGCTATGATGCTATGATGTTATGATGTTATGATGCTATAATGGGATGATGATTTGATGTTATGATGTTCTGATGCTATGAGGCAGTGATGCTATGATGTTATGAGGCTATGATGTTATGAGGCTATGATGTTATGAGGCTATGATGTTATGATGTTATGATGGTATGATGCTATGATGTTATGATGTTATGATGCTGTGATGCTTTGATGTTATGATGTTATGATGCTATGATGCTTTGATGTTATGATGCTGTGAGGCTGTGATATTATGATGTTATGATGCTGTGATGTTATGATGTTATGATGCTATGACGTTATGATGCTATGAGGCTATGATGTTATGAGGCTATGATGCTATGATGCTATGAGGCTATGATGTTATGAGGCTATGATGCTATGATGTTATGATGCTATGAGGCTATGATGTTTTGATGCTATGATGCTATGATGTTATGAGGCTATGATGTTATGATGTTATGATGCTATGAAGTTATGATGTTATGATGCTATAATGGGATGATGATTTGATGTTATGATGTTCTGATGCTATGAGGCAGTGATGCTATGATGTTATGAGGCTATGAATTTATGATGCTCTGATACTATGATGCTATGATGCTATGATGATTTGATGTTATGATGCTGTGAGGCTATGATGTTATGAGGCTATGATGTTATGATGTTATGATGGTATGATGGTATGATGCTATGATGTTATGATATTATGAGGCTATGATGTTATGAGGCTTTGATGTTATGATGTTATGGTGCTATGATGGTATGATGATTTGATGTTATGATGCTATGATGCTATGATGCTATGAGGCTATGATGTTATGATGCTATGATGTTCTGATGCTATGAGGTTATGATGTTATGATGTTATGATGCTATGAGGCTATGATGCTATGATAGTATGAAACTATGATACTATGATACTATGATGTTATGAAGTTATGATGCTATGATACTATGAGGTTTTGATGCTATGATGCTATGAGACTATGATACTATGATGTTATGAAGTTATGATGTTATGATGCTATGATGCTATGAACTATGATGCTATGAGACTATGATACTATGATGTTATGAAGTTATGATGCTATGATACTATGATACTATGATGTTATGATGCTATGATGCTATGAGACTATGATGCTATGATACTATGATGCTATGATACTATGAAGTTATGATGCTATGATACTATGAAGTTATGATGCTATGATACTATGATGTTATGATGCTATGATGCTATGAGACTATGATGCTATGATGCTGTGATACTATGATACTATGATGTTATGAAGTTATGATGCTATGATACTGTGATGTTATGATGCTATGATGCTATGAGACTATGATGTTATGATACTATGATGTTATGATGCTATGAGGCTATGATGTTATGATGCTATGATACTATGTTATGATATGATGTTATGATGCTATGATACTATGATACTATGAGGCTATGATGTTATGATGCTATGAGGCTATGATGCTATGAGGCTATGATGCTATGAGGCTATGATGCTATGATGTTATGATGTTATGATGCTATGAGGCTATGAGGCTATGATGTTATGATGCTATGATGCAATGATACTATGATGTTATGAAATTACGATGCTGTGATGCTGTGAATTTATGATGCCATGAGGCTATGATGCTATGATACTATGATGTTATGATGCTATGATGCTATGAGGCTATGATGTTATGATGCTGTGAGGCTATGATACTATGTTATGATATGATGTTATGATGCTATGATACTATGATACTATGAGGCTATGATGTTATGATGTTATGATGTTATGATGCTATGATGCTATGATGCTATAATGTTATGATGCTATGAGGCTATGATGCTATGATGTTATGATGTTATGATGCTATAATGGTATGATGATTTGATGTTATGATGTTATGATGCTTTGATGTTATGATGCTATGATGCTATGATGTTATGATGCTATGAGGTTATTATGTTATGATGCTATGATGCTATGCTGCTATGATGTTATGATGCTATGAGGCTACGATGTTATGATATGATGCTATGATGTTTTGATGCTATGATGCTATGATGCTGTGATGTTATGATATTATTATGCTATGATGCTATGAGGCTGTGATGCTGTGATGTTATGATGTTATGATGCTATGAGTCTATGATGTTATGATATGATGCTCTGAGGCTATGATGTTATGATGCTATGAGGCTATGATGCAATGATACTATGATGTTATGATGCTATGATTCTATGATGTTATGATGTTATGATGCCATGATGGTATGATGATTTGATGTTATGATGCTATGAGGCTATGATGTTATGATGCTATGATGCTATGAGGCTGTGATGCTATGAGGCGATGATGCTCTGTTATGATATGATGTTATGATGCTCTGATGCTATGTTATGATATGATGTTATGATGCTATGATGCTATGATACTATGATGTTATGATGTTATGATGCTATGATGCTATGATACTATGATACTATGATGCTATGAGGCTATGATGCTATGATGTTATGAGGCTGTGATGTTTTGATGGTATGATGCTATGAGGCTATGATGCTATGATGTTATGATGCTCTGATGTTATGATGTTATGATACTATGAGGCTGTAATGTTGTGATGATATGATGTTATGATGCTATGATGTTATGATGCTATGATGCTTTGATGTTATGATGCTATGAGGCTATGATGCTTTGATGCTATGATACTATGTTATGATATGATGTTATGATGCTATGATACTCTGATACTATGATGTTATGATGCTATGATGTTATGATGCTATGATGTTATGATGTTATGAGACTATGATGCTATGATACTTTGATACTATGTTATGATATGATGTTATGATGCTATGATACTATGATACTGTGATGTTATGATGCTATGATGTTATGATGCTATGAGGCTATGATGCTGTGATGTTATGATGTTATGAGTCTATGATGTTATGATGGTATGATGCTATGATGCTATGATGCTATGATGGTATGATGATTTGATGTTATGATGCTATGATACTATGTTATGATATGATGTTATGATGCTCTGATGGTATGATGGTATGATGCTATGATGGTATGATGCTGTGATGTTATGATGCTATGAGGCTATGAGGCTTTGATGTTATGATGCTATGATGTTGTGAGGCTATGATGCTATGATGCAATTAGGGATGGGCAATAAATGCCGGCCTCGCCACCGACGCCCACATCCCATGAACGAATTAAAAAAAACATTTTTCTCTGAGCAGTCCAACAGATCTTGAATCCAAGCAAGCTGGAAATCTCTTCAATTTTGCCATCTGAAATGAAATCTCAATGCCACACAATGTGTTACGTCGAGTTACATGAAACTACAGCACCAGAAACGGGATATTCGGCCCATCTGGTCTGTGCCAGCATTTATGCTCCACACGAGCCTCCTTCCTCCCTACTTCATCTAACCCTATCAGCATGCCCTTATATTCCTATCTCCGTCATGTTCTTATCTAGTTTCCCTTTAAATGTATCTATGCTATTTGCCTCAACTACGTCATGTGGTCGCAGGTTCCACTTTCTAACCACTCTTTGGGTAAAGAAGTTTCTCCTGAACTCCCTATTGGATTTATTAGCGACTATTTTATATTTATGACCTCTAGTTTTGGACTCGCCAAAAGTGGAATCATTTTCTCTTCATCTACCCTATCAAAACCTTTCATTATCTAAAATACCTCTATAAGCTCACTCCTCAATCTTCTCTTTTCTAGAGAAAAGAGCCCCAGCCTGCTCAGATAAGTATATCCTCTCAGTTCTGGTATCATCCTTGTGAATCTTTTTTGCAACTTCTCCAATGCCTCTATATCCTTTCTATAATATGGAAAACAGAACTGTGCACAGTACTCCAGGTAGTCTAACCAAGATTCTGTACAAGTTTAACATAACTGCTTTGCTTTTCAATTCTATCCTTCTGGAAATGAACCCTAGTGCTTGATTTGCCTTTTTTATGGCCTTATTAACCTGCATTGCTACTTTTAGTGATTTGTGTATCTATACGCCTAGATCCCTTTGCTCCTCTATCACATTAAGACTTTATTATCCAAATAGTATGTGGCCTCATTATTCTTTCTACCAGAATACGCCACCTCACGCTTATCTGTATTGAAATTCATTTGCCAATTACACACCCATTCTTTTTTTATTTGTTCATGGGATGTGGGCGTTGCTGGCGAGGCCGGCATTTATTGCCCATCCCTAATTGCCCTTGAGAAGGTGGTGGTGAGCCGCCTTCTTGAACCGCTGCAGTCCGTGTGGTGACGGTTCTCCCACAGTGCTGTTCGGAAGGGAGTTCCAGGATTTTGACCCAGCGACGATGAAGGAACGGCGATATATTTCCAAGTCGGGATGGTGTGTGACTTGGAGGGGAACGTGCAGGTGGTGTTGTTCCCATGTGCCTGCTGCTCTTGTCCTTCTAGGTGGTTGAGGTCGCGGGTTTGGGAGGTGCTGTCGAAGAAGCCTTGGCGAGTTGCTGCAGTGCATCCTGTGGATGGTACACACTGCAGCCACTGTGCACCGGTGGTGAAGGGAGTGAATGTTTAGGGTGGTGGATGGGGTGCCAATCAAGCGGGCTGCATTGTCCTGGATGGTGTTGAGCTTCTTGAGTGTTGTTGGAGCTGCACTCATCCAAGCAAGTGGAGAATATTCCATCACACTCCTGACTTGTGCCTTGTCGATGGTGGAAAGGCTTTGGGGAGTCAGGAAGTGAGTCACTCGCCGCAGAATACCCAGCCTCTGACCTGCTCTTGTAGCCACAGTATTTAAATGGCGGGTCCAGTTAAGTTTCTGGTCAATGGTGACCCCCAGGACGTTGATGGTGGGGGATTCGGCGATGGTAATGCCGTTGAATGTGAAGGGGAGATGGTTAGACTCTGTCTTGTTGGAGATGGTCATTACCTGGCACATATCTGGCGCGAATGTTACTTGCCACTTGTGAGCCCAAGCCTGGATGTTGTCCAGGTCTTGCTGCATGCGGGCTCGGACTGCTTCATTATTTGAGGGGTTGCGAATGGAACTGAACACTGTGCAATCATCAGCGAACATCCCCATTTCTGACCTTATGATGGAGGGAAGGTCATTGATGAAGCAGCTGAAGACGGCTGGGCCCAGGAGACTGCCCTGAGGAACTCCTGCAGCAATGCCCAGGGGCTGAGATGATTGGCCTCCAACAACCACTACCATCTTCCTTTGTGCTAGGTATGACTCCAGCCACTGGAGAGTTTTCCCCCTGATTCCCATTGACTTCAATTTTACTTGGGCTCTTTGGTGCCAAACTCGGTCAAATGCTGCCTTGATGTCAAGGGCAGTCACTCTCACCTCACCTCTGCAATTCAGCTCTTTTGTCCACGTTTGGACCAAGGCTGTAATGAGGTCTGGAGCCGAGTGGTCCTGGCGGAACCCAAACTGAGCATCGATGAGCAGGTTATTGGTGAGTCAGTGCCGCTTGATAGCACTGTCGATGACACCTTCCATCACTTTGCTGATGATTCAGAGTAGACTGATGGGGCAGTAATTGGCTGGATTGGATTTGTCCTGCAAGTTTATTAATGTCCTCTTGCATTTTGACACATTCTTCCTTTGTGTTAACTACACCCCCCAATTTGGTCTCGTCCCCAAATTTTGAAATTGTACTGCTGGTTCCTGAGTCCAAATCGTTAATATAAATTGTGAACAATAGTGGTCCCAGCACCAATCCCTGTGGAACACCATATCCCACCTTATGCCAATCTGAGTAGCTACCCTACTCCCTGTTTTCTGTTTTGTAGCTAACTTGCTATCCATTCTGCTACCTGTCCCCTGACTCCACACGCTCTGACCTTAGTCATGAGTTTACAATGCGGTACCTTATCGAAGACCTTTTGAAAATCTAAAATATATTACATCTACTACATTACCCTTGTCTACTCTTTCTGTTTCTTCTTCAAAGAATTCAATAAGGTTATTCAAGCATGAAATCCATGCTGACTATTTTTTATTATATTTTCTTTCTCTAGATGATTTTCTATTCCATCTTTGAGTAAAGATTCCATTATCTTTCCTACCACTGCGCTAATTTTTCTACCACCAGGTAAATTGGAAGCAAAGATTGGCAGGTAAAACTGCAATTGAACAGTGCGAGGCCTTTAAGGAGGAGCTGGTTCGGGTACAGTCTGGGCACATTCCCACAAAGCAGAAAGGTAGGGCAACTAAAGCCAGAGCTCCCTGGATGACAAAGGAGATAGTGAGTAAGATGAAATGGAAAAAAGGGGCGTATGACAGATGTAAGGTTGATAACACAAGTGAGAACCAGCCAGAATATACGAAGATAAGAGGGGAAGTGAAAAAGGAAATAAGAGGGGCAAAGAGAGAGTCTGAGAATAGATTGGCGGCCAACATAAAAGGAAGCCAAAAGTCTTTTACGGGCACGAAAACAATAAACGGGTAGTAAGAGGAGGGGTGGGGCTGATTAGGGACAATAAAGGAGATCTCATGGAGGCAGAGGGGATGGCTGAGGTACTAAATGATTACTTTGAATCTCTCTTTACCAAGGAAGAAGATGCTGCCAGCGTCTCAGTGAAGGAAGATATCGTTGAGATACTGGATGGGCTAAAAATTGATAAAGAAGAAGTACTTGAAAGGCCAGCTGTACTTAAAGTAGATAAGTCACCTGGTCCAGATGGGATGCATCCTCGGCTCCTGAAGGAAGTAAGGGTGGAAATTACAGAGGTACTGGCCATAATCTTTCAAACATCCGTGCCAGAGGACTGGAGAATTGCAAATGTTACACCCTTGTTCAAAAAAGTGTGTAAGGATAAACCCAGCAACTCTTGGCCAGTCAGTTTAAACGTCAGTGGTGGGGAAACTTTTAGAAACGATAATCCGGGACGGAATTAACAGTCACTTGGACGAGGGTAGATGGATTTGTTAAAGGCAAATCATGTTTAACTAACTTGATGGAGTTTTTTGATGAGGTAACAGAGAGGGTCGATGAGGGCAATGCAGTTGATGTGGTGTATATGGATTTTCAAAAATTCCATTGATAATGGATGAAGTGCCGCATGCTGCAGACTTCTCATCAAGATTGCGGCCCATGGAACAAAGGGGGCAGTATCAACATGGATACAGAATTGGCTAAGGGACAGGAAACAGAGAGTAGTGGTGAACGGTTGTTTTTCGGAATGGAGGGAGACGTTCCCCGTGGGTCAATGCTGGGACCGCTGCTTTTCTTGATATATATTAATGACTTGGACTTGAGTGTACAGGGCACAATTTCAAAATTTGCAGATGACACAAAACTTGGAAGTGTCGTAAACAGTGAGGAGGATAATGATAGACTTCAAGAGGATATAGACAGGCTGTTGGCATGGGCAGACATGTGGCAGATGAAATTGAATGCAGAAAAATGTGAAGTGATACATTTTGGTAGGAAAATTGAGGAGAGGCAATATAAACTAGAGGGTACAACTCTAAAAGGGGTAGAGGAACAGAGCGATCTGGGTGTATATGTGCACAAATTGTTGAAAGTGGCAGGGCAAGTTGAGAAAGTAGTTAAAAAAGCATACGGGATCCTGGGCTTTATAAATAGAGGCATAGAGTACAATAGTATGGAAGTCATGATGAACCTTTATAAAATATTGGTTCGGCCACAACTGAAGTGTTGTGTCCAGTTCTGGGCACTGCACTTTAGGAAAGATGTGAAGGCCTTATAAAGAGTGCAGAAGGGATTTACTTGAATTCCAGGAATGAGGGACTTTAGTTACTTGGATAGACTGGAAAAGCTGGGGTTGTTCTCCTTGGAACAGAGACGATTGTGAGGAGATTTGATAGAGGTATTCAAAATCATGAAGGGTCGAGACAGAGTAGATACAGAGAAACTGTTCCGATTGGCGAAAGGGTCAAGGACCAGAGGACATAGATTTAAGGTGATTGGCAAAAGAAACAAAGGTGACATGAGGAAAAACTCTTTTTCACAGCGAGTGGTTAGGATCTGGAATGCACTGCCCGAGGGGGTAGTGGAGGCAGATTCAATCACGGCCTTCAAAATGGAACTGGATAAGTACTTGAAAGGAAAAAATTTGCGTGTCTGCAGGGAAAGGGCTGGGGATTGGGACTAGCTGGATTGCTCATGCATGGAGCCGGCATGGACTCGATGGGCTGAATGGCCTCCTTTCATGCTGTAACCTTTCTATGATTCTATGAATTAAGCTAACTGGTGTATAATTCCATGGACTTGTTCTATCTCCTTTTTTATATATTGGAATAGCATTAGCTGTCCACCAGTCTTCTGTCACTATTCCCTTTTCGAATGGATTTTGATATATCTGTAATAGTGCCTCTGCTATCTTGTCCCTAACTTATTTTAATATGCGCTGATGCAATCCATCCAGACCAGGGGTTTTATCCTCTCTAAGTTTGATTAGTTTATCAATTATCTCCCCCCTTTCTATCTTAAATGTTTTCATGTTTTTTTGATCTCTTCTAGTGTCATGCCCACCTTGTTAGTCTCCCTGGTAAATGCAGAGGCAAAGTAACCATTCAATATTTCTGCTGTTTCACTGTCGTTACCTGTGAGTTTGTCTTGTGCATCCATTAGTGGCCTTATTTATGTGTCTGTAGAATACTTTACTATTTCTTTTTATATTCCTTGATAAATTTAATTTCATAGTTCCTCTTTGCTTTCCTTATTTTTTTTTACTTCTTTCTTAGTCTCTTTGAATTCCCTTTTGTCATCCTCCTTTATTGTCCATGTACTTAGAGTATGCCTTTTTCTTTAGTTTCAATTTTACCCTTATCTCTTTATTCATCCATGGTGTTTCATTATTAGCTAGTTTGTTTGCGCTTTTTAGAGGAATTTTTCTTCTGCTGATCACCATTTTAAATATTTCCCACTGCTGTTCTATCCCTTTGTCAGTCAATTTTTTTTCCAGTTTACCTTCCCTAGTTCCATTCTCATCCCTGAAAATTACTTGTTTTCCAATCTATTTCTTTTGTCTTACTTGTGTCTTTCTCAATCATTATTTTAAACCTTATTATGTTATGATCGCTATTGCCTAGATGTTCCCCTGCATTTGTTTCTCTTATCTGCTCTGGTTCATTTCCCATTAGTAGATCCAGCAGTGATTCCTCTCTTGTTGGGCTTCTCACTTACTGGGTAAGAAAAAAATGCTGTACACAGTATACAAACTCTTTTCCTTTTTCCCCTTTCCCCACCTTTTCTTGCCACTTTATTTGGGGGTAGTTGAAATCTCCCATGATTATTATTCAATGCTTTTTTTTCCAATTTCATAGATTTTTCTACATATTTCATCCTCCACTTCCCTTCCCCTTTTAGGTGATCTGTAGAATATACCTAGTAATGTGATTGATCCCTTCTTATCCTTTGTCTCAATCCATATGGATTCTGTTTCTATCTTAATGTTACTTATGTCCCTTTTTTCTATTGCCATTATGTTGTCTCTAATTAGTACAGCTACCCCACACCCCACTTCTTCCTTCCCTATCCTTTCTAAATATGTTATATCCCACAATATTTAACTGCCAGTCTTGTTCCTTATGTAGCCATATTTCAGTTAACCCTACCACATCTGGCTCCTCACTCTGAATTAGTGCCTCCAGTTCCCCCTGTGTACAGATATATTTGTATATCTACTGGTTATGTGCAATACTGATCATAACACTGTGTTGTTCAGTATGCATATTGCTGCTCAAATTATGCTAGTATAAATAAAAAATGAGTTTGCCTTGAGTTTCATAACATTATATTTATGTTCTAATGAATTTTAGATTATTTTACATTAATTTTAATGAAAACCTAATGATTTCTATGAATTTTAAATGAATTTTAGTGATTTCCATTAATTACAATGGCCTTG
The DNA here is from genome assembly GCF_035084215.1 of Heptranchias perlo. Lineage (NCBI taxonomy): Eukaryota > Metazoa > Chordata > Chondrichthyes > Hexanchiformes > Hexanchidae > Heptranchias > Heptranchias perlo. The sequence continues at coordinate 100,294,400 of NC_090327.1, forward strand.
AAATGATGCTGTGGAATATTAGTGCAAAAATACTTAACACATTTCCCACACTATTTTAATTAAGTTCTAACCCATTATTTTCACCTGTTCATGTTAGTATTCTGGACCATCATTTTAAAGCCACTGAATTTCGCATGGCCTTTCAAACATCACAGGTTCCAATCAGTTTGTGTAAAACATAAAGCTTTAAACATAGGTTTAATAAAAAAAACTCACCAGAATCACTGGAATCAGACACTGTTATAACAGATCAGAGTTCTGTCCTATTCCAGATCATCAGAAACTCTATATTATTCATCTTTGTGAGAAATTACAGCTTACCAGTACCTTAACAGTTTTAAATTGTCCTCTGTGGCTGCTGTTGGGAGAATTGCCTGTGCTTCTCTGTAGGGAAGTAAGTGTGAAGTACATGTCCAATTGTCTAGGTTATGACCACAGCACCCTGATTCAATAATACTCAAACACAGTAACTTTGGGTTTCTTTTCTTCCCTGAAGTCTTAATTATATTTAGGAAGTATGGCTGGCTGTGAACTAACAATGTGAAATAGAATAGAACAGAAAATGCTAGAAATCAGTCAGCATCTGAGAAGAGGATAGAATGGGTGCATTCTCATGCTATTTACAAGTTTGTTTTATTCGTTCATGGGATGTGGCCGTCACTGGCAAGGCCAGCATTTATTGCCCATCCCTAATTGCCCTTGAGAAGGTGGTGGTGAGCCGCCTTCTTGAACCGCTGCAGTCCGTGTGGTGAAGATTCTCCCACAGTGCTGTTCGGAAGGGAGTTCCAGGATTTTGACCCAGCTACGATGAAGGAACAGCGATCTATGTCCAAGTCGGGATGGCATGTGTCTTGAGGGGAACGTGCAGGTGGTGTTGTTCCCATGTGCCTGCTGCCCTTGTCCTTCTAGGTGGTAGAGGTCGCGGATTTGGGAGGTGCTGTCGAAGAAGCCTTGGCGTGTTGCTGCAGTGCATCCTGTAGATGGTACACACTGCAGCCACGGTGTGCCGGTGGTGAAGGGAGTGAATGTATAGGGTGGAGGATGGGGTGCCAATCAAGCGGGCTGCTTTGTCCTGGATGGTGTCGAGCTTCTTGAGTGTTGTTGGAGCTGCACTCATCCAGGCAAGTGCACAGTATTCCATCGCACTCCTGACTTGTGCCTTGTCGATGATGGAAAGGCTTTGGGGAGCCAGGAGGTGAGTCACTCGCACAGAATACCCAGCCTCTGACTTGCTCTTGTAGCCACAGTATTTATATGGCTGGTCCAGTTAAGTTTCGGGCCAATGGTGACCCCCAGGATGTTGATGGTGGGGGATTCAGCGATGGTAATGCCGTTGAATGTCAAGGGGAGGTGGTTAGACTCTCTTGTTGGAGATGGTTATTGCCTGGCACTTGTGTAGTGCGAATGTTACTTGCCACTTATCAGCCCAAGCCTGGATGTTGTCCAGGTCTTGCTGCATGCGGGCTCGGACTGCTTCATTATCTGAGGGGTTGTGAATGGAACTGAACACTGTGCAATCATCAGCGAACATCCCTATTTCTGAACTTATGATGGAGGGAAGGTCATTGATGAAGCAGCTGAAGATGGTTGGGCCTAGGGCACTGCCCTGAGGAACTCCTACAGCAATGTCCTGGGGCTGAGATTATTGGCTTCCAACAACCACTACCATCTTCCTTTGTACTAGGTATGACTCCAGCCACTGGAGAGTTTTCCCCCTGATTTCCATTGACTTCAATTTTACTAGGGCTCCTTGGTGCCACACTCGGTCAAATGCTGCCTTGATGTCAAGGGCAGTCACTCTCACCTCACCTCACCTCTGGAATTCAGCTCTTTTGTCCATGTTTGGACCAAGGCTGTAATGAGGTCTGGAGCCGAGTGGTCCTGGTGGAACACAAGCTGAGCATTGGTGAGCAGGTTATTGGTGAGTAAGTGCCGCTTGATAGCACTGTCGACGACACCTTCCATCACTTTGCTGATTGAGAGTAGACTGATGCGACGGTAATTAGCCAGATTGGATTTGTCCTGCTTTTTGTGGACAGGATATACCTGGGCAATTTTCCACATTGTCGGGTAGATGCCAGTGTTGTAGCTGTACTGGAACAGTTTGGCTAGAGGCGTGGCTAGTTCTGGAGCACAAGTCTTCAGCACTACAGCCGGGATGTTGCCAGGGCCCATAGCCTTTGCTGTATCCAGTGCACTCAGCCGTTTCTTGATATCACGTGGAGTGAATCGAATTGGCTGAAGACTGGCTTCTGTGATGGTGGGGATATAGGGAGGAGGCCGAGATGGATCATCCACTCGGCACTTCTGGCTGAAGATGTTTGCAAATGCTTCAGCCTTGTCTTTTGCACTCATATGCTGCACTCTGCCATCATTGAGGATGGGGATGTTCACAGAGCCTCCTCCTCCTGTTAGTTGTTTAGTTGTCCACCACCATTCTCAACTGGATGTGGCAGGACTGCAGAGCTTTGATCTGATCCGTTGGTTGTGGAATCGCTTAGCTCTGTCTATAGCATGTCGCTTCTGCTGTTTAGCATGCATGTAGTCCTGAGTTGTAGGTTCACCTGGTGCTGCTTCTGGCATGCTCTTCTCCACTCCTCATTGAACCAGGGTTGATCCCCTGGCTTGTTGGTAATGGTAGAGTGAGGAATATGCTGGGCCATGTGCTGGAATACAATTCTGCTGCTGCTGATGGCCCAGAGCATCTCATGGATGCCCAGTTTTGAGCTGCTAGATCTGTTGTGAATCTATTCCATTTAGCACGGTGGTAGTGCCACACAACACATTGGATGGTGTCCTCAATGCGAAGACGGGACTTTGTCTCCACAAGGACTGGTCGGTGGTCACTCCTCCCAATACTGTCATGGACAGATGCATCTGCGACAAGTAGATTAGTGAGGACGAGGTCAAGTAGTTTTTTCCCCCTCGTGTTGGTTCGCTCACCACCTGCTGCAGGCCCATTCTGGCAGCTATGTCCTTCAGGGCTCGGTCAGTAGTGGTGCTACTGAGCCACTCTCGGTGATGGACGTTGAAGTCCCTCACCTAGAGTACTTTCTGTGCCTTTGCTACCCTCAGTCATGAAGGAGGACTGATTCATCAGCTGACGGAGGGCGGTAGGTGGTAATCAGCAGAAGGTTTCCTTGCTCATGTTTGACCTGATGCCATGAGATTTCATGGGGTCCAGAGTCAATGGTGAGGACTCACAGGGCCACTCCCTCCTGACTGTATACCACTGTACCGCCACCTCTGGTATGGTGATGGAAGATCCTGAAAGATATGATTCTGTGAGTATGGCTATGTCAGGCTGTTGCTTGACTAGTCTGTGGGACAGCTCTCCGAATTTTGGCACAAATCCCCAGATGTTAGTGAGGAGGACTTTTCAGGGTTGACTGGGCTTGGTTTGCCTTTGTCCAGTGCCTTATGGTCCGTCCGGTTTTATTCTTATTGTGACTTTCTGTAGCGAGACTGTACAACTGAGTGGCTTGCTAGGCCATTTCAGAGGGCGATTAAGAATCAACCACATTGCTGTGGGTCTGGAGCCACATATAGGCCAGACCGCGTAAGGATGGCAGGTTTTCTTCGCTAAAGGACATTAGTGAACTAGATGTGTTTTTACGACAATCCGGTAGTTTCATGGCCACCATTACTGATACTAGTTGCTTTTTTAAATTTAATTCATTGAATTTAAATTCCCCAGCTGCCTTGGCGGGATTTGAACTCATGACTCTGAATTACTAGTCTAGTAACATAACCACTATGCCACGATACCCTTTTTGAAGTATATTAGAGACAGGTAGTCTGCACCAACCAGACCAGGTTGATCGAGAAATTAATCAGATAAGATATACAGAACAAGCAACTGGGCTTTCAAACTCCTGCTGATGTGGATGATATCGTTTAAAAGCTTTAGCACCAGGTCACTTCCAGTGAAATTACAGCAATGGCCAAGAGCAGCTCTGAGGAAATTCTGGGCCCAGATTATTAATGGCCTATACCTGTATGGTTTTGAGCTTTGAAATCTATTTTGATTGACAGCTTTGTTCAATTGTGAATGACATCTGTCCATCTTCTCTTGCAGCAGCCTGGATCAAAGTGACAGGCTTCATATGTTCTTCCTTTTTGCTGTACCATTATATGGGCCTGAGACCATAGGGATTCCATGGAGTGTCTTTCTCATGTTAAAGCTTTTCACTATGAACACATGACCCAAGCTACAAAAGTTAATGTAAATAACTACAAAGTTTGAGATTTTCATTGCTTTGGATCTGTTTTGAAGTATTGGTGAGAAATCAAGTATTCCATCATTGTATTGGATACTTCAGGGCGAGCGAAAGGAAGTTTTTTCAATGCACAGGGAGTTGTAATTGTGGGAGTTAGCAGAAAGGAGTTAGAGAACTTCCATTGCAGTTTCTGTAAATTGTTCTTGGGAGGTTTGTCTTTGGGGGTATCTTTAATCTAACTCGCCCGGTGAGAAACTGAAACTATCAGATCGGCTGCCCATTTTACCAGGTATCCGATTTTACCATTCATTGACTTCAGTGGAAAGTAAAATTGGAAGGCGTAAGTAAAATCAGATTGCATCAGTTTCCCACCGGGCAAGTTAGGTTAAAATCACCCCCCATTTGTCTTTTCCCCTTTGAACAGGAGTTTGAAGATATACATACCACCCTTACTGCGCTGAAATGGTTCGACAAAGAGAAAACTATAACTACGCCGAAGACACCTGAGAAAGGAATATGACTTTAGTGCAATGAGTGTGGAATATGCCTTCAAAATCTCTTTGGAGATACAAGGTATTGAAAGGAGGCATTATAATCTGTTTATTTGTCCTAAATGCATTGAAGTTACTTGCCTGGCACTGAACATTTGTAAACATTTGAGGGCTGATTTTCATCTTCACCGCCAGGTGGGAACAGGGCAGTAGCGCAATGAAAATCATGGTGCAGCACTTACACCATCTTCCACTGCTGCTCTGGCGGATGCTGTTTTGGTAGGGGCCTTGAAGTGGAGGCCCAGGGCCATCGGAAAAAGGTGGGGGGCTCATCGGCCCATGTAAACTGGGGTCCTATCATGTCAATATTGAAGTATTGAAGTACAAATTGGCAGAGCATGCACTGCACACATTCTGCCCATTAGTACTTGGCACTGAGCAGCCTAACTAGCAGTCCTCCTGGCCCCACAAAAATCAACCCCCACCCACTCAATGCCCAATGCTTTGCAGCCATTCCATGGGCTTGCCTCCCCCCCTTTTATTTACCGTAACCAGCTTGGCTCTGCATAGGTGTCGCTGGATTTCCACCCCTTCAGATCGGCAAGCTGGCGATAAGTGCTCGTTTAGTGTTGGCAGCTTGGTGATACATGTAAATGAGGCCCAATCACCAAAATCGATGCCTCGATGCCCCTCCCACTGCCCAATCTGTACCCAAATCGACCTCCAAGACAACAATAAGTTTCAGAGTAAGTTTTCTTGTAAGTCACTTTCTCTTTAGATATTTCCCCATATCGATTCTTTGTATTAAGTGAATTGGACAGTTCCAGACTGCCAAGGATATTTCTCATCTTAGCAGCAGCTTGCTGGATATATCCACCTCTTACCCTCCAACACCTATTCAGCTAGCTAGAAGGTATGGGTTCAAGCCGCATTCCAGAGACTTGAGCACATGGTGCAGGGGGTGGCTGTGAATATGGGTAGGAGAGTTTATATGGAGGAGAGGTTTAGAGAGGACAGGAGGGCAGTGACATCAGAGGAAAAAGGGCAAGTTGAGTTGAGATGGAGATTGAAATCACCAAGGATGCAGAGTTGCTCAGTGCAGAGACTGAGGCCAATAGGGATTTAAATCCTCTGTAAAAGATTCACACTATCCTCAATCCCTAATCCCCTCACTATTTCAGAGTTATTGCAAATTTAACAGCCTACAAGTGGTTTCTGCATCTAGTTAATTATGCAGCTGAGAAATAACAACGGGTAGAGTTGAGGTAGAAGATCAGCCATGATCTTATTGAATGGCGGAGCAGGCTTGAGGGGCCGTAAGGACTACTCTTGCTCCTATTTCTTATGTTCATATGGGTACAAGCACTGGCCCACTGGCCCACATGGTACTGCACTCAGAACTTCTCTCCAGCCTGACATTGCACCTCTAACAAGAACATTCTGCTTCCTACTTCCAGAAAAATTCTTATCCAGACCCCATATTCTACCCCGGATTCTCAAGGTTTTTTTAATCTCATGGGACCTTGCCAAAGGCTTTCTGAAAGTTTAAATTATAGCACAGGTGTTATGCACATGCCAGTCAAACACAGAAATCCAGAACTTGCCCTTTCTGGTTCAGCGGTGACCTGTCAGCTTCGCCTTAAAGGGACATCGCTGGCTGCAATCAACAGAATCAATGGACCAACACCAACTTGCTCTTCTGCCCAGCTGGAAAGTAACAAAACAGGTACGCTTAAATATACCAGGTCTAAACTAAGTTTTAACAGTCACGATAGGTCTTGATGACTGCCAAACAACTAAAAATTAACTTTTGAAAATGTGGAGTCTCATTTCTCCTTGTTATAATAGTTTTTGGTCATTACATTTAAAAAAAAAATTATGATGTTAAAAAAAATTGTATTTACTTTTTCCTTTTGTCTCTTTTGTGTAATTCAATTATTTCTTACCCTCTCTTTTTTCATAGTCCATAACTGTTTTTACAATTGAGTTTATTGTTGTAACTTTTATTTCCTGGTTTACATTGCAGCTTGTACTTCAAGGTGTTGACTCTTCAAGGATGCTGCAATCTGATTGGGCGAGGGGAGAGATCGCTCCTCTCACTTCTCCCATGGGTCCTAGTTTTGTTGGAGTTAACGCTGGGCTTTTCTCCGCTTCCTATTCGAGGAAGTTCACCCAGTAACGATCGCGGTAAGTTTGTGGATGAGTATAAATAGAGTCATAGAGTCCGAGAGTCATAGAGTTATACAGCACGGATAGAGGCCCTTCGACCCATCGTGTCCGCGCCGGCCATCAGCCCTGTCTACACTAATCCCATATTCCAGCATTTGGTCCGTAGCCTTGTATGCTATGGCATTTCAAGTGCTCATCCAAATGCTTCTTGAATGTTGTGAGGGTTCCTGCCTCCACAACCCTCTCAGGCAGTGAGTTCCAGACTCCAACCACCCTCTGGGTGAAAAAGTTCTTTCTCAAACCCCCTCTAAACCTCCCGCCTTTTACCTTGAATCTATGTCCCCTTGTTATAGAACCCTCAACGAAGGGAAAAAGCTCCTTAGTATCCATCCTATCTGTGCCCCTCATAATTTTGTACACCTCAATCATGTCCCCCCTCAGCCTCCTCTGCTCCAAGGAAAACAAACCCAATCTTCCCAGTCTCTCTTCATAGCTGAAGCGCTCCAGCCCTGGTAACATCCTGGTGAATCTCCTCTGCACCCTCTCCAAAGCGATCACATCCTTCCTGTAGTGTGGCGACCAGAACTGCACACAGTACTCCAGCTGTGGCCTAACCAGTGTTTTATACAGCTCCATCATAACCTCCTTGCTCTTATATTCTATGCCTCGGCTAATAAAGGCAAGTATCCCATATGCCTTCTTTACCACCTTATCTACCTGTTCCGCCGCCTTCAGGGATCTGTGAACTTGCACACCAAGATCCCTCTGACCCTCTGTCTTGCCTGGGGTCCTCCCATTCATTGTGTATTCCCTTGCCTTGTTAGTCCCTCCAAAGTGCATCACCTCGCACTTTTCCGGGTTAAATTCCATTTGCCACTGTTCCGCCCATCTGACCAACCCATCTATATCGTCCCGCAGACTGAGGCTATCCTCCTCGCTATTTACCACCCTACCAATTTTTGTATCATCAGCGAACTTACTGATCATACCTTTTACATTCATATCCAAGTCATTAATGTAGACCACAAACAGCAAGGGACCCAGCACCGATCCCTGTGGTACCCCACTGGCCACAGGCTTCCAGTCACAAAAACAACCTTCGACCATCACCCTCTGCCTTCTGCCACTAAGCCAGTTTTGTATCCAAAGTGCCAAGGCACCCTGGATTCCATGGGCTCGTACCTTCTTGACCAGTCTCCTGTGGGGGACTTTATCGAAGGCCTTACTGAAATCCATGTATACCACATCCACTGCGTTACCCTCATCCACACGCCTAGTCACCCCCTCAAAAAATTCAATCAAATTAGTCAGACATGATCTTCCCTTGACAAAGCCATGTTGACTATCCCAAATCTATGGAGTGGCGAGCGCTGTTCCTTCGCTGCTCGGAGCAATTTACGGGCCAATATGTTATTGTTATTTAGGTATTTATCCTATTCTTTAGTGTGATTCTGATTACTTTTCCATTATTAGTGTTAGGCTAATGGGCCTTCTGCTTTCTACTGAGCCCTTTATAAAAAATATCGGTACTATGCTTGTTTCCATTCCTGCAGTGATTCTCTGGAATACCAATGAATCTCTCATGGCTGCAGCCAATACCTCACAATTTTCCTCCCTGATCTCCTTCTGCAACCTAGGAATTATGCCATCTGGCTCTGGGTATTTGTTATTCTTCAGTCTATTTAACCCACCAAGTGCTTCCAGCACACTGACTTCAAAATCCTTCGAGGATATTCATCACGCGGCAATAGTTAAACAGAATGTTAGAAGTACAGCTGGAAGGTAAAATAAAAAAGGAAAAACAGCAAATGCTTAAAATCTGAAATAAAAACAGCAAATGCTGCAAATACACAGCAGGTCAGTCAGCATCTTTTGCAGAGAAAAGACAGGTTTTGACATCTTGATGTGTGTCCTTCATCAGAAGTGGGAGGTGGTTCCGGGAGTCGAAGGACTCATTCTCGTGATCCAAACAAACACCCTCATTCACAAGACTCCAGGATATCTGTTGAAACACAATTTGCTGCACATGTTTATTTGTAGATGGTGAGCAGAAAAGCTCAACCATTTACAACAGCTGTAATTATGTAGATCTGCCAACACTTTCTCAACAGAGCCTTTGTTGCAAACACGAATAGATTTGAAAGAGCTTATTATTCCGAGAAATGAAGTGTCCGACCAGCGTTTATTCTACAAATTATGAATATTTATTTCTTTACGCTTGTAAACACAAAAGGATGAAAAAAGTATGGGCTTTTATGATTTTCACAATGAAATGATGTAACATTGTACTTCACGTTAAGTCTGCAAAAGTCTCATGTTCTGCTTCAAAGACATTAAGCATATTGAACTGCTGTGCCTCTCAGTGCACCATTTCAATTGGATATAATAAAGTATAAGGAAAGTGTTCCTGTTGCTATGGTAAAATCAGCAGAGTTCAGTGAATAGCAATTAGTGTGTAATTTGAGGTCACATAGAATATGTATAGTAACCTTTCACTGCTGTCTGATAGATAATGATGCTTGTGATGCTTGATATTGCTGTTTCTATATGTTATAAATATTGCTGTTTATTTATATTTATACACATATAATATACAGCAATCCTCCCAGGGTACAATTTGTGCTATTGGGCCTGTCTTTATGAAGTGTTGTCATGGGAATATGTGAAGGGAAGAGTATCTGTTTGTGTGTGTGAGCAAGAGAGAAAGTATGAGTGAGTGTGTGTGGCGGAGAGTGTCTGAGAGAGTGAGAGAAAAAAACAGCTGGGAAAAGAAAAAAAACTTGCATTTATAATATGAGAGTGCGTGGAGAGAGGAAAGAGCTTGGATTTATATAGCCCCTTATCACATGCTCATGGTGCCCCACTTCACTATCAATAAATCATTTTTAAAAAGCAACCACTGTTGTTACATAGGCAAACAGCAAGCTCTCACAAACAGCAGATCAGACGAACGACCAGGTGATCTGTTTTTTGATAGTGTTAGTTGAGATAAAGCTCCCTGCTCATTCTCAAATAGTGTCATGTGATCTCTTATATCCATCTGAACAGACAGGGCCTCACTTTAATATGTCATCTAATGATTAGCACTACGGTTTAACATCTGATCCAAAAGACGGCACCTCTGACAGTGCAGCACTCCCTCAGTACTGTACTGTAGTCTCAGCCTGGCTATATTCTTAAACCCTGCAGTAAACCTTTAAACCTCCAACCTGCTCACTCAGAGGCAAAAGTTCAACCAACTGAAACAAACTTCACTTGTAGGTGAAAGAAAATTTGAAAGGGGACAGATGTGAAAGAGTGACAGCATGTAAGAGCGAATCAATGTTATTTGTGCATTCAGCATTTCCATTGTCTCTCTGCTTTCTGCACTTTTTAATCTACTTTAGTTCCTTTCTATTATTCCTTTTCTTTCTGGTACAGGAGCCTTAAATCACTCCTTTGCCTCATTTATTGCTTGGACTTTGCAATATTTCAGTCTGTATCCATTCAACTCTTTTTAACCAGCTGCATTTTTATTTTTACAATGTTATAACCATCGGCCTGCTGTATGCACTTTAGTAGAAGCTGCCCCCTGTACTTGCACATCATACTGCCGAGTTTGGGCAGCTCTGTTTTCAAAAAAACATGGAGAAAACACACTCATAATCAAAAAAAAATCGACCTTTGTTACAAAAGTTGACGAGTTGACGGTTCCTTTCCCCTATACTGTATTTGATCTAATCTCGTCTTACCGTCTTCAAATACAACTGATTACACTAAAAGAGAATCAAATGGTGACTGAGTGTTATTGTGGCATTTAAAAAAATCCATTACTCACTTAGATTGGAAATATGCTGGGATTGCAGAAAACGGAGAGTAGGAATAAACAGGTCATTTTCGGGTTGGCAGGTTGTAACTAGTGGGGTGCTGCAAGGATCAGTGCTTGGGCCTTAGCTGTTTACAATATATTTCAATAACTTAGATGTAATGTATCCAAGTTTGCTGACGATACAAAGCTAGGTGGGAAAGCAACCTGTGAGGAGGACGCAAAGGAGCTGTGAAGGGATATAGACAGGTTAAGTGAGTGGGCGAGAAGGTGGCAGATGGAGTATTACATGGGGAAATGTGAAATTATCCACTTTGGCAGGAAAAATAGAAAAGCAGAATATTTTTTAAAAGGTGAGAGACTAAGAAATTTTGATAGTCAGAGGGATTTGGGTGCCCTTGTACACTAAAGTTAACATGCAGGTACAGCAAGCAATTAGGAAAGCAAATGGTATGTTAGCCTTTATTGCAAGGGGGTTGGAGTATAAGAGCAAGGAGGTCTTGCTGAAATTATATAGGGTTCTGCTGAGACCACACCTGGAGCACTTCATCCAGTTTTAGCCTCCTTATGTAAAGAAGGATATACTTGCCTTAGAGGGGGTGCAATGAAGGTTCACTAGATTGATTCCTGGGATGAGAGGGTTGTCCTATGAGGAGAGATTGAGTAGAATGGGCCCATGTTCTCTGGAGTTTAGAAGAATAAAAGGTGATCTCATTGAATCGTATAAAATTCTTAGAGGGCTTGATAGGGTAGATGCTGAGAGGTTGTTTCCCCTGGCTGGAGAGTCTCGAACTAGAAGTCATAGTCTCAGGATAAAGGGGCAGCCATTTAGGACTGAGATGAGGTAAAATGTCTTTACTCAGAAGGTTGTGAATTTTTTAAATTCTCTACCCCAGAGGGCTGTGGATGCTCAGTCGTTGAGTACATTCAAGACTGAGATCGATGGATATTTGGATACTAAGGGAATCGAGGGAAATGGGGATAGGGTGGGAAAGTGAAGTTGAGGCAGAAGATCAGCCATGATCTTATTGAATGGTGGAGCTTGGCTCAAGGGGCTGAATGGCCTACTCCTGCTCCTAGTTCTTATGTTCTTATTGCACCTCTTATTTTTCATCCTATAATACAGGCACATTGCCTGATTCTTCTGCTTCTGTCAGGAATATTGTTTTGCATGTCATCAGCAACTTTATGCAACTACCATATCAGATAATTACCCTGTGCCTTAATTGCTAAAAATCCACATTTACACACTAATATTTAGGTGTCATCCTTGGCTTAGTGGTAGATGAATGTAAATGATCCCATGACTCTATTTGAAGAAGGGCACGGAAGATGCCCTGGTCAATATTTATTCCTCAACCAACACCACCAGAATACAGATTATCTGCTCAATCATTTCATTGTTTGTGAGACTTTGCTGTGCACAAACTGGCTGCTGCATTCGCCAACATTACAACAGTGACTATACTTCAAAAGTACTTCATTGGTTATGAAGCACTTTGGGGCATCCTGAGGTTTTGAAAGGTGCTATATAAATACAAATCCTTTCTTTGGTCTGTTCTGGAGCTAATTCAAGCCATTGATATACTCTGGAGCTAACTGAACCATTGAATGGTAAATGAGAATAATTATTCTCATAAACCATGTGAGCTTTTCCAACGAGTCTGTCTTGGTTCCTGGTAGTGATGACACAACAAAACTTATTGGAGTCATTGAATGTGGTCGGTAGAGGGAGGGAATTTGATGAGTTGAATCGCTCTTTTCTCATTCCATGCTTTTTTATATTGCTAAATGACAAGAGTGTGTTATTGGGATTCCGACACAGACCCCTCCAGGTAACGAATGTTCCATTCACTGCCCTCCCGTTTACCGTGTGCAGATGAAAATTGCCCCCGTGGACTTTTCAGCCTTTAAAAGAGGCATAGCTGACTTAATATAGCTATATTAATTAGTAAATGGTTCGGAAAAGATAAATTTGTCAGTTTCTGTTTGCATATTGTTTTTTGTCTTTTTTTCCCAGGATTATTGATGCCCTAAAGAGTTGGATATCTGTGTAGGAATCCCAATAACACACTCTTATCATTTAACAACGTAAGAAAGCATGGAATGAGAAAAGAGCAATTCAACTCCTCAAATTCCCTCCCTCTACCGACCACATTTACTGACTCCAATAAGTTTTGTTGTGTCATCACTACCAGGAACCAAGACAGACTCATTGGAAAAGCTCACATGGTTTATGAGAATAATTATTCTAATTTACTATTTCAATGGCTTGAGTTAGCTGCAGAGTAAATTAGAAAGAAAGGATTTGCATTTATATAGCACCTTTCACAACCTCAGGATGCCCCAAAGTGCTTCATAACCAATGAAATACTTTTGAAGTATAGTCACTGTTGTAATGTAGGTGAAGGCAGCAGCCAGTTTGTGCACAGCAAGGTCTCACAAACAATGAAATAATTGAGCAGATAATCTGTATTCTGGTGGTGCTGGTTGAGGGATAAAGATTGACCAGGACATCTTCCCTATTGATCGTTGTGGGAGCACCATCACCACAAGGACTGCAGCAATTAAAGGAGAGACCCCAGCACCACCTTCTCAAGGCAACTAGAGACTGGCAATAAATTCACCCTTGCCAGTATCACCCGCAACCCAGTGAACAAATAATAAAAAATATACATTGCAGATGGTAGAGAACCAAAGTTATTAATGATGCTTTACCAGTAGTGATGACGCAGTGCATATGGTGGAAAATGTGGTATGGCATAGCCTGCAGAGGACAACCCATTTGTAATTCTGTAAGTTTGCTCTAATTTCAATAGAGCGGCCTGAGTTTTCTGTAGTTTTTTATTCTGAAATAAGTAGACTTAGGAGCAAAATTTGGAAATTTAAGGGTAAAATTAACGGACAAAAGAAATCATGTAATGGGGTTGTGCAATTGTGTGATATGCACTTCTGGTGTGAATATACTTTGTTATAACCACTACCCCCCCCCACTTCCCCATACAATTCACCTCTGCAATCAGGGCCAGAGGAAGGAAAACATAAGCCAGGGTTCCCACTCCTGATCCCTATCCAATGACACTTGCTGGGAAGTGTGTTTTTGTCGCTGTTGTGTGAGTACAGGATTAGGCTCAGCTGTGTTGCTCCTCCTGGTGGAATAGTCTGATGACATTCAATGCGCTAATTATCCAGGCTAGCAAATGAAAATTGGCCACTGGGGTAAGGCCCCGGAAGGCTGGCACTATCGTGGGATTCTACCCGGCAAGAGTCGAGGGTGGAAAAAAATGAAAAAATGTGGGGGGGTGGGGAATGAGAAATGTAATCATGAAGCTAATAGTTTTGTGTTTAACAAGTTTACTGTACTATTGTTAACATTGCTGCTTAGTTTGCAACAGGTTTTGTTATGCAGGGCAAGGAATCTTGGAAAAGTTGTAATTCCTGTCAGTGAAAACAGTTGTTAAATCAGCAATCTTCCCACTCAAAGCAGACAACAAATCTGTCACTGCATAAATTACAACAACCTTTCCAAGTATGTGTTTGTCTGTGTATATACTCAAATGTGTCTATAGCAGACAGCAAATGAACTGTGCATGCCCAAAAGAAGGTGCCAGTAATAACTAGTAATATTTGTTAAAAATGACTACATTTGACATTTAGAATTAATAGGTAGGAGAGCTTAAAATTACTCCCCACAACCCCCCCACACACACAAAATGGCAAGAATGTTGGTTGGCACAATGGCATTAAATAAAATAGACGAAAAGGAAAAGGACAGATGATAAGAAGGGCAAAAAGCAGATTTTTCAGGAAATTTGGAGAGGGGGAATGAAGAACTGAGCTGAGAAGAGAATCAATGATAAATGGAGCCTCCAAAACCAGGACAAGAAGAACACTGATATGTGGAGTATTTTCCAACAAGCCCACAGATAGCGTATTATACGAGCACAGAGAAAGTGAAATATTATACGAGCTGATAAAGTGGAGCATTGAAGGAGCAGCATCCAGTTACTGGCCCCAGATGAAACCGGGATGTGCACTGTGCTCCTGCTGGAAGGGCCACACAGGTAATCGGGGCCTGCTAGACAGTGCAAGCAAACCTCACTGCACAGTACACAGAACCATAGTTCTCACAAGGGGTCAGAGGCTCTAGGCATAAGGGTTGCACACCTCTCGGGTAGGCTTCTACACTGCTTGTTGTCCCTTGAGGTCCAGGAGGATCAGCAGTTGTGGTGATGATACTGCACGATCTTCACAAACAAGTTTGCTCACATGCGAGGGACCTGCCATGGAAGAAGTGGGGAGATACTTGGGGATTTTTTGACCATTTTTGTAAAGAAAGGATTTGGAAAAACCATGGCTCTGAATTTCTTTGGACTTTCTGCTGCGTCGGATGCGCTGTTGAAATCCCAAAGTTACAGCAGTGAAGCAGAAATTGAGGGTCAATCATTCATACAAGTTTTAAAAAAGGCACTGAGATGATAGGTGGTTAAAATGCCAATGATCTAAGCTTTGGTGCTGTTTCCCCATAGACTAAATAATAAGCAATTTGTTAGCCTGAATAGTAATCAATAAACACTCATATCTATTGTGCTTACTTATTCACTTATCTATTCACTCACTCACTCACACAGTCATATACTCCAGCACGCATGACACACAATACATTAGCATGTAAGCTCTGTTGAATGAATGTCTAGCAGACATCATTCAAAGAAATGTTCTTCTGTTGCTAAAGGAATTTTCTAAAAACTAGTCTGAGCTCTTGGTGAAATGGAAAAAGCCAACACCTCCAAACACCCTTCTGCACTCACACCGCCTGTCACAGCACCAACATTTGGATGATAGAACAAAGAGTATGCAATCTTTCTGTTTTCATATTTTTCTGCATTTTTAACATGTTTTAAGCTTTCCCTGTTCACGGTGCTGAACAAAGAACCCAGTTGCTATAAAAGGCTGCTGCTCTTTGTATTCATGGTGTGTATGTTCTGCAGAAAGGGCTAGACATTCTCAAAATTACAAATCTTCATGACACTTTGGGTTGATAAGTGACGCTAGACAAACATTATCTGCATATGTGACTAACCTTAATTAAAATGAGTTATTTTCTCAGAGACTCTGAAAGGCATCTCGATGTCTGTTGAATATATTACTGAGGAGAGGGGTATACTTTCATTACTAACAAGAGCTTTGGATGCAAGTTTTAAAGTGCAAAAGGCCAGTGCACCAGAGAAAACCCTAAAGGCACAGCTTTCAAAGATGGCATCCCACAAACAGAACTCGTGCTGGCTCTGTGCCTGTCTTTTGTGCAATCATACAAGTTTACAATTTCATTACAATTCCAATATAATGACTCTGAAACTGACCATGTTGATACGTAAATGAATCAGTAACTAGAAATAAAATAAGAGCAAATTCCAGTTATATCGCATGGCCCCGAGGGAAATGGAAAACAATGAGCAAGCTCTCAACTATGCAATGTCCCACAGACAAAAAAACATCTTCATCTTGACACAACTAAATTGCACGGAGACCATTTCCAGAAGCATCCCCCCCGCCTCCGCATCACATCATATGACTGGATTTTGAATGAATATCGAGGTTTCATTATTAAAACGGTATTTATTTTTCAAACCATATGTAAGGGTAAATGTTTGTCCTTAATAGTCCCACTTAGCGCTGCGGGCATGAACACAGGGAATTTGGGCTCATGCCCGGTTCACAGCCTGACGTTTATCCATTGATTAAAATTAAAATGGATGCAAAATCATGAGGCCCAATATGTATTCCCAGTGTCAAAGCTCCATGCTAGGAGCACCAAAGATGAAACTTTACCCCATGCTGGTCCCCAAGAGCTGTGTTAGCCCATTATTGGATGCACCGTTTGGGGGGTTAACTGTAACTCACGGGAAGTTGGACGAATATTCTCCTGCCTGTAAACCCCTGATAGTTTTAGCTACTGGAGTAAATTGTGCAATGTACTTCCCAGACAGAAGGGCTGACCATTGGAGTGATGGCACTGATTTATGGGCAGACCAGTGGCTCCGTGGACCTAAGGAGGTATTAAAGCCTCTGAAGGGACAGCAAGGGTTTACACAGACAAATTCCCGGAAAATGCAAGAGGGAAGAACATGCCTGGCCTGTTTTGATGACCGAGCAGTGGAAGTGCTTATTCATGAAGTGAGGGAAAGGAGGCCGGTCCTGTATTGTACATAGGAGCACTCTCCTTAGAAGCAGGTTTAGGAGCAAATCTGGTGGACCTAAATACGGGTCAGGAAGAAGACAGTTGATTTGAAGTCTGCTATGAATACCAAGTACCTGCCCCTAGTAGGAACGCCACAATGTGTACCCTCATAACCTGTGAATCATTTTGTGCTGCACTATCCTAATAATTAGTAGAAGCCTGCACAGTCTTGCCATGACAGATCCTACTGAATGCTTACCATACATTGAGATAACACTGTATGGAAGAAATACAAACAAACTGTTGACACCCAGAAAACTTAAAGGGGCTGACACAGGAAGTCTTTCTAAGTAAGCCTGACTACATGGTGAGTGCTCATTTAGTGTCAGACAGGATGGGCTGGAGGACGGGCAGTTATATGTCACCCTGTGCGCTATCTAAACTCGGACAGTCTCAAGATAATCTATTTGCAGAACAAGGTGGCTCATAATAAAAGGAATCAGAGCAGAAATGGAGGTCCTAGGCACTACATGCCCTTGACTCCATTTGAGGAAGCCAGCCTGGACTTCATAGGGTGTATTGAGGGAGTAGGGGAAGGTTGAAGATAGAAGGATTCCAAAGCTCAGGGTTAATATTGTTTTCTTATTAGGGTGGATCATCCAACTGGGAAATTAGGTTAAGGGATAGGTCAGTGGAGATGCAGTAGCAGACATTTAATGAGATATTTCATAACACTCAGCAGTTCCAGTGAGAAAGAAAGAGTCTAGGGGAAGGACGTACCATCCTTGGCTAACTAAGGAAGTTAAAGATAGTATCAAATTGAAAGAAAAAGCATACAATTCTGTTAAGATTAGTGCAGGGCAGAAGATTGGACAGAATATAAAAACAACAAAGAATGACCAAAAGAATAATAATGAGGGAGAAATTAGAGTACGAGGGAAAGCCAGCTAGAAATATAAAAACAGATAGTAAGAGTTTCTATAGGTATTTAAAAAGGAAAAGAGTAAGTAAAGTGAGTGTTGGTCCTCTAGAGAGTGAGTCTGGGGAATTAATAATGGAGAATGAGGAAATGGCGGATGAATTGAACAGATATTTTGCATCCGTCTTCACTGTAGAGGATACAAATATCATGCCAGAAATAATTATGAATCAAGAGATGAAAGGGAGGGAGGAACTTAAAACATTTACAATCACCGGGCAAAGGGTTCTGAAAAAAATATTAGAACTAAAAGCTGACAAGTCCCCAGGTCCTGACGGACTTCATCCTAGGGTCTTAAAAGAAGTGGCTGCAGAGATAGTAGATGCATTGGTATTAATTTTCCAAAATTTCCCAGATTCTGCAAGGGCCCCATCAGATTGGAAAATATCGACTGTAACTCCTCTATTCAAGAAAGGAGGGAGACAGAAAGCAGAAAACTACAGGTTAGTTAGCTTAACATCTGTCATAGTGAAAATGCTAGAATCTATTATTAGGGAGGTTATAGCAGGGCACTTGGAAAATCTCAATGCAATCAGGCAGAGTCAACGCGGCTTTGTGAAAGGAAATCGTGTTTGACTAATTTATTAGAGTTCTTTGAGGAAGCAACAAGAAACGTGGATAAAGGGGATCCTGTGGATTTGGTGTACTTGGATTTCCAGAAGGCTTTTTGACAAGGTGCCACATCAAAGGCTACTACACAAAATAAGAGCTCATGGTGTAGGGGGTAACATATTAGCATGGATAAAGGATTGGTTAGCTAACAGGAAACAGAGAGTAGGAATAATGGGTCATTTTCAGGTTGGCAAGATGTAACAGTGGAGTGCCACAGGGATCAGTGCTTGGGCCTCAACTATTTACAATCTATATCAATGACTTGGATGAAGGGACCGAATGTATGGTTGCTAAATTTGCTGGTGACACAAAGGTAGGTAGGAAAGTAAGTTGTGAAGAGGACATTAAGGAGTCTGCAAAGGGATATAGATAGGTTAAGTGAGTGGGCAAAAATTTGGCAGATGGAGTATAATGTGGGAAAATGTGAACTTGTCCACTTTGGCAGGAGGAATAGAAATGCAGTATATTATTTAAATGGAGAGAGATTGCAGAACTCTGAGGTACAGAGGGATCTGGGTGTCCAAGTACATGAATCACAAAAGGTTAGTATGCAGGTACAGCAAGTGATTAGGAAGGCAAATGGAATGTTGTTATTTATTGCAAGGGGAATGGAATATAAAAGTAGAGATGTTTTGCTACAGTTGTACAGGGCATTGGTGAGACCACATCTAGAATACTGTGTGCAGTTTTGGTCTCCTTATTTAAGAACGGACATAATTGCTTTGGAGGTGGTTCAGAGAAGGTTCACGCGACTGATTCCTGGGATGAGGGGGTTATCTTATGAGGAAAGGTTGGACAAGTTGGGCCTGTTTACACTGGAGTTTAGAAGAATGAGAGATGATCTTATTGAAACATATAAGATCCTGAGGGTACTTGAAGGGATAGATGCTGAGAGGATGTTTCCCCTTGTGGGAGAGACTAAAACTATGGGCCACAGTTTTAAGGAAGGGGTCTCCAATTTAAGACAGAAATGAGGTGAACTTTTTTCTCTCCGAGGGTTTTGAGTCTGTGGAACTCCCTTCCCCAGAGAGGGGTGGAGGCAGGTCCATTGAATATTTTTAAGGCTGAGTTAGATAGATTCCTGATTAACAAGGGAGTCAAAGGTTATAGTAGGTAGACGGGAAAGTAGGGTTGAAGTCACAATCAGATCAGCCATGATCTTATCAAATGGCAGAGCAGGCTCGAGGGGCTGAATGGCCTGCTCTTGCTCTTAATTTGTATGTTCGTATGTATGTTCGTATGTAATAATTGATTACTTAATTTGATGTACAAATGCCCATACGATGTTCTTTTAAATGGATTGAGTCCTGTGTAAAAATAGCACACACATGAAGGTAATATCAACATGTTGGGGATTTACATGTGAATTTTGCTGATAGGTAGATGATCCACCTTACTCAATCCCTGATACTCAGGCATATACTGAATCTCGAAAAGAACAGACACAGCAATACACAGACTCCCTGAAGGTGTCTCTTGAGACAACATTTTAATATGTGTTACTCATTCTGCTTTTGTAGGCTCAAAAGAACAGACTTCCATCACAGAAAGTTGCACCTCCCCAGCTAGCTCTCTGTGGGCAGAATACGCAGCAGTATCCAACTAGTGGTGTTCTTTTTGTTGGGTTGGGATGGCTCTGGATTGGCTTCCATGTTGGGTACACTGTGGATTACAACATTGGTGGTAATTTTAACCTAACATGCCTGGGAGAACAGAGTGGGTGCCCAATTTTATGCTCCATTGAAGTCAATAGAGCATTAAAATCGGGCGGGATATAAAATGGGTGTCCGACCCATACCTGCCCCATTCCTGCTGGGCGGATTAGGTTAAAATTACACCCATTGTCTTTTCACATGCAGGTTTACATCTTCTAAGTGAAGGGCTTTATTGAGAGAAAGAATGTCTTGCGGTCTAAAGCATCAAAAGATGCCAACATCACACAGAGGCTACGCACGCCCTAACTACAATTCGAACATGAACACGATTTCCCACAGGATGAGGGCACCTCTAGCTGGAATCAAAGTCCCCTTTTGCTGCTGTTGTAATATTACATACCTCATCACCTCATGACAATAAAGGGATTATCTGATACTATAAGTGAAATAAAATGCTCGTGAGATGATTAAAGATCATTGGGTAAAAATCGCAATACTCGAAGCCCCCGTAAGGGCACTTATTGCTTGTACTGCATCTCCTTGTGTGCCATTTTTACACGAGTAATAACCCACTTCATTTTATACTGGCTGACGCCTCTGTGAAAATATCGCACAGGAATGTAACGAGTGCACCGTGTGCTCATGCTTGAACTGCGCCAGTTGGAATTTCCACCCTTCTGTGTGTAGTGAAATCTCAGGAGGCTGATCCAGTCAGTCACTAAGTTTATCATTAATACCCTAGGCTAAGCAAGGACCTGCAGCAAGTTAAAATACTGCTTTTCAGGATATCCAGTATCCCCAGCAGGGTGGTAAGTGATGTACACACTGCTAGAGAAATGCCAAAAGTGATTGAAAACCAACAGTGCAAATATAGCCCTTGGTCTCTTATGTGCCATTGCTTTAATCACCACTTTCCAGTCTTTACCATTAAAACACCACAAGTCATGCTCATTTGCAGAGGTCAAGTGTCTCATTTTCACTTATTAGAGCAATATATTTGAACAATTTCAATTACTTACTACCCACAATAAATTAGGACTTATTGTAATGGCCTATCCAGCACCAATAGCTCATTTCAATACTGCAAAACTCTCTGAAGTGCTTTAGCATCAGATTATCTCCCATTTAATCTTTAAGGAGCCCCACTCGTTCTTTAATACATTGTATACTATAAACATAAAAAAACTTTATTCCTCACATCAACTCTGCAGTTTGCTTCTCCAATTTCTCTTTTTATCCCAGATTATCTGTTGAACAGTTTTCCTTTCCTCCGTGTTTCTTAAATAATATGTCACTTCTGTTTTCGGTTTAAACATTCAGCTCTCAGATTTAATATTGGCCGTCTACTTCTTGATAATCTACAATCTCATCACAATATCCTTAATAACAATGTTATTTTCCTTTTCTACTTCCAGTATATTCTCCCAAATTATTCTCTCCACTTCAAACACTGAGATTCTGGTCGGGTCTCTTCCACTGGCGGGGAGTGACTAGGAGGACCCTAAGTCGATCAAAATGGACAGGTCCAGATGCTGTCCCAAATTATGGGGATGGGGTCATTAGCAAACGCAGGGTGGGCGCATTTACGATGACCACCCCCCAATGAGCTCTCAGACAGAGACCTGGCGAGGGCCTAACAGTACTCGTGATGAGTGACTCTTCAGGTCCAATAGGAGCCAACAGAATTCATAGGTTAGCCTGGGAATTCCCTCAGACATGCTCCCGGATGTGGGGGGCGGGAAGAGAATGGCACAGGTGGAAGATCCTCCCATGGCATCTCCACTGGAAAATGGAAGAACAGGCAACACAGAGTGGAAACATGGCTGAACTGGGCTCCATCCCGTTTTCCACCTAGAGCTTGACTGGAATTTTGGGCCCAATGGTTTTAAAAACAGCTTTACTGAAATCTGGTACACTTATTTACATTACATTAATGACTACATTTCAAAAGTACTTCATTGGCTGTAAAGCACTTTGGGACATCTTGAGGTCGTGAAAGGCGCTATATAAATGCAAGTTCTTTTTTTCTTATTTGTTATTTGCTGCCCTGGCTGTGGTACAATCTAACTTCTAATGCTTTTCTGATCATTGGATTGCAAGTGATGCCCAACTTCTAATTCTCCCATCATCTCAGACTCATGAATAAGTAGTAAATCAATTGTACTCTTGCATTACCCCCATGAACTCACCTTCGCCCCTTTCTGAAAGATCATATTAAATATTCCAGTTCAATTTAGGATAATTAAAAGCACACATATTATTGATCCTTTCCCTAATGAAGTTTTTATTTTCAAATAACTCTATATAAACCTCCTCCTATTGTCCCTGTGCTTTGCAGCAATTCCCAGCATTAACCTGTAGACTATCTGCAGATTTCAGGGAATTTCCAGTCTCCCTGGACCAACTGGTTCTTTCACGTTTTCAGTTCTTGCATTGTGATTCTGACAAAAGTATTAATACTATAGTGATAAAAGCATTTGAACGTCAGAAATAGCTTTATTGCTGTAATATTAACCCCTGACCTACTAAATTTGAGTAAAATTTTACTTAAAAAAACAAAAAAGTAACCACTTTCTCTGTACTCACTCTGCGTTTTTATTGTCCTGTTCATTCTTTTGGTCTAATTTCTCTTTCCTGTTTTTTACTTCAATATTTGTTCCTACCTATAGTAACCCTTTTTGTTATTTAAGTCCTTTCTTTCTTCGTTTGCCTCCTTGCTCCCACTGCCTATTTTTGGAGGTGGCACCAACTTTTTAAGAAGTTGCTTTTAAACCAGCTTTAAAGAATGATAAATCTTAAATGTGAATATTGATCTATTCACATCATATATGATTATGCCAATCTTTGACATGATCATTACATTCGCCTCTGTGCTCATAATCCCCACAGCCTAACATAAACTGTCCAAAGGCACTCAAGAAAAACACCCCCTTGAAGTTACAGATTTTGACCCATATCAGCTCTGTTCTCCCATCATCCAAAATTAAATCTCTGTAGTTAACTTTACCAGCAACACTACTCATGCTCCATTCTAACCCTTCCAGATATTTTACACATAGCTGTATTCAATTTTCATCTTTCATGGTGTGTTAGATTGACTCAGTAGTAACACTCTTGTTTCTGAAACAGAAGGTTGTTGGTTTCAGTCCCTACTACAAGGCCTGAGCACATAATCATGGCTAACACATTCTTGCAGTACTGAGGGAAGTGCAGATGAGATGTCAAACTGAGGCCCCTGGCTGCCTATTCAGATGGTTGTAAAAGTTCTCACAGCACTGTTTAAAGAAGGGCAGTGGAGTTCTCTTGATATCCTGGCCAGCAATCATCCCTGAATCAACACCACCAAAATTGATTAACTAGTCATTCATTTCATTGCTGTTTGTCGGACCTACTTGTGCATGAATTAACTGAAACATCTGTTTATATAACAACAGTCACTAAACTTCAAAAGCAATTCATAGGATGTGAAGCACTTTGGAATATCCAGAGGACATAAAATGTGTTATATAAATACAAGTTCTTTCTGAACTCACTCTCTCAACAGATAATCCTCATGCTCCAGTGTCTTATTTCTTACATTGTTTATTAGAGTGAAAACATTTTAATTTACTATGTCATAATGATCCTTACCAATGATTTCTTCATCGATTTTCACGATTTTGTTCTTAACACCTCAGCTCTTGTTGCTTATGGGATGTCACTAGCACCGAATGGCTACTGCATTTGCTTACATAACAACTGTCATTGCTCTTCAAAAATAATTCATTTTGTGAAGCACTTTAAGACAATTTGATGTAATAAGAGGGCCATATAAATGCAAGTGTTATTTATTTATCCATCGTGACTACTTCATTGTCCTTTAATACTTTTGTTTAAATATTTTCCAACCAATTGACACAGGTTCAGCTATAATTTCCTAGACCCCTGTTTTCTGATTTGTAAGTTCATTTGCCTGCTCCAAAATCTATGCCTGTTTTCAACATACCCCATTCCTTGTCTATCATAAATTTAAAACCAAATATTCTACTCAGTTCCACTTCATCACCTTATCACTGTCCAGACAACAGTAATTGTTAAGAACGTTAGCAGGAAGGGTTGAATTAAAGAATCCATTTTATGTCCAGGGCTCCATTTTGTGGTTAAAAGGCAGTTTTTGCAGAATTGTTGAAACAGGTGATATCTGTGGAATGCCATCAAAAGAGCCCAAATCTCCTAGGTTGGTACCATTCTCATCATAAGGATTGTTATTTTAACTCTTTGTGTAGTTCTGACCTTCTGGTAGATATACCTATCTTTGACAACTATGTGTTTACCTTTTCAGTACATATAAGAAGTCAAGACAGTTTTTGTTCTGTTCTGAGACCCAGTTCACCCGTTGATAACAAATCTGTGGAATGATGAGCTAATGGTAGTTGGTACAAACCAAGGATGAAGGTCATGGAATGCAGGACATGATGCAATGACCTTTCAGTTTAGGGATACAAGTGAGCCCACTATAACAAAAGTTAGGAAGACCTGGGGCTGATCACCCAGCAACTGAGCTCAGAAACTGTAACATGAGGTCTCTCGCATCCTTCGCATCATTGTGTGTGTTGCCTGTGAGTATCATTTCCTCTAATAAATCTATAAGCGAAAGAATCTGCAGCTAGAACTCCCATTCCCTGGCACAGAGACAACAGCTCCAAACGTGTCTCTCTAGTATTTATCAATACTTTCCACTTTTATCTTGCAACCTACTAACCATTTTCTTCTACCTTTTCTGTTTCAGTAATGAACTTGAGTGTTAGCTGCTGATTGATCAGAATCTCTGCCATATCGTCTGAGCTGTTCTTGTGCCCTTTTTAAATAAAGTTGAAGGTGATATCTTAGCAGGAGAACATTAAAAGTGTAGTCAATTGATTATCAGCAAAGATTACAGATTGAATCATTGATATCAGCTGACAGCCTGCCGTTCGCACCCTCATTCTGTGCGATGCTATTTTCAGCTTTCCTTGCCTTTGTCAGCATTCACTTCAGCTTCATGTGATCACTGACGCAGATCCTTTCAAAAGTCCCATATGTTTTCACAGTTTGACAGCACAAGGTGGAAATAACCTGAAGGAAATGCAAATCTTAGCAATAAACTGAAGGGTGGATGGCAGGATTCCTGAGGTAGAGATCTAAACTGATCAAATGGTCCAGCCTTTGCTGTAAATTACTTGGTGATATGGATGAGATGGAAATGTATGATGGGCCCTATTTTACAATTTCAATGCTGGTGTAAGCTGCTACCAAGGTGTCAGCTTGGCTCAGTGGTAGGACTCTTGTCTTTGTGTTAGAAGGTTGTGAGTTCCAGCCCCATTCCAAGACTTGAGCATGTAATCTAGGCTGACACTTCAGTTCTGTACTGAGGGAGTTCTGCACTGGCAGAGGAGTCAGGGGTTATTTTGGATAACCCCCGAAAATGGGCCCTGAGATCATGGTGCGCGATTAACCTACGCCCGGTTGTAGCGATGCAGGCAGCACATAATATTCGTGCTGCCTGATGATTTCAATGATTGCTGCGTGCAGCCAGCACTATCTGCGCTGATGATTGGCTGCACGCACCAGCAGGGGGCTCCGACATTGGGAGTGGCTAGCTCTACTTAAAGGCAGCCTGTAACTCTTAAAGGGGTGGTGCACTGTGGCTGCAGGAAGTCCTTTGGGAAATGCTGGAAGATATTGAAGAATGGCTGTGCTTGGGAGAGAGCGTGTACCAAGGTTCTCGGACAGTGCTCTGGAGGCCTAGGTGGAAGAGGTGGACAGACGAGGGCCATCCTATATTCGCAGGTGGGGAGGGGGGGCGGGCGGGAGGCCCTCCAGACACATGCTGAAGGGGCAGTAAGAGGCTGTGGTGGACGAGGTAAATGCCAAGTGCATCACACCACAGACATGGATGCAGTGCAGGAAGAAGTTCAACGATTCGGCACGAGCGGTCAAGGTGAGTGAGTTCAACTATCACATGGCATATCCTACCAAGTACACCACTAGCCTCATCCGCCGCTCCACCCACTACTCCCCCCCTCACTGGCCTACTAGCAAACTCTTTCAAACAGTATGCAACCCTGCAAATCACATGCTGCATCTCACCCTCACACATTACCACTCTTGCAAGCCACACACTACAATTCACAAGTTGAGATAGAGGATCAGCGATGATCATATTGAATGGCGGAGCAGGCTCGAAGGGCCGAATGGCCTACTCCTGCTCCTATTTCCTATTTTCTATGTTTCTACACATACTGGCAGCTATTCAACCATGAAAGACACATCACCCAAACATATTGCAGGACACTCACTGGCACACTTCCCTCTTTCTTGCAGGAGAAGTTGGTGCACAATAACGGGCAGCAGGAAAGACCTGGAGGAGGACAGGCACGTCCACACGTCCTCACACCCAGAGAGGAAACAGTGCTGTCCATCATTGGACAAGCTGTCGCTGAGGCCTTGGCTACTGGTGGTGCTGGAGGGATCGATGATGAGGGTTTCTGCATACCTAATCCTCCTTCTCTCTCCCCACTTCTTCCTCATCCCACAATGTTTTCTGACACACGTGCTGTAGATGGTGTGAGCACGCACGTCTTACTTTCTCCTCTCCCCTCACCACAACTCAACCCGTGTCCCTTTGTCATTTCAAATACTCAAGAACTGGAACTGGCACAATCAGAGGAGGAAGATGAAGATGACAGTGATGATGCAGACACACCGTCACTCGATCTTACACTCGCAGCCACCAGCTCAGATTCTGACACTGCACGTACTTTAGAGGCTAGGATAAAGGAGGGATCCGCACATGGTGAAACACCGGGCACAAGTGCCAGGAGCCGGGGCGGGGGAAACGGATATCGCAGGTGCCAGTTCACTGGAGGGCGAGGACGCTCACTAGTTCTGCTGCAGAGGAATCAGATGAGGACTTCGATGGGCCAGGCTACAGAAGAAGGCTGATGGGTGTACACCACCAAATGCTTGGTGCACTGGAAAGCCTGCCAGAAAGCCTACGCACAATGTCAAGGGGCATGGAGGAGTCCAGTTCCAACTTGGCACAGGGTTTTGCGCAGAGCTTGGGGCCCATCCTTTCCCACATGGAACGGGTGATCACCTCCATCAGCACACCTGTGGAACCCACCATGGTGCAGCATCTGATGACCAATGTCACAGCTTCCATTGCAGCACAAACATGTGCTATCCAAGGTTTGACTGCTGCGTTTGGAAGCTCGCACTGCTGCTATCGTGGATCTGGGTTCCACTGTGGAACGGGGTTTCCAGGGAATCACAGCAGTCCAGCAATCTGTTCTCCAGCAGATCACCAGGATTGCTGAGGCGCTGCCCCGGGAGAGTGGCAGTGCTGCCATAGAAGACAAACCTGCTGTCCTCTCTGTCTGTTCCCACCCCTGCCACTCTGCCAGTGCCCTTGCTGTTGCCTGTCAGCCAGCCAGGCCAGACTGCTGCAGCCCAGGCCGTGATGGTGCAGTCTGAAGCTGGGCCCTCCCGGCCCAGAGCTGCTCAACGTTGTCCTCCAAGGCCATTGCACTCTCCTCCATTGAAGGTCAGCAGCGTTCCACCACCCATGCTCCAGCCACTGGAAATGCATCTCGTAGGAGCACTAGGAAAGGTAAAGGCACATGAACAATAGGTACTCAGGGAATGTGCAAGGGTGAATAGTATCAGTTTGTTTGAATCATTTGATGTGTCAATCTATAAATATGGCTATGAATTTGTATTTTCTGCGATGAGCTGAGGGAGCAAGCAATATGTAATCATTAGGAGGACGATTTGATGGTCAGGTGGGAAAGTGAAGATAAGGAGTGTGAGACTGTTGGTAAATGGGGAGGTGTGGTTGAGATTACTGGTGTCGCTCATTAATCATCTGATCACACAAAGCCCTGGCAGACAGGGCTGTCTACCTTGTTGCCTCCCTGCCTTCCTCCACTTCCTCCTGTTTTTGTGACTGGAAGGATGTTTCCAGTGGGGTTCTGCAGGGCTCAGTACTAAGTCCCTTGCTTTTTGTGGTACATATTAATGACTTAGACTTAAATGTAGGGGCCATGATTAAGAAGTTTGCAGATGATACAAAAATTGACCGTGTGGTTGATAGTGAGGAGGAAAGCTGTAGACCGCAGGAAGATATGAATGGACTGGTCAGGTGGGCAGAAAAGTGGCAAATAGAATTCAATCCGTAGAAGTGTGAAGTAATGCATTTGGGGAGCGCAAACAAGGCAAGGGGGTATACAATAAATGGGAGAGGATACTGAAAGGTGTAGAGGATGTGAGGGACCTTGGAGTGCATGTCCACAGATCCCTGAAGGTAGCAGGACAGATAGATAAGGTGGTTAAGAAGGCATATGGAATACTTTCCTTTATTAGCCGAGGCATAGAATATAAGAGCAGGGAGGTTATGCTAGAAAACACTAGTTAGGCCACAGCTTGAGTACTGCGTACAGTTCTGGTCACCACATTACAGGAAAGATGTGAGTGCACTAGAGAGGGTACAGAGGAGATTTACGAGGATGTTGCCAGGACTGGAGAATATTAGCTGTGAGGAAAGATTGGATAGGCTGGGGTTCTTTTCTTTGGAACCAAGAAGACTGAGGGGTAGTTTAATTGAGGTGTATAAAATTATGAGCGGCCTCGATAGAGTGGATAGGAAAGACCTATTTCCCTTAGCAGAGAGGTCAATAACCAAGGGGCATAGATTTAAAGTAATTGGTAGAAGGATTAGTGGAGGGCTGAGGAAAAGATTTTTTCACCCAGCGGGTGGTGGGAGTCTGGAACTCACCACCTGAAAGGGTGGTAGAGGCAGAAACCCTCATCACATTTAAAAAGTATTTGGATATACACTTGAAGTGCCATAACCTACAAGGCTATGGAAAGTGGGATTAGGCTGGGTAGCTCTTTTTCGACCAGCACAGACACGATGGGCCGAATGGCCTCCTTCTGTGCCATAAATTTTTCTATGATTCTATGATTCCTCCTCCTCCTCCCTCTTCTGGCAGCTTGCCCTGCTCTGTCTGACCCCTCTGCATGCTCCCAGTTATGTTTAATTCCCAGAGGAAGCCACCCATGTCTGGAAGCAACTTTGTTCAGCGCTCTATTTTAAATGCCACTAACAGTACTGCAAGACCAGTCAGACCACTCTCTGTATAATATTGCAACTTTCTCCAAGTATAGGAAACTTCCACAAACACCCACAATTGTACCAGCAGCCAGAATAACTAATCCAGCAACTAACCTGTTACTCCTGCATGATTCGTTTAAATAGGGCTGGTGGGAGTCCTTCATGTCCTTAAAGATCTGTTCAGCTATGCAAGGTTAGGACAGTGCGTTAGCTGGAGCGTGGAGTTCCAAAATGCCACCAGCTGCTTCAAATCAGCGTTGCACGCTGATGTACATCATAATCCCCCAACTCTACAGGCTGCCGGCGTTCATTGGGTGCACACAGCCACTTTTACCTAATTGTCGTCCTGCGCACTTCATGTTGGAAGCATGTGTCCTCACATTTTGGACGCCATTTTCGGTGTTTAGGAGTCCACATGGCGGCTACAAAACGGGCACTACGTGGTCCAAATTCGCCCCCGTCATGTTTTAGATGAGACATTTGGATGAGACAATGAAAGGAGTAAGCGTTGAAAAAAGGAAAGAGAGAAAAAACTTGCCTGGGTTATCAAGGAAAAGTACTAAAAGTTTTTACAAGAATATTAAGAGAAAGAGGGTGGCTCGGGGTAATGTGGGCCCTTCAATGACATACACAGGTGATACTGTAATTGAAAATAAGACAATGGCAGACTTGCTAAATAATGACTTTGTATCAGTTTTCTCAGTAGAGGAAGAGGATAAAGTACCAGAGATACAAGGAAAGCTCAAAATAAATCAAGAGGAGGAACTTACTGGATTTAATATAAGTAAAAAAATGATAATGGAGAAAATAATGAGACTCTCCCCCATAAAGCTATTGACGCTAGGTCAATTGAAAATTTAAAAACTGAGATTGATAGATTTTTGTCAGGCAAGGGTATTAAGGGATATAGGAATAAGCCTAGTAAATGGAGTTAAGATGCAACAGCAACCACAACAGCTTGCATTTATATAGCACCTTTAACGTCGTAAAATATCCCAAGGCGCTTCACAGGAGCATTATCAAACAAAATTTGACACTGAGCCACGTAAGGAAGCATTAGGACAGGTGACGAAAAGCTTGGTCAAAGAGGAACGTTTTAAGGAGTATCTTAAAGGAGGAGAGAGAGGTAGAGAGGCAGAGAGGTTTAGGGAGGAAATTCCAGAGCTTAGGGCCTAGGTAGCTAAAGGCACGGCCACCAGTGGTGGAGCGATTAAAATCAGGGATGCGCAAGAGGCAAGAATTGGAGGAGCACGTAGATCTCGGATAGTTGTGGGGCTGGAGGAGGTTACAGAGATAGGGAGGGGTGAGGCCATGGAGGGATTTGAAAACAAGGATGAGAATTTTAAAATCGAGGCGTTCCGTCTGGGAGCCAATGTAGGTCAACATACAGATCAGCCATGACCTAATTGAATGGTGGAACAGGCCAGGGGGGCTGAATGGCCTACTCCTGTTCCTATGTTCCTAAACTGAGGTTCTGCCTGTCTATTCAAGTCGATGTTAAAGATCCAATGGCACTTTTTCAAAGAAAAGCAGGGAGTTCTTCCAGTGTCCTGGCCAACATTCCTCCCTCAACCAACACCACCAAAACAGATAAACTGGTCATTTATTTCATTGCTGTTAATGGGACCTTGCCGTGTGCAAATTGGCTATCGTGTTTGCCTACCAAACAACAGCGACTACACTTCAAAAGTAATTCATCATTATAAAGCACTTTGGGATGTCCTAAGGATGTGAAAGGTGCTAAATAAATGCAAGCTCATTCTTCCTTTCCTCTTTTTTTTCTTTTACTGCCGCTAAGAGGTTTGGAGCAGTGCTAAAGAAAATTGGATTTTGAAATGCCTTTCCCCTAAATCCTATAGTGTGGTGACAAGCTGTGTCAGCTCCAGGAGCATGAAAAGTAATTTAATGTTTTTAATTCCAGTTCAAAAAGATTCTCGTGATGCTGCGTTTTCAATGTTTTTTTCCTTTGCCACCCTCAGTATGGGACTAATAACAAAAGGTACAATCAGAATACAACTTGTCCTATCCTCTTCTGCCAAGATCAGGATTTTCATCTTATATAATGACTAAGGCAGAGGTAAGTCCAGTCTCTATAGGGCTTTGTCTCCACCGTCTGTGTTATTGACAACAATGGGGAAAATTTGAGTGCTGGAGATGCAGGATGCTGGCCTTGTTCAGCTATACTGTCAACTCCTCCTAGTCTAAGCCCCACTGAGAGCGTTCAAATGCTACTGCTGGGAAGACAAAGTGGGCATCAGTCCATTATTTGCACTATTGCAGGCAGAAAGAAGCATCGCCATTGGGTGTGCCAAAAATCATTGGCCGTGCCCATATCCTGTATTGCTAATTTCTAATATCATTAACTGCCAGCTTCAAGCCAGTGTGCTGCTTTTCAAACTGTTTCCACCATTCTGGTTGTCAGTGCTGTTAATGCCCCAATCTTAACCGCCACGATTAGGAAATGAACGAACCCTCACAAGCGGAACAGTTGTGCATTAGTTACTTTCCGTGGAACAACAAATATGCCAATTACAAAATGTCCTTTAGATATAACTGAACAAGCTGCCCTTGGCACAGTCAACCGCCTCACTCAAACTGACACTTTAGAGTGGAGATGTAAATGAAGACAGCCACAGAATTTCAACCTATTTCCTTCCAGGAACATTATTATATTTACCAACTGATTTATTAGCTGTTGTATTGGACTCATTTAATAGCAATCAGGCTGGAACTGTGTGTACTTGATTGCATGGCTGCTACCATTGATATTTTTCACTGCAGACACCTTGACAGCACAAGTCCATTGAGAAAAAATATAAACATAACAGCAGTTAAATCTTTCATGGGTCTGTTGCAGTAATTGATGGTAACACTTTTTGTACCAGATTATCACCGGTGGAATTTGGAGTAGATCTGGGAAAGTTCAGAAGCATTAAGGACTACAGCAAGCACATTGATAGACTTTGAGATGTTACATTCATTTAAACAGTGTGATTAAAGGAGACTCAAACACATACATAGAGCTCCCAATTGTCTATAAATGCAAACTATCTGGGCGTGACCAGTGAGCAGCCCCTTACCTAACACTCTGTTCCTGTCTGATGAAATTTTGATTTCTTGAGATCTATAGAGGAGACATTCAACCAACATTTGTACACCAATGGCAGAAATCCAGTAAATACAGCAGCTGTTGACTGCAGAATTGTTTCGTATTGACAGTACTTCTCCCCGTGGCACTGTTCTCATTGGCAACAATATCTAGACAATGTAAGTGAACCAAATGAGCTTCAGCAAAATACTTACAATGTACTTGTTGGGCACATGCACTCAGTGCAGTCCAGGAACGTTCTAATATTTATGCCACACTGGGGCCATGTAGGGTCAAAAGGAACATGGAATTCATTAATCTTTGTCATTTCTGGACAAGCTATTTTTTAATGCAATTTTTTTATTGTTAGTTTTCAATTTGTACAAAAGATTAGGCAGTTACTTGGACTATGGTATATAAGCTGCATTACAGATTAAATGGTTTCAGAGGGCTCTACGCAACTTTGGTTGGGGCCACACACTGAAAGGGCTACGGTCAATCAAAAGATCACAAATAGATGTGGATGAGGATGGCCATTCGACCCATCTTAGCTCATTCATCCAGAAAGACCTTGCAGTTCCCCCCATTATGGCATCCAATTGTACACTGGACATAGCAAAAGCTATGCTTCCTTCAAGCATCCCGGCTGTAGTGTTGAACACCGGTGCACCAGAACTAACCAGCCCCTGGCCCAAACTATTCCATTGCAGCCATGACACTGTCATCTACCCCACAATGTGGAAAATTACCCAGGTATGTCCTGTCCACAACAAACATGATGGGGTTGATTTTAACTTAGGACACTTATGGGGAGGGAGGGAGCAAACCAACCTCGGAGAATTCAGCGTGAGGTCCGAGCCATTTTAACTCCCGGGTCTCATTTAAGTAAAACAGCACTGTCTCCTGCCTGTAACCGGCGGGAAAGATGCAAGGGCCCATGCAGGTCTCCTGAATCTGTGAGTAAAAATGGCATTGCAGCATCGATGACATCAGTTCGGTCCCTGCTTTCCTGGGGTGGGCGGCCCTCCCATGCCTGATCTGAGGTCAGTTAAGATAAATATAACCCAAGCAATTATTGCCCTATCAGCCTTCTCGCAATCATCAGCAAAGCAATGGAAAGAGTTATCAATAGTGCCATCAAACCACACATACTCACCAATAACCTGCTCACTGACACTCAGTTTGGACTCCTCTAGAACCATTCAGCTCCTGACCTCGTCACAGCCTTGATCCAGAAATTCATGCCACATAAGTGCCAGGCAATGACTATCTCGAACAAGAAAGGGCCCAACCGCGAGTACACCACTTGCTCTGCTTTTCAAATGTCCCACATTGCTTGCCCCACATGTTTGCTGTCATGGAAGAGGGAGGTGAGGGTGTGGTGGGTTACACCAAGTGAGTGCACCTTCTTTCCTCTGGGACTAAAAGCTGTGTGAGCCTGTGTGCGGCATGAATGCACTGTCCTGATAGTTGCAGCTGAGTAGACACATCTGCGGTGAGGGGGAGGGGAACAGTTGAGGGGCAGGCGGGTACAGTCAGTCATTCTATCAGTGGGGTGGGATGCATCCTAGGTTGCTGAGGGAAGTAAGGGTAGAAATTGCGGAGGTACTGGCCATAATCTTCCAAACATCCGTAGATACGGGGGTGGTGCCAGAGGACTGGAGAATTGCAAATGTTACATCCTTATTCAAAAAAGGGTATGAGGATAAACCCAGCAACAATAGGCCAGTCAGTTTAACCTCAGCGGCGGGGCAACTTTTAGAAACTATAATCTGGGACAGAATTAAGAGTCACATGGACGAGTATGGATTAATTAGGGAAAGCCAGCACGGATTTGATAAAGGCAAATCATTTTAACTAACTTGATAGAGTTTTTTGATGAGGTAACAGAGAGGGTAGATGAGGGCAATGCAGTTGACGTGGTGGAGATGGACTTTCAAAAGGCGTTTGATAAAGTGCCGCGTGGTCGGCTTATCATCAAGCTTGCGGTCCGTGGAATAAAGGGGGCAGTAGCAACATAGATACAGGATTGGCTAAGGGACAGGAAACAGAGAGTAGTGGTGAATGGTTGTTTTTTGGACTGGTGGGAGGTTTACAGTGGTGGTCCCCAGGGGTTGGTGCTGGGACCACTGCTTTTCTTGATATATATTAATGTCTTGGACTTGGGTGTACAGGGCACAATTTCAAAATTTGCAGATGACACAAAAATTTGGAAGGGTAGTAAACAGTGAAGAGGATAGTGATAGACTTCAAGAGGATGTAGACAGGCTGGTGGCATGGACAGACACATGGCAGATGAAATTTAATGAGAAAAATGCGAAGTGATACATTTCGGTAGGAAGAATGAGGAGAGGCAATATAAACTAGAGGGCACAATTCTAAAAGAGGTGCAGGAACAGAGAGATCTGGGGGTATATGTGTGCAAATCGTTGAAGGTGGCAGGGCAGATTGAGAAAGCGGTTAAAAAAGCATACAGGATCCTGGGCTTTATAAATAGAAGCATAGAATACAAAAGTATGGAAGTCATGATGAACCTTTATAAAACACAGGTTTGGCCACAACTGAAGTATTGTGTCCAGTTCTGGGCACCGAACTTTAGGAAAGATGTGAAGGCCTTAGAGAGGATGCAGAAGAGATTTACTGGAATGATTCCAGGGATGAGGGACTTTAGTTACATGGATAGACTGGAGAAGTTGGGATTGTTCTCCTTGGAACAGAGACGGTTGAGAGGAGATTTGATAGAGGTATTCACAATCATGAAGGGCCTAAACAGAGTCGATAGAGAAACTGTTCCCATTGGCGGAACGCTCAAGGACCACAGGACGTAGATTTAAGATGATTGGCAAAAGAACCAAAGGTGACATGAGGATAAACTTTTTCATGCAGCGAGTGATTAGGATCTGGAATGCACTGCCCGAGCGGGTGGTGGAGGCAGATTCAATCATGGCCTTCAAAAGGGAACTGGATAAGTACTTGAAAGGAAAAAATTTGCGTGGCTACGGGGATAGGGTGGGAGAATGGGACTAGCTGGATTGTTTTTGCATAGAGCCGGCGTGGACTCGATGGGCCGAATGGCCTCCTTCTGTGCTGTAACCTTTCTATGATTCTATGATTCTATGGTCTCTAGGATCTCCAACTAGAAGGACTGGCGCTGGGACAAGACAAAATATGTACAGAAAAGTGCCCTTTCAGTTTCAGTTTCATCAGTATTCATTGGTCAAAGTCAGATGAAACTCTTGGGATGTGTAGGAGGTGAGATACATGTGATGAAGGGTTTGGAGCGGACCCTCTCTCATTCTGCAACAAGTGGAAGTTACAAACCTCAGCCCCAGTGCCACCTTCCAGTCTTTCCTAGATATGGTGGCTGAAGTCATGCCTCGAGGCCTTACATAGGTAACTTGTGTCATCTGCTGCTATAGAAGGGAAAAGATGTACAAAAGAGGAGCTCTGTGCTGGGGAGGCAAAGTTATAATAGGGCTGGTTTGTGCTGGATTTTAATAATTATGGTCGGATCCAAGCGGTGGTATCACAGCTGGAAATAGCAGCAGAAGTCCTCTTATTCATTGTAAAGTCTGTTCCTGGAAAGGGAAAATCTGGCCCTTATGTAGCAGCTTGCTGCTTCCTGTGATGTCCTTCTTATGCCACACCTTGAAACCACTTGCATTAGGAGCCTCAGGATGATCGCTGCTGTGGCACGGTGGGGAAAAGGTTGAGAGCCCCTTTCCAGGCTCAAGAGTCCCATTTTTGAGCTCCTGGTCTTTTCTTGTGGTTTGTGAAGGTGAAGGAGTGTAGGGGGGCTGGCAGTGCAGCATTTATCTCCCTGCCCAGCTTGGGGTCTTGGGGGCAACCTTTGTTGTAGGCAAGGACTCTATGGAGATGATCTCCCAGTAATAATATCTAAAGGTTGACAGACTCCGTTCGCCTTCTCTCTTCAAGAGTTGTAGATGTTGTAGGCATGAGTGATTACACTTCAAATGTACTTCATGGGCGCTTTGGGACTGAGGACATGAAAGACCTATATAAGTGTATAAGTTCATGAGAAAGAGAAGGTCCTATAGGCCACAATTTCTTCCTTGACTAAAGATATTAGGTTTCAGAATGAAATCAGTCGCCTTTGACTACCCCAACCAACAACCAAGCAAGGTTCGTCCAAAGATGCCTCTGCTCGAACAATACTAGGTGACAGTCAGTGTGGTGATTCACTGCAAGAACACAAGGACACCTACACCAGCACTGTCTAGGCTGCCAGTTACCTTCCTTTTGGCTGGACAGCACATTTTTTTTTACAAAACTAAAGAATTAAGAGAACAGAAAGGAGTGTGGGAAACGATAGGCGAAGGGCAGGGAAATGGGATGAGGGTAGATAGCTGCAGTTGAACAGCTATCGTCAGCACAGGTGCGATGGGCCAAAGAACCACCTCCTCTGCAGTAGCTTCAATGAAAATGAACTCTCTGAACATCTAATTGGTTGGAGAGAGCTCTGCTCCTGCATGTATCCTGGCCTGCGTTGAGCTTTCTGTTTACGTCGTTATCAGCTCGCACTTGCAGCAAGTTATGGCGCAAAAAATTCATTGAATGTCAAGAAATTGCTGGATTTGCGCCGATAATACAAATGAATCTCCCCGCTGCCATTCAGGGCTGCTATCTCATGTCACGGTAACCCTGTCAAAGACGTGATTTATGGTCTTCCCCGCCTGGGACAGCACACAAAAGGAAGGACAGGCAAGATTCAAAGTCAAACTGTGAAACTTTTAATCAGCGCAATTGTTCAAAACAAAATTGAAGTAGATAGACAATTTAAACATAAATTATAACTTTTTTCAAAGTTTGATAAAGTTGCAGATGACTTTTCACATAATTATTTTAATGTAACAACAATAATAAAAGTAACAATTAAAAATAACTATCAATAAATAGCAATAAATAATACAATGCCAACAGAAGAAGAACAACAATAGCAGCAAATGTGACAAACTATTTACAAGACTTGCACTCTCACAGGGGTGCCTGAGGGTGAGCTGTGAGTGAAACTGAGCGGGAGGAAGTGGATTCTGTACAAAAGAGGCACCCTATTCCCTCCACTTGCACGAACCCTTGTGCCAATGGCATGGTCTCTGCGTCCTGCTTGTCGGTCAGGTACAGGGAGTTGGGAGCTGGGTTCCTGATGTTTCTCCGAGGGGACATGGGGAGTAGGTGGGCCAGGCGGCTGACCCCTGTGGAGGGGCAGGTCCTGGCTGGATCACTGGGGGATCATCCTCAGCAGCCGGGTACTACAAGGCCTGTGCATCAGGCCCAAAGCCTGGGGGTGGAAGGAAGTGGCCCTTGGAACTGAAGCCTCCTTGCTGGTCAACAGCATATCCCTTGTGGGCCTGGACTCTATCCATAGCGGGTGCCGCTATGGTGGCGGGGGGGGGCACATGGGTGTCAGCTGCAGTACAGTGGTACTTGCTGCGTAGATGTCATCTGCCCATGCTACAACTTGGCAAAGGTTGCCCACATCTTGCTCATGGTTGGCCAAATTCTGCCCAGTCGTCCCTCACCCCCCGATGGGTTGGACTCAGACTGTGAGGCCCCGCGGCAGCAGTTTGGCAGATGCCTGTGAGAGGGGAGGCGCGTATGTCTTGCGCAGAGCCAGAGGGGCCAGGAGTTGGAGAGGGGGTGGGCTCCCGGGGGGAGAGAGGGGTGAGGTGAGGTTCATCATGGTCAAGCGTCCACCCCACATCAGCACCCTCAAGGTGAAGCGTGGGGATAGGAGTGACAATGCCACTTCAAATGCCCCTCCCCCCTCCCACTGCTGGGCAAAGCCTCCTCTTCCTCCTCCTGGTCACCCATTCTACCTTCTCGTTCCTCCTCCTCCCGCTCAGTCACCGCCTCCGTGCCCTCTGCGGCCCCCGCCTCCGTGCCCTCTGCGGCCCCCGCCTCCGTGCCCTCTGCGGCCCCCGCCTCCGTGCCCTCTGCGGCCCCCGCCTCCGTGCCCTCTGCGGCCCCCGCCTCCGTGCCCTCTGCGGCCCCCGCCTCCGTGCCCTCTGCGGCCCCCGCCTCCGTGCCCTCTGCGGCCCCTGCCTCCTCAGGTTGACGTGGACCTGTGGGAAGGAAAAACAAATGTTACAATGATGCAGCATGTTCATTTGCCACATCACCTTAGTTTTATTTTCACATTCAATGCACAACACAAGAAAGGCAATTTACCCCAAATATGCCAGTGCTCACATCCTCCATGAGCATCCCCTTGCTCTAGTTTCCTTTTCCCACCCTGCAACCTCAGAAGAGGTTTTAAACATGCAGCCCATGGAACACATGCAATTCATAAACCTCAGATGTCCCTTCTCTTTGTCTTAACCTTCTTTGTCGCCTGGCCAGGAGACAGAGCAAGAGGATGACACTCACCTTGCCTGGTACACCCTTGTAACCCTGCAGCTGCAGGGCCCTGAACTCATGGGGGGTAAGGTGCCTCAGGAAGGGAGTACCCCCGCCCGATATCGCCCTCTCCCAGACATTATGAGCCATCTTACCCTACTCAGACAGAAAATATGAAAAAGATACAGCATCACATTAATAGTTGCTGACCGTTACTAGGGACTTCTTTTCATACACTGTAATGTGCTCTCTCTGCAGTAGAGATAAAAAGGTGTGAAATACATCACTTTGGGAAGGGCATCTCCCATGGCAACTGAGTTTTACGACTCACTTGACATTGAATTGAATGCTCCACTAACAACTTTTTTAAAAATTCACTCTGCTTACTTGCAATTTATTTTAAAATAAATTAAAATGTCTAATAATCTGAACGCACCTTTCCTGCTCTGGTCACGTCATTATATTTCTTTTTGCACTGGTCCACTATCCATGGATCTGTGGATGTCACGGTGAAGCTCTCTACCATCTCCTTCCATGCCTCCATGCTGATTTTGCGGGGTGCCCTGGACCTATCATTCCCCAGCAGCTGCTGATGCCTCATTTTGACCTCGTCCAATTGTGCTCACAGGTCTTCATCTGCAAAGTTGAGCGACCTCTTGTCTTCAACCTTATCTTGCGACATGTTTTTGTGTGAAGAATTGTATATGCAAAACATTGTCAATTACTTTCTACTGCTTTGTAAAAAGGTTTTAAAAGTTTTTTTAAAATTTTAGTAACTTTTTAAAGTTA
This sequence comes from Heptranchias perlo, assembly GCF_035084215.1. Taxonomy (NCBI): domain Eukaryota; kingdom Metazoa; phylum Chordata; class Chondrichthyes; order Hexanchiformes; family Hexanchidae; genus Heptranchias; species Heptranchias perlo. Next base: position 100,333,879 of record NC_090327.1, read on the forward strand.
GTTTTAGGCTATTTCAAAAGTTACAGGTCACTCACCTCTCAGTGCCACACCTGAACTGAATTGATGGGATCTATTTTTAGCTATTTATAGCACCATGTGGTTGGTCTGTTTGATGGATCATTGGATCTATCGTTCACGAGGACCCAGATGTCCCGTTGATCTCACTTCACTATTATCAATTTGCACTTGCAGCAATTTGTGGTGCAAAAATAATACAATCTGAAGGGTGATGTAAAAAATCATATTCATGGCGCTCGCCACGAGTTGTGCCACTCCAGCAATTTCTGGGCCATTATCATAGCTCCGTACCCCCTCAAAAATCAATGGCAACGTCCATTTTGGTGGATTAACGCTGTTTTGATCACCGCTGCCATTTAGACTGAACCAAAACGGCACTAGTGACCTGGCAGAAGCATGATTTATTGCTCCAAGGCACAGAATTGGCTAAGGGACAGAAGGCAGAGAATAGTGGTGAACGATTGTTTTCAGACTGGAGGGAAGTATACAGTGGTGTTCGCTAAGGGTCGGTATTAGCACCACTGCTCTTTTTGATAATATATTAATGACCTGGACTTAGGTATGCAGGGCATAATTTCAAAGTTTGCAGATGACACAAAACTTGGAAATGTAGTAAACAGTGAAGAGGATAGTAACAGACTTCAGGAGGACACAGACAGACTGGTGAAATGGCTAGACACATGGCAGATGAAATTTAACGCAGAGAAGGGTCAAGTGATACATTTTGGTTGAAAGAATGAGGAGAGGCGATATAAACTAAATGGTGCAATTTTAAAGGGAGTGCACAAATCTTTGAAGGTGGCAGGACAAGTTGAGAAGGCTGTTAAAAAAGCATACGGGATCCTTGGCTTTATTAATAGAGACAGAGGGCTCGATATTAGCAGGGCGGCGGGTTCTCAGCGGGGGGTCAACTGGGCGCATGGGTAACGCGCCCGGTGAAATCGGGGTGCTCTGGACGCAATCGCAGGCTAATTGGAGCCACTTACCTTTGCTTCCGGGTTTCCCGCTGGAAAGCTGCGCAGCGGGCGGACTGCACATGCGCAGCAAGGTCTGTCAGCTGGAGGAGCCCTTTTTAAAGGGGCAGTCCTCCACTGACTGAGGCTGCAGAAAATAGGAAAAATTACAGCATGGAGCAGGCCAGGGGAAAGGTTTAATGATGCCTCACTCCAGGTATCATTGGATGGGGTGAGGAGGAGGGGGAGGACAGAGATCTTCCCCCCGGCGGGCGGGAGAAAGCAGCCTGTCTCTGCCACCAAGAAGGCCTGGCTCGAGGTGGCAGAAGAGGTCACCTGCACCACCAACATATCACGCACCTGCATACGGTGCAGGAGGCACTTCAATGACCTAAGTAGGACAGCCAAAGTGAGTACACTTACTCATTCCCCTACACTCCACCTGCCACATCACCACCCCCACCCCACATCTCCTTCTGCATTGCCAACACTACTCTATCACATCACCCCTCACACCCACTCAAAGCTCATCCTCATCTTACCTGCACTTACTCACCTCGCCAGTAATCATCTCACCACTACCACTCAACCCAATCCTCATACAATCTTATGGCTCTATCTCATACTCACCCTCTCATGCATCTCTTTCACGGTCAGCCTCACTCAACCTGCCACTACCTGTGCTGCAGCCACAGGGCATGCATCACATATGTGCAGTAGGAAGCGTAAGGCAAACGTGTCGTGAGCATGAAGGGGATGCACAAGGGTGTTTGAGGGTTTGTCATGGTTGTTACTTATATTGAATTTCTGACCAACTCACATTACATATTATATTGGCACCACTACTGCCACCTCTTTGCGAATCTTGTCTGGTTTATGCAATAATGCCCTTTCCTGAGGATCACTATGAAGACCCACAACTGATGCCACCCATTGTGTCACTGCAGAGTGGGTGTGGGTGTATTTGCAGGGCTCTTTTGTGCGGACGACTGAGAGACGTCGGCGATGTCCCCGCTGGCGCCCTGGAAGGATGCGGAGGAGAAGTTGTTGAGGGCAGTGGTGACTTTGACAGCGACAGATAAGAAGATGGTGCTCGGGCCAGCCGGGAGCAGCTTGGCATGAAGGAGGCTGCAGATGTCCACGACTACATGTCGAGTGACTCTGAGCCTCCGTGTGCACTGCTGCTCAGAGAGGTCTAGGAAGCTGAGCCTCGGTCTGTGGACCCTGTGGCGAGGGTAGTGCCCTCTGCGACGCATCTCTCTCTGTGGTTGCCCTCCCTCCCGCTGTGCAGGTGGATATGTCAGAGATGGAAGGCGTGGCCGGCGAGGCTGGTGATGCTGTTCGCCCTCCAAGGAGGTCATGACTGCAACTACAGCGGCCCCCATCCGGAAGATGTACATCTGAGGGGGTCCGCAAGGTAGGTACATGTGTCTGGACACTGGGGTAAGTGTGCAAGTTGGTGAATTTTATTGTTAGGAGGAGGGTGGTGGAGGCCAAACTTTGTCCAAAGTGACAGAGTGGCCTCCTGCAATGAGTGAGGGTCTCCCTTCCCTCCCTCCACCCCCCCCCCCCCCCAACCTGTCAAATGGACCTTTGCAGCTGCCACAGGCTGCAACACGTCCATTTCAACTGGGAGTGTTTCCCCCAGTACGGGAAACAGTCCCAGTTCATTGCAAAATCCCAGCCCTCCTAAAATATCAGGTCTGTAAACAATCTGAAGTACCTGTTTAAGTACTTTAAGTGGCACCCCGCCGGCTTTAATTGCTGGCGGGAGTCCCACATGCAGGGGCTGCGCGCGCATGTCAGCGCGTCACTGGGGAACCCGGAAGTGGGCGGGTTGGAGCCGGGCTCTGGACCCGCCCCGGGAATCCCCGATTTTTGCAGCCCCCCACCACGAACGCACTCGATCGCGGGTGCTAAAATTGAGCCCATAGAGTATAAAAGCAAGGAAGTTATGCTAAACCTTTAAAAAACACTGGTTAGACCTCAGCTGGAGTATTGTGTTCAGTTCTGGGTGCCTCACTTTAGGAAGGATGTCAAGGCCTTAGAGAGGGTGCAGAAGAGATTTACTGGAATGGAACCAGGGATGAGGGAATTCAGTTATGTGGAGAGACTGAAGAAGCTGGGGTTGTTCTCCTTAAAGCGGAGAAAGTTAAGAGGAGATTTGATAGAGGTGTTCAAAATCATGAACGGTTTTGATTGAGTAAATAAGATTGATTTCCCTTAAGCATTAGGTGGTAGAGTTTCCGCTTTGGACACAATTGACAATCGGGCACAAATTATGCTCGAAAATTGCACCGGCTGGGTTACAGATCGAGTCGCTGCTAAAATGCATTAACATAATCACAAATGTAAAATCTTCCATTAATCAACGCAATCCAACAGCTTACCAGAGCGTAATCATTTTTTTTCTGTGCAATTAAAAATATTCATTGATGTATTTAAGATGTATTTAAAGTGGTAACCTGGTGCAGTGTTATTAATACAGCTAAAAATGGGTTTATCACCAAAAATAAGCATTTTTATAAGTGTGTCTACTCCTCCACCTGTGAGTAACCTGATTTTAAATCACTGAAAATGACCTAAAAAAACTATACTGAACCATTTACTACTTTCATTGGTGTACACTAGTCAGTTTCTTGATAAATTAAATATTTTTTAATATGTAAAATCTTTTAAAACGTGCCTAAGAAAACGAGCTCAATTTGAAGACCCTGCTCGAATGTCTGGAGACGGTGGAAACGCACAATCCTCGTTATTCTGATCTGGCCAGTATTGTGGGCAGGGCTGGCTTCAGCGCAAAAGATTGCGGAAACTCGAATTACGCTGGATGTAATTTACGCCCATCCTACATTGAAATTCCTCGATCTATTGAGCTGATTCAGCCGGAATGCACTGATAAAGGCTGAGCAATCTAGCAGAAACTCTACTCCTAGATGTCATTTTTATTGAGCTTTGCCGATTTATTTACCTAATGTAAAATAATTATCTTTTAAATATACTGGCTGTCTGGATTGTTTCCTTTAAATGGAATTGATTTTTTGAAAGCCATTTAATGTTTGTAACCATTCACTGATTTCTGTTCCCTTAACAGTGTCAATCACTAATTTTAATATAGAATATCGATCCAAATGAGCGCTTCTTCCTGAACATCAATGGGATAGTGCATCAGTAAATATTTTGTTGTGGGAAGAATTGTGAAATGGGTTAAGACGACTATTAGAGACCATTTGTCAACGGAATGTTGGCATTTATTGCTCGGGGGATAGAATATAAAAACAGGGAGGTATTGCTGCAGTTATATAAGGTATTAGTGAGACCGCACCTGGAATACTGCATACAGTTTTGGTCTCCATACTTAAGAAAAGACACTTGCTCTCGAGGCAGTACAAAGAAGGTTCACTCGGTTAATCCCGGGGAGGAGGAGGCGGACATATGAGGAGAGGTTGAGTAGATTGGGACTCTACTCATTGGAGTTCAGAAGAATGAGAGGCGATCTTATTGAAACATATAAGATTGTGAAGGGGCTTGATCGGGTGGATGCGGTAAGGATGTTCCCAAGGATGGGTGAAACTAGAACTAGGGGGCATAATCTTAGAATAAGGGGCTGCTCTTTCAAAACTGAGATGAGGAGAAACTTCTTCACTCAGAGGGTAGTAGGTCTGTGGAATTTGCTGCCCCAGGAAGCTGTGGAAGCTACATCATTAAATAAATTTAAAACAGAAATCGACAGTTTCCTAGAAGTAAAGGGAATTAGGGGTTACGGGGAGCGGGCAGGAAATTGGACATGAATTTAGATTTGAGGTTAGGATCAGATCAGACATGATCTTATTGAATGGCGGAGCAGGCTTGAGGGGCCGATTGGCCTACTCCTGCTCCTATTTCTTATGTTCTTATGTTTAGCTGCAGCTGTTCTGAATTTATAGGCAGCTATATTTGAGAAATGGATTATAAAAAATCACTCCCTACAGATCTTCTTGCATTGAGTTTTTAATATATTCCAACTGCAAAACACAGGACGCGTGCTTTGAAATGAATTTGCCTATCAGTGTCTGAATACGATTACAATTCAGAAGCCTTCAGTTAGCTCAGGCACCTGCAGCAACACGCACTGCCCATATTACACCCAGGAATTGTATTTCCACAGCTTTATAAAACAAAATAAATAACCTGACCAACAGATTTGTGGTAATTTTGCGAAAGGGGACTCGCAGTCAAGACAAGCTTTTATAAACCAGAATACAAAAAGTGAATGAGTACCAGGATACTGTTGACGTGATCAAAATCAGAATTGATAGCAAACATTTGTCAATGGCCATTGGCTGCACCGCTTCCGAATCGCCACTATCCTCGCTGAGTTATCCAACAAAGTATTCCGTAAATTAGCCACCGGAGGATCGGGAAGCACAACGGTATAACTTATGGCATTTGGGACCAAATATGCTGTTCCAGCAAATTTTGAGCCATTGTTTAAATAGTGAGTGTTTATTAGTAGGAACATAGGAAGATAGGAACAGGAGTAGGCCATTCAGCCCCTCGTGCCTGCTCCGCCGTTTGATAAGATCATAGCTGATCTGTGATCGAGCTCCATATACCTGCCTTTGGCCCATATCCCTTAATACTTTTGGTTGCCAAAAAGCTATCTATCTCACATTTAAATTTAGCAATTGAGCTAGTATCAATTGCCGTTTGCGGAAGAGAGTTCCAAACTTCTACCACCCTTTGTGTGTAGAAATGTTTTCTAATCTCGCTCCTGAAAGGTCTGGCTCTAATTTTTAGACTGTGCCCCCGACTCCTAAAATCCCCAACCAGCGGAAATAGTTTCTCTCTATCCACCCTATCCGTTCCCCTTAATTTCTTATAAACTTCGATCAGATCACCCCTTAACCTTCGAAACTCCAGAGAATACAACCCCAATTTGTGTAATCGCTCCTCGTAACTTAACCCTTGAAGTCCGGGTATCATTCTAGTAAACCTACGCTGCACTCCCTCCAAGGCCAATATGTCCTTCCGAAGGTGCGGTGCCCAGAACTGCTCACAGTACTCCAGGTGCGGTCTAACCAGGGTTTTGTACAGCTGCAGCATAACTTCTGCCCCCTTGTACTCCAGTCCTCTAGATATAAAGGCCAGCATTCCATTAGCCTTCTTGATTATTTTCTGCACCTGTTCATGACACTTCAATGATCTATGTACCTGAACCCCTAGGTCCCTTTGGACATCCACAGTTTTTAACTTTTTACCATTTAGAAAGTACCCTGTTCTATCCTTTTTTGATCCAAAGTGGATGACGTCACATTTGTCTACATTGAATTCCATTTGCCACAGTTTTGCCCATTCACCAAATCTATCAATATCGTTTTGTAATTTTATGTTTTCATCTACACTGCTTACAATGCCTCTGATCTTTGTGTCATCGGCAAACTTAGATATGAGACTTTCTATACCTTCATCTAAGTCGTTAATAAATATTGTGAATAATTGAGGCCCCAAGACAGATCCCTGCGGGACTCCACTAGTTACATCCTGCCAATGTGAGTCGCCTTTCGCTCAGCCAACTTCCTAACCAAGTCCATACTTTTCCCTCGATTCCATGGGCTTCTATCTTAGCTAACAGTCTCTTACGTGGGACCTTATCAAATGCCTTCTGGAAGTCCATATAAATAACTTCCATTGACATTCCCCTGACCACTACTTTAGTCACCTCTTCAAAAAATTCAATCAGGTTTGTCAGGCATGACCTACCTTTCACAAATCCATGCTGGCTCTCTCTGATTAACTGAGCATTACTGAGAAAGGTCAATGACTCTCAGAGTATGAGGGACCTGCACGGTAACACACAGTTGATGCTGAATCCTCCCTGGGTTTATGACCGCACTCCCCCACTCCCCAGTATTAAATGAATTTTACTACACTCTGGCTGTTTTAAGTCTGTGCTCCAATGACCTCTTCTGTACCCAGTGATTCAACAAGAAGTAGTCATCAATTGACGGTCGTGGACAAAACAAAGTGGGATGTGTCCGTTCAATATTTTAAAAGAGCCACAGTGCCGAGACAGTTGAATCAATTCAGGTGAGTTACATTCATAAATACTGGATATTTGATCAATCCAACAGTAGTTCAAGAACAGCCAGTCACAGTACAACGGCTGTAGACTATTAAAGAAGAACCAGTTGTCAAATCTAATGTGTTTCCCCATGACCATATAAAGTAGGGTGGTAAAAATGACAGGCTACAATATACAAGCTGTGACATGCAACGCTGGGATTTCTTGATTGAGACTCAGTTGAGGACCAGACAGGTAGGTTTATGAACGGGAATTCCTTATGAATCAAAGTCTGCTTTGAGGAACAACGCCAGACTGCCAGTGCAGGTCAGTGGTGAGTCAGTGATGCAATTAGTGATGGCAAGAGTCTCCATTGCAGGCACAGCTATAACCCTCTAACAATACTCCATGCCAAAACCGACTTATCCTTTTCTGTGTACATATGTTGCAGATAAAAAAATTCTCATTCAGTGTTTGACTTAATAGACTTATGCTGAAATGCTGAGGGTAAAAACCAACATAAGTGAGGTAGGTGTTGGTTTTGTGTCCAATAAACTTACAGCAGAGAACATGGATGTCTCCGAGTGTAAATGCCTTCTATACGATAAAAGGTTTAAGTTAATAATCGGGAGGATTGAGGAATTGCTTCTCATTTTGTGGTATCGTCATGAGATCTCAGTGCTGTCTTTCACCTGTGCACTGGTTTATATAAGCTTCTCAACACCTTCTCTGCACCAAGTTGGGGGTGGTGGGAGGATACTGCTATAAGTGACTATCCCATTGTGGTGGAAAGAAATCTGATCTGTAACCCTCCAAATGGCCGTATGTCAAATGCTCTCAGACGCAGGGTGACAGCAGACATGGCCCCGATATTAGCGGGGAGGCGGGATGGCAGCGGGGGGGCGATTGGGTGCGTGGGCAACTCGCCCAATAAAATCCGTCCGTTCCCCATGCGACTGCGGGTAAATTGGAGCCACTTAACGTGGCTTCTGGGTTTGCTGTTGGAAAGCTGCGCAGTGGGCGGACTGCGCACCCGCATCACAGGCTGTCAGCTGGAGGAGCTCTATTTAAAGGGGCAGTCCTCCAATGGCTGCTCCTGGAGCAAACACCCACACAGCACAATGGAGCAGCACAGGGGAAAGCGTGCTCCTAGATATAGCGATGCCTCACTCCAGGTGCTACTGGATGGGGTGAGGAGGAGGAGGGATGTGTTCTACCCGGTGGACGGGAGGAAGTAGCCTGCCTCTGCTACCAAGAAGGTCTGGCTCGAGGTGGCAGAGGAGGTCACCAGCAGCAGCAACATCTCCCGCACCTGGATCGAGTGCAGGAAGAGCTTCAATGACCTAACTAGGTCAGCCAAAGTGAGTACACTTACTGATTCTCCTACATTCCGTCTTCCACATCAGCACCCCCACCCCCCCAACTCATTCTGCACTGCCAACACTACTCTAACACATCACTCCTCACACCCACTCAAAGCTCATCCTCAACTTACCTACATTTCCTCACCTCCCCATTACTCACCCCACCACTCCCACTCAACCCAATCCTCATACAATGTCATGGCTCTGTCTCATACTCACCCTCTGATGCATCTCTTTCACGGTCAGCCTCACCCAAACCAATGCATTCATCGGTTGGCCACGTCACCATCACTCTCTCACACCTCTCTACTTTCTCCCCTTATAGGAGAAGAAAGCCCAGAATGCATGGGAGAGGGTGAGGATCGGAGGGGGGCCGCAACAGATCGTCGTCCTCACAGACGTGGAGCAGGTGGCATAGGAGCTGAGCCGCACTGTCGAGTGCCTGTCCGTCGGAGACGTCGAGACTGGCGCCCGACAAAGATCTGGTGACAGAACTTTAACATTCAGTACACACAATATGAATTGATGTTAACGTGCCTTGCCATCTTTAGCGCCTCAGTATGTTCATCGCAACAATACACATCTGATCATGCTTAATATTGCCTTCTGTTCTCTCACAGGGCCTTCAGTGACTGCTGTGATGGCAGAGGGTGATTCCTCAGAGGACCTGCCGGCACCTTGGTGGGTCCCAGTCCGCAGTTAGTTGGGGTCGCACATGGTGAGTCATCACGCATATGTGAGCACGAGCAGACACTGGTGGCAGGGGCAGCTGTGGAGAGTCTGCGCTGGTGGGAGCACTCCTCTCCAGGCTCTGCTCAGCTGGACACAGATGCTGAACCTTGGTGGCCATCCTTTAAAAGGAGAATGCTCGAGCGGCAGCAGCACATTTGCGAGGTGCTGGAACAGGTGTCACGCGCACTCTCCACAGTAGCGGAGAGGATGGAGGAGTCCAACTCCTGCATGAATGGAATGGTGGCACAGGTACAGGAGGGAATCTCTGAGATACTGGCATAGGCACGTGAGGGCATCTCTGAGATAGTGTCACGGGTAAGTGCGGGAATGTCTGCAATGGAGGGAAGGCTAGCCTCGATGGAGCTTCAAGCTCGGCTCACAAATGAGTCCATTCAGGCCCTGACAATGGCTGTTCAGACTCCGGGTGAACAATATTCTGCCACCTTAAACAGGCAGGCAGATACACTAGTACTGGCCTTACAAGGCTTCACGCATGTCCTCCAAACTGTTCTCCAGCAGAGTGGTAAGAGTGGTGTGGGCCTGGCGCAGGGGAGGGATGATGGCGAAAGGGGACATGGAAGTGGGGACACCACTCAAAGCGCTCCCACGTCTCACACGTTGCCCCCCCTCTTAACCAGTACCCACAATGCTACCTCCTCTCCAGGTGGCCGAGTCTGCCCCTGCACAGGTGCAGGTGGAGCAGTCTTTGGAGGGGCCCTCACGGTCACCAAAACCCAGAGGGCGTAGGCCCAAAGCATCTAATCAGTCAGGGCATGAACAAGAGCCACTACCTCTGCTGCAGCCACGGGGGAAGCGAAAGGCGAAGGTTTTGTAAGCACGAAGGGGATGCACAAGGGTGTTTGACGGTTGGTCATGATTTTTATTTATATTTGCTTTTTATTAAACTCACATTAAATATTATTATTGTCATCACTACTGCCACATCTTGGCCATTCTTGACTGGCTTCCGTAATAAAGCCCTTTCATGAGGTTCACCATGAACGCCCACAGTTGTTGCAATCCATTAGGGTCACTCCACAGTGGGTGTATGTGTAGTTGCAGGACTGTTTTGTGCAGGGAGACGGGGGGGGGCGGTGTTGGTGTGGGTGTTGCTCTCTCCAGGTGGTGAGGATCGGACTCTTCACACTGTCTGATGTTAGGAGAACCATTCACATACCAGTGACTCGCTGGCCTCACGAGCAGCCAGGTGAGCCGCTGTCCTACTCATGTGTTGCTTCTGCTCCTCCTCCTCCTCCTCCTCCTCCGCCTCCTCTTTCTCCTCCTCCTCCTCCGCCTCCTCAATGTGGGTGGCAGATGTGGATGGGGCCTCCTCAAACGGCACCCCTCTCTGTTGTGCCATGACACGACAATGATGCGTCCCACTCTGTCTGGTGCGTAATGAAGCACTCCCCCAGAACGATCAAGGCACCTGAAGTGCATCTTGAGCAGCCCTATAGCATGCTCAATTGTAGACATGGTAGCGATGTGGCTGTCGTTATATCGACGCTGTTGCTCGGTGGTGAGGTTCCTCAGAGGTGTCATGAGCCATGTGTGCAGGGGTATCCCTTGTCCCGAGGAGCCAGCCCTTACGGGTGTTCGGTGCGTAGAAGAAGGGTGGATGTTGGACTCCCGGAGGATGAAGGAATCGTGGCAGCTGCCAGGGTATCTGGCGCACACGTGAAGCAATCTCTTGCGGTGGTCACAAACGAGCTGAGCGTTGATGGAGTGATGGCCCTTCCTGTTGATGAACAGTCCTGGCTCGTGTGGAGGTGCTCGTATTGCTATATGAGTGCAATTGATTACACCCTGCACCCATGGGAAGCCAGCCACAGCGTGGAATCCCACTGCCCTCCGTCTGGCTGAGGTCATCCATGGGGAAGATGATGTCGTGCGAGACCCTACGAAACAAGCTGTCGGTGACCTGCCTTATGCACTTGTGTGCAGACGACTGAGAGACCCCGGCGATGTCCCCAGTGGCACCCTGGAATGATCTGGAAGCGAAGAAGTTGAGGGCAGTGGTGACTTTGACAGCGGCAGGTAAGGAGATGCTGCTCGGCCCAGCCGGGAGCAGCTCGGCATGAAGGAGGCTGCAGATGTCTGCGACTGCCTGGTGACTGACTCTGAGTCTCCATATGCACTGCTCCTCAGAGAGGTCCAGGAAGCTGAGCCTCTGTCTGTAGACCCTGTTGCGAGGGTAGTGCCTCCTGCGATGTCGCTCTCTCTGTTGTTGCCCTCCGTGCTCTTGTGCAGGTGCCTGTGGTGCAGCACCGTGTTGTGGAGCTCTATGTGGCGGAGGTGATAGCCATGCCTGGCAAGGCTGGTGATGTTGCTCGTCCTTGGATGTAGTGGTGAATGCAGCCATGGCGCCTCCCCATCCTGACGATGTCAGTTTGAGGGGGTCCGCAAAGTAGGTAAATATGTTTGCACGGCAGAGTTTTGGGTGGAAAGTAAGAATTTTGAGTGGAAACACAAAGGTCTTGCAGCCAAAACTTTGTCTGAAGTGACAGAGTGCCCTGCTGAAATAAATGAGGTTTTCTCCCCACCTGTCAAATTAGCATTTGCATTTCCCACTGGCTGCTGGCTGAAACACGTCTGTCGCAACAGGAAGTGTTTCCCATAGCGGGGGAAACACACTGAGGATCCTTCAAAATCGCACCCCTGCCAAAAATGTCTAGTCAATCCAGTAGTTCAAGTACCTCAACTATCGGAGAAACTATGCATATTATCATCCCGCCAGCTTTAACTGTCGGTGGGACTCCCGCAATCGGGAGGCGCGCGTGCACCCGGACGCGTAACTGGGAACCCGGAAGTCAGCGGGACCCGCACGGCATTTTAATGATTTTCGGAGCCCCCCCGTCCCCAACGCACCCACTCCGTCACCCGAAAATTGGCCCCATGCAGTCGAATCAGCACAGGGGGCTGACAATGGCAATCTGGTTAAAGATGTCTCGGAAATCGAAACACAGGAGCAGCCTTTGTAATCTCCCTCATGAGGCATTCAAGACACATTGAAGAAACTCAACGAGATTAAAGTTATTGCCACTGTGTTTTTTTTATTACCTGCATGAACTCACAGCAAAATTGAAAAGTGGCTTTCTTACAAAAACATATTTAAAGTCAGATGACGTACATATGGACTGACCATGAAAGCTAGAGAACAGCTTAATTTTGCAGTTCTCTCTAAATTACCTGGGAGTAGTTATTAAAGGTTTTAGGCAATACATAGAACAGTGAAATCAGGTAAAACAGCATGCAATATTTTAATAAAATTGTCCCTTCCCGTCCTGCGATTGTTGAACATATTTCAGCGTACTTTGAAGCTTAGTAACCGTAATGAGAGAGATTTATAAATAACTGACATTTGCACAGCAAACTCACTGGGTTAAACTGGAATGTCAAAACTGGGCAATGTAAGCAAGCAATTTCAGACTTCCAGCATCTGCAGTATTTTGCTTTTGAATGCAAGTGAAGTTAGTCAAAACTGGCAGTGGTGATGGGAGATACAAGCTGGGCCATTAAAACTCAAATTGAGCTCACAATCAAAAGAATTAGAAGAATACAGATGAGGATGAATTCTGCAAATACAGGTTCTTGGTGCTTGGCCTCAAAAGCTGAGAGTAGATATCGGGAAATCACGGGTACGTTCCTCACTGTCCATGAATCAGCACACCCTCGAATTCCAATATGAGCACCCAATGGGTGAGCCCATGGGAGACTGACCGGCAGGAGTGCCAATCGCCCAATACCACTGGCAGGAGTCCCGGTCCATTTTGGGGCTGAATTATGAGTGGAAAACAAGCCCCCCCGGGGCGGCCTACCTGCTGCACTATCGGGCAGTAGTTGCCTGAATCAGTTGGGCGCTCCGGTTGCTCAACGGAAGGCCCTTTTAGACGATAGCGCTGGCGGGAACGGGCGCAAGTTGTTCCTGGCTCCTTTCCGTTTCCTGGCAGCCTGAAAATCTCCCCCAGCATATCTGGAGCCTATATTCATAAAATTTACCCCATGCTGCCCAGGTGGCTCAGCTGATGAATGGAGCAAGTAGCAGAGTCATGCAGACCAGGAAAGTCCCAGCCTCAATCCCTAGTTTGTGCTGAGTTAGCTGATCTCAACTGGGATGGCAGTGGAGATGCTACAATTAGTCAACTAACTTCAGCAATCCCTGTTTAGGAAAGGAAAATGCAATCCACTATCCAATGACCCCTGATGGAAGTGTGCATGTGTGAACATGTAGTGAGAATAGGATCAGGTTTGGCTGTGATGCCTCTTATGGTCAATTAGCCTATAGACTGGAACTGTTCTACAGGATGCACTGCAGCAACTTACCAAGGTTACTTTGTCAACACCTCTTCCACTGCTACCTTTACCACCAAGAAGGACAACAACATATCTAAGTTCCCTTGTAAGTCACACACCATCCTAACTTGGACATATATCGCTGTTCCTTCATCATCATGGGGTCAGTATCCTGGAATTCCCTACTTAACACCATTGTGGGAGCACCATCACCACGAGGACTGCAGCGGTTCAAGGAGAAGGCCTTCTCAAGGGAACTAGGGATGGGCAATAAATGTGGCCGTGACGGTATTGTCCACATGCCGGGAACAAATAAAAAGCAGAGTCACTATTGTCAAGTAAATCAGTGAGGAGGGGAGAAAACTGTCAGAAAGAAACATTAATCTATCAATATCTGTGTGAAGTGTGGGTTGTGAATGATTGTCAATTTCCTTATTGGAAAAGTGTGTGAAGTCTTTCTCTCTTTCTACATTCTAGTTGGCTACTTTCTATTTTTGTATATATTGTGCAAAACATCTTCCCTCAAAAATTTCTCCCAATCAGATTGAAATAGAATTCTCCGTAGTCACACTGCACCAAAAAAAATTCTCCAACATGAAGCCACCATGACTGTTTACCCACCCTACCATGTACCCCATAAATTAAAATTTGTAAAATATACACACACAAAAAATAACTCACTCAATCCCTCTTCCAAACTCTCCAACAATTACCCCCATTATGACCCAATACAGCCAGTCAGGCTTCATGGACATCCCAAACCTTGGGTCGAACCAAACCTGAGAACTCAGACCATGCAGCTGGACCTTTTTAAGAAAAAAAACTGGTCAGTGAGTTGGTAACTAGAGGGCATTCATTTAAAATTATCGCCAAAAGAACAAAGGAGAATTTTTTTTATGGAGAGGGCTTTTAAGACATAGAATTCTCTACTAGGAATAATGGGGGAAGCAAAATCTATAATAACTTTTAAAGGGGTAGTGGATAAACATTTGAAGGAAATTTTAAAAGGGCACTCAGAAAGGGTAGGAGAATGAATGAAAGACTTGCATTTATATCGTGCCTTTCATGACCTCAGGACATTCCAAAGTGCTTTAAAGCCATTGAATTACTTTTGAAGTGTAGTGACTGTTGTAATGTAGGAAACATGGCAGCCAATTTACACACAGCAAACTCCCAAAAACAGCAATGAAACAAATGACCAGATAATCTGTTTTAGGTGAGGAATAAATGTTGGCTAGGACACCAGGAGAACTCCCCTACTCATCCTCAAATAGTGCAACAGGATCTTTTATATCCACCTGAGAGGGCAGACTGGGCCTCAGTTTAACATGTGAAAGACAGCACTCCCTCAGTACTGCATGGAGTGTCAGCCTAGATTTTGTGCTCAAGTCTCTAGCGTGGGGCTTGAACCCATGAACTTCTGACTCCGAGATAAGAGTTCTACCACTGAGCCACAGCTGATACCTGGAACTAGGACTGAGTGGATAGCTCTTTCAGAAAATCGCATAGGTTCGATAAGCTGAATGGTCTCCTGTGCAGTCGATTGGGTCGACTTAGGCCTATATTGACTAGAGTTTAGAAGAATGAGAGGTGATCTCATCAAAACATATAAAATTCTAACAGGACTAGACAGACTAGATGCAGGGAGGATGTTTCCGATGACGGGGGAGTCCAGAACCAGGGGTCACAGTCTCAGGATACGGGGTATGCATTTAGAACCGAGATGAGGAGAAATTTCTTCACTGAGAGGGTGATGAACCTGTGGAATTCTCTACCACAGAAGACAGTGGAGGCCAAGTCATTAGATGTATTCAAGAAGGAGATAGATATATTTCTTAATGCTAAAGGGATCAAGGGATATGGGGAAAAAGCGGGAACAGGTTACAGAGTTAAACAATCTACCATGATCATTTTGAATGGCGGAGCAGGCCCAAAGGGCCAAATGGCCTACTCTTGCTCCTATTTGCCATGTTTCTATGTTTCTATGTGCTCTAAAATTGTATGTGCTCAAAATTCCAGCCCAGGCCACGGCAGAAACCCAGGAGATCTCCTGATCAAGGAGCCGTTCTAAGTGAATTCTACCCAGATTTATTAGGTCCTGCCATTTTCCGGTTGGGAGTGGGGGTGTGAGTGGATCTTCCACCTATCACCCTATATCAAGGAGGCGTGTCTGAGGAAATTTTCAGATTATATTGGGAATTCCATCCATTCCACTTCAATGGAACTCTCACCAGATGAGAGCTGGTAGTGAGTTCTCCTGAGGCCTTTTTAAAGGCCCTATTTTTTTAGTCGGCAAAGGTAACTGATCCCAAAGGTAATTCATTACTTCATTTTACAGAAGTCCTGGTTCCCATTGGAACTAAAACTATTTTTTGCTGGATTTTTCTTTGGCCAAGGAAGGACCTCGGGGCACCTCAGGCAGAGTGGTTGTGAGGCATCTGTCTTTCAAAGGCGGATTGGGGCAGGTGCCGCTGAAGTGTTCTTGCAGGTAACGGCAGCCCGCACCGACCATTCGATTGCCTCCCTCCCTTCAAGTTGGGCCAGGACATTTGTCCACTACTATGGAAGGATGGGGGTTCTACTCCACTACACTTGTGCCAGCAGAGCAGGACCTCGGGTTGCCAACTCTGGTTGGAGGCATTCCTGGAGTTTTGGTCACATGATCTTCTGACCACATGATATCTGACCATGTGATGCCTAATCACATGACAGATGATCATGTGACATCTGATCACATGACTTCTACAAATGTTATTGCATTTACCTTATAAGAGTTGAGTATCTTTGCTCATGGTTTCGCCCCTGCAGCTGTTGTGGGGAAAGTTCCAAGAACTGGGAGGCCACCTGTCAGCAGGTGAAGAAGGGAAACCAAAGGGTGGGGGAGTGATTTGCAGAGAGGAAACCAGAGGTTAGTAGCTTGAAGAAGCTACCAAGAAGCTTGACACACTGTACGGTAAGAGGGGGGGAAAATACAAATCTAATCATTTTAAATCAGTACAAGGCTTTAACTACACTGCAGAACATTTTAGACTTTTGTTTTCTGTCTCAGTGGTTTGAACTTCCTCTGCACTGTGCGTTCAACCTGAGTCCTTTGGGCCTTTTGTATTGAAACAGACTGAAAATGAAACAATTACCAAGGTTGTCCTTTTTGCAGATTGCATACGACCTTTTACCCACTCCTCTGTCATTTCTCAACCAGCCTTTAATTTCTCCTACAACAGCCAAGGTGCTGCACATGCACGAATCAAGCATAAAAGCACCATTCCTCCCGGGTCGCCAGCAGCAGCACCTGGGAGACCAACCGCCCATTCGGGAAGACTCCCGAGCAAAGCGGGAGGGTTGGCAACCCTGGCAGAACTGGCAGCCACAGCTGGGAAATCTTAAGGCTGCAAATGATTAGATGATCCAGTCAGCCGATCAAGGGTAAATTTAATCAGTAGATTAGTGCCACCTTCCTTGGAGGCTCAGCTAGGACTGAATCATAGCTCACTATAATAAACAGGAAAATGAATAGGAAATTTAAAGTGTGACAGAACTAGTACAATGTAAGTATCATTACCGAAAATTGTGACAGGAAGTGAGTAACTGTAAATACATGTGATACTCACAGGAAGTACACAAAACTTTTAACATAGATAAATCTACATCGTATTTTAAAATCTGCATGTATTACATTTCAATGTACCTTTATTTTCATAATTTCCGGTGAGCATTTTGCAACTTTTTCATTATTTCAAAGGATTGTTGATGATCTGGAAAATGAGAAGAGGAGAGGACCATGGAACACTGGGATCAAAACAAAAGAGGGGAAAGATGGAAATTAAAGAGTGTACCTCATTAACTTAAGGAGGTATTTATTGGTTGTGACTGTACTGGAACTTCCTATAGTCATGCTCCTCCACTATAAGTATGGTGGGGTGAGACTCCTCTCTGCCCACTAGTTGTGCCCCTAGGGTGAGGAGCAAATATATACCTGGCGGGAACATGCACCATTTGGCACAGGTGGGGAGGGGAGAAACACGCTGTGGGATCTTGTCACAGGGTTAGAGGGCCAGCTGTGCCAGCCAGAGGATTTTAAAACTGGAAAAAAATTGGCCCAGTACTAAGTCGGTCGGTTTCGCCAGTGCAATCAATCGCTCTTTGATCAATTGCAATAGGGAAACTCAGCCGTTTAAATTTTAAGATCCCCCCCCCTGCCCCCCAACTTCCCCTAATAAGCATTGGATTCAGGGCATCCCTTGTGTCCAGTGTTGCTCGGGCGTTGAATGGTGGAATTCCTGCTTCTGCATTGTGTTGTAATACGTTTGCCTATTTGTGCACCTGCCCCAAATCATCCAGGAACTTTGATGGTTGGAAACCCGGTGTAACTGGGTTCTGAACCAAATTTCCACCCCTGCCCATCCAGATTCCACTTCTTTTACAGCCCCAAGGCCACAAGAGTTCGGCTCCATTGTGTGGAGTTCACCGAGTTGACGCCATCTTCTACCAGTGGGAATGTGGCAACAGTTAGAAGTCTGAGCCTGGCACATATTTAGTGTCAAATGAACCTAGGGAAGTGGCATCTGTGATGGAAATAACCCACTGCAAATAAACCATCAATATTCAGTCCGCATGTGTAGTATAATGCTTAATGGATATATCCCTGCTGCTTGAGTATAATTCAGAGATGACAGGACAATAATGGTTCAAGGAAGTGGTGGGTGGCTAATATTTCCTGCTATGGGAATGGATTAATTGAAAACAGATTGTAATCAAGCAGGCAATTATGTGTTGAAAATGTAATTACGATGAGTCAGCATGGTTGATCCCATCTAGAGTTCTCAACCAAAACAGATAGTTATTAATTTGATAAAGCTGCTGCTTTTAGTACTTAACAAAACAACATTTATTTCTGTGCAGAAAATCACTGGAAAAAGCTGGTCTTTCAGGCTAATTAAAGCTGGGGACAGAGAGTGAGACCCGAAAAGGACAGCGTTTATTACTCACTGACCCCTTCGCCTTCTTCAACATCACTCATAGATAATGCTAACCTGCTACCAGCTGCCTATCACTTCATTTTGATTTGAATTATTTAGCCTAACTTACTTGATTAAAATCATTCAATATCATTATCCGTTCAGGTCTCAGATAACAAAACTGAGACTGGTTGGTAAAGCAGTTTTCACTCTCAATGTCTGTTTATTTTACTCATATGTCTGGCACAAAATTGAATCTCCTAAAATAGAATCATTAAATAACCTGACATCTGTGATTTTGGGGACTAATACTGAGGGAGTACAATTTGCTTTGAAGATAAGTCCAAATTGTTTGTCCGAGGATATAATTGATTGAAACGTGTTGTGTTACTAAGGGAGCTTTTAAAATTTGAGCCATCTGTATTCGTGCAGTAAAGAAACTACTGAGAGCACAGTCGTGACTGGAAGATCGTGAACTCGAGCATCAATCCAGTGGAGATTTATTCCAAGCAGGCTGCCTTTTACTGAGAAGCAATGTGAGTGTTAATGAGTTTTAATGGGATAAAAAGTAAACTAATTTCACTGAGTTTTAAAAAATGTTTTAAACACTTGTTACCTTCAGACTCATCTATTCTAATGCTCTCCTGGCTGATCGCCCATCTTCCACTCTCCATAAACCTGAGCTCATCCAAAACCAAGTTCCACTCACCTATCACCACTGTGCTCACTGACCTACATTGGCTCCCGATCCAGCAACACCTCAATTTTAAAATTCTTATCGTCGTGTTCAAATCCCTCCATGGCCTCGCCCCTCCCTATCTCTGTAACCTCCACCAGCCCTACAACCCTCCGAGAACTCTGGTTCCTCCAATCCTGGCCTCTTGTGCATCCCCTACTTCCTTCATCACAATTTTGGCGGCCGTGCCTTCGGCCGTCTAGGCCCTAAGTTCTGGAATTCCCTCCCTAAACCTCTTTGCCTCTCCACTTCTCTCCAACTTTTAAGTCCCTCCTTAAAACCCACCTCATTGACCAAGTTTTTAGTCACCCATTCTAATATCTCCTTCTTTGGCTTGGTACTAGTTTTTGTCTGAGAACGCTCCTGTGAAGCGCCTTGGGACGTTTTCCTTTGTTAAAGGTGCTATATAAACCTGAGTTGTTGTTTGTTGTGCATCATTTTTACTTGAACACAGCTGTACAAATCTGATTATTTATCAACACTTTCTGCTTTTGTGTCGTTTATGCATGACAAAACAATAACTTTATAAAAAATCACAAGCTGCCCATCTCACACCACACACCAGGAATTCAGATAAAAGTGGGTCTGTACACTGACTTAGGATGAATGAAATATTGCAGCTTCCAAGGTACCTGGCGGCTGCCTGTATGATGCAATTCCGATGGTCACATACAACCTTTACGTTTGTAGAATGGAATCCTTTCCTATTCATAAATGTGATAGCTCATCGGTGCAAGGAACCTGTATGGCCACCTGAGTGATATCAATGAGCCCTTGTCCTTTTGGGAATCCGACCACTCCTTCCACCGACAAAAGGCAGAGCCCTCTCCTGCTGACATCCTTAGGAAATGTTATGAGCTCATTGGCTCTGGCAAATTGTGCCTCGCACTGCATGCTGGCTAATCTGGTATATGTCACCCGTGACACCCTGAAAATAGCCAGTGGCAGATAAATTTATGGTAGCTGTGGCTTTCAGTGTCACAGGCAGAGCAGTGCCGGTCATGGTGGAGGTTTGGAGGTCCAGTTGGAGAGATGGCAAAGTTCTACGACTATCTCCCCATTGAACAGGAAGTGACAAAGGCACAGCTCCTCCGTCATGTCCAGGAAACTGTCATGGACTTTATATGCAAAGCTCATTGGATAGGCATTCGTGTGCTGAGCCCTCGTCCAATGATGATGCACCTGTTTCTGCTCCTGGCTGTAAAACTTCTTTGAATCTCCCTATTAAGTGAAAGGGGAATTCCCAATAAAATGCCCATGCTATCCACAGTGAACTGTTACTAATTTCTGGCAAACTATCTTGAATGGCGAAGGTGCAAAACTCAAGTTCAAAACAAAAAAAAGCCAACAAATTGAAGACCCAATCCAAAGGAACTGAAGTACCTTGGGACGTTTTGCTACGTTAAAGGTGCTATATAAATGCAAGTTGAAGTGCAAAGTGAAGAAAGCAAAAAGGTCAGGCAGAACATCTTTAAGGGTCCTTCTGGTGGCTGTGCAGCCACAGGAGTGTGCTGCACTCCAGCTTTTACAGGCGCTCGACGGTGACATTGCGCCCATGAAGTAATGCATCAGAATTTGCGAGGCACGTCGTCAAATATAGAACGCGAGCCTTGCGCCACAAAGCAGCACGAGCTTCCTGCTCCCTCAACGCAGGCCTATTAGAAAACTTGGGGAAAGCACAAATCCAGCGCACAACCTCTGCCCAGTTCTTCACCCCCCTCCCTCCGCCACGCCTGGCACATGTGCGTCGCTAGTGCACAGGAGTGGAATTTCAGTCTCATCCTGTGGATTACTTGTCTGGAGAGCTGAATGTTACTTTCACCATATGGATAAGTAGATTATTTTATAATATAAGAGGATGGCCAGGATTGTCTAGTTTGCTGTTTTACATTATGAAATATAAAATACGGAACTAAATTCCATTTGGATCTAACCTACATTACGTTACCTTTTATGTATTCAGATTAAATAGATAGCAGACTAATGGAAAAAGCAGCTAGAAAGTTCAATTAACAATGGACCACAGAACTGGCAAACGTCTCCGTCCGTTGTGGTGTGTAAGATCTTTGCCCCACCGATCAGTCAGAGCACGCACTACCCTCGGCAGTGGGTATTGATCTCGGCCCAGGGAAGCTTTGGTGACTCTCATTTGGGACTGGAAAGCTGACACGGAGTCTTGAGCTTCTGCTGCTGGCCTGGCAGCAAGATACTCTCCCTGCCAATTCACCTTCAATAGGTACCTTGATTGGGATGGACTATTAAGTGCAGAAAAGGGTGAAAAAAGATGGCAACGCTTTACAAATAATCACTGTTACATTCAAACCTGAACTTTCACAGTGTCTATTAAAAATGATCACAGAAGGATCAAAGTCAATACTGAAAGTATAAACTACATCATCTGCACTAGATTAGTGTCTAAGCTACATCTTGAATTAATATAAAAACATTTTGAAACTTTCTAGATGCACGGGTTGATTTTGTGACTTAGATTGGCCTGAGCCATTTTTGTGCTTGGGCCTCCTTCAAATGTCATCGGCGTGCTGCCATTGCTAATTACGCTCCCTGTAAGCAGCTTGCCCATTGGGAGGGTGGAAAATCCGGTGGGGCGGCCACTGCTTAAAGGCAGCTTGCAGCCCCTTAAAGGGAAGGTGCACCCTTTGATGGTGGTTGGCTCAAAGCGATGTTCTGAAGCAGCCGGCAGTATAACTTCGTCCAGGGCCCACAGACTCTCTGAGGCAGCAGTGGAGATGCTAGTAGAGCAAGTGAGCAGCAGGAAGGAGATCCTCTTCCCCCCCTCCCCCCCCCCCCCCCCCGCCCCCCCACCCGGATGGTTAACTGGAGCCCAGGCGAATAAGTCAGCAGCAGTGGAAAGCCCTGTCGCTCCCCCCAGACAGTCAATGCCACCTGCATTGTTCCCTGGATCTGGCCGCAGTGCAGGAAAAACTTTAATGACCTTACCATAACTACCAATGTAAGATTCCCCTTCACATCTCTCGTATTCTCTTCCCTGCACCACCCTACTTTAGCCCCAGCACTATAAATTCTTCCCTCCCCACTTCCAATGCTTCTTCTTCAATCATAATGGGACACTTCACTGGACCTTGTTTTGTTTGCACTCAAGACCTTCCACTGCCCTCACCACTACTTCTCCCTCTTGGCCACAGTTGTTCTTTCTTCCTCTCATCATGTACTCTATGCTAAGATGCCTCAGACATCTTCAAAGTCCTTCAAAAGGGTACAGATTATTCTAGTTCCATTCTTCTTGCACAGGATGGCACAAGGGAGAGTACAAGAACAGGAGGAGGTCCTGACTCCATATACATCCTAACACCAATGGAGGAGGCCACCATGAAAATCATTGGCACAGAGAGGACATGCAGCATTGGAGATGGCCAGGCTAGGGGCAACACACAGCAGGATGTTTGGCCATCTTACCTTCCTTTTCTTTTCATAATTAACTCACACTCAGCCTGATAACCTGATGATTGGCGTACTAAGAGAACACTTAAGACAGGCTCTAGGGGTTCACGTCAGGGTGATAATTATTGTTAGACATTTGTATAAGGCATGAAAATGATAGCCCTTCTTGAAATCATTGTGTGCAGAGAGTGTTCCTGCAGTAGCTGATGACCCTGCAATGTTAGCTAACCTGAATATCAATGCTAGTCTTTAGGCGGATGCGGTTTATTTGAAGTTGGAAGGATTAGGACAGATGTTGGACATGATTGTTAAGGCAGAGGAGGAGGGGTTTTTCAGCTGAAACACTCTTCAGTGAGCTGCTGCTGAAGAACTCTGGCTGCAGACAACTATAAGACCATAAGAGATAGGAGCAGGAGTAGGCCATTCGGCCCCTCGAGCCTGCTCCGCCATTTCATGAGATCATGGCTGATCTGATTTTTACCTCAACTCCACTTTCCCGCCTTTTCCCCATATCCTTTGACTCCCTTGCTGATCAAAAATTTGTCTAACTCAGCCTTGAATGTATTCAATGACTCAGCCTCCACAGCTTTTTGGGGTAAAGAATTCCATGTTCTGCCATTTAATTAGATCATGGCTAATCTGTACCTCAACACCATTTAACCGCCTTTGATCCATATCCCCTGCTATGCTTACCTAACAAAAATCTATCGATCTTAGTCTTGAAAATTTCAATTGTCCCAGCGTTCACAGACATTTGAGGGAGAGAGTGCCACATTTCCACTACCCTTTGTGTGAAAAAGTGCTTCCCCTGATTTCACTCCCGAACAGCCTGGCTCTATTTTTTAAGATTGTGTCCCCTTGTTCTGGATTATCCCACGGGAGGAAATAGTTTCTCTGTATCTACCCTATTAAGTCCTTCTATTATTTTAAACACCTGAATCAGATCACCCCACAATTTTCTAAACTCGAGAGTACAACGCAAGTTTATGCAACATATGTATGTGTATATATGTGGTACGTGTGTGGATGTCTTGCAGCATTGCTCATAGTGAGTTGGAGGAGACAGTGGGGTGATTTTCAGCAGCCACCTTCCCTGTTTGAGCTGTTGGAGCTCTCCTGTTTCCTCATCATCCTTCATGTTAGCAGTGTCCTCCCCCTCGTAGGGTTGCCAACTCTGGTTGCAGCTTTGATCACGTGATGTCTGACCATGTGATATCTGACAACATGATATCATGTCACATGACATTTGACCATGTGACTTCTGTTACTGCATTTACCATATAAAGGTTGGATCCCCTGTAGTTGACTCTCTTTGCTTGTGGTTTCGTGCCAGCAGCTGTTGTGCGAGTAGACCTGAGAATCAGGAGGCATTTTGATTCCTCTAGTAACTAACAGTAACTCACTGAAATTGCACCGATAACCTAATACTGGTAACACTCAGATTCCCCTCATATCCAACAATAATACATTAACTTACTGATAGTCTATACGTAACTGTTGGTAATAGGTATAATACCTCGATATCCTATCTGTGACTAGTAGTAATGGTATAACCTGCTGATATTCACCCTGTAACTACAACCAGAAACCCCCTGCACTGCACAAGGTGCTGTCAGGCTCCCCAGTCAATGCTACATTTAATGGGCCCCATCTCTCCCTATAGCTTGGACTCTGATTTGGACTCAGATTCTGTATGAAGGTGACAACTCTGAACTGGAATCCTCAGTCAGAACTGATCTGTACTTGGACCTCACATGAAAACCGTCTGGTACAGTCCGACCTGAACCAAACCGAGAGATCGCACAAAGGGCAGTGGGCTCAGTGTTTGGGGCACTTCTCACAGGGCACATTGTCCTAAACTCAGCTCAGCACAAACATTTCTACACTCCCTGGGCTCAGACTCAATAAAGGAGAGTTTTCATTGAGTGATAGAAATTACAGCACAGGAGGAGGCCATTCGGCCACCAGTGCCTGTGTTGGTGCTGGCGCTCTTTCCTGTAACCCCATCCCCCCCAGATCCTTTTATATTTCCTCCTTTTCAAATACTTATCCCAATCCTTTTTAAATGGTGTCTAGTCTCTGCCTCAATAGCCACGTGTGTGAAGCATCCCATGATCTAATAGTCTTTAATTCAACAACCTTCCTTCTCCCTGTGAGAATCCTCAGTCTCTGTCCCCCATTCGCCCACCAGTGGAAACAATCTCTCACTGTTTACCCACAGTAAAGACCCCAGGTTTCACTCAGCCCTTTACTGGCAGCTCCTCTCACTGCACCACTCCCACTCACCACAGCGCCGCTGCTGCTCCCGGCTTTGCAAGAAATGTTGCCGCAAACTCCAATCCCCTAGCCCCCCTCTCCCCAGTCACCCACTCTCCCCCCACACACACCCCCCCCGCCCACACCTCCCCAAGCTCCAAACCCTATCCCTGACCCCTAGTCTTTATTTACCCTAGATCCGCATCTCTCCCTACTCCATCTTTCCTTCTCCCTCAACTTCCAGCTGTTTCTCTTCCAGCATGTCCTGTTTCCAGTTACCCCTAAGTATGGGCCAGTTCTCTGTGGTGGTGGGGAGGGGGGGTTTGGTGGGGTGATGTCACCGAGTGCGGGGGTGGGGTGGGGGAGTGGCTGCTACTGCGGTGAGAAATTTAAAATTGTAAACAATTTTACAACACCAAGTTATAGTCCAACGATTTTATTTTTAATCCCACAAGCTTTCGGGGGCTTTCCCCTTCCTCAGGCGGTGTGGCCGCCTGAGGAAGGGGAAAGCCCCCGAAAGCTTGTGGGATTAAAAATAAAATCGTTGGACTATAACTTGGTGTTGTAAAATTGTTTACAATTGTTAACCCCAGTCCATCACCGGCATCTCCACATTATGAGAAATTTAAAGGCAAAGTATTCCCGGGCTGCTAGCAGCAGTGCACAGGCAAGTCGTGCCCCATTCCGGGAGACTCCTGGCCAATCCTGAAGATTTGGCAACCCTACTCCCTTGTCATGGTCTTCGTCCAATGTTGTTCCCATTGCACAGCAAAGTAAAATAGCAAACATTATCGGGGGCACTCTTTGAGCTGTATTGCAGGACGCCACTAGATATTCCTTGATGATTCCAACGGTCTGCTTGATGGGGGCTCTAGTTGATCCATGAATCTGATTGTAGCACAGTTCAGATATCAAGAGGTAGTTCCTGAGAGGAATCATGAGCGAAATGTGCCCTTGTCTCCAAGTAGCCAGGCTCTCACTTGCTGTGCAGGGGCAAAGAGCGGGGGGGGGGGGGGTGGAGGACTGCCACAATATAAAAGTTCCGAGGCAGCTGCCAGGAAAGTGGGTACAGACCAGCATGATGCGCTGCCGGTGATCACACACCAGGTGCACATTCATTGAGTGGAAGCCCTTGCAATTCATGAAGCCATTGGGGTCGTCTGTAGGAGCCTACAGGATGATGTAAGTGCAGCCAATGAGGCCTTGGACTTGGGAAAAGCCTGCAATTGGTGCAAATCCCAGAGCCCTATCCTGGCGCTTCTGGATATCCATGAGGAAAGTGCTTTAGCTAACATGGCATCAGTCACCTGCTTAACGCAAGCATGAATTGCAGATTGGCTGATGTTATTGATATCTCTTCTGGCAACCTGGAAGGAGCTGGAGGCAAAGAAGGTAGAGTTGCAGTGACCTTGACTGCAATAGGCAATGCTGTGCTAACTGTTTCAGTTGGTTGCAGGTCTTATTGCAGGAGGTAATGTCACTCAGTTACAGCCACCATAGAGAAGCATAGCCTCCTTATGCACTGCTCCTCAGAATAGCAGGTATGTTGTCCTGGGTCGATACACTCCGTTGGGAGGGTAAAGATTCCTCTGAGCTTGTCTCCTGCTATTGGCTCTCCCTGTAGCTGTAGTTCTGTTTATTCCTTCCTCCTTCTCCTCCTCCTCCTCCTCCTCTTGGCAGAGTGGAATTGCCAGAAGGTCCTCCATGAAGAAAAAAAGTGCATTGCCAGGAGCCCCTTAAGAGTTCAGAATGTTCTACAGCCACGACAAGCACTTTGAAATGGCTTAAGAAGTCTAAAACCCACAGGCAAGACTTGTCCCAAAACTTCCTAGCATTTTACCTGACAGCAGCTGAGGATCCTTTTAAATACCGCTAAAAATGGCCGCCTCCTGACTTGAACGCCCATGGTTTGTGGGCGGGATGAGGAACTGGCACCAGCAACACATGCAGAGATGAAAATGGTGCTGGGGATCTTGATCTTAGACCCCGATTTGCATATATTAATTAGAGGCCCACCTGTTTCCGAGGGGGCTAAATCCATATATACAAATCGGGGTCAGCCTGGATATCAGAATGGGTGGACAACCAGTGGGAAGTCAGCGGTTTTGTGTCCAAAGCGATTTTGGTTTCACTGCCACCTGTTTTTAGGTATAAACAGGGTGGTAACATGATTAAAATCATCCCCACACATTTATACAAAAAGATGCACAGTGCCAGTACAATAGTACATTCTCAGTACATTTTCCAAACACGCAAGTACCTTCAGTGGGATTTAAGCCCTACTTCGATTACAGCCATGAATTTCCCTTTGTTCTGATGTTCCAAGTTACTCAAGTTTAAAATGTAATATCCAAACACTCAGCATTAACTTCCTGTGATGTCAGATTCCAGGAACATCTCCTGCTGCCCCCATACTGCTTTAAAATAGACTGTGATCAAAGCAGATTCAAAGTAGGCTGGGGTGAACATTCCGATTTGTCACTGCATGGCACCTGATACCACATGGATTGGATGTGTAACCCGTTACCTTTCACTCTGTATCGACCAGTTCAAAGCAAACATTACGTGGATCAGATTTATTTCAGATCACCATCGCCTAACTGAAGTCCTAAGACATTTTGTCAAGTACAATCAAGAAACGAACCAATAAGCAAATATTATTTCTGGAACTCTTTAAAATAGAAAAGAGCACAGATATATATAGAGGGAACGTAATGGGGAACAGTGCAGCTCCAAGTCTATTTATGAGGCTGAACAACTATTATTCACCAGTGACAGATTATACAACACTCTGAGCTGCTGGGTACAGCATGGTCTACTCAATGACATCTTCCTGATCTGAATTTTGCTGCTTGCTCAGTCGAACTTGTTAAAGTTGAGAAACAAATTTAGAAATGTTTAATCTCAAGTCAAAGAATTTAAAGTGTAAATGAAGAAATAGTGGCCATTAGTGGACTTTGTTGCCTAATAGTGCTGCATGAAGGATGAAATTCCAGATGCTGCCTATTTCCAGCAAAATGAAAGAACAGCAGATTTATTAGAGAGGCACAGTTTGAAGACTCAGAAGAGAGACAATGGGAATTTGATGGAACAACCTCATAGCGAAGACAGACCAGGGTGAAATTCAGGTACTAGGGGGGATGTCAATGTACAAACTTAATGATTGTTCTTGAGACGTGGCAAGGCCACATTTATTTCCCTCTCCTAGTTACCCTGAGAACGGGGTGGTGGGCCTTCTTCTCCAACAGTTGCAGTGCTTGTGTTGATGCCGCTCCCACAATGGTGTTAGATAGGGAACTCCAAGATATTGACCCAGTGACAATGAAGGAATGGAGGTTTATGTCCAAGTCAGGATGGTGTGTGGTTTGGAGGGGAACATGGAGGTGATGGTGTTTCGATGACATTGCTGCTCTTCTCAGTGGTAGAGGGAAGTGCTGTGGAAGTAACCTAAGCTCACACATACCCACCCAACTTACTGAGGTTGGCTGGTTTTATACAGTCTGCAGCTTACAAAAAGGAGCATTATCATGATAATTTCTCTTCCTATTTGAGAAATTCCAGCAGTTAATGAGCCTGGTAATCTCACCAATAGGGCTTGATTTTGAGTCTTGGGCAACTCACTGGAGCACGCTGGTCGGGTGTCCACGCTCGAAGAGAAATGGCGGAAATGATTTTGAACTGTAGCCTCATTAATGTTGAGCTGGTGAGCTGCAGGAGGCGACAACGAGCATCCTGATTCAGCTCGGCGGATTGGGGCCTACCAATATCAGTCCACCACGGCCAGCAGAAAAATAAATGCGGGGAGGTCCCGGTGCTGAGCTTTATTTTCTTTATTGCCCCTGGAAATAATCGAAGTGTGCACGGCACTCAGTCTGACCATTTCCTACCTAAAATGGCAATTGGGGTTCTGCCAACCCTCATTTGTAAATTGAAATAGGCCTACCACCTGAAATAGGCAGGCATTTTGAGCGGCCAGTGATAGGCACTTTCAAAATGGCGGCGGACGCATCATCAGAGTTAAGGGGGCAGTAAGGCTACCGACCCCATTCTGTGACTGTTACCATCCTGTTAACACCAGGGGATACAACTTAAAATCAACCCCATAGTGTTTTTCACAGAGTGCGCAATTGTCTGTCTTACATTTTTAGTGCTTTTCCATAATCAAACTCTGCCAGTTACTGGCCAAAATAATATAAGCAACAAGTTCAATAGTAATATATATTTTCCCAGGGTCAGTATCTTATGCTGCATTTCATTTAAGTAGCACGGTGTGTGGATACACAGTGTGCTGAGAGTTTGGTACGTGTGGGAGTTTAAGGGTTAATCTCTTTAAATCTAGTGCATATTGCTTCAACTGTTTAAGGTCAATTTAAAAGTTTAAATTTTTAAGTT
Source organism: Heptranchias perlo (assembly GCF_035084215.1). NCBI lineage: Eukaryota > Metazoa > Chordata > Chondrichthyes > Hexanchiformes > Hexanchidae > Heptranchias > Heptranchias perlo. Next base: position 100,363,041 of record NC_090327.1, read on the forward strand.
TCTGTCAGGCTTCAGCAGAGAGCTGCTGTAGCAAGTTAATTGGTTAGCTAGATTCAACTGGTACTTGAAGGTGGGGCAGGCCTGACTCATCTGAGTCTCAACTGTAGAAATACAGGGGCCTGTCAGTGCGAACTGCACGGTGTGCGGATACACAGTGGGCTGAGAGTTTGGTACGTGTGGGAATTCGGTGAAGTGGGGGAAGGAGGTGCTGCTTTGCCTTGCTTTTCCTAACTTTTCCCGCAGAGCAGCAGTGGACCTGAGAGTCGAAGACTGAGATTGGGAATAAAAGCAGCAGCAGACCTGCAACAAGAGACAACTACTGTGCGACATCACAGGTGAGGCAGGAGAGTCCGAGAGGTGAGCAGAGTATAAAAGGGGAGACCGAGAGCGGGAAGAGAGTCTAAGAGTCTAAGGCAAGTCATGGCAGCACAGCTCGCACCCGTGATATGCTCCTCCTGCACTATGTGGGAAGTCATGGACACTACCAGTGTGCCTGGCGACCATGTGTGCAGGAAGTGTGTCCAGCTGCAGCTACTGGCTAACCGTCTTTCGGAGCTGGAGCTGCGGGTGGAGCATCCGCGATGCTGAGACTATCGTGGATAGCACGTTCAGTGAGGTGGTCACACCGCAGGTAAAGAATACGCAGGCAGAAAGGAAATGGGTGACTGCCAGGCAGAGTAAAAGGACTAGGCAGGTAGAGCAGGAGTCCCCTGGGGCCATCTCCCTCTCAAACAGATATTCTGCTTTGGATACTGTTGGGGGAGATGGCTTATCAGGGGAAAGCAGCAAGAGCCAGGTTCGGGGCACCACGGGTGGCTCTGCTGCACAGGAGGGGAGGAAGAAGAGTGGCAGGGCTATAGTGATAGGGGATTCCATTGTAAGGGGAACAGATAGGCGTTTCTGCGGCCGCAAACGTGACTCCAGGATGGTATGTTGCCTCCTTGGTGCTAGGGTCAAGGATGTCACGGAGCGGCTGCAGGGCATCCTGGAGGGGGAGGGTGAACAGCCAGTAGTCGTGGTCCATATTGGTACCAACGACATAGGTAAGAAAAGGGATGAGGTCCTGCAAGGTGAATTTAAGGAGTTAGGAGATAAATTAAAAAGCAGGACTTCAAAGGTAGTGATCTCAGGATTACGACCGGTGCCACGTGCTAGTGAGTATAGGAACAGGAGAATAGACAGGATGAATGCGTGGCTGCAGGGATGGTGTAGGAGGGAGGGATTTAGATTCCTGGGACATTGGGACCGGTTCTGGGGAAGGTGGGACCTGTACAAGCGTGACGGGTTACACCCGAGCAGGACCGGGACCAATGTCCTCGCGGGGGTGTTTGCTAGTGCTGTTGGGGAAGGTTTAAACTAGAGAGGCAGGGAGATGGGAACCTGAGCGGGGAGTCAGAAGGGAATAAAGTTGAGAGCAGCAAGAGAGGGGAAGACCCAGGGGAAATCTCCAAACAAATAGTACAAACAGTTGTTCAAGAACAAGTGAAAGGGAAAAGCATAGAGCAGTGGAAAGAAAGTGTACTTTAGGCACTTTAGGTACGACAGATAAAATGAAAACTAAAAGGCATAAGGCGATTAACCCAGCATCAAAGCTGTGGCAGGGGGTTGGGAACCTGAGCAGGGAGACAGAGAAAAGCGTATCAGGAAGGGACAGAAGGTATGGAGTAAAAGGTAAAGTGTTAAAAAAGGAAAAAACAGGAACTAAGTGTCACAAAACATATTTGAAAGTTCTTTATCTGAATGCACGTAGCATTCGTAACAAAATGGACGAGTTAACGGCACAAATAACGACGTATGGGTATGATCTTGTGGCCATTACAGAAACATGGCTGCAGGGTGACAACGGCTGGGAATTAAATATGCCAGGGTATTTAACAATCAGGAAGGACAGGCAGGAAGGAAGGGGAGGTGGGGTGGCTATGTTAATAAAGGAAGGAATCACTGTAATACAGAGAAAAGATATTGGGACAAAGGATCAGGATAATGAAACAGTTTGGGTGGAGATAAGGAATAATAAGGGGAAAAAAACACTCGTGGGCGTAGTATATAGGCCTCCTAATAGTTGCAACTCTGCTGGAAGAAGTATTAATCAGGAAATAGTCGGGGCATGTAATAAGGGAACAGCTATAATTATGGGGGATTTTAACTATCATATTAACTGGACAAATCAAATTGGGCAGGGTAGCCATGAGGAAGAGTTTATTGAGTGTATTAGGGATGGATTTCTTGAGCAGTATGTAACTGAACCTACAAGGGGGCAAGCAACCTTGGACCTGGTCCTGTGTAATGAGCCAGGATTAATTAATAATGTCCTAGTTAAGGATCCCCTTGGAATGAGTGACCATAACATGGTTACATTCCATATCCAATTAGAGGGTGAAAAGGTTGGTTCTCAAACAAGCGTACTGAGCTTGAATAAAGGAGACTATGATGGTATGAGAGCGGAATTGATTAAAGTGGACTGGGAAAATAGATTAAAGGGTAAGACGGTACATGAGCAGTGGTGTTCATTCAAGGAGTTATTTTACAACTTTCAAAAAATATATATTCCACTGAGGAAAAAAGGGTGTAAAAGAAATGACAGCCATCCGTGGCTAAGTAAAGAAATTAAGGATAGTATCCGACTAAAAACAAGGACATATAAGGTAGCCAAACTTAGTGGGAGGATAGAAAATTGGGAAGCCTTCAAAAAACAGCAAAAAGTAACGAAAGGATTGATTAAGAAAGGGAAGATAGATTATGAAAATAAATTAGCAAAAAATATAAAAACAGATAGCAAGAGTTTCTACAGTTATATAAAGAGAAAAAGGGTGGCTAAGGCAAACGTAGATCCTTTAGAGGATGAGACCGGGAAATTAATGGTGGGAAACATGGAGATGGCAAAAATGCTGAACAAATATTTTGTTTCAGTCTTTACGGTAGAGGACACTAAGAATATCCCAACACTGGACAAACAGGGGGCTTGGGGGGGGGAGGAGCTAAATACGATTAAAATCACTAAGGAATTGGTACTCAGTAAATTAATGGTACTCAAGGCGGATAAATCCCCTGGACCTGATGGCTTACATCCTAGGGTCTTGAGGGAAGTGGCAGTAGGGATTGTGGATGCTTTGGTAATAATTTTCCAAAATTCTCTGGACTCGGCAAAGGTCCTGGCAGATTGGAAAACTGCCAATGTAACAACCTTATTTAAAAAGGGTAGTAGGCAGAAGGCTGGAAATTATAGACCAGTTAGCTTAACATCTGTGGTGGGTAAAATTTTGGAGTCTATTATTAAGGAGACAGTAGCAGAACATTTGGATAAACATAATTTAATAGGACAAAGTCAGCATGGCTTTACAAAGGGGAAGTCATGTCTGACAAATTTGCTTGGGTTCTTTGAGGACATAACGTACAGGGTGGATAAAGGGGAACCAGTGGACGTAGTGTATTTGGACTTCCAGAAGGCATTCGACAAGGTGCCACATAAAAGATTATTGCTCAAGATAAAGAATCACTGGATTGGGGGTAATATTCTGGCATGGGTGGAGGATTGGTTATCTAACAGGAAGCAGAGAGTTGGGATAAATGGTACATTCTCGGACTGGCAACCAGTAGCCAGTGGTGTTCCGCAGGGGTCGGTGCTGGGTCCCCAACTCTTTACAATCTATATTAATGATTTGGAGGAGGGGACCGAGTGTAACATATCAAAGTTTGCAGATGATACAAAGATGGGAGGGAAAGTAGAGAGTGAGGAGGACATAAAAAACCTACAAGGGGATATAGACAGGCTGGGTGAGTGGGCGGAGATTTGGCAGATGCAATACAATGTTGGAAAATGTGAGGTTATGCACTTTGGCAGGAAAAATCGGAGAGCAAGTTATTATCTTAATGGCGAGAAACTGGAGAGTACTGCAGTACAAAGGGATCTGGGGGTCCTAGTGCAAGAAAATCAAAAAGTTAGTTTGCAGGTGCAGCAGGTGATCAAGAAGGCCAATGGAATGTTGGTGTTTATTGCTCGGGGGATAGAATCTAAAAACAGGGAGGTATTGCTGCAGTTATATAAGGTATTGGTGAGACCGCACCTGGAATACTGCATACAGTTTTGGTCTCCATACTTAAGAAAAGACATACTTGCTCTCGAGGCAGTACAAAGAAGGTTCACTCGGTTAATCCCGGGGATGAGGGGGTGGACATATGAGGAGAGGTTGAGTAGACTGGGACTCTACTCATTGGAGTTCAGAAGAATGAGAGGTGATCTTATTGAAACATATAAGATTGTGAAGGGGCTTGATCGGGTGGATGCGGTAAGGATGTTCCCAAGGATGGGTGAAACTAGAACTTGGGGGCATAATCTTAGAATAAGGGGCTGCTCTTTCAAAACTGAGATGAGGAGAAACTTCTTCACTCAGAGGGTAGTAGGTCTGTGGAATTTGCTGCCCCAGGAAGCTGTGGAAGCTACATCATTAAATAAATTTAAAACAGATATCGACAGTTTCCTAGAAGTAAAGGGAATTAGGGGTTACGGGGAGCGGGCAGGAAATTGGACATGAATTTAGATTTGAGGTTAGGATCAGATCAGCCATGATCTTATTGAATGGCGGAGCAGGCTCAAGGGGCCGATTGGCCTACTCCTGCTCCTATTTCTTATGTTCTGATGTTTCAAGCTATTTGAGTTTCAAATTTAATATCCAAACAGTCAGCATCAATTTACTGTGACGTCAAAGTTGCAGGAACATCTCCTGCTGCCCCCATATTGCTTTAACATATGAAAGCAGGTTCAAATTAGATTGGTGTCAGTGGCACCTTTTTGTATAAAATCTTTTAATTTGATCAATAAACTAATAGCGTAGAAGATACTGGAACATCAAAGCATAAACACGATTGATCATTTCATCGAGTTTGTCAAAGCTTTCTCTATAGTATGACATACAGACCTCTCTGGAAATCCTCAATGCTACTGAATTCTATCTAATGATCACATGATCAGGCAGTTATTATTAATTGGCTCTCAAAGAGCAAGAATACATACTAAGGACAGATACAGTTTTTAGACCTCTTCAATATCGTCATTGCATGCATAAGCTTGGAATCAAGGTTAATGGAAGAACATTTCATAGCCTTAGGTTTGTTGATGACATTAAACAACATCCTTTGGTCAATAAAGAAGATGCTTGACTAACCTCCGTGAAGCAAGTTAAATCAGAAAACAGAAATTAACAGAGAGCACATACTTAATTCTTCATGGACCTCAGATGCTCCATAGGATAGTAATGAAGTGAGACCATCCATTTCCATCTTAGACTCTTCTTGGCATTTTGTCTGTGTTTATTCCTCCCAAAAATGTTGTGCACCATATATCCCTCAGTCTACCAAAGTATCTTTTTCCCAGGGGTTGCCAGACCAAGGCTTGTTCAAGTAAATGTCAATCATTCTTTCACAGTGCATGGCCATAGAATTACCATTGACAGAGTCTCATCCTCTCCAGCACATAAATTGTCTCCTCCTCCTCCTTACCTCCTCTTCAGCCACGAGATCTTCAAAGTTGTCCTCATGCATTTGCTTTCGAGAAGATACATATGCTACGAAGTAAAGTTCCACTGAATGCCCAGCCTGTAGACTGAAAAATAGAAAGGAATGTGCTTTTCTATTGCTGTTGTTGAAGGGAAAGGTAAGGCTTAAGCACTACTCTGCAACAGCCTACAAACACTAGATTAATACCAGTTATGCAGATATATATGGTTGTTTAGACAAATATCTTGTCAAAGAGTATTCGAGCTTGTATTTTATCCACATCGATAAAAGAAAGACTTGCATTTATATAGCGCCTTTCACAACCTCAGGATGTCCCAAAGCGCTTTACAACCAATTGAGTACTTTTTGAAGTGCAATCAATATTGTAATGTAGTGTAAACATCGCAGCTAATTTGTACACAGCAAGGTACTACAAACAGCACTGTGACAATGACCAGATATTCTGTTTTTAGGTGTTGGTTGAGAGATATAGATTGGCCAGGGCACTGGGGGAACTCCCATGCTCTTCTTCGAAATAGTGCAATGGGTTCCTTTACATCTACCTGAGAGGGCAGACAGGGCCTCAGTTTAACGTCTCATCTGAAAGACAGCATCTCTGAGAGTGCAGCACTCCCTCGGTACTGCGCTGGAATATTAGACTAGATTTTGTGCTGAAGTCCCTGGAGTGGGACTTGAATCCACAAACTTCTGACTCAGAGGTGAGAGTGCTATCACTGAGCCACAGCTGACACATATTGAGTGCTGTATTATCTTCAAGGAGAATGCCATTAACTTTCTGAGATTATGCTTGCAGCTTTGGATGCCCTGAAACATCTGCTATCAGTATTATTCATAGTGTGATGATCCTATCACCACTGAGTGAAACAGTCTCTGAAAAGAAAATAAATATCGCAATGAGTTGCGACAACGTGGTTAATAAAGCAACAGAGTGCTGGTAGTGAATGGGTTATTGATAATAATGAGATAAATAATAGTGAGTAAAAAAATAGCGAAGATTGTTGTTGGTCAATAGATAATAGTAGGTTTATTTACACTTAAGGTAAGTACACAGAAAGTAACTTTTTTTTTATTCGTTCATGGGATGTGGGTGTCGCTGGCGAGGCCAGCATTTATTGTCCATCCCTAATTGCCCTTCAGAAGGTGGTGGTGAGCCACCTTCTTGAACCGCTGCAGTCCGTGTGGTGAAGGTTCTCCCACAGTGCTGTTAGGTAGAGAGTTCCAGGATTTTGACCCAGCGACGATGAAGGAATGGCGATATATTTCCAAGTCGGGATGGTGTCACTTGGAGGGGAACGTGCAGGTGGTGTTGTTCCCATGTGCCTGCTGCCCTTGTCCTTCTAGATGGTAGAGGTCGCGGGTTTGGGAGGTGCTGTCAAAGAAGCCTTGGCTAGTTGCTGCAGTGCATCCTGTGGATGGTACACATTGCAATCGCAGTGCGCCGATGGTGAAGGGAGTGAATGTTTAGGGTGGTGGATGGGGTGCCAATCAAGTGGGCTGCTTTGTCCTGGATGGTGTCAAGCTTCTTGCGTGTTGTTGGAGCTGCACTCATCCAGGCAAGTGGAGAGTATTCCATCACACTCCTGACTTGTGCCTTGTGGATGGTGGAAAGTCTTTGGGAAGTCAGAAGGTGAGTCACTTGCCGCAGAATACCCAGCCTCTGACCTGCTCTTGTAGCCACAGTATTTATGTGGCTCGTCCAGTTAAGTTTCTGGTTAATGGCGACCCCCAAGGTGTTGATGTGGGGGATTCAGTGATGGTAATGCCGTTGAATGTGAAGGGGAGGTGGTTAGACTCTCTCTTGTTGGAGATGGTCATTGCCTGGCACTTGTCTGGCGCAAATGTTACTTGCCACTTATCAGCCCAAGCCTGGATGTTGTCCAGGTCTTGCTGCACGTGGGCACAGACTGCTTCATTATCTGAGGGACTGTGAATGGAACTGAACACTGTGCAATCATCAGCGAACATCCCCATTTCTGACCTTATGATGGAGGGAAGGTCATTGATGAAGCAGCTGAAGATGGTTGGGCCTCGGACACTGCCCTGAGGAACTCCTGCAGCAATGTCCTGGGGCTGAGATGATTGGCCTCCAACAACCACTACCATCTTCCTTTGTGCTACTTATGATTCCAGCCACTGGAGAGTTTTCCCCCTGATTCCCATTGACTTCATGCAATAAGAATGGAAGGATTTGCATTTATATAGCGCCAGTAACAATGAAGTACTTTTCGAAGTGTAATCACTGTTGTAGTTTGGGGAAACTTGGCTGCCAATTTGCGCACAGCAAGGTCCCATAAACAAAAATGTGGTGAATGACCAGATAATCTGTTTTGGTTGCATTGGTTGAGGAATAAATGTTGGCCAGGACACTGGGAGAACTCCACTGCTCTTCTTTCAATAGTGCTATAGGATCTTTATTTCTCCCTGAAAGGGCAGACAGGACTTTGGGTTGATGGGGTAGAAATTGGACCCCACAACACTTGTTTTTTGGGTGCAGAAAGGGGGGCAAAAAGCACCAAATTCCCAATGCTGTCTCCCATGCCTTGAGCCATGCTGTGCCTCTAGCCAAGCTGTTCCAGTACAGCTACAACACTGGCATCTACCCGACAATGTGGAAAATTGCCCAGGTATGTCCTGTCCACAAAAAGCAGGACAAATCCAATCCGACCAATTACTGCCCCATCAGTCTCCTCTCAATCATCAGCAAAGTGATGGAAGGTGTCATCGACAGTGCTATCAAGCGGCACTTACTCACCAATAACCTGCTCACCGATGCACAGTTTGGGTTCCGCCAGGACCACTCGGCTCCAGACCTCATTACAGCCTTGGTCCAAACATGGACAAAAGAGCTGAATTCCAGAGGTGAGGTGAGAGTGACTGCCCTTGACATCAAGGCAGCATTTGACCGAGTGTGGCACCAAGGAGCCCAAGTAAAATTGAAGTCAATGGGAATCAGGGGGAAAACTCTTTAGTGGCTGGAGTCATACCTAGCACAAAGGAAGATGGTAGTGGTTGTTGGAGGCCAATCATCTCAGCCCCAGGACATTGCTGCAGGAGTTCCTCAAGGCAGTGTCCTAGGCCCAACCATCTTCAGCTGCTTCATCAATGACCTTCCCTCCATCATGAGGATTTGAAATGGGGATGTTCGCTGATGATTGCACAGTGTTCAGTTCCATTCGCAACCCCTCAAATAATGAAGCAGTCCGAGCCCGCATGCAGCAAGACCTGGACAACATCCAGGCTTGGGCTGATAAGTGGCAAGTAACATTTGCGCCAGATAAGTGCCAGGCAATGTCCATCTCCAACAAGAGAGAGTCGAACGACCTCCCCTTGATATTCAACAGCATTACCATCGCCGAATCCCCCACCATCAACATCCTGGGGGTCACCATTGATCAGAAACTTAACTGGACAAGCTATATAAATACTGTGGCTACGAGAGCAGGTCAGAGGCTGGGTATTCTGCGGCGAGTGACTCACTTCCTGACTCCCCAAAGCCTTTCCACCATCTACAAGGCACAAGTCAGGAGTGTGATGGAATACTCTCCACTTGCTTGGATGAGTGCAGCTCCAACAACACTCAAGAACCTCGACACCATCCAAGATAAAGCAGCACCGCTTGATTGGCACCCTATCCACCACCCTAAACATTCACTCCCTTCACCATCGGCGCATAGTGGCTGCAGTGTGTACCATCCACAGGATGCACTGCAGCAACTCGCCAAGGCTTCTTCGACAGCACCTCCCAAACCCGCGACCTCTACCACCTAGAAGGACAAGAGCAGCAGGCACATGGGAACAACACCACCTGCACGTTCCCCTCCAAGTCACACACCATCCCGACTTGGAAATATATCGCCGTCCCTTCATTGTCGCTGGGTCAAAATCCTGGAATTCCCTTTCTAACAGCACTGTGGGAGAACCTTCACCACACGGACTGCAGCGGTTCAAGAAGGCGGCTCACCACCATGGGCAATTAGGGATGGGCAATAAATGCCGGCCTCGCCAGCGACGCCCACATCCCATGAACGAATTTTTAAAAATGCCCCAAGGACACTTGAAATACATTGAACGCCATATTGGGTCAGGTGGTATTCAGGTATCCCTGGCGGCCACTTAAAACAGGCGTTAGGACCCTTACATATGTTAATGAGGTGTCTAAGGCCTGTTTAAGTATCTCTCCTGGAAAATCGTTAGAACTGAGCAGAGCATGCGCCAGCCTTGCTCTGCTCATATTTGAGGTGTTTCAGCAGCATAACCAATAGTGCTGAAAGGGATTGCTGGAGATCGCCACCACAAAGGTAAGTTTTTTTTTCAATTTACCTTCATGTGCAGCTGAAGGGAGCAGGAGTACTCCCCCTAGCTTTACAGCACTGCCAAGGGCCACTGCTGGCCCACACAAGCCAGTCTCCTGTTCTCCACCGCCTCTCCCATGATTTATATATGGGCCATTGCCGGTGAGGCAGCTGGCCCAAATTGGTCATCTTCAAACCGGCAAGTTGGCGCTGGATGCCCCATTGGAGTCCGCGGTTTGCTGGAAATATGCTAATGAGGTTCAAAGCTCAATTTGGGATGAGCCTCCAGCTTGTGGCACGCACTCTGAGTCACCTATTTCAAGCCTGAAAACAGGCCGAAACCAATTTCTATCCCAATGTCTAATCCAAAACACAACACTGAAAGGTCAGCTGGAGTATATACTCATGCCCTGGAACTGGGGCTTCGAACTCAAAATCTTCTGACTTAGAGGTGAGAGCTACTTGTGAGCCAAGGCTGATACCTTGACTTATACAATATATAAAGTGTTTCATATAAGAAACAGTCTGAAGTCCTCATAGTTCTGTTCATTAACTTTCAACAGTCTCTGATGGATGTTATGTGTGAAGATTGCACTCACATGGAATCCATTAGCCCCTCTCATGCTTGAGGCAGGGTAAAGCAGTATGGCAAAAAATGAAGCTTTTTGTCCATGATGGTGTTGGGTTCTTTTTGTCATGATATATGTGTGGGGTTGAAAACCAGGTTCACTCACAGAAACCGACTCATCCAGTCGCTCCAGAATATGTATTTTGCCCGATGTTCAAGAGAGGGCCCAAGCCATTTGTTCAAATACTATTATCTTGTTCGTTTATTTGTATATTTGGTTGATTAGCAGCTCTTTTTGAATTTAAGAGACACATATTTAAATGTTGTTTGTCCCTGTCAGTTTTTGAAAGGTATTTCTCAGCTCTGGAACTGTTTTGGCCTGTTTTGTTCAGATTGGGTAATCCATTAGAGAGATCGATAGGCCGGAGAGACTCCACAGGTGATCAGCAACAAACTGTCACGTGAAGATTAATATTTAGGGACTTTGGGCTCAATTTTGAACGGACAGCGGGATGGCAGTGGGGGGGGGGGTCAATGGGCGCGCGGGTAACCCGATTAATAAGATCTTACCGTTTCCTCTGCGGTCACAAGTTAATTAGTGGCCCTTAATGTGGCTTCCGGGTTTGCCATTGAAAAGCTGTGCAGTGGGCGGACTGTGCACCCGCATGACAGGCTGTCAGCTGGAGCGGCTCGATTTAACGGGCCCATTGGTCCAAAGGCTTTTGCTGCGGCAAAGACCAAAAAGGCACAATGGAGCAGCACAGGGGCAAGGCTGCTCCGAGATTTAATGATGCCTCACTGCAGCAGCTATTGGCCGGGGTGAGGGGGAGGAGGGAAGTGTTTTACCCCGCGGATGGGAGGAAGTGCCCTGCCTCTGCCTTCAAGAAGGCCTGGCTCGAGGTGGCAGACGAGGTCACCAGGAGCAGCGACATCTCCCGCACCTGGGTCCAGAGCAGGAAGTGTTTCAATGACCTAACGAGGTTAACAAAAGTGAGTACACTTACTCATTCTCCGACATTCTGTGTTCCACATCACCCCCACCCCCCCCAACTCATTCTGCACTGCTAACACTACTCCATCACATCATCCTCACACCCACTTAAGGCTCATCCTCAACTTACCTTCACTTCCTCAGCATTTCCTCACCTCCCCATTCATCACCCCACCACTACCACTCAACCCGACCCTCATCCAATGTGATGTCTCTGTCTAATATTCACCCTCTGATGCACCTCTGTCACGGTCAGCCTCACCCAAAGCAATGCATTCATCGGCTGACCACTTCACCATCACTCACTCACACGCCTGTACTTTCTCCCCTTCTAGGAGAAGAGAGCGCAAAATGCATGGGAGAGGGCGAGGACCAGAGTGGGGGCCACAACAAATACTGGTCCTCACAGACGCAGAGCAGGAGGCGCTGGAGATCAGCCGCACCCTCGAGTGCCTGTCTGTCGGGGACGGCAAGACTGGCACCCTACAAATGTCTGGTGACACAACTTTAACATTCATTACATACAATCTGAATTGATGTTAACAGTGCTTGGCATGTTGAACACTTCATTGTGCTCATCGCAATATGACACATCTGTGATGATACATAATATTGCCTTCTGTTCTCTTTCAAACCATTCAACAACCGTAGTGACGGCAGAGGGCGATTCCTCAGAGGAGCTGCAGGGCGCACTGTCACTTCTTAGTGAGCCATCCACCAGCGCTGATACTCACATCTCGGTGGGTGCTAGTAGTCAGTTAGTTGGGTTGGTACCCGGTGAGTCACCACACACGAGTGAGCACGAGCAGACACTGGTGGCAGGGGCAGCTGCGGAGAGTCCGCTTAGGTGGGAGCTCTCCTCTTCAGACTCTGCTCAGCTGGATGCAGATGCTGAACCCCAGGGTCCATTCTTTAAAGGAGAATGATCGAGGGACAGCAGCACATTTGCGAGGTACTGGAACAGGTACCACGAGCAGGCTCCACAATAGCGCAGAGGATGGAGGAGTCCAACTCCTACATGAGTGAATCTCTGAGATACTGTCACAGGGACATGAGCAACTGTCTGCGACAGTGTCACAGGTAAGTGCAGGAATGTCTGTCATAGAGAGAAGGCTAACCTCCATTGAGCTTCAAGCACGGCTCAAAAATTAGTCCATTCAGGCCCTGACAACGGCCGTTCGGACTCAGGGTGAACAACATTCTGCCGCCTTAAACATGCTGACATGTATCTGTGCCATCACTGCACTCATGCAGGAGTTGGACTCCTCCACCCTCTGCGCTATTGTGGAGCCTGCTCGTGACACCTGTTCCAGTGCCTCGCTGCTGTCCCTCGATCATTCTCCTTTTAAAGGATGGCCCCTGGGGTTCAGCATCTGCGTCCTGCTGAGCAGAGTCTGAAGAGGAGAGCGCCCACCTAAGCGGACTCTCCGCAGCTGCCCCTGCCACCAGTGTCTGCTCGTGCTCACTTGTATGTGGTGACTCACCAGGTGCCAACCCAACTAACTGACTACTAGCACCCACCGAGATGTGAGTATCAGCGCTGGTGGATGGCTCACTAAGAAGTGACGGTGCGCCCTGGAGCTCCTCTGAGGAATCGCCCTCTGCCGTCACTACGGTTGTTGAATGGTTTGAAAGAGAACAGAAGCAGCCTTCCAAGGCATCACATGTGTCCTTCAAACTGTTATCCAGCAGGGTGGTAGGAGTGATGTGAGCCTGGCCCAGGAGAGGGATGATGGCGAAAGGGGACATGGAAGTGGGGATGCCACTGAAAGGGCTCCCACGTCTCACCCGTTGCCCCCTCTCAACCAGTACCCGCAATGCTGCCTCTATCCAGGTGGCTGAGTCAGCCCCTGCACAGGTGCAGGTGGAGCAGTCTTTGGAGGGGCCCTCATGGGCTCCAAAACCCAGAGGGCAAAGCATCTAAGCAGACAGGGCATGAAAATGAGCAACCTGCCACTACCTCTGCTGCAGCCACAGGGGATGCACCACGTGGAAGTAGTCGGAAGAGAAAGGCCAAGGATTTGTGATCACGGAAGGTTTGCACAAAGGCATCTGACAGACTGTCATGTTTTTCATTTATATTTGTTTTTTGTTATATTCACATTAAATGTGATCATTCTCACCACTACTGCCACATCTTGCCCTTTCATGAACTTCACCATGAACGGCGACACTTGATGCCACCCATTGGGTCACTTTACAATGGGTGTATGTGTAGTTGCAGGACTGTTTAGTGCAGGGGCGGTGTGGGGGGAGCTGGTGTTGTCCCTGCTCTTTCCAGGTGGTCTGAAGACTGGACTCTTCACACTTCCTGATGTTAGGAGAACCGTTCACATATGAGTGACTCCCTGGCCTTACGAGCAGCCAGGTGAGCCGCTGATCTGGCCATGGTTTCATCCTCCTCCGCCTCCTCAATGTGGATGGCATATGTGGATGGGGCCGCCTCAAGCGGCACCCCTCTCTGTTGTGCCATGTTGTGCAGGACACAACACACCACACCATTATAATGCGCCCACTCTGTCTGCTGCGTATTGAAGTGCTCCCTCAGAATGATCAAGGCACCTAAATCGCATCTTGAGCATCCCTATAAGCATGCTCAATTGTGGATCTGGTGACGACGTAGCTGTCGTTGTATCGACACTGTTGCTCGGTGATGGGGTTCCTCAGAGATGTCATGAGCCCAGTGTTCGGTGCCCCGGGATGTTGGAAGATCTCCGGGATGTTGGATTCCCTCAGAGTGAAGGAAACGTGGCAGATGCCAGAGAATCTGGCGCACACATGAACTAATCTTTTGCGGTGGTCACAAACGAATTGATTGTTGATGGAGTGATACCCCTTTCTGTTGATAAATAGTCCTGGCTCGTGTGGAGGTGCTCGTATTGCTATATGGGTGCAATCGATTGCACCCTGTACTCTTGGGAAACCAGCCACAGAGTGGAATCCTACTGCCCTCTCCGTCTGGCTGAGGTCGTCCACGGGGAAGTTGACGTACTGCGAGGCCCTGCAGAACAAGCCTTCGGTAACCTGCCTTATGCACTTGTGTACAGATGACTGAGAGACCCCGGCGTTGTCACCGGTGGCATCCTGGAATGATCCGGAGGTGAAGAAGTTGAGGGCAGTGATGACTTTAACATCGACGGGTAATGAGATGCCGCTTGGCCCAGCCGGGAGCAGCTCGGCATGAAGGAGGCTGCAGATGTCTTTGACCACCTGGCGACTCACTCTGAGCCTCTGTATGCACTGCTCCTCAGAGGGGTCCAGGAAGCTGAGCCTGGGTCTGTAGACCCTCTGGTAAGGGTAGTTCCTCCAGTGACGGCACTCCCTCTGTTGTTGCCCTCTGTGCTCTTGTGCAGGTCTCTGTGGTGCAGCACTGTGTTGTGGAGCTCCAAGTGGCGGAAGTGCACGCTGTGCCTGGCGAGGCTGGTGATGTTGCTCATCCTCGGATGTGGTGGTGAATGCAGCCATGGTGTCCCCCCCCATCCTGATAGTGTCGGTTTGAGGGGGTCCAAAAAGTTGGTAAGTATGCGTAAACAGGAGAATTCTGAGTGGAAACCAAGAATTTTCAGTCTAAACATGAAGATCTTCCAGCCAAAAGTTTGTCTGAGACACCTGAGTGTCCTGCTGCAATAACCCACTATTTATCTCCATCTTTCAAACAGGGATTTCAATGCCCAATTGGCTGCTGCCTGAAACACGTCTCCTTGAACATGGAGTGTTTCCCACAGCACGGGAAACACGCTGAGGTTGAATTAAAATCGCACCTCTACCTCAATCTCCACAAAATTAACGACTTAAACAAGATCAACGATGTCAATAAGTGGTTTAATTATTGTCTTCCGGATTTGTGAAGCGCACACACACAGGCGCATCTGTGGCAACCCCGGAAGTCGGCGGGTTGCAGCCGGCTTCGGAACCTGCTCGGGATTTTCCCGATTTTCACAGCCCCCCCGCCCCCATCGCATCCGCAATTCCATTTTAAAATCGGCCCCTTTGTGTCCAGACAAGTTTATATTGCAGTTTAAAACTGCAGACATGTTAGAATCATAGAAAGGTTACAGCATGGAAGGAGGCCATTCGGCCCATCGAGTCTGCGCCGGCTCCATGCAAGTGCAATCCAGCTAGTCCCACTCTCCCGCCCTTTCCCCATTGCCCTGCAAATTTTTTCCTTTCAAGTACTTATCCAGTTCTCTTTTGAAGGCCATGATTGAACCTGCCTCCACCACCCTCTCGGGCAGTGTATTCCAGATCCTAATCACTCGCTGTGTAAAAAAGATTTTCCTTCTTTGTCTTCCAAGAAGGGATAATTAACAACAACAATAACTTGCATTTATCTAATCATATTTGTATAATTAAACCAACAACTACTGTAAATGCTGTATCCTTTGTCCATGTATCCATTTACATTTAATAAATCTGTTTGGCAGTTTATAACCTTAAGCTTCGGTATAGAAAAATATTTATTCTGCTGCTGTCCAAATTTGAAGATCACATCACAATGCATGATAAAACCAATAAGCTGGAATACAAGAATGAAGCTTTCCTGTTTGATTCATGGATACACTATAAGCTGCTTAGGTATTAGGCAACTAAAGGGAGTGAACTGAGATGCTGAACCTATAAATATATCTAGAGTAAAAAAAAAGCCCAAGATGTAAAAGGGAGCTGGGAATCACAGGGCTACTTCTCAATTAAACATCTATCTTTACCTGAATGTTAAAACAGGCTCATTTCACGATCAAATGAATTCTTCTCAATGATCAGGCAATTGAGATATTAACTATTTCTAACACTAAAGTAAATAAGGTGTGACCAGCAATCTCCTGGCCATCTGGCGGTCCATTTGCTTTTGACATCTGACTCTCCTTGATGGTTTAGCCATTTGAGGTTAAAAAAAAATCCATCCACTTCCCTCAGTTTACAGAGTTACATACATAAAAATTTTAAATAAGGATGTTCCTGTGAAGCGCCTTGGAACGTTTTACTACGTTAAGGGCTCTATATAAATGTAGGTGGTTGTTGTTTGTTTGTTGTTGTTTGTTGCTGTTCCAGCTATCAAACACTATTTGATTTAACCAGTTTCTAAGTACAGACAGTGACACTAACTAAAAAGGCAGGCCATCTAGAAGCTGTAGATATCTCTGGGCAGTTTTGTGTATCACCTACCCTATTACCACAGAGACAAAGGAACTCTTTTTCAGCTATCGCTAGCTGAAGCCAATTTTCAATTCACATTTACCTTTTCTATCTAAGGTCATATAGTAAGAAAATATAATACAAAAATTCTCCTGAAGTGACATTCTATTTTCATCACATTTAGCATCACTTAAAATGCTCAAAGCAGAGCTATATAGAAAGTTTTGTACACTGTGTGGTATTATTGTATGAACATATAATGCATTTGTATCAAATGCATTGTTATTGGTGCCTTTAAAATAAGTGGGTTAATAATTCCATTAAAATAACAGTATAATGCATTTGATGCAAATGCATTATACTGTTATTTTAATGGAATTATTAACCCACTTATTTTAAAGGCAGCAATAACAATTGTAGAAAAAGCAGCGAACATAAGGATGCCTTAATGTTGTTACTGGCAGTTATTGATTTACATTATAGAGTAATTCCTTTTTAATTAGTAAGTAAAATAAATGACTATTGTCAGCTTAGTAGGAGTGCTGGCCCATTTCATTTCACCATGGAGCTTGCCTTTTTCTTCAGAATATTTGTTCAACAACTGTTGGCACAAAATGACAGAAATTGTGGGTTAGTGAGGACAAAGTAGTTTCAATATTTATCGACAATTTGACACCATTCCCTTCTTTTACTTCTTTGTTAGCTTTTTGAAAAACATAATAACAGATATTGATCAGATTTTGTACTAATTCTGGAATATTCTTCAGGGCAATTCTCTCATGAGGTCATAAGAACATAAGAAATAGGAGCAGGAGTAGACCATTCGGCCCCTCGAGCCAATAAGTTCATGGCTGATCTTCGACCTCAACTCCACTTTCCTGCACTATCCCCATATCCCTTGATTCCCTTAGTGTTCAAAAATCTATCAATCTCAGTCTTGAATATACTCAACGACTCAGCATCCACAGCCCTCTGGGGTAGAGAATTTCAAAGATTCACAACCCTCTGAGTAAAGACATTCTTCCTCATCTCAGTCTTAAATGGTCGACCCCTTATCTTGAGACTATGACCTCTAGTTCTAGACTCGCCAGCCCGGGGAAACAACCTCTGTCTACCCTGTCAAGCCCTCGAAGAATTTTATACGTTTCAATGAGATCACCTCTCACTCTTCTAAACTCCAGAGAATATGGGCCCATTCTACTCAATCTCTCCTCATAGGACAATCCTCTGCTCCCAGGAATCAATCGAGTGAACCTTTGTTGCACCCCCTCTCTAAGGCAAGTATATCCTTCCTTAGGTAAGGAGAAAACTGTACTCCAGGCGTGGTCTCATCAGAGTCCTATATAATTCCAGCAAGACCTCCTTACTCTTATCCTCCAACCTCCTTGCAATAAAGGCTAACATACCATTTGTCTTTCTAATTGCTTGCTGTACCTGCATGTTAACTTTCTGTGATTCATGTACAAGAACACCTAAATCCCTCTGAATACCAACATTTCTTAGTCTCTCACCTTTTAAAAGATATTCTGCTTTTCTATTCTTCCTACCGAGGTGGATAATTTCATACTTCCCCACATTATACTCCATCTGTCACCTTCTCGCCCACTCACTTAACCTGTCTATATCCCTTTGCAGCCTCTTTGTGACCTCCTCACAGCTTACTTTCCCATCTAGCTTTGTATCATCAGCAAACTTGGATACATTACACTCGGTCGCCTCATCTAAGTCATTGATATATATTGTAAACGGCTGAGGTTCTGCTCGTGAACCACGACAACTGGATCCTCCCCCTCCTCCTCCGAGTTCTTCTCAAGCCGTGAGGAGATGTCCTTAATCCGGGCACCGGGCAGTCAACACAGCATTCGGGACTCTTGGTCACAGCTGCAGAGAACAATATCTATCCCCCTGACTATAATATCCCCTAACACTACCACATTCCTTTTTGTTCCCTCCACTTGAATGGCCTCCTGTGTCACGGTGCCGTGGTCAATTTGCCCATCCTCCCTGCAGTCTTTGTTCTCATCCGCATGGGTAGCAAGTACCTCACACCTGTTGGACAAGGATAAAGGCTGAGGCTCCTCCACCAATGCATCTGGGGTTCCCTTACCTGCCTGACTCACAGTCACATCCTTCTGACCCTGACCACTAACCAAATCTAAACCACTAACTAACCTAAGGGGCGTGACTGCCTCCTGGGTCAAAGTGACGATCCGGATTCTTTCCCCTCAGTCTGGTTCAGTAATAACTGAAGTCGAATACATTTTAAAGTTCAGCACATCTTTAATAGCAGGGTTCTTAGTCTGCAGCATTGATTTGGACTCCTGATAGAGTCCCTCTATGCTGGCAGAGCAAGAACAAAAACATACAGAAATCCACACGTTTTTATACAAATCAATAGGGTTGGAACATACTTAACGAGGGTCAACACCAATCATAAGCCGGGCATAGGTTGCCATGCGAGGTTACATTATTTCCGACCAATCATAAATCGTCCATGTGCTGATCATGTTGCTGTTAGACATCAAAGGGAATAACTTCCTCACTTTCCAACTTAGAATGTTCTTCCCTGTTCCTTCTGTTCCTTATCTCCCAACCTGGAATGTCTTTCAACTTTGGCTAAGCTCGTTACCTATATTGATCTGCCATAAACATGGAGACATTCAGACCAGTCCTTGACTCACATCAAAGACCTATCATTGATAAGACAATGCAGGCCTGCTGACTAAGCAAACATATGGCCCAGCAGGAGGGCCAGGCCACTTGTATCAATCTCAGTTACTAACTAATTAACCCTTTCTAACCATTTTGCATTCTGCTTCTTTGCCACGTAGACATTTTAATATTTTACTGAAAACTGACCACGTAGGGATTCTCATTCCCCCCTTTTATCATTTTATGATAACCAATTATTACGGTGCTCACTGGTTCTGCAGCGCAGCAACATTTAAGTAAGCAATAAACTATAAGAATTATAACAATGAATATGACTAGCCCTTGAACTGGAGAAGTCCCAATGGAACACACATGTTTCATCAATACGCCTTTGTACTCTTATCTGTTCTCAGGAACAGACTCCTTCTAAACATCTCTCAAGTAAGCTGCGAATGTCCTTGGTCAGCTAAACCTATTCATGTTAGTTTGAAAAGGCTAACATAGTCAAATATCCCATGGTGCTTTATATTTTGTTTCCAGCCTAACTAGACTGAATGGTACCTTTCAGACCATTTTACACCTGTGAATTGGTGCCCTCCCCATTATATCCCTTAATCCAAATTCTCCCTACAATATCCCATTAGATGCTGTACCTCATCTTAACCAGGTTCCCTTCGTGTTGGCCACCAGTCCGGGTGGAAGAGAGGCAGAGCATCTGATAATCCTATCGAACTATAATTGTCTTCCCTTTTACATGCACCTTACCCCAGCAGGTGCTACTCCCAGTACCATTAAGATGTGTTCTTAGTTGAAACCACAGAGACAATGGGGACATTCTCACCCAGGCTCTGTTTTACTATCTTTGCCAAACCCTTCATCCTCTGCTTACATTGATTACATGCAATGAAAATCAAGAAGCACATTACAACAAACTGCACTACGACTAATACATATGAAACTAATCTAATCCAAGGATGGATCTGTATATTCAGTCCCAAATTCCAGAGGTCATTTCACCAGGTGGTGACTTTAATTTGGTCAATGTCATGCTTAATGTTGTTATTGTCCTATTGTAGGTTATAATAAACCTTCTGGGAGAGGCGTATCTCCATTCGCAATGCTTCCAAGTATTTAGGCAACAGGGGTGTCAGATACCCAAATGTGTCCTGATATGCTTTTAAGTCCTTTCTGACATTCTCAGAAACTTGTAAGGTGGTGAGGTTATGCCGATGTATCTCTACCAGTTCCTCGGGTCCAATCCAAACCAGGACTTCAGAAATGGAGTAGAATTCTGGACTTAAAATATCACAAGTTAGATTGGCATATTTAAACGTTTTCAAATTAGTTGTAACACAATATTCGCCCTCTCCGGCATATACCACTTAAGTGGGTTTTAGATCCGCCTCTCGGGCCTCCATGGTACAGTTAATATCCTGATTGGTACCGGTATTATTAAACCCACACTGTGCTTCTAGGCTGTGTCCAACACTATGTGGACACACAGTGACAGCATGTCTGGTAACACATCCCTTTAATTTTGTTCCAGCCAATCAGCTTAAATCTACGTCCTCTAGTTCTTGAACCCTCTGCTAGGGGAAACAGGTACTTCCTGTCTACTTTATCTGGGCCCCTCATAATCTTGTAATTTTGTATCCATCGTGCGGATATCTTCTAAATATTGTTTCTCCCAATTTTATTGTTAACTGATGGGAACCTAACCCTGAATTTTGGAAATCCAAATGACTGTGTCCCTCTTTACTTTAATTTCAGTCCTTTTGATTGATACCAGTGTTTCCTGACTGTTTCATTAATTAGTTGGTTTCTCTATGGACCATGTGTCAGTGCCTCGTTTAAAAGGATTTCTCACTCGCCTGGACCACATTAACCATTTTCCTGTTGTGCTGTTGTCAAGTAACTGAGCCTGTCTGAGACTCATTCTTCAATGTATCTTCTTCATGTATCTCCACATACTAGCAGCATCTCATAGGAATGAGCTTAGTGTTCTTGGATATTAACTTTCTGCTGGCCAGTCTCTTCTTCCTCATGGTATTTCCGAACATTTTCCATGGCACACATCATATGTCCTGTAGGATTCAGTCCTGTAAAAGCAACTGGTTTGTTTAAAGAGTGGTTGCAATAGCTCACCAGGCCATAGGCCTTTGTAATCATGTTCTTCATCCTGGTCTCCGTTTCAGATGATGGCAACATACATTTGTATCTTTTATGTCCACTGTAGCCATTCTTAGGTTTTCAGGTTATCTTATCAAAAAGATCAGGGGTGTCTCGAGTGCTTATCTCCCCCTGCATGGTCCCGATGTCAGGGTAGTGGCCAGGCTTTCGAGTGTAGTTTTCTCATTATTCATTATAGGCAAGGACACAAATATCTCCACGAGAAAGCTATCAATTTACTATTCTCAACTACACTTTCCTGACTTCCACTAGATTGTATATTTATGCCAGATTGATTTTGTATCATGCCCAATTCAATGACTTTAGAGAAATTCCCATATCTCCCCACCTCGAGCATTCTGTCTCGGAAGACAACCAATAGGTTAAAACAAAACAAATCAAAATGTTTTCAAAAGAAGAGAATCAGGTTGAGTTGATATCACCACGCTGTGACATTTGGTATCCGCTGATGTCTGCAGCTAAAGTCTTAAATCTTTAACACCACTGGATCGTTTCCTGCACCAAATTTCTCCAGCAAAGGTTGCACCGTAACTTTGTAACTACTCTTGGTAATCCTGCACCATCAACACTCACGTGGTCCCAAAAAAAAACCAGGGTCACCTGTTTTAAAAGAAACACAGAAAATCCATTGCGGCTCTTCTTGAGAGCCCAAGTGATTAATTTGTCAAATCTTCATTTATTACTTACTTATCCAAAGGAATAATCCCTATACCCAAAACAAATTCAGAAAACAAAACAGGAGAGAGAATTTGCCTATTTCCACTCTCTCCCTCTCTCTGAAGCACGCAGCCTGTCTGAAATAAACACGGTCTCTCCCACATACAGATGTACGCAGGGCTGCAGACTGGAATTTCTAACTCCAAGTCCTAATCTCTGTGTTTTCAAGATGTAACCACATTAAGCAGATATCATTAGCAGCCGCCTGCTAAGATACGTTATATTCCTCTTTTATTAATTTATTAATGGTTTGGGCATGTGTTTCTAGCACTGTAGCTATCCTTTGCAAATATATGGTCAGCATTTGATCCTCAGACAATTCCTTATCTGTATTTTCATTTATCTTTTAATATATCTTTAATGCGAGACCCTAAATCTCTGACCTTTTGATCTAATGTTGTCAAATCAATGGTGTTAACAACTGAGGCAAAGGCAGTTGCTATATCACTTATCACAGATCTTTACGTCTCCATATTTGCCTATCTCTTTTTACGATGTCCACCTCCATTCCATGTCGCTCTTTGTTTTAACACTTGAGTTAGGAGCTGTTGATCTAATTGTTGAGTTTTCTTAGCAGTCTCAATGCGAGTTATATAATTTGTCAGGGAAGGTCTCCCCTCTTTGGTCAGATCTTGTATTCTACTATTAATTTCAAATAAAATTGAATAGCCCCAGAACTTGTCAAAACTTCCTTATCATACTGTGGCAGGGTAAAACTGATAGGCGTTTAGTACCCTGTGTCAGTACATAGCTCAAGTAATGGACTTCCAATTGTCTAACCTATGCTTCCTTTTCATATGATTTGTTTTACATTCCTTTCTTATCAATTTTTCACTGTAGCGTGAAAACTTATATCTCAGTCAATTGTAGCCTTTGGCATTTCCGAGTAATTGGGACAATTTTACTAATATAACCTATACCAATTATTACCTCATGTTCACCTGTGTTCTGGGCAAGCCTCAGACAGTTCTCAACCGACTGGGTCATTTCTATCTGTTTGAACTGCTCTTGGCATGACAGTCTGGCTTCTTGGGATGGAAGGGGTTAATATTAACTTGCTCTTGTGGTAGGAGTAACTTGATCCTTCTCCCTTTTGAGATTAAGTTCCCACCTTCAAAATTTCTCTTCACACAGGTTTGACTGATTTTTTACTTCTCACATTTGTGGATTGCTTTGTACTATATTTTTGCACACTATTTTTTCACATACTTTTAATGGATGTGATTATACAACGCTGCGAGCTGTTCCAGCTTTCCGACTTTTCCTATCACAGTGATCCTGATAGTTTTTTTAATCTATCCCGTTAATTTTTAACCTCTTTTTAAACCACAGCCAATCACAAAATAAACAATCAAAATGCCAATTTTTTGAAGATCCCATGTCTGGAATTTAACATGCCCACACTTTATAAGAACCAGAATTTAATAGGTCACTTAACCTCAATAACTCCAATTTTAATTCAGCAGTATCAGAATTAAACACACGACAAGACAGATACATTACACAAAGGAAGAAAACACACAAGACACAGTAAGAAGGGGGCTTGGCCCACAACACCGACAAAAAAAACACTGATCAAGACAGGCTTTTTAAAGGGACAGTACACTTAAACAACAAAACCTTTCTTTTTCGGGTCTCTGTCTTTTAAACGTTTGTCTAGTCACTTAATTCTATCCATATTTTTTTACAGTACTGTTTCCATAAAGCAATTAGTTCTTTGGCTGAGGTACCTCTGTTATTTTCCAAATTAATTCCTGAGCCTTTTTTCGGCATCTAAGTTTTATCAATAGTTCCTGTTTATAGCCAATCATCAGGAACTTAAACCCTGACTACCCTCAGTGATATTAACCACTGACCTACCGCTTACACGTTATTCCCTCAGTGATATTCGACCACTGACCTCTTCCTGCTATTTCTGTGTATTCGCCAGACTGACCTGAATCTTGTAAGGACGCACACGAGTGTTAGCGATTGGACGATTCGTCGTCAGACTGACGGATTGGAGGAAAACCGACATAGTAAATTAAGACTACTTACATCGGGGCGCCATTTCCTTCCTCCGTGTCTGAGACAATCCGCCTCTTACTCCGCGAACTCTCGGTGAACGACCGTTAAGATCCCACTTCTGACACCAAATGACGATCCGGATTCTTTCCCCTCAGTCTGGTTCAGTAATAACTGAAGTCGAATACATTTTAAAGTTCAGCACATCTTTAATAGCAGGGTTCTTAGTCTGCAGCATTGATTTGGACTCCTGATAGAGTCCCTCTATGCTGGCAGAGCAAGAACAAAAACATACAGAAATCCACACGTTTTTATACAAATCAATAGGGTTGGAACATACTTAACGAGGGTCAACACCAATCATAAGCCGGGCATAGGTTGCCATGCGAGGTTACATTATTTCCGACCAATCATAAATCGTCCATGTGCTGATCATGTTGCTGTTAGACATCAAAGGGAATAACTTCCTCACTTTCCAACTTAGAATGTTCTTCCCTGTTCCTTCTGTTCCTTATCTCCCAACCTGGAATGTCTTTCAACTTTGGCTAAGCTCGTTACCTATATTGATCTGCCATAAACATGGAGACATTCAGACCAGTCCTTGACTCACATCAAAGACCTATCATTGATAAGACAATGCAGGCCTGCTGACTAAGCAAACATATGGCCCAGCAGGAGGGCCAGGCCACTTGTATCAATCTCAGTTACTAACTAATTAACCCTTTCTAACCATTTTGCATTCTGCTTCTTTGCCACGTAGACATTTTAATATTTTACTGAAAACTGACCACGTAGGGATTCTCAAAAGTGTCCAGGTAACTCACCCCCTCCCTGATGCATCGCAATGTCTGCCCGTCGGACTCCAGCTCAACAACTCTGAGCCGAAGTTCCTTGAGTTGCAGACACTTACAGCAGATGTGGTTGCCTGGGATCACGCTGCTGTCCACAAACTCCCACATGCTGCAGTCACGGCACACCCACCTGCACTGCCTCTCTATCTAACCTTGTTTTATTTATTTACTTAATTAAAGTTTTTATGTAATTAATTCACTTGGTTTATTTTTAGTTATTTTTTAATCTAATTAATTTATCTAGTTCAAGTTATTAATTTAATAAAGTATTAGCAAGTTTTAGGTCCCTAGTTCCTAGTTTAAACCACTCCCCTAGCTTAGAGAGCAAAAAAATGTATTACCCACCAACCTGCTGTCGTCTGATGTCACTCTTTCAAGTTTCTGCCTGTGTTTGAATTGGTCGCAGCTTTATATCCCCGTCCTGCTCTCGGTCTCTGGTCCCGCACTGCTCTCGGTCTCTGGCCCCACACTGCTCTCGGTCTCTGGCCCCTCACTGCTCTCGGTCTCTGGTCCCGCACTGCTGTCGGTCTCTGGCCCCACACTGCTCTCGGTCTCTGGCCCCTCACTGCTCTCGGTCTCTGGTCCCGCACTGCTCTCGGTCTCTGGTCCCGCACTGCTCTCGGTCTCTGGTCCTGCACTGCTCTCGGTCTCTGGTCCTGCACTGCTCTCGGTCTCTGGCCCCTCACTGCTCTCGGTCTCTGGTCCCGCACTGCTCTCGGTCTCTGGTCCCGTTCCTTTATATCCCTGTCCTGCTCTCGGTCACTGGTCCTGCTCTGCTCTCGATCACTGGTCCCACTCCTTTTATCCCCGCACTGCTCTCGGTCTCTGGTCCCGCCCTGCTCTCGGTCACCGGTCCCGCCCTGCTCTCGGTCACCGGTCCCGCCCTGCTCTCGGTCACCGGTCCCGCCCTGCTCTCGGTCACCGGTCCCGCCCTGCTCTCGGTCACCGGTCCCGCCCTGCTCTCGGTCACCGGTCCCGCCCTGCTCTCGGTCACCGGTCCCGCCCTGCTCTCGGTAACCGGTCCCGCCCTGCTCTCGGTCACCGGTCCTACTCCTTTATATCCACGCCCTCCTCTCGGTCAGTGGCCCCTCTCCTTTATATTCCCGCCCTGCTCTCGGTCACCGGTCCCGCCCTGCTCTCGGTCACCAGTCCCGCCCTGCTCTCGGTCACCGGTCCTACTCCTTTATATCCACGCCCTCCTCTCGGTCAGTGGCCCCTCTCCTTTATATTCCCGCCCTGCTCTCGGTCTCTGGTCCCGCCCTGCTCTCGGTCACCGGTCCCGCCCTGCTCTCGGTCACCGGTCCCGCCCTGCTCTCGGTAACCGGTCCCGCCCTGCTCTCGGTCACCGGTCCCGCCCTGCTCTCGGTCACCGGTCCTACTCCTTTATATCCACGCCCTCCTCTCGGTCAGTGGCCCCTCTCCTTTATATTCCCGCCCTGCTCTCGGTCACCGGTCCCGCCCTGCTCTCGGTCACCGGTCCCGCCCTGCTCTCGGTCACCGGTCCTACTCCTTTATATCCACGCCCTCCTCTCGGTCAGTGGCCCCTCTCCTTTATATTCCCGCCCTGCTCTCGGTCACTGGTCCCACCCTGCTCTCGGTCACTGGTCCCGCCCTGCTCTCGGTCACTGGTCCCACTCCATTATATCCCCGCTCTGCTCTCGGTCACTGGTCCCACTCTTTTATGTCCCCGCCCTGCTCTCGGTCAGTGGCCCCTCTCCTTTATATCCCCGCTCTGCTCTCGGTCACTGATCCCACTCTTTTATGTCCCCGCCCTGCTCTCGGTCAGTGGCCCCTCTCCTTTATATTCCTGCACTGTTCTTGGTCACTGGTCCCGCCCTGCTCTCGGTCACCGGTCCCGCCCTGCTGTCGGTCACCGGTCCCGCCCTGCTCTCGGTCACTGGTCCCGCCCTGCTCTCGGTCACTGGTCCCGCCCTGCTCTCGGTCACTGGTCCCGCCCTGCTCTCGGTCAGTGGCCCCTCTCCTTTATATTCCTGCACTGTTCTCGGTCACTGGTCCCACTCCATTATATGCCCGCACTGCGCTCGGTCACTGGTCCCGCACTGCGCTCGGTCACTGGTCCCGCACTGCGCTCGGTCACTGGTCCCACTCCTTTATATCCCTGCTCTGCTCTCGGTCACTGGTCCCACTCTGCTCTCGGTCTCTGGTCCCACTCCTTTATATCCCTGTTCTGATCTCGGTCACTGGTCCCGCACTGCACTCGGTCACTGGTCCCACTCCTTTATATCCCTGCTCTCCTCTCGGTCTCTGGTCCCACTCCTTTATATCCCCGCTCTGCTCTCGGTCACTGGTCTGCTCCTTGTGCTCTGAGGTTAATTCTGTGGCCTGATAAATGATGCATAATATCCATTAGCCTATGATAGAAAGCAGTAATAAATAAAGATACCCATTTGAACTATTAAACAAATTAAGGTTTTTGATTTGTGCTGTGCAGTGATTCCATTAATTTTAACTGGTGGAAAATCGTTGGGGAGCATGTCCATGATTTCCTAATACTGTCCGGCAACAATACATTCCAGAAGTGTGCATTTAGAGAGGGGTCACCTTTTATTTATATTGTTCCCCCCTCGCCCTGGCGTAGTTGTGCACAATTTTTTAAAAAGATTTTACCAATCCTAACAAGCAACATTTTATGCTGCTAATTCCTGTTAAAGCATTTTAAGATGGAAATACGACTGAGAGGAAAATGGAAGAAAAAGATCCGTCATCTCCTTTCGACCAGTCTTGCTTCCCTGCTGACTCATATCTACTTCTTTGTAAAATTTAACAACCAGTGCAAAATATGTCCGTTCCTTTCAAAATTACCACAGAATTTTCTGTTCACAAACCCAATAGGATACTTAGCACCAGCAGAGCTTTTGGAACAATTCATTATAATGAAACATGAGGTAATGTAGAACTGTGTGGGCTGAATCTTCTTCATACACAGAACTTCAAATACTGGGCATGGAGATCATGAACTAGTGCCTGATTTATGGGCCCCCGATTCCATGTGCATTAAGTGTCAGAATTCCTGATATGAGCTCCTGGTTCATGAAGCTCTGCACTGGGAATGCTAAAGACAAACATTTACTCTCATTTGATAAACTAAAACTGCCAGACAATTTATTAAACTTTTACAAGTGAAATCATTACTAGTTATTTAATGTTTATTCCTTTTATGGACATAGTGACCACAAATATATATTTCTGAAATGGTTGTAAACCACTTTTGGTTGCCTCAAAAGGATGCAATCTTTGTTTGATAGGTGACTTTAATTTTCCTGGAATTCAGTGGCATGATGGTTTACCCTCTGTTGTAATGGGAGGTGCAGCTGAAAATTTGTTGAAAATATACAAGACTGTTTCCTGACTCAACATGTCACTGAAGTAACCAGTGGTGATAATATATTAGATTTAGTATTTCGCAGTGAGCCTGACCTCATTTCGGGCTCCATGTGGGGAACACCTGGGCAACAGTGACCACAACATTTTAAGGTTTCAATTGGCTGGTAGAACCAAAGGTACTGAAAATCTACAATTTGTACCCGATTTCAGAAGGGAAAACTTCACTAAAATGGCAAACATTTGAAACAGTATAATTGTCTAACCCTACTGGGTGGTGATAAGACCGATGTAGAATACAAATGGAAAGTTTTTAAGAACAAGACAAAAAATGTGGAAGATAAATATGGACCCAAAGTCAAAAGAAGGGAGTTTGGTAAGAAAAAGCCAAGGTGGCTGACTGGTCATGTACATAGACAAATAAAACCGAAACAAAAATGTTTCTACAAACTAATGGCATCTAAAACTCAACCAGACAGGGTTAGGTACAATGAACAGATAAAGAAAACTAAGGCTGCTATTAGAGATCAGCTTAAAGGATAATGGAAAAGGGGATTGTGGACAATTGTGGAAGGAATGGGAAAAGATTTTTCCAGTTATGTGAAGAGACAGAGGACTGTCAAAGATTGAATTGGGCCATTGAAGGATGATAAAAGACAGGTTACAAAGGACTCACGGGGTATGACGGAAACATTAAATGAGTACTTTGCATTGGTTTTCACTCTTGAAGACGATGCTTGACTGTTAGAACTTAATGATCATGTTAATAATAAAACTGTTAATGTTAACATAGATGAACATATTGTTTTTAGATAGAATTAAGAACCTGAAAATAGATAGAGCAACCGAGCTGGATGATATCCACCCGAGGATCCTCAGGGCAATGGGACATATGCTGTGCGAGCTCGTTGCCCGTATTTTTAAGAACTCACTGCACTCTATGACAGTTTCCGTAGACTGGAAGGAGGCTAATGTAGTCCCTAAAAAGGAGACAAGACGGATCCGGGTAACTATAGTTTGACATCAGTAATAGGAAAAATGCTTGAAGGAATCATTACGGATGTAATATATGATTACTTCGATGGAGAGGGATATACTGGAGACACCCAGCATGGCTTCAAAAAAAGGTCATGTCTTACAAATTTGATTGTATTTTTTGAAGAAGTCACCAAGATGGTGGATGAGACAAGCCCAGTAGACATTGTCTACCTGGACTTCCAAAAAGCTTTTGACAAGATACCGCACAAGAGGGTCTCTACAAGATCAAAGCCTCTGGTATTAGTGGTATTATATTGAGCTGGATTGAGAACTGGCTGGAAGGCCGTAGGCAGAAAGTAGTTATAGATGGATTTGGATCTGTATGGAGACCGGTCACCAGTGGTGTCCCGCAGGGATTGGTGTAGGGACCGTTGCTCTTTACTATTTCTATTAAAGATCTAGATGTAGGTGTTGGGGGTACGATGTGAACATTTGCAGATGATATTAAGATCTGTGTGAGTGTCAGGACTGTTGATGATGTTCGACTGCTTCAGGCGGATCTTCGTTTGTTGGGAGATTGGGCTCATGACTGGCAAATGATGTTTAATTTGGAGAAGTGCAGTGTTATGCATGTGGGCAGGATAAATGTTCAACATACATACACCCTTCAGGGAAAAGCATTAAAGCAGGTGGAGAGAGAGAGATCTGGGCATTCTAGTGCATAGATCTGTAAAGGTTCATGAGCAATGCCGTGAAGTGATAGCTAGAGCGAATAGAGTGTTGGGGTGCATTTATAGGACAACTGACTGTAAGACAAAGCATAGTATTTTGTCCTTGTACAAGACCTTGGTCGGACCTCATTTGGAATTTGGACCAGTTTTGGTCTCCTCACATGGTGGGAAGGGTTCAGAGGAGGGTCACTGGACTAATTCCCAGCTTAAAGCATCTTAGTTATCAAGATAGGTTAAAAGAGCTGGGACTCTACACTTTAGAGAAGCGTAGACTTAGGGATAATCTGATTGAGGTTTATAAGATGATGATGGGAATAGATTGTGTTCGAGTAGACAGTTTGTTCCAATTAAATAGGTTAGGGAGGACCAGGGGTCAGAAGTTTTTAAAGCCAGATCTAGGTTAGATATCATGAGGTGGTTCTTTTCCCAGAGAATATTGGACCTCTGGAACAGGCTGCCGGCTCATGCGGTGGAAGCCAATTTGCTGAATTCCTTCAAACGAGAGCTGGACCTGTTTCTGTCTGGGGAGGAGATCACCTCTTACAGAAGGCAGGTATTGCATAGAATTATCAGGGCCAGAGCGATCTCCCGGACTAGTTTGGATCACCTAGGGGCGGCGGGAGAGGAATCTTTTCCCCCTGACTTGGCATGGGTTTTTATCTGGCTTTTCACCTCTCCCAGGAAATCACATGGTTTTTGGTGGGGTGGGGGGTGTATATATTGTGATACACAAGGTATCACAATTGTGTGAGACAGACTGGATGGACCAAAGGGTCTTTTCCTGTCCGTCATTGTTCGTTTGTTCAAAACAAGGTCCAATCTCGTGGTCACTACTTTTGTCATGCACTCTTGCAGGAGTTTATTTGTTTTTTTTAATCCAATAGTTCGCAAACCTTGTCTCTCTCTCAGTCCATTTTAAGCTCAGTATTACGACCTTTATCCTGTAAATGTTGAGCATCAATTAGGTGTCAGACTTGGCTCAGCGATAGCATTCTCACCTCTGAATCAGAGGTCCATGGGTTTAAGCTGCACACCAGAGACTTGAACACATCTGCTGGGCTGACACTTCAGTGCAATACTGAGGTGGTGCTGTCTTTTGCATCAGATGTTAAACCGAGACTCTTGTCTGCCACTCAGGTGGATGTCAAAGATCCCATGGCACTATTCCTACATTACAAGTGTCTACATTTTAAATGTACTTGGTTGGCTGTGTGGATGCCCTGAGGTCATAAAAGATACTACATAAATGCAAGCTCTTTCTTAAAAAAAAAGTTGTCAAAATGTATGGATGGAATATTTGTTTTTGAAGGTTTCAAACAAACCAACCTATAAAACTATCAAAAAGCTGGCACAGCCCCAAGAAAGCTGACGACTCAAAAAACAGAGCTGAATATAGGCCTTACGACATGTGGAGACATAAAGTTAGACTGAGAATGCAGTGGGACATTGGCCTGTCAAAACGTAAACTCCAAGTATACCAGGCGTTTATTACAGCGGGAAAAAAGGACACAAAAGAGCCATTTGTAGCAATGGATTTGAAAATAATTGAAGGGGAATGTGAGTGCTGACACCGGGATATTTATTCTCCAGCAGGACCTAAGGGAATTCTTACCAAAAGTTTTGAGTTTTGACATTGATTAGATGCATTTTCCAATGTTTTGGAGTCCACTGCAATTCTACATTTTAAGCCAAAAATATTTTTTTTCATGAAAACAGAACTAGATGTAGGGAATACAACATAAATTTATAAACTTTAAGATAAATGCATTAATGCCACCATAAGAACAGTGGAAATGGAGGAATGTTATATGTACCTGTTAGGCATTTATCTGTCATAATCATCAACTGTCATTTCTGACCTAAATTGTTCTTTTCACACTTGTAAAAAAGTTTATTTTCTTGTGCTGGTATAAAATGATTACATTCTGCAATCCGCGCTTCTGATGCATTCCCGACCCCACCATCTTAACTTACCTGAAAACAAGCAGGGGAAGGCCGTCAGCCCCAAAGGAGTGGGGACCTAATTAAAATGGCAAAGTCCGATGACATCACTGGGACATGCAGACCATCTTAATGGTGGGTCAACTAAGGGCTGCACAGGCTTGGACCCACGAGCGAAAGCAGGTGGCTGACAGCATCGTGGCCACGGGAGTCCAGGTAAGTTTATTTTTTTTTACTTTTTAAAGGTTCCACATGGTTACATTGGGCCTCCCCTGCAGTGAGCATCCCCTCCCCCCCCAACGATCATAATCGTTGTAGATTCACCCCCCCCCCCCCCTGCTTCTTCATTTACCTTGCCAATTTCCATTGGTCCCAGGCAGTGGCCAGACCTCCTGAGACTTTCCGCTGCTGCTAGCCGGCATTGACGTCATTCCCATTGGCTGTGGGTAGGGGTCACTATTGGAGCATGCAAATGAAGCCCAGGTGTTCAAATCTCCCAGGCCTCAAGCGCCGAGGGGGGCCGGATGGATTACTGTGTGCTTCCGATCCCGTACCCCCGATTCCTGCCCTGATTTAAAATCAACCCCGTGACTTTTAGTGAAGGTGTGGAGGACAACTCACTTGTGATTGGAAGAAGTACATAGTTACTGTAAAGTCTCACTAAACAAGTCCATCAGGTGTTCAACTAGAATCATTTACCTCCCAAAGGATAAACAACTATCCAAATAATTTCACAAAAGATACATAAATTTAATGGGGTTTATTCTGCTTACAGCATGTCTGCTGAGGACGTGATGCAGATCATTCTGATACATTATACTGGATAGAACATCAACAGTATAAGTTATCAGGTCTGTTTTAATGGGTGGCACTCTTTTTATAATTATCAAGGCAAATGGAAAGAGAGAGAGAGTGAACAAGGCAAAATCTGGAGTGAAAGATAGCAAGATTTCAAAACTCAACCAAGTCTTGACATTCTTTCCCCCATGCTGTAATATATAGACCCCAATTTTAATGGGGGCGGGGGCGGTGGGTAGTGGGGACGGCGGAATGGTGTGCATGAACCTTGAAGCGGGCAATACACCTGGAAACAATGGAGATGTCAAGGCCTGGATGATTTCAACAGCTGGGCCTCATTTCCATAAATTTCCTTGGACTCCCGCCCATTACCTGCAATGGGATTTCAGAAGGCCCCAGCCAGGGGCCCGCAGGAACGGTCCCCGGCAGTTAGGTAAATGGTGGGAGGACAGATTATGATCGGGGAGGCCCAAGGTTTCCTTCTGGGGCCCGGAGGAGCCCTCTGCTTCTCCAGGCCCACAAGGAAACCTAAAGAAATTTGCTTCTGCCTATTTAAAGCAGACCCTTGCTGGATTCCTGTAGGTGTCCTGCTCTCCTGTTCAGAAGAGCAGGTAATTATCGAGACCCAGCAGGAAGGCAGCGAGATCACAGGGGTTAAGTGACTGCCCTTAGTTTAACTGCCCCCCGCCTGTTTTCTGCTAGTGCCACTGCCACCTCCCTCCATATGGCATGTGAGATACTTTTCTGAGGTTTCATCCCAGGGCACCCAGCAGTCTGTCTCTCCTTTTTCTCATCCAGGGGTGTCTGCAGATCCACCTCATTAAAATTTTGTGCTGTTCTTTTCTACCTCCTTCCAATGTCCTACTCCCTTCTTTGGGGGTCTCTGGAGATTAATTCACTTGAAGAAATTCTTTAAAAGTGCCACAAAATCACACGTGAGCCATCTATTACAGCTACCTGACACTCTACACAGTCTTTCAAACCATTTAATCCTGTTGCCCTAACCCCCAGTCCATTGCTGCAATTTTCAGCCATTCAAGTACTCCAGTGTTACATGGGAGTTGCACTCAGCCAATGCCAGTGGATATTTAAATGAACTGACCCTATGATTTGTGGTGGGGTCTTGGCCAGAATGGATTGGTTGGTGGAAGAACTGGCTCAGCAGCACAACATCGGAGCAAATGGCCTGGTGAAATTTTAGGCCTAGGTAGTCCTTTTAGAGTTATCCAGTAATCATTTAATGGTAGCGATATTTAATAACGGCCCTGGAATTCCTCAGGAATTCTCCTGGTCTCCCACCGTAACTTTGTTTCCAGTCATTTACTCCATTTCCCTGGGGGTTCCACCACTCTCCCGATGGAGTCACAGAGACTGGGAGAACCCCAGTGGGACTGCAGGGCCAACATCTTTATTACTCTATTCTTTAAACTTTGATATTAATTTATCAACATGTTTATATTTAAACTTAGATCTTTAATTTCAAAGAGAAGATTGATCTATCTTTCGCAAAACTCTTTCCTTAAATTTGAGGTAGATTTGGTTCCTGACTCGCATGGACTTTAGAACTTGTGTCATTGCCCCCATTGTGCTTAGTTACAACATTCACTGTGGGTTTACATTCAATGTCAGGACTTGAGGCAGACTTCAATAATATATAATCTGCACTTCTATTTAAATCTGGATTCTCCTTGCACCTTCTAGAATGATGTAGAGAATTCCTTGTTTTCACAAGTAATCGTATCAGTTGTGTTCTGTGATAGTCTCCAATTCATAAGATTTAGGAGTGACTTTCTTCATCCCCATCACATTTCTTTACCAGTTGTTGGAATCTCCAAATTATTGTTGCACCACCTTCCTTTAACTCCGTTCATTGTGTTGCCCTCCTGTCGTAATATTGGAGAGAATGTCTGACCAACAGCGCCAGCATGAGAGGAGCATGGGAAGCTGGGAAATTGGGTCGTGTTGCAAATTGCTGGCTTCCCGCTGAAAAGGTACATTGTGTGAATTTCCTACTGGATTGACTGCTAACATTAATTGCTCTCGTGCAGCATAGACAATTTAATGTTAGTGGCATCCTAATGAAATCCCATGTGAAACCCCACTTTCCACACAGGGATGGAGCAGTGAGCTCAGCTGCATACTTGTAGTGGGCATTGGAGGTCTGGCACGTTCAGGCCTTTTAAGAAATCTTCCCTTAAAGGGGATCTGCTCCATTTTTAATTGTGCAACCAAAATTCAGAACATGGGGTACTGCACTGAGTGCTTCTCTCTTTTTGGTGCCAAAGGAGTGAGGGGACTCTAAGGAGATTCAATTTCACCAGAGGCGGACTGCCCAATGTACCATTATCAATGGACAGAGTCACTTTAACAAACCATGATACAGTTACCTGTGAAGAAGAATTGCCTTTACAGGCTCAGGTTTACCAGAGAGGCAATGATGAAGTTGTGCCACCTATTGCAAGCTGATCTGCAGAAAACCTTTGCCGACAGAGGTCGCACTGCCAGTGACAGTAAAGGTGACAACCGCTCTGAAGTTTTATGCACCAGGCTCCTTTGAAGTGATCACATGGAACGTCAGCAACATTAGTCAATATGCCATGAAAGAAGGAAATTGCATTTGTGTAGCATCCTTCATGACCTCAGAACATCCCAAAGTGCTTCCCAGCCAATGAATTATTTTTGAAGTATAATCACTATAATAACGTAGCAAAACATGGCAGCCAATTTGGGCACATCAAAGCACCACAAACAGCAATGAAATAAATGACCAGATAACAGGGTTTGAATTAATCTCGGGCATTAGCGCAAAACATGCAATAGTGAATCGGCAGCATATTTATTGAAGTCTGTTCCATTGACTTCAATAGAAAGTAAAATTGAACAGTCTGCAAGACGGGCTGCCTATTCACTATAGCCTGTTTTGTGCTGCCACCCCACATTAATTTATACCTCAGCCTGTTTAGTGATGTTGGTCAGGAGATAATTGTTGTCCAGGACACCTCCCCTGCTCTTGTTCAAATAGTGCCATGGGATCTTTTACATCCACCTGAGAGGGCAGATGAGGCCTTGATTTAACATCTCATCTGAAAGGCAACACCTCTGACAATGCAACACTCCCTCAGTACTGCACTAATGTGTCGGCCAAGATTACATGCTCAAGGCTTGAGCCCACAACGTCCTGTCTCAGAGGTGACAAGGTTGACAGCAATAAATCAAGCAAGTCACCAGGGCAAATATCTTCATCTTTTTCCCAATGGAAAAGCAATAGCAGAATAAGAGGCAATGTAACCTTTGCATGCATCAAGATTCCCAGTGACTGGCAACATAGGATCACTCATTTGGAACTCAGCTGCCTGGATCTCACACAGAATCTTGCTCACCAATCACCCCAATCCTTGTTGACCACCATTGTCTCTCCATCTTTCAGTACATTCATTTTAGAATCCTTGCCTTTCAAGTCCATGGCCTCGTTTCTTCTCACCTCTGCAACTTCTTCCAGCCCTACATCCCCATTCACATCCTCCACTCTTCTAACTCTGGACTGCTGCACATTCTCACAACCTCTGTTCCGCCATTGGTGGCAGAGCCTCCTGCCAACATTCCGGAACTTTCTCTAAAGCCCTCAGTTTTTCTGCATCTTTTCCCACTTTCAAAAGTCTCCTTAATACCTATCTCATGGACTGTGCTTTCAGTCACCTCCCCTAGTTCACCCTCCAACTCCTTCTCAGGTCTGATGCAGTGAACCAGATTGGGACATTTTGTTACATTAAAGGTGCTATATAAATCTAAGGAGTTGTTGCTGTCCACTTCCCAGGCAGAAGTCATCACTGTTTTATCTTAAGGCAATCCTTTGTGCCTAGTTTATTTGAAGAACAAAGCAGACTTAAAGGTTTGTTTCTAGGAGACCAAGCCAATCCTTTGCAATGCTCCCGAATGATGGAAGCCACAAACAGAAGGTGAACGCAGATATAAAGAGGACCATGCATTTGCCAGGAGGGAAGTAGAACAAAATATTAGAAGTACTACACTTGCATGGACAGAGTTTGGAGTGTTCTGCAATACAGCTCACCAGAATCAGTAAGATCAGTGGACCAAAGGAGTGTACTACATATAAACTCATTTGAAAGATTTTAGAAAGATTTTGGAACACTTTGTTATTTTCAACTCAGAATAAAATAGTGTGCAAATTTAACATTGTATTTAGTGCTGCTGTGTTCCTTTTACTTTTGTGTGAATTTCTTCATTGTAATAAATTCGACTTGTAGTTTTATCCTGATCAATGGTGTTTTATCCCTACCACCCATATACCGCCCAAGCCATAAATGCTGTGCTTGAAGTTATGCTGGATGGAGTGAGGCAAAGGAGGGCTCTCCTCTTTGGTACTGAAGGGTAGCTTTCACAAAAAAGACAGTGAAACAAGCTTAAAGGAGACAGCACCCAGAGGACATGGCTACAACTGCCAAAAAAGACCTGAGCAAAGCTCCCAAGGTAAGGCTCTCGAATGGATCTCTTGGAATTTAAATTGAAGGTAAACTTTCAAGCGTGGTATTCCCAGCAAACAGCTTCATGTGCCGGGAGGGTACATCAGGAATTTAGGCTCAAGTTCAATTTGCAGCTATTTGGCCCTTGAGGGCAACTGACTTTATGTTCTGGTGTTATTTCAGATTCACATGCAGTTTCTTCTTTATTCTTCAGCTTCTGTAATGATGTGCAATGAAACACACAACTCCTCAATACGGTCCTGGTGCTGTACCAGCCATAGAGCGAAAGCAGGCCCACTAAGCTCTGCATCCTACCTTTTCTGACTATTCATAGACTAGATTTTGTAAACCATTGATTGATTCCCCAGGTAACTCAGGAGGGGGCCATAGCATCGGGCTTCAGTTCTACACCGGCTGGCAATTCAGTAACCACCATTACTGTTTGTTTCGTGTCTTGTGCTGTAATTCTTCTTATTTATTTCACCCATAGTAGGTCAGTTTGATTTTGGGCGACAGTATAAAACGCACGATATTGGCTTGGCCACCCATTAAACAACTCTCCCGATATTCATTTGCATTGACTTTATATCAATGGAAAATTATACTATACAGCCATGGTGGGAAAAATAATGCAGTGCACTGCCAGAGGTGCCGTCTTTCAGATGAGGCAACAAACCAAGGCCCCATCTGCCCTCTCAGGTGAAGTAAAAGATCCCACTGCACTATTTCGAAGAAAAGCAGGGGAGTTCTCCGCGATGTCCTGGCCAATATTTATCCCTCAACCAACATCACGAAAACAGATTATCTGGTCAAACTCTCACTTTGTTTGTGGAACCTGCTATACACAAATTGGCTGCTGCATTTCCTACATTACAACAGTGACTACACTTCAAAAGTATTTAATTGGCTGTAAAGCGCTTTGGGACATTCTGAGGATGTGAACGGTGCTATATGAATGCAAGTTCTTTCTTTCTTCCATGCAATATCGCCCATTTTACACTATCACCCAAAGTCAAAATGACCCCATAGTGTCTGAATCTTTGCTGAAGTTTGCTTCAAGTGATGGTGTTTGGTGACTGGCACTTTTCGTAGCCATCTGGGGGGCAATCTGGTTCTCCCTGCACTGTTAATGATGATGTGGAGATGCCGGTGATGGACTGGGGTTGACAAATGTAAAGAATCTTACAACACCAGGTTATAGTCCAACAGTTTTATTTGAAAATCACAAGCTTTCGGAGATTATCTCCTTCGTCAGGTGAGTGACCTGACGAAGGAGATAATCTCCGAAAGCTTGTGATTTTCAAATAAAACTGTTGGACTATAACCTGGTGTTGTAAGATTCCTTACATTTGTTAATGATGACACATTATATGAATACGCACTCTTCACGTGGAGCCTTGGTCCTATGAGCACATCTTTGGGGGACAACCTACAATGTGCGTGGACACATTAATGGAATAGATCATGTAAATCATAGAATATAGGAATAATACTGTAGGTATCAGCAGCACTGCGTTCTCCTCCAATGTCAGGAGATTTCCACATTGTTCACCTGAGGAAGGAGGTAGCCTCCGAAAGCTTGTGAATCTAAAATAAAATTGCTGGACTATAACTTGGTGTTGTAAAATTGTTTACAAATGTCAGGAGACTCCAGTGCTTCTGAGGTCTCCTTCCTGAATAATTCAACAATTCTTTCCTCATATGTTGTCTTTTCATATTACATGGACCAACAACCTCAATGCACCCTGAGGTTATGTACTTGTTTTGTCTTTAAACATAAGAACAGTGGCAATTTGATGCATAGAAATTCCTTCGTCCACTGCACTGTCTTTCCCATCATGGCTGTAAAGTGTAATTTTCCTAACCTGGCTGGATTTCACTTCTAATGCCTTACTTGTTACTTCCTTGCTAACAGTTCTCAGTGACAGTACACCCTTTTTTAAAGAAGAAGAAAAACACTTGGATCTCCCATAGTGCTTTGCAGCCAAAGAATTACTTTTGAAAGAAAGAACAAACTTTTATATAAAGCCTTTCATGACCTCAGGTCATTGCAAAGCACTTTACAGCCAATTAAGTAGAAATTCCTAAGTAAGGAACTGGAGATTTTAAAACCAAGCACTCCCCCAACTTTGTCATTACCTATGAAGAAAATCAAACATTTTTTCTTTTTTATTTTGAACTGAGGAGAATATAGCCCCAGGTGGTTGATGCTAAATTGACTGCAGCATTCAACAAGGTGCTGGGTAATTACTGAAAGAAAAATATGAGAGGGTGCGGTGAAAAGCAGGAAAATGGGATAAGTTTAGGGAGATAGCAGGAAAATGGGACTGTGTAATTCAGCACCTGAGTGGAGCCCATATTCAGCACAGAGAAGAAGGGTTAAATGGTCTCTTCATGTGCTAAAAAAAAAATCTGTTTTTATGTTTTCAGAGCAGTAAATTTCACTTTTAAACCTCCATTGGAATACTTTGGATAAGCTGATAAGTTAATTATGAATAAAACCTGTTCATCCTATTTTTCAAATGCTCTTCAGTATTTATTTAGAGTACAATATTTTAATATGTTTTGATTCCTGCTTTAAGAATCTACTTGTAATCAAACATATTCCTTCCAAACTACTCATCAAATACGGGTTCCATGTTAATTTAAGCCATTCAGGCACATATAATACCTCTTAAATGCAGATGGATTTTAAATTTGTCCCAACATGTGCAACAGCTGATGACAAAATCTATTTTTGCGAGCCAGTGGTAGGCACTTGTCTGAGATACGGTCTGAAGAAGTTTGCCTGCACTTGCTTAGGGGCCTATCTGAGCAAAAGCAGTGTTGAGATGCACTGTCGTTACACAAACATTTCTGGCAAACTTTTTTTTGTCACATACAAATGATGGGATGATCCATTTTGACTTAATTTGCATAATCACGTTTCATGATTATAAATAAAACGTTTGCCAATTTTCCCATGGCGCTCATTTAATATTATAAACAAAAAAGCCATTATCGAGTAAATTCAGTCTCAAGAAATAAGATTTAGTAACATTGATGTGCCTATCAATGTGTTTTTTCAGATATTATAGAGTAGGCCCAATCTTGAGCCCAACAATAGAAGACTTGCTATCTATTTTACCTGTTGCTACCTTCACGCCTGATAATTCCTTACCCAATTATATATTTTGTAATTAACATTGACACCAACATCTCAGCCCGATGTAGCACTAAGATGTAGAAAATAGGTTTGATCCCCCACTACCAGTTTTGAGTCAGCTGACCCGAGCAGAGGCAGCAGTAGGTTAAAAATTGGCTACAATTCTCCAGGTCTCCCACTCCTCATAATTATCAAGCAGTCCCTGTTGGAAGTGCATGAGTGAGGGCAGGATTGGACTCAGCTGTGATGCTCCCTGCGGTCAAACAGCCCACCAATACTCATTGTCAAGGCTGACACATGTGTAATGTCCAGTAGGGCAGGGTACCAGAGGGAAAGTGGTGCCCGTGGGAGCATACACAGCAAGAAATCATCTCCTTCAGGAGAGGAAAAGGAGGGAGAACAATTGGTGCAGGGAATCAGCAAGGGGAATTAAAGTAAATTTTTGATAGGTTATGGTTTAAGAATTTCCCGTCAGTCTGCTCAAAACCTGCCACCTAAAGTCTGTTTTTAAAATGCGTTTCTTTTCATCTGTGTTTCTAGTGCAGAAGTTACGGACTCCCTTCCAGCGCAGATCTTTGCTAGTAGATGCGAGCTCAGGCCGCACATTTACAGCTACAATGTTGTAGCCCTTTCTCTGACCCATGCCCCTGTCGAGCGAGGCTCCGCACTGGTCGCAGAGCTTTACAATTTCTGCCCTTCTTGTCCCTTATCAACGTGACGAGGGCTGTTACTAAGTTTTTCACCAAGAGCAATGCAACATCAGAACTCAGGCCCTTGATCACGCCCACTGCTCATTTTTTATTTATTCGTTCATGGGATGTGGGCATCGCTGGCAAGGCCAGCAATTATTGCCCACCTCTAATTGCCCTTGAGAAGGTGGTGGTGAGCCGCCTTCTTGAACCGCTGCAGTCCGTGTGGGGAAGGTTCTCACACAGTGCTGTTAGGTAAGGAGTTCCAGGATTTTGACCCAGCAATGATGAAGGAACGGCGATATATTTCCAAGTCGGGATGGTGTGTGACTTGGAGGGGAACGTGCAGGTGGTGTTGTTCCCATGTGCCTGCTGCCCTTGTCCTTCTAGGTGGTAGAGGTCGCGGGTTTGGGAGGTGCTGTCAAAGAAGCCTTGGCGAGTTGCTGCAATCGCAGTGCGCCGATGGTGGAGGGAGTGAATGTTTAGGGAGTTGGATGGGGTGCCAATCAAGCGGGCTGCTTTGTCCTGGATGGTGTCGAGCTTCTTGAGTGTTGTTGGAGCTGCACTCATCCAGGCAAATGATGAAGAAACGGCGATATATTTCCAAGTCGGGATGGTGTGTGACTTGGAGGGGAACGTGCAGGTGGTGTTGTTCCCATGTGCCTGCTGCCCTTGTCCTTCTAGGTGGTAGAGGTCGCGGGTTTGGGAGGTGCTGTCAAAGAAGCCCTGGCGAGTTGCTGCAATGTATCTTGTGGATCACACCCCTGACTTGTCCCTTGTAGATGGTGGGAAGGCTTTGGGGAGTCAGGAGGTGAGTCACTTGCCACAGAATACCCAGCCTCTGACCTGCTCTTGTAGCCACTGTATTTATATGGCTGGTCCAATTAAGTTTCTGGTCAATGGTGACCCCCAGGATGTTGATGGTGGGGGTTTGGGCGATGGTAATGCCGTTGAATGTCAAGGGGAGGTGGTTAGACACTCTCTTGTTGGAGATGGTCATTGCCTGGCACTTGTCTGGTGTGAATGTTATTTGCCACTTATCAGCCCAAGCCTGGATGTTGTCCAGGTCTTGCTGCATGCGGGCACAGAATGCTTCATTACCTGTGATCCTATTCCCTCCCTGTCTAGTTTGGAACTTGGAAAAAGGTGGTAACTCTGTTTGTAGACCTTTCCACACATTGTTCTGCACCATCTCTCTATGGGATGGGAGGGAATGTAATATTCCAAGCTCATGGTGACAGCACATATTGAAAATTCAGACACTCACTGCACATACGGTCATTAATTTTAACTGGTCATGTACCCGCATTTTCATTGTGTGATTCTGATGGGTGAGGCAACCCCCGCCAGTAATGCAAACCTGAAAATAATTACTCCATTAGAAAAATATATGCCAGCCTTCAAGAATGATGGATCAATTTGAAGCAGAAGAATGTGCTGGTTTAGTGCGGGTGATGAGAGAGAACGACATTATAATAATTTAGGTGAGACAAGAGAGACAGCGGAGAAAATATAAAAGGAGGTTATACTATCACAAACATTGAGAGCCAACACAAGGGGGAAGGAAAATAAAAACAGAAAATGATGGAAACACTCAACAGGTGAGGCAGCATCTGTGGAGAGAGAAACAGAGTTAATGTTTCAGGTTGATGACATTTAATCAGAACTTCTAATGA
Organism: Heptranchias perlo; assembly: GCF_035084215.1. Classification (NCBI taxonomy): domain Eukaryota; kingdom Metazoa; phylum Chordata; class Chondrichthyes; order Hexanchiformes; family Hexanchidae; genus Heptranchias; species Heptranchias perlo. The sequence goes on from NC_090327.1 coordinate 100,405,734, forward strand.
AAGGTCATCGACCTGAAACATTAACTCTGTTTCTCTTTCCACAGATGCTGCCTCACCTGCTGAGTGATAGGAACATAGGAACAGCAGTGGACCATTTAGCCCCTCAAGCCTGTTCTGCCATTCAATGAGATCATGGCTGATCTGTGACCTAACTCCATATACCCACCTTAGCCCCATATCTCTTAATGCCTTTGGTTAACAAAAATCTATCAATCTCAGATTTAAAATTAACAATTGAGTGAGCATCAACTGTCGTTTGTGGAAGAGATTTCCAAAATTCTACCATCCTTTGCGTGTAGAAGTGTTTCCTAACTTCATTCCTGAAAGTCCTGGCTCTAATTTTTAGGCTGTGTTCCCCAGTCCTAGACTCCCCAAACAGCGGAAATAGTTTCTCTCTATCTCTATCAGTTCCCCTTAATATCTTGAAAACTTTGATCAATTCACTCCTTAACCTTCTAAATTCCAGGGAATACAACCCTAGTTTGTGTAATCTCTCCTCGTAATTTAATCCTTGGAGTCCAGGTATCATTCTAGTAAATCTACGCTGCACTCCCTCCAAGGCCAATATATCCTTCCTTAGGTGCAATGCCCAGAACTGAACACAGTACTCCAGGTGTGGTCTAACCAGGGTTTTGTATCGCTGCAGCATAACTTCTACCCCCTTATATTCTAGTCCTCTAGATATACAGGCCAGCATTCCATTAGCTTTTTTGATTACTTTCTGTACCTGTCCATGTCATTTTACTGATCTATGTACATGGACCCCTAAATCTCTTTGGACCTCCACTGTTTCAAGCTTTTCACCATTTAGAAAGTACTCTGGTCTATCCTTTTTAGGTCCAAAGTGGATGACCTCATACTTGTCACAGTTTTGCCCATTTCCAGCATCCACAGTATTTTACTTTTGAATAAGGGGGAAGGGGTTGTGTTGAACGATGGTAATATTTAATTGATGGGATTATATAAATGTTATATAAGAGAAGGATACGAAATGTGTTTTACACATTATATGCAGTATAAATATATATACATGCACACATACAAATGGTTGCCTAGAGTTGCCTACTCCTATTTCCCTGCTCTTTCCCCAAGCCCGTCGTTCTAACAGATGGAAAGACAAATTTTAAAAATGCAGATGCGCTCTAATGCAAAAAGGCAAATGGGAGATTAGCACCAAATACATAGCTAAAATAAATTTTAGTCAAATGTGTTCATTGAAATATTCATTTTATCGGTAGATTTTTCTCTAAAAGTCATTATTTAACTCTTTGATTTGTGAAGGAGGTGCAGGTAGTGAGACTCCCTGGCTTCCTTGAACTGCATGAAGTAGAATATCTGGTAACCAAGGCAATGGCTTTTATCCCTTTCAACTAATCAAGCACAATCCTCGCATAAGGTGAGTCAGTCAGGCTGACTTTCACACTTACACTTTTTCTCCCATTAAAGTCAACTCAGCACAGCAACTGCAGTGAACGACGGGGCTTCATTAGTGTTTACCAACTGGCTGCCTAACGTACTCTCAGCAGCTCAGGCCGTAATCAATCCCTGACATCTGACACTGGCACAGATACCAAATGGGAGTGAACTCCCGATAGACCTCAGCTCACAGAGTAGTGACTCACTCTGCACAGTGACAGCCCAGCATATCCCTTCCAGCACTTAAATTGAACTCAACAGAAGCCATTAGTTGTCCAACCGGATTTGCCAGCAAGAGCTGACCATTAACTGGCTTAGAAAAATTTCAAGATCGGTAAAAGTAGAACAGGGTTACTTGTCATTCAGACTCACTGTGATTGCTAAGTCAATGGGTAGGATAGCCTAGTGGTTATGGTACTGGACTAGCAGCCTAAGAGGTTTATGAGCTCAAATCCCTCTATGGCAAGATGAGAAATTTAATTCAATAAATCTGGTCATTTGTAGGCTGGTATCAGAAAGTGAAAAGCTGCTGGATTGTCTTAAAAACCCAACTGGTTCACTAATGTCCTTCAGGGAAGGGAACCTGCCACCTTTACCCTGTTCCCTACATGTGACTCCAGTCCCAAACTATGGACTTGACTCTTAATGCCATGATTTAAAGGCAGCCTGTTCTTAAAGGTGAATGTGCTTATTCCTGAACTGGATATGGCAGAAGCAAGAGGGAGGATGAGAAGAGCAGCTAATTTTACAAGTGTGTTAGATCAACTCTTAAGTGAGATAAGAGTGAGGAGGGATGCACTTTCTGATGGTAAAGGGAAACCTGTGCTGCAAGAGCAATCTGGAATGAAGTGGCAGTGGCTGTTATTGGAACCTCACAGACCAGCAGGAAACTCCTGCAATGCAGAAAGAGATTCAACGACCTGACAAGGGCAACCAAGGTAAGTGCTCTGACCGGAACACCAATCAGTACCATTGAATCACATAGACAAGTGTGCACTGCATGCCATAAGAGTTCGAGCACTACCCTCTGGGGTGTAATTGTGAGTAAAAAATTAACAATTACAGTATTCCTCCAAATCACCCTTCCTCACATGCATGCAGTTTTTTCTTGTCTCACCTATCACTTCAATGTTCTTCATTCTTCATTCCAAGATGTGAAAGATTCCAGAATGGAAAAGGAAAAGTAGGAGAATCTAGCACTGAAACTGTACCCTCCTCATGAAGAAAAAGATTGCCCACAAACCCAATGAACGAAAGAGATGCAGGTGGAGGTCCAGCAGACATCCATTTGCTAACACCGCATGAGGAAGATCCTGTGCATCTATTCATCTCTGGAAGTGGAGGATGGTGAAATTGGAATACCTGCAACCACAGTTCTAAGCTGATACATATGTTGTATGAAAGCAACCTCATGTGTATATTATGTCTGGCTATCAGTGGGTGGCAACCCCAGGAGGGTGAAGGGAATGGAGGCAATAACTGTAGTGTATTTCTCTTTATCTCTGCAGAAGGAAGACAACCTCAAGCAGTGCACCAAGGTCCAGAGGAACAGCAACCTGGAGCCTAAAGGCCAGAGAGCAACCCAAGATATTCCCTCAATCTGTTGTGCAACCCTCCCCTGTCGACCCCCCCCCCCCCCATTACCATTGCTCAGCCCAGAGATACACACTCAGGGTGAATTAGATAGTTTAGATGAGGAAGCAAGGTTACTTCGGCATCACCTCCCTCCCCTGTCGACCTTTACCACCGAGAAGAACAAAAGCAGCAACGTTGTGGGAACACCAGCACCTCCAGGCTCCATTCCAAGTCACGTACCATCCTGACTTGGACATCTATCACTGTTCATTCATCATTGCTGGGTTAATAATTGTCGGAGGGATTGACAATGGGGATAGGCGAGTGGTGAGCTTTGATGTTCGAGGTGCAATTACAAGAGTGAAAGTTTATCTAATAAGTTGGATTTTGCTTCTGCATCTTCTTTATGTGCTGCCTTATTGCCTTGATGTTTTTAGTCTCTTCCTCTCCTTTCCTCCTGTGGGATTGTATATATGCAGGCATTTTTGCAGAGGAAAATTGTGGAACACATAGCAAGCTATAACTATTTTAGACACTGCATTAGGAACATACTGCAAGGAGCCTTCTGCCCTGTCCAGGAATGCTGATCGATTGCTCTGTCCTGATTTTAGTTTGGACGTAAACTTCATTTTAACACTTCTCTGCTTCATCGGTTGTCCAACACAGTGTACTCATGAGCCAGGGCTGTATCAGATAACTGTCATCACCAAGTAGCCATCCAGGCCTTGCTCTTGATCCTGAAAGAGTCACTAGACTGCCTCAGGCTAGAGACATTTTGGCAGCTCCCTGCAAACCAGGCATTTAGCTAAAGAAAGCTGGGCCTGTGGTCACATACACATTGGACATTCAAGGAATTAAATCCCTTACGGTTGAGGGCTGACACTGGGGGCCAGATATGTGCTGTCAATTGCACGAGCAACTCCGGGGAAACCTGCAATTCTGTAAAAATGGATAGCCCACTCTCTCATCTACCTAGCTCCAGTGTCAAAAGCTAGAAATTGAGGTGCCTGGTACACAAGATATTTGTAACTTGCCTAATGCGGCAACAAACTGCATATTAACTTAGCTGAAAGAAGTCACCAGTAGCTCCCTGAAATGACCCACTGACAAAAAAGAAAATAGGGGCTGTTGTAACTTTCTCCTGTACAGTCAGTGCCCTCCTTGGTCCTCAAGTCTTCCTGAAGGATGGTGCTTCAGGAGTGAAACAAAGCTCTTCAGACATAATTATAAAGGTTTGTGGTCGGTCTGTAAACTCTGGTGGTAGGGTGTCTCCACAAGGGTCTGGTTTTTCTCCAGTGCTGCCTGATTCTTGTGGCTTCCATGGCTGCCTCCTGTTCATCTTCCTCCTCTGTCTCTACTGTGTGGACGGTATGGAAAATGAGGAGGAAGCCTCCGAAAGCTTGTGGAATTTAAAATAAATTTGTTGGACTATAACTTGGTGTTGTAAAATTGTTTACAATTGTCAACCCCAGTCCATCACCGGCATCTCCACATCATGTCTACTGTGTGGAGCATAAAAAGTGGACTGCCCAATGGGAATCCCATTCTAAGGCCTTTGAGCACTTGCCCTGAGATTTCCTTACTGGAACTGTATCTCCGAGAAGGTTGCACGATGTAATCTGAACATCTAAAAGTACAGCCCGAAAATATATTTCAAGCTTGAACATTGGAAAGAAAACTTATGGCTACTGAAGTTTTTGATTGGCTTTAGGTTTGCAGTTTCCCTTTAAGAAACCACTTCTGTCCTCATCATCAAGGTCATTAGAAAAATGTCACTTAAATCCTGGCCTGCATGGAGTCAAGGGTGCAAATGGCATAATTTTAGACATTTGGGGGTGGAAATAGCAGAGTGCCAGCCTGCCGCCACGAACTGGGCACAAGGATTGATCCTGCACCGAAGCAGGTAGGCCCGAGGCCCAATTGAAATTGGGCTTCGTGCCTCGTTTAAATTAGACTGGCAAGCTACAGGCGCTGACTGCGCATCCTCAGGCAGCTCACGGCCCTCGGGTAGGTCATGGTGGGGGAAGTAGGCGATCGGCAGAGGGGAGATAATCGGAGGTGGGAGGCGATTGGGGGTGAGGAGATCAGGAGGGGTGAGGCAAATGGGAGGTGGCGAGACGATTGGCAGGGGGAGGTTATTGGAGGGGACTGATCATGGGCCGTCAACGGTCTTCAGGACTGCTGTGGAGCCAGGAGCAGCACTCCTACTCCTGGCTCCCTCGGAAGGGATTTCTTTTTTGAAAAATAACATTTTATCTTACCTTTTGTTGGCGGCCGCGGGGGCCACTGAAGAATCCTGAGGGGAGGTTGGGAGGAGTAGGCCCGATGCCTGACTCCCGACATCCCCCCTGAATCCTGACATCTCCCCCCGCTCCCGACATTCCCCGATTTCCGACAGCCCCCCTGACTCTGGGCACCCCCCCACCCAACTCCCGACAGCTCCCCCGACTCCCCATGCACATCCCCTATTCTCGGCACTCCCCCCAACTCCCAGCACAACCTCTCGACTCCCGGCACTCCCCCGTCTCCCAGCACCACCCGCCCAACTCCCAACACTCCCCCCCCCACCCCCCCTACCCCCCCGACCCCCCCGACTCCAAGCACAACCCCCCCGACTCCCAACACTCCCCCCGACTCCTGACACCCCCCCGACTCCCGGTACTCTCCCCAACTCCTGGCACTCCCCCCGACTCCTGACCCTCCCCTGACTCCCGACCCTCCCCTGACTCCCGGCACTCCCGACCCTCCCCCGACTCCCGGCACTCCCCCTCGACTCCCCAGATTTTTAAAAATTCGTTCACGGGTTGTGGGCGTCGCTGGTGAGGTCAGCATTTATTGTCCATCCCTTATTGCCCTTGAGAAGGTGGTGGTGAGCCGCCTTCTTGAATCGCTGCAGTCCGTTTGGTGAAGGTTCTCCCACAGTGCTGTTAGGAAGGGAGTTCCAGGATTTTGACCCAGTGACGATGAAGGAACGGCGATATATTTCCAAGTCAGGATTGTGTGTGACTTGGAGGGGAACGTGCAGGTGGTGTTGTTCCCATGTGCCTGCTGCTCTTGTCCTTCTAGGTGGTAGAGGTTGCGGGTTTGGGAGGTGCTGTCAAAGAAGCCTTGGCAAGTTGCTGCAGTGCATCCTGTGGATGGTACACACTGCAGCCACAGCACACCGGTGGTGAAGGGAGTGAATGTTTAGGGTGGTGGATGGGGTGCCAATCCAGCGGGCTGCTTTGTCCTGGATGGTGTCGAGTTTCTTGAGTGTTGTTGGAGCTGCACTCATCCAGGCAAGTGGAGAGCATTCCATCACACTCCTGACCTGTGCCTTGTAGATGGTGGAAAGGCTTTGGGGAGTCAGGAGGTGAGTCACTCGCCGCAGAATACCCAGCCTCTGACCTGCTCTTGTAGCCACAGTATTCATGTGGCTGGTCCAGTTAAGTTTCTGGTCAATGGTGACCCCCAGGATGTTGAAGGTGGGGGACTCGGTGATGGTAATGCCGTTGAATGTCAAGGGGAGGCAATTGGACTCTCTTTTGTTGGAGATGGTCATTACCTGGCACTCCCCTCGACTCCCCAGATTGCCCCCTACTCTCTCCACAATCCCCTGACTCCCGGCACTCTCCCCGACCCCCGACACTCCCCCCAACTCCCAACACCATCAACACCATTTAGGACAAAGCAATCCACTTGATCAGCATCCCATCCACTGATTTAAAGTTCTACTCCCTCCACCATCACTGAACCGTGGCTGCAGTGTGTACTATCTACAGGATGCACTGCAGCAAGCCAGCAAGGCTTCTTCGGCAGCACCTCCCAAAACCCACAGCTTCCACCACCTAGAAGGACAAGGGCAGTAAGTGTATGTGAACACCATCACTTCTAGTTTTCCCTCTGAGCTGCACACCATCCCGACTTGGACATGTATCACCATTCCTCCTATTGTTGCTGGGTCAAACGCCCTACCTAAAAGCACTGTGGGAACACCTTCACCACACGGACTGCAGCGGTTCCAGAAGGCGGCTCACCACCATCTTCTCAAGGGCAACTAGGGATGGGCAATAATGCCGGCTTTGCTAACAACACCCATCTTCCAAAGAATGCTAAAAAAAAGTCTAATTTTTGATCGCTAGAAATGTGAATTTGAAGAATTTCAACTAATGTGCTACATTATTTCCTAACACATTGCTGGCGGTAAGTTTAGATGCAACAAGCAGCCTTGGTTCAGTGGTAAGATTCTTGTCTCTGACGACTGTGGGTTCATGTCCCCCGCCAGAGATTTGAGCACACAATGTGGGCTGACATCTCAGTGCAGTACTGAGGGAGTACTGCACTGTCGGAGGTGCCGTCTTTTGGACGAGACGTTAAACCAAGGCCTCTCAGGTGTCTTGGCCAACATTTATCCCTTACCCACCACTACCAAAAACAGATTATCTGGGCTGGGAATTTCTCTGGTGCTGCCCCTTCTCTGCTGCTGTTCACCGGAAGTGTGGCAGAAACTCTATTTATGCGCCCAAACGGGATTTCTGCCGTACGTCCGGTGAAGTTACGATAGCGGGAGTAGCTCTGAGGAAATTCTCAGCCCAGGTCAATTATCACACTGCGCTTTGTAGGGCCTTGCTATGCACAAATTGGCTGCCACGTTTCCCTACCTTACAACAGCGAGTACACTTCAAAAAGTACTTAATTGGCCGTGAAGCACCCTGGGCTCAATTTTCAAATGAAAGTCTGGGTGTGTTGGGGGCAGGAGGGCAGCGGAAATCGGTAAAATCCCGAGCGGGTAAGAAACCCGGCTCCAACCCATCGACTCCCACGTCTGCCACAGACTCATCTGTGTGCGCGCAGGGTTCTGGAATCCGGAAGTCCCGCCAGCAATTAAAGCCGGCGGGACGATATTTAAAGAAGCAAATGTACCTCATTTAGGTACTCAAGGTACTTTATTTGTTACATAGTAGGTAGTTACAATGATTTTCAACTTACCGAGGTGACTTTCCCACGGCTTCTGACTCACGCCTGGACGGCCGGATCTGGCAAAAATAAACAAAATAAATTAAATAAAATAACATTTCACAAAGTTAAAAAAATAAATAAACCTACCTTTCAAATGATGTCACCTGCACCTCCCCCTCCCAGCTCCGATATCCGATGTCTCACCCCCCCGATGTCTCCTGATGTCTCACCCCCCCCCTCCGACAATGGCCAATGTCCCCCCATCTTTGTCCCCCCTCTGATCTTTGTCCCCCTTTCTGATCTTTGTCCCCCCCACTCAATCTTTGCTTCCCACCCACTGTCTATTCCAGTGCCCGATGACATCTCTCTCTCTTTCTCTCTCTTTCTCTCCCCCACCCCGGTGTTGCAGCTCCTGTCGGCAGCCAGCCTGTCAATCAGGCTGGCTGCCGGGCGCGAAACCCGGAAACAAGATTACTGAGCATCAATTACCTCGTGATCATGTGGGGAAAGGTAAATTTTTATTTTTCAGGTTTACCGTGCACCCACTCACCCCGCCCACCACCCCCCCCACCGCTCCCACCCTGCCACCCTTTTAAAATTGAGCCCCCTGAGGTTGTGGAAGGTGCTATATAAATGCAAATTAATTTTTAACAAACCGGGGTATTGAATGTAATAGTTTGGCAGTAAATGTAGGGGTTAATGGCACATATGTATCAATGAAGCACATTCATGGGAGACAGTCCAAATATGGGGCTAATGATCTTCCATCAGCAAATGCCTTAACGTGTTATTTTTGTGCATTTATGTCCATCAAGGTGAGAGATGACAGTGCTGGGAAGGGAATACTTCTCAGCATTGCAGTGAGTGACAGCGTCAAACTTTTCCAGCTAATCGAAAAGGTCAGATGCGATGCACAGCTTTTATATTATCCTTGACAATGTGTCAAAGCCCCAACCTTAGAGGATTACCCGCCTGTCCCCCACATCACCATAGTGACGTTCCTTTTCCTTATCCTCCCCATCCTCACTGACTCATGGTAATGACAGATTTACTCCTTTTGCAGTCCAGTGTGTATTGTATACAATACTGTTATTTTCATTATTCAGTATCCCTGTGGCCTTGGACCCTGGCCATGAAAATTTGTCGGTCATATGGGGCACCTAGATTGGCTGACCAGCACCACTTCTCCCACCCACCCCTTTCTCTGGTGGGCACCAGAGATGTGCCCTGCATGGCGCTGATGTATCAAAAACAGTGCACATCAGTGAATAATGACTTTCAGCATCTGCAACAATTTCTAAAACTGAAAAAACATTTTTAATTCAAATTGTTAAAAATAAAGACCTTTCTTGAGAAGAGCAGCTTGTTCCTTTAAAACAGATAGCAACTAAACATCAACTCTTGAAGCTGTTAACGCCTGTTTTTTTGTGGGTGGGGAACAGTTTGCACCTGGCACTAGAGCAGGAAGGCTGAGTGTACAGTTCCTTGATACTCATTTGCATGCCATTTACCTTACTGCACCTTCTTCAAGCACAGTCAGGTGCGATCAAATGAAAAACCATACAGGAAATTCAGCTGCAGTGCTATACATTTGCAGAACAGGAGCACAGGATTAGCACCTTTCTTCCCATGAGCATAGTGCTCTTTGTTCAGATGCTATTTAGATGCTAAACACAGGAAAATTGATCTTACTTTACCCTCACATCCTTTTGTCCCAGAGAAAGAAGTGGATGTACTGTTTACCCTGATGCTCAGTTATCAGTTGTGGCCTTGATTAACCTCTAGGATTACTCAAGGGTGGAGTGCTAGTAAGTGGACGATGCATTACAGTGAAAAAGGTTGAAGGTCCTACAGTAAACGCCAAGATATTGGTTAGTACTCTAAGTACATATGATATTGGCCCAGAAATTATTCACCCAACGACGCCGTTCATCAATGGAATTCCAGGAAGCAAGTTCCCGAATGCGCACATGCTCACTAAAACCAGGAAATCACGAACTTGCTCCCATTTGTTCACTGACGTTTTGACAATTCCGAATTAAAGGGCCACCTACGCTATAATCAATAAAATCAATAAACATTCGTAAATTTACCCATCTGCCCAGCTGGAACGAAGATACTTACGCCACCAAAAGGCACCCTGGAAAAAACAACCCTACACTACTGTTTAAAAGTGCGATGACTGTTAATGACTGCGAAACAACAAAAAATTAAATTTTAAAAATGTGGAATGTCAAATTACTCTTAATATTTTTTGATCATTAAAAAAAAATTACTTTTAACTTCTGTAAGTTTCATTACATTAAATAATTTGCTTGGCTTTTTCTAATAAAATATGTTAAATTTTTATTTAAATTAACATACAGAGGTTTACTTTAAATGAATGATTTCCAGTTGCCTGCTTGTGGGCGTGACTTCTCTTCCTGACAGATTCTGTGGGCATGGCTTCCATTCCCGGTCTGTATCAGTTCCAAATGAACCTGCGCTGAAATCACAGCACACAACTTAAAAAAAATTGAAAAGGGAGCAAGTGGCCGTCGGAGACCACAAGGTAAGTTTCTTCATAGTGTTTGTCCGCAGGATGTGCGGACAGCCTCGCCATGCTGGTCAGGGCAAGTTCCGGCCCATTGAACCAGTTCATTTGTTTGACAGCATCACTATGTGGGTATCTGGGGTGTTGTATATTGACAAGATATAAGACTGACTGCAGGAGGGGGGAATGTAATGATCCTGAGGACCCAGTCTACTTCCGTGGCTCAGTGGTAACACTCTAGTCTCTGAGTCAGAAGGTTGTGGGTTCAAGTCCCACTCCAGAGACTTAAGCCCATAATCTAGGCTGATACTCCAGTGGAGTATTGTGTACAGAGGGAGTGCTGCATTGTTGGAGGTGCTGTCTTTCAGATGAGATGTTAAACTGATGCCCCATCTACCCTCTCAGGTGGACATGAAAGATCCCATGGCCCTATTTCAAAGAAGGAGCAGTGTAGGTGTCCTGGTCAATATTCATTCCTCAACCAACATCACTAAAACAGATCATCTGGCCACTTATCACTGATGCTGTTTGTGGGAGCTTGCTGTGTGCAAATTGGCTGCTGCGTTTCCTACATTACAACAGTGACTACACTTCAAAAGTACTTCATTGGCTGCCAAGCTTTTGGGACATCCTGAGGTCATGAAAGGTGCTGTATATTTTTCTGATAATTGGGAGACTAAAGGGAGTAGCTACAGGAATGTTTTAATTAAGAACGTCCCGCCACTTCAAGTTAATTTAGTCCATGCATCTGTCCATAGTTTTAACAGTGATGGAGAACATATACGAGCACTTAACTTAGAAAACTATTGTCCCGAAATTGCTTGTGAGGTTTACGTTACTGTGTCAGCTCCGCTGAAGGGATGAGCATTGTGGCTGGCAGATACAGGCAGCTTGACACACACATAGAATCGCACATTTACTCAACTCAATTCAAAATCAGAATAATGCAAGGTCTTGGTGACATGCTGTACAGTTCTCCAAATGAAACAAATGATTTTAAATTCTGTTTCCATGGGTTCTGTCAAAACTGGGCCTTTGAGACAGACATTTGCTGACCTATTTATTCTTAAAATAAATGTGGCTCTCCCTGTAGTCATTGGTTCATCAACCCACACTGCTCTGTTACAAACCTGGCACAATTATAGCAAAAACCTAAGATCCTATTATATTGGTGTCAGTAGGATGTTTGTTCACCAGCTCCTGTTTCACTATATCCAGCTTCTGGGGAGATCCAGGAAAAAGTGAATCTTGCCAATAGTTGGAATTTCCGATTGGTGTTATTTTAATGAAAATAATATTGATCAGAACATCTAGGGAATCTGGCAAGTTTATGTTGAGGTTGCTGATTCTGGAATCAATGCTGCAAACTCCCCACTGATACCAATGCCATGCCTTGATGCAGCTATCCACGTAGTCCTATGCTTTGCTGTAATAGATTGTTCATACCTAATATCATTTGATAAAATTAATTTACTAATTAAAAAGCAAAGGTGAGAACTGTTATCTGCTCCTTTTCCAATCTGTTAGTTGGCTCACCAATCCATAGCACCTAGTGCTCTCAATTAAACAACCTCTCCACTTGATGTGAAATGAATAAGAGTTAATCAATGAGGAACAAATGCTGTTGCGAAATAATGACAGTTCCTTAATAGTTTGAATTAGATTAGAAGGTACCTGTTTGACATTTTAGAACTCCTTAACCCAGTACGTAAGAAGCCTAACAGGAGAGAAATCAATGCTGGATCTAGTAATGGGAAATGAACCAGAGCAGATAAGAGAAGTGAGCATAGGGGAACATCTAGGCAATAGTGAACACAACATAATAAGGTTTAAAATAATGATTGAGAAAGACATAAGTAAGACAAAGACCAAAGTAATATATTGGAAGAAAAATTATTTTGAGGGGGTGAGAATGGAAGTTGGGAAGCTAAACTAGAAAAAAATATTGACAAAGAGAACAATCAGGATAAGGATAGGTCTATTAAGGGATGCATAAGAAAAACTCACAGGTAATGACTGTGAAATGACAGAAATATTGAATAGTTACTTTGTCTCAGTATTTACCAGGGAGACTAACAAGGTGGACATGACTTTGGAAGAAGTGATTAAAAAAGATATAAAGACATTTAAGATAGAAAGTGGGGGAGATAATTGATAAACTAATCAAGAGTATAAAACCCCTGGTCTATGCATATTAAAAGAAGCAAGGGAAGAGATAGCAAAAGCACTATTATATATTACATGTTGCAATTACAATTACATATTACACATATTAGCTAGTGCCTCTGGAGGGAAAGTGGAATCGAGTTTTTACAGTGTGTACAGGACTCCTTTCTTACCTGGTATGTGAGAAACCCAACAAGACAGGATTCAATGCTGGATCTAATAATAGGAAATGAACCAGAACAGATAATAGAAGTAAACATAAGGGAATATCTAGGCAATAGCGATCATAACATAATAAGGTTTAAAATAATGATTGAGAAAGGCATAAGTAAGATAAAGACCAGAGTAATAGATTGGAAAAAAGCTAATTTTGAGGGGATGAAAATGGAACGAGGGCAGGTAAACTGGAACAAATGTTTGACAGATAAAGTGATAGGGCAGCATGGTATCATAGTATCAAGGTATGGTACAGCACAGGAGAAGGCCATTTGGTGATTCAGTGATCAATAGAGTTAAGGAGAAATATATTCCTTTAAAAAACAAGGAAAGGGAATATAAACTAAAGGATACAATTCTAAAGGGGGTGCAGGAACAGAGAGACCTGGGGGTATATTTGCACAGATCGTTGAAAGTGGCAAGGCAGGTTGAGAAAGTGGTTAAAAAAGCATATGGGATCCTGGGCTTTATAAACAGAGACATAGAGCACAAAAACAAGGAGGTTATGATGAACCTTTATAAAACACTGGTTCGGTCACAACAGGAGTATTGTGTCCAATTCTGGGCACCGCACTTTAGGAAGGATGTGAAGGCCTTAGACGGGGTGCAGAAAAGATTTACTAGAATGGTTCCAGGATAAGGGACTTCGTGGATAGACTGGAGAAGCTGGGGTTGTTCTCCTTAGAGCAGAGAAGGTTGAGAGGAGATTTGATAGAGGTGTTCAAAATCATGAGGGGTCTACACAGAGTAAATAGAGAGAAACTGTTCCCATTGGTGGAAGGGTCAAGAACCAGAGGACACAGATTTAAGGTGATTGGCAAAAGAACCGTAAAAGGCGACATGAGGGAAAACTTTTTTACGCAGTGAGTGGTTATGATCTGGAATGCACTGCCTGAAAGGGTGGTGGAAGCAGATTCAATCATGGTTTTCAGAAGAGAATTGGATAAATACTTGAAAGAAATAAAATTGCAGGGCTATGAGGAAAGGGCAGGGGAGTGGGACTAGCTGGATTACTCTTACAGAGACCCAGCAGGGACTCGACGGGCTGAATGGCCTCCTTCTGTGTTGTAATCATTCTATGATTCTATGAACAAGAACAAACTAGCCAATAATCAAACACCATGGATGAATAAAGAGATAAGCATAAAATTGAAACTGAAGAAAGAGGCATACTCGAAGTACATGGACAATAAAGGAGAGGATGACAAAAGGAAATACAAAGAGGTTAGAAAAGAAATCAAAAAAACAATTAGGAAGGCAAAGAGGAAGTACACAATTAAATTATGAAGCAATATATAAAAAAATTGTAAAGTATTCTACAGACACTTAAATAACAAAGGAAAAATCAGGATAGGGATAGGGTCACCAAGAGATACACATGATAAACTCACAGGTAATGACAGCAAAATGGCGGAAATATTGAATAGTTACTTTGCCTCAGTATTTAGCAGGGAGTCTAACACAGTGGGCATGACATTAGAAAAAGGGATCAAAAAAGATATAAAGACATTTAAGATAGAAAGGGGGAAGATAATTGATAAACTGATCAAACGTAGAGAGGATAAAACCCCTGGTCCGGATGGATTGTATCTGCACATATTAAAAGAAGTTAGAAAAGAGATAGCAGAGACACTATTACATATATAGCAAAATTCATTGGAAAAGGGAATAGCGCCAGAGGACTGGCGAACAGCTAACGTTATTCCTATATTTAAAAAGGGAGATAGGACAAGTCCAGGGGTCTTAGACCAGTTAGCTTAACGTCAGTGGGAGGAAAGAAAATGGAATCTTCACTCAAAGATGTAATAGAAAAACATCTAGAAACCAAAAATATAATAAAGAATAGTCAGCGCGGATTTCAAAAGGGAAGGTCATGCTTGACCAACCTTATTGAATTATTTGAAGCAGTAACAGAAAGAGTACACAAGGGTATTGTAGTAGATGTAATATATTTGGATTTTCAAAAGGCCTTCGATAAGGTACCACATAGTAGACTCATGGCTAAGGTTAGAGCATGTGGAGTCAGGGGACAGAAAGCAGAATGGATAGCAAGCAAGGATAGTTACTCAGATTGGCAAAAGGTGGGATGTGGTGTTCCAAAGGATCAGTGCTGGGACCACCGTTGTTCACTATTTACATAAATGATTTGGACTTGGGAATCAAAATTCACAGTTGACACCAAATTGGGGGGTTTGGTTATTACTGAGGAAGACTGTGACGAAATACAAGAAGATATTAATCATCTTGCAGAATGGGTGTGTAATTGGCAAATGAATTTCAATATGGACAAGTATGAGGTAGTGCATTTTGGTAGGATGAATAAGGAGGCCACATACTGGGGTAGCGGAGTAAAGGGATCTAGGAGTACAGATACACAAATGACTAAAAGTAGCGACACAGGTTAATAAGGCTATTAAAAAAGCAAACAAAGCATTGGGGTTCCTTTCTAGAGGGATAGAATTGAAAAGCAGAGAGGTTATCTAAAATTTATCTAGAACCTTGGTTAGACCACACTTAGAATACTGTGCACAGTTCTAGTCTCCATATTATAAAAAGGGTACAATGGCACTGAAGAAGGTGAAAAAAAGATTTACTAGGATCATACCAGACCTGAGATGTTATTCCTATCAGGAAAGTTTGAACAGGCTGGGGCTTTTTTCTCTAGAACAGAGAAGACTGAAGGGTAACCTGATAGAGGTCTTTAAGATTATGACAGGGTTTGATAGAGTAGACATAGAGAAGTTGTTTCCACTTGTGGGGGAGACCAAAACTAGGGGCCATAAATATAAGATAGTCACTAATAAATCCAATAGGGAATTCAGGAGAAACTTCTTTACCCAGAGAGTGCTTAGAATATAGAACTCGCTACCACAAGGAATAATTAAGATGGCCAGCATAGATACATTTAAGGGGAAGCTAGATAAACACATGAGGAGAAAGGAATAGAAGGATATGCTGATAGAGTTAGAGAGTTAAATGAAGAAGGGTGGGAGAAGGCTTGTGTGGAGCATAAACACCGGCATGGACCAGTTGGGCCAAATGGCCTGCTTCTATGTTGTACATTCTATGTAATTCTTTGTAACAGAGCACTATAGCTAACAGATCCTCTACACCACAGCATCCAAACTGCAGGCTAGAGTCCCAAGCACTGCTAAGGCCTGGCAATCGGCACTGGAAACTCAGTCCTATTTGGGTTTATGTTTCTTATTTGCTGATTTGTCCTGGTTGAATGTTGTGAGCCTGGACGGCTGGAAAGAGCTGTTCCTATGGGTTCTCGGTGGATTAATCCTAAATCAGAACACCAAGATCTAGAAGCATCACGTGTTGGCAGTTGTGATTTTGCACTAGCAACCTGAAGATAACAGGGGTCATTTTCAACTTCACCACCTGGCTGGTAATGTGGGGGAGCAGACCACCAGCCCATTATAGAACCTGTCAGATTTTCATCCCATTGATTTTCCCCAAGAGATCAAATCCCACCACGGCAAGTTGTGAAACTAATAATTTGTGGGCTGGCACCAGACAAAGTGGCCTTAAAAGGCTTGTTGTAAAAACCCAACTGCTTTGCTAAAGTCCTACAGACAAGGGAACTTGCCTGGCTTAGCTGGTCCAGCCTACATGTGACTCCTGTCCCACACTCTGTGGTTGACTTTTAATGGCCCCGGGGAACTAGGAATGAGTAATAAATACTGCCTTGCCAGTGTAGCCCACGTCCCAAGAACAAATTTTAAAAAGCTTGATATATATGCAGATTAATGGGAACATGGATTTAAACTATGTACGTGGCCCCAAGACACCACGCCTATGCAGCCCACAAAGATAAAACACTTGGGCACCCCTCTCAATCTACTTAACTCTCCAGGCATAGCTGCTTGGCAGCACAGAAGGAGGCCACTTGGCCCATCATGTCTGTGCCAACTCTTTGCTAGAGCAATCCAAAACTAACTCCACTGCCTTGATCTCTCCTCATTGCCTTGTATCTTCCTTTGTGTCACACTTTTATTCACTTTCCTTTAAAAAATGCAATGGTCCCTGCCTCGGTCCCTGTGGCATTCCGTGCTCCAATAGCCCTCTGCATAAAGAAATTTCTCTTAACCTCTCTCCTCACTTTCTCAATGACAATTTTAAATTGATTGTCCCTCATCACTGTCTCCCTATTCAGCCCGATCAAAACCCTTCATAATTTCAAAAACCTCTATTAAATATCCTCAGCCTTCTCTACTGGAAATAGTCCTAGTCTCTCCTTAACTTGATCAAACATCATTTCACCAAGTGCAGACTTTCATCTGCCAGATAATGCAGCATCAGAAATCTTTCCTTGCAATGCCTAACAATCTGTGGGTAATTGATACAGCCAAGAAAACATTGACAAATATGAGCTACTGGAGAGAAGCTGAAGGATTTTTTTTCAGAAGAGCAGAATAGGATGCTGATGATTTGAGCACCAGGAGTCTGCACTGCAGTGTGTAGGATCCAGGGCCGATCTTGAGATTCCCCACGTGGAGGAAAGATTTCCCTCGGGCACTGTGTGTAATGGAATCAGAAACTTCCAATGTAATGAGTTACTGATCTCAACTGTGCTATCTCGAGGAAGGATACTTTCTCCCAGCGAGGGTGTGGACATCTGAAGGAACCTTACCCCAGGCCAGTCTCACGTGACTTGCACCTATGCCTCTGATGTAGCCTTATTCGAGGTAGATGTTCGACTGCACTGCTCGCCTGGGCGGTGCATAAAATCGGACGGGGGAATAGGAGGAAAATCAGCCCTGTTCAATTTTCCTCCCAGCATCTGCCCAGCCATTAATTCACTCTCAGGCGGTACAGAAGAAAACCTCCCCTCGTTGTTTTGGATGGGGGAGTGCGGCTTTTTCCTGTTCCGCAAATAAAACTCCGTGGAACTAAAGTTTTATTTAATTAAGCTTTTCCGGAGCACAGGGGACAACATGATGGCCAGAATATGAAACAATAGAGAATTTATTTTTTCCCCCAGTTGAAATTTAAATGAATTTAAAATTCATTCTACTCATAACGAACAAAAGAAATGTCTCTTCCACAGAATTGGATCCCAGCACCAGACAAAAGCCTTGAAAAAACATAGAATTCAATTACATTTTTAAACAACTTGCGATTACTTGCAATTGTCTGTCAGAGTTCATAAATTCTTCTAAAAAGGAACAAGACAGTTGCTTGAGAAAGAGGAATATTAAAGGACATTAGAAGCGAGTAACAGAGTGGGATGAGACAAGGTGACTTTGTGTGGAGAAAGATATCAGTGCAGATTTGATGGGCTGAATGGGCTGTTTCGGCACTAGAAAATTCGATGATACTGTGAACATTTTTCAGCCACAGATTTTTGTACTTGCGAATCAATTGTGCCATGATAGCCATTTCTGGTCCAGGAAACGTGACTTTAAATGGTCTGCTTAGGGTATTGCACCAACCTCACAGAACACAATCCACAGATGCACAAGGGTATTTTAAAATATGTCTCACATTAGTAAGTGCCGGCCAAAGTAATATTTTAACTATGTACTAAATGCTGACAGAAGCAAGTTCTGGACAGCATCTGTGCTCCAATTATCCACCTTCAGGACTTGAGCACATAATCTAGGCTGACACTTCAGTACAGCAGTGAGGGAGTGCTGCATTGTCAGAGGTGCCGTCTTACAGATGACACATTAAACCAAGGCCCTGCCTGCCTGTGAAGGTGGACTATTCATAGAGGAGCAGGGTGTCCTCCTGGTGTCCTGGCCAACATTCGTCCCTCAACCAACAGAACCAAATATGGATTCACCAGTCACTTATTCCATTTGCTGTTCACGGGACCTTGCTGTGTGCAAATTAACCACACTTCAAAAGTAATTTGTTGGATGTTAAACGCTTTGAGATAGCCCCATAATATGATAAGATGCTATATAATTTCCCAATTATCTACCTAAATTTTTATAGGACGATACTTGCGCATGACATTGCTTCACTGCAGGGCCAATCAGAACTAGTCCCTTCCTGTCTGACATAAATTATCCTCACAGTCCAAGAAAGATTAAATCCCAATCCCAATTAAAGTTATGTTAAACTTGTATAGAACCATAGTTAAACCACATTTGGAGTACTGTGAACAGTTCTGGTCTCCATATAATAAAAAGACTATAGAGGCACTGGAGAAGGTGAAAAAAGATTTACGAGGATGATACCAGAACTGAGAAGTTAGACCTTTCAGGGAAAATTGAACAGGCTGGGGCTCTTCTCTCAAGAAAAGAGAAGACTGAGGAGTGACCTGATAGAGGTCTTTAAGTTAATGAAAGGGTTTGATAGGGGAGACGTAGAGAAAATATTTCCACTTGCAGGGGGAGATCAGAACTAGGGGCCATAAATATAAGATAGTAACTAATAAATCCAACAGGGAATTCAGGAGAAACTTCTTCACCCAGAGAGTGGTTAGAATGTGGAATTTGTTACCAGTAGGTTGCTTAAGGAGTAGTTGAGGCACCTAGCATAGATGCCTTTAAGGAGAAGCTAGATAAACACATGAGGGAGAAAGGAATAGAAGGATATGTTGATGGGGTTAGATGAAGAAGGGTGGGAGGAGGCTTGTGTAGAGTATAAACACTTGTATTGACCTGTTGGGTTGAATGGCCTGTTTTTGTGCTGTACGTTCTATGTAATTCTATGCAAACTTACTTGTATTGTACTTATCCTTATTATTGTGCCTAGGCCATTGTTGTACCATTCTTTTCACTCTGCTGGTTAATGGAGGTTCCACTACATTTCGACCCAATATAAACTAAATGATACAATTCTAAAGCGGGTGCAGGAACAGAGAGGCTTGAGGGTGTATGTGCACAAATCTTTGAAGGTGGCAGAACAGGTTGAGAAAGCGGTTAAAAAAAGCAGACAGGATTGTGGGCTTTATAAATAGAGGCATAGAGTACAAAAGCAAGGAAGTAATGTTGAAGCTTTATAAAACACTGGTTCAGCCACAACTGGATTCAATTCTGGGTACCACACTTTGGGAAGGATGTGAAGGCCTTAGAGAGGGTGCAGAAAAGATTTACTAGTATGGTTCCAGGGATGAGGAACTTCAGTTATGTGGATAAGAACATAAGAAATAGGAGCAGGAGTAGGCCAATCGGCCCTTCGAGCCTGCTCCGCCATTTAATAAGATCGTGGCTGATCTGATCCTAACCTCAAATCTAAATTCATGTCCAATTTCCTGCCCGCTCCCCGTAACTCCTAATTCCCTTTACTTCTAGGAAACTGTCTATTTCTGCTTTGAATTTATTCAATGATGTAGCTTCCACAGCTTCCTGGGGCAGCAAATTCCACAGACCTACCACCCTCTGAGTGAAGAAGTTTCCCCTCATCTCAGTTTTGAAGGAGCAGCCCCTTATTCTAAGATTATGCCCCCTAGTTCTAGTTTCACCCAACCTTGGGAACATCCTCACCGCATCCACCCGATCAAGCCCCTTCACAATCTTATATGTTTCAATAAGATCGCCTCTCATTCTTCTGAACTCCAATGAGTAGAGTCCCAATCTACTCAACCTCTCCTCATATGTCCGCCCCCTCATCCCCGGGATTAACCGAGTGAACCTTCTTTGTACTGTCTCGAGAGCAAGTATGTCTTTTCTTAAGTATGGAGACCAAAACTGTATGCAGTATTCCAGGTGCGGTCTCACCAATACCTTATATAACTGCAGCAATACCTCCCTGTTTTTATATTCTATCCCACTAGCAATAAACACCAACATTCCGTTGCCCTTCTTGATCACCTGCTGCACCTGCATACTAACTTTTTGATCTTCTTGCACTAGGATCCCCAGATCCCTTTGTACTGCAGTACTATCCAGTCTCTTGCCATCAAGAAAATAACTTGCTCAATCAAGCAGATTCAATCATGGCTTTCAAAAAGGAATTGGATAAATAGTTGAAGGGAAAAATTTTGCAGGGCTACGGGGAAAGAGCGGGGGGAATGTGACTAACTGGATCGCTCTTACAAAGAGCCGGCATGGGCTCAATGGGCCGAATGGCCTCCTTCTGTGCTGTAACCATTTTATGATTCTATTCTATGATTCTATGATATTCAACTCATGGTTCATCGGTGATCAGGACTATCCCTATAAGTTGTGGCTTATGACTCCAGTAAGACTTCTGTTAACAGAGGGGAACAACAGATATGAAGCCCGTGGGATTACAAGAAGAGCAGACTATAGACGTTCTGAAATCTTGTTTTAGGTGCATTGATAAATCATGTAATATAGTCCAGCAAGAGTCTCTAGAATCATTGTAGCTTGCTGTGTACCACATAACATTGCAACAAAGAAGACCCCCGTCTTCATCACGAGCTGGAGGTAGGGAGGAGGACCTTTACCTCCACAAAATGAAGAAGGTGCACAGGAAGGAGAGGAAAGGGAATAGGAGAGCCATCAGTAATCAGCCATCAAGCAGAGAAAGGAGACAACTTACAGCCCATTGCCTTCACTGAATAAAAGTTGATTCACCAAATAAAGTCACTTCATACCAACTGTTCTCTCCACACCCTCATAAAGTCCCTCATTGATAAAGACTTCTGCCTATTTCTTTCATAAGACAGAAGTCTACATTTCCCTGCTACCATCCAATTCCCAAAAGTTGCAAGCATGCACAAAAATGAACTCTATGTGGTCAAGCGTGTTTACTTTCTAGAACAACATTCAGCAGATGGTGCCAACAAATCCATATCTATAACTACTTCTCACCACCGTGTCTATCCTTTGTGCCAGTTACCCTAGTTGCTATAGTTCCTAATCTACTACTTCTACAAGACGCTCCCAGAGTGAGATGGGTGACTGGGATGGTTCTTCTGAAGCTTTAGAAGCCTGAGATGATTCTCGTCTCAGTGAAGCAGCTGTCCCAGAGTGACCAGCTTCCGGTAGCCTTTCTGTTGTCATATCATGAGGTGCTGGGCCCATGTCTGAAGCTCCGACATGTGTGGGCAATTCAGAGGAACTCGCCACTTTCCAGTGAGTCAACGACATCTGCCCAACACTCCTTGTAGCCCAATGATGCAGGTACAGGCTCGACGGTGCTACTAGTCAGTGTCATTACAGACTACATAGCCCTAGCCAACCCTTGTTAAAGTGTCACGTTCAGGCTGACCCTCAGAACATCTATTGGAGCCGAAGTAGCTGCCACTCTGGAAGCCACCAAAACTCTTAGACCCCGACACCTTATTGCCACTTAAATTTCTTAGACTGTCATTCTCACCAGGGTGTTCTACAGGTCATGAGAAACTTCTCGCAATGTGTAGTGGCCTCCTCCCACTTCTCCATCATCTCAACCATGTGCATGGAAATTGTCTCCACTGCCTGCCTGAGATCAATGCTCCCAAGTCATAGTTCTTTTGAAGACTGGGCCCTAGCAATCTGTGTTCTTAGGTTCCTCAGCTGAGGTAGGTCGTTTCTCCAGCCACTACACAGAGACAGCACTGTCCACCTCTTCCATTCCTGGGTCTTCACGCGCACTTGTGCTTGGTGCTTCAGCAATGAGGGCACCAGCGTCTCCTCCAATACCGTGCCCAAGTGATTATTCTACATGTATAAGCCCAGACAAGTTAGTTCACCATGGGGAGCATCACACCCGAGCCCAATTCTGTCTTCATCCACATGCACTTTTTGGCAACAGTCATTGGATATGAATTAGCAGGACAGACATTAGCTTTTCTCCTTCCCACCTCTGGGACACTGAAGCCAACTTTAGCAGCCCTGGATGAGATCAACTAACAGCACAGACCAGGGATCAAGCCTGGGACCTTTGTGTAATATATGGCTCAGTATCACAGAGTTGTTTGGGGAAGAACAACACAGTTGTTTGCTAACTAGAAATGCGGTGGTATTGCAGTGTGCAGTAGACAACAGAAGCTTAATATCTAGTCTGGACTGGTATTTCTAATGAGACTTTAACAGCATCTCCTGTAGAGAAGAGAGTGGAATGAATGAGAGGAGAAGGAAGGGTGTCACTACCCACTGCACTACTAAAGCTGGGTTCCAGTGAGCATCATTGACAGGGTCCATGGAGATACCGGTTGGTCAGACCATCCTGCTCTCCCAACTAGGAGCATGAATTCAAGAAACTACTATGGTGATGGGAAGAAAAATAATACAAAAGTGGAACTGTAACTGAGCGAAGGGAAACATGTTGAGAGTTAATTGGTTGAGACCAGAACCTGATCGCAAAGAGTTTATCACAGTGATGCAGTGTTTTTCTTTCATTTATCATAACATTAAGGCATCTTCCTACTGCCAAATGCATTACAGCAGGTTGACAATGTGTCAAAAATATCAAATGCAATTGCCTGGCTGTAACCCCCCTCTCCAAGCACAGTGCTGTGATCAGTGCATTGACAGACAAGTGGTACAAACAGACCTTTGATTGGCAGCAGAGGGTGACCCCAGGGATCCAGTAACTGGCACACGTCGTGTTTTTAGAAAGTGCCCTTTCTCTGGTATTGTGAGGCTATTGATAAAATGCTATTTATTCTTCATCGGTCAATAATAAAGAACGATGAAAAGTTAATTTTGTGCTTTATAGACATCTTATCAATCCCAACCCAGTATAATGCATTCTGAAAACAACATGTAACTTCTCAGCTGCGCATTCTTGTCAAGTTATTAAGGCATATTATTATTGCAGAACATTCTGGAAGAAAAATAGAATGTTTAATTTACCAAGAGTAAACGATAATCCTCATGATTTTTTTTACATATTTAGAACAGTTGATTTGATTGTTTAAGATAGAGACTGCTTAGATGTTTTTGAATTCAGCAAACTAATAACAAGGGGATGAAAAGATATAGGTCATAAGTCAGTGTATTTTTAAAATTTGTTCATGGGATGTGGGCGCCGCTGGCAAGGCCGGCATTTATTGCCCATCCCTAATTGCCCTTGAGAAGGTGGTGGTGAGTCGCCTTCTTGAACCGCTGCAGTCCGTGTGGTGACGGTTCTCCCACAGTGCTGTTAGGAAGGGAGTTCCAGGATTTTGACCCAGCGACGATGAAGGAACGGCGATATATTTCCAAGTCGGGATGGTGTGTGCCTTGGAGGGGAACGTGCAGGTGGTGTTGCTCCCATGCGCCTGCTGCCCTTGTCCTTCTAGGTGGTAGAGGTCTTGGGTTTGGGAGGTGCTGTCGAAGAAGCCTTGGCGAATTGCTGCAGTGCATCCTGTGGATGGTACACACTGCAGCCACAGTGCGTCGGTGGTGATGGGAGTGAATGTTTAGGGTGTTGGATGGGGTGCCAATCAAGCAGGCTGCTTTGTCCTGGACGGTGTCGAGCTTCTTGAGTGTTGTTGGACCTGCACTCATCCAGGCAAGTGGAGAGTATTCCATCACACTCCTGACTTGTGCCTTGTAGATGGTGGAAAGGCTTTGGGGAGTCAGGAGGTGAGTCACTCGCCGCAGAATACCCAGCCTCTGACCTGCTCTTGCAGCCACAGTATTTATATGGCTGGTCCAGTTAAGTTTCTGGTCAATGGTGACCCCCAAGACTTTGATGGTGGGGGATTCGGCGATGGTAATGCCACTGAATGTCAAGGGGAGGTGGTTAGATACTCTCTTGTTGGAGATGGTCATTGCCTGGCACTTGTCTGGTGCAAATGTTACGAGCCACTTATCAGCCCAAGCCTGGATGTTGTCCAGGTCTTGCTGCATGCGGGCACAGAAAGCTTTATTACCTGAGGGGTTGTGAATGGAACTGAACACTGTGCAATCGTCAGTGAACATCCCCATTTCTGATCTTATGATGGTGGGAAGGTCATTGATGAAGCAGCTGAAGATGGTTGGGCCTAGGACACTGCCCTGAGGAACTCCTGCAGCAATGTCCTGGGGCTGTGATGATTGGCCTCCAACAACCACTACCATCTTCCTTTGTGCTAGGTATGACTCCAGCCACTGGAGAGTTTTCCCCCTGATTACCATTGACTTCAATTTTACCAGGGTTCCTTGGTACCACACTCAGTCAAATGCTGCCTTGATGTCAAGGGCAGTCACTCTCACCTCACCTCTGGAATTCAGCTCTTTTGTCCATGTTTGGACCAAGGCTGTAATGAGGTCTGGAGCCGAGTGGTCCTGGCGGAACCCAAACTGAGCATCGGTGAGCAGGTTATTGGTGAGTAAGTGCCGCTTGATAGCACTGTCGACGACACCTTCCATCACTTTGCTGATGATTGAGAGTAGACTGATGGGGTGGTAATTGACCGGATTGGATTTGTCCTGCATTTTGTGGACAGGACATACCTGGGCAATTTTCCACATTGTCGGGTAGATGCCAGTGTTGTAGCTGTACTGGAACAGCTTGGCTAGAGGCGCAGCTAGTTCTGGAGCACAAGTCTTCAGCACTACAGCCAGGATGTTGTCAGGGCCCATAGCCTTTGCTGTATCCAGTGCACTCAGCCATTTCTATCTATCACGTGGGGTGAATCGAATTGGCTGAAGACTGGCTTCTGTGATGGTGGGGATAACGGGAGGAGGCCGAGATGGATCATCCACTCGGCACTTCTGGCTGAAGATGGTTGCAAATGCTTCAGCCTTGTCTTTTGCACTCACGTGCTGGACTCCGCCATCATTGAGAATGGGGATGTTTACAGAGCCTCCTCCTCCCGCTAGTTGTTTAATTGTCCACCACCATTCACGACTGGATGTGGCAGGACTGCAGAGCTTTGATCTGATCCGTTGGTTGTGGAATCGCTTAGCTCTGTCTATAGCATGTTGCTTCCGCTGTTTAGCATGCATGTAGTCCTGTGTTGTAGATTCACCAGGTTGGCACCTCATTTTTAGGTACGCCTGGTGCTGCTCCTGGCATGCTCTTCTACACTCCTCATTGAACCAGGGTTGATCCCCTGGCTTGTTGGTAATGGTAGAGTGAGGAATGTGCCAGGCCATGAGGTTACAGATTGTGCTGGAATACAATTCTGCTGCTGCTGATGGCCCACAGCGCCTCATGGATGCCCAGTTTTGAGCTTCTAGATCTGTTCTGAATCTATCCCATTTATCACGGTGGTAGTGCCACACAACACGTTGGATGGTGTCCTCAGTGTGAAGAGGGGGTTTCGTCTCCACAAGGACTGTGCGGTGGTCACTCCTACCAATGCTGTCATGGACAGATGCATCTGCGACAGGTAGATTGGTGAGGACGAGTATGTGGGGGAAAAGAACACTCGTGATTTTCCAAATGACCGCTGGGCCGGGATTTCTTTTTCTTCCAGGTGGAATTCCGATGGGGCGGGACTTCCACCCACCCCTTCGATTCTGATCCTCCAACCCTGACCCATTTCCATAGGTTGGCGCTCATTGAATATGCACAGCGGGCTTCCAGTGAGATTCCCGGCACCCAGAGGGAGCCCAACTGGTGGGAAGCAAGAAATGCTGGAGGCAGCACCCGAAGAGGCGGGAACAGAGTTAAAGGGTCAGAAGTGGGCCACGACTGATGGAGCTGCAGCGTTGTAGACCATGTCAGAGACTGATGCCTACACAACTAAATCACTGGTGGCCAGGTTTGAGGGAGAGGAGACTGCTACAAGGCTCTCTCCCTCCACTGGGGGAACCTAGAACTGTTACTGTTGCTTCCCTAGGCCTACCCTACCGCCTTCCACGTGGCGGCCCTGGGAAGTGGGGCAGGTAGGAGGGAAATCCTCCAAGGTCCTGGGCCCCAGGTCCCAGCCCCCACATGCAGTGGGTGGGTAAGGGGTGGCCAGCGGCGGTTCTGGCTGAGGCAGGGGGAGGAAAATCCCCAGTCGGTACAGTGAGGCAGCTGTCGGGCTCACTGCCCACATTCTCCGCCATTGTCTGTTGTGATTCCACATGAAATCAGGCAGGATCGGTTGGAGAATCCTGGCCCTGGTGAATTTATTCATTTGGGGAAATTTCTCTACAAATCTGCTACCAGTTTGACAGCTGTAATGTTCTAAATATTAGAGGTTTCCAGCTCCCTTCTTTCTTTCATATCTTGCCCCATCAGCACATTTTAGTCCGGGGTCTGTGTGTACGCTGTTGCAGTGTTGAGTGCTGCTGCTCACCTGTTATTTACAGTGAATGACGCAGCGACAACAAAGTTCAACCATGGTGAGTCAGACTGCAGAGTGACCATAGAGAGGCAGAGCTATTTTAAACTGGGTTTAGAATCTGCTCTTTTATTCTCACAGGCTTCAAGGATCACATTGAATCCTGAGGCTCCCATTTGGAGCAAAAAATTATTTAACCTTTGCAAATAATTTGTTTCAACATCAACAAAATGAGGCAATTATGCCATTTGAAAACAGCAAGAGAATATCTTTTTAATTGACCATAACTTCCTTGAGCATTCTTTCATGTTTTAAATAGTACAACATTCCACAACAGGACACATCCAGTGAACACCCCACAACAATTCACACTCACGGCCCATCCCACAACAATTCACACTCACGGCCCATCCCACAACAATTCACACTCAAGGCCCATCCCACGACAATTCACACTCACGGCCCATCCCACGACAATTCACACTCACGGCCCATCCCACGACAATTCACACTCACGGCCCATCCCACGACAATTCACACTCACGGCCCATCCCACGACAATTCACACTCACGGCCCATCCCACGACAATTCACACTCATGGCCCATTCCACGACAATTCACACTCATGGCCCATTCCACGACAATTCACACTCACGGCCCATCCCGCGACAATTCACACTCACGGCCCATCCCGCAACAATTCACACTCACGGCCCATACCGTAACAATTCACACTCATGGCCCATTCCACAACAATTCACACTCATGGCCCATTCCACAACAATTCACACTCATGGCCCATTCCACAACAATTCACACTCACGGCCCATCCCTCAAGAAGTATGTAAAAAGAAAAAGATTAGTGAAGAGAAATGTAGGTCCCTTACAGTCAGAAACGGGAGAATTTACAATGGGGAACAAGGAAATGGCAGAGCAATTAAACAAATACTTTGGTTCTGTCTTCACGGAAGAGGACACAAATAACTTCCCAGAAATACTAGGGAACCAAGGGACTAGTGAGAAGGAGGAATTAAAGGAAATTAGTATTAGTTTAAAAATCGTACTGGAGAAATTAATGGGACTGAAAGCCAATAAATCCTCAGGGCCTGATAATCTGCATCCCAGAGTACCAAAAGAGGTAGCCATGGAAATAGTGGATACATTAGTTGTCATCTTCCAAAATTCTATAGATTATTGAACAGTTCCTGCAGATTGCAGGGTGGCAAATGTAACCCCACTATTTAAAAAAAAGGAGGGAGAGAGAAAACAGGGAACTACAGACTGGTTAGCCTAACATCAATAGTCGGGAAAGTGCTAGAGTCTATTATAAAGGATGTGATAACAGGGCACTTAGAAAATATCAACGGGATTAAACAAAGTCAACATGGATTTATGAAAGGGAAATCATGTTTGACAAACCTACTGGAGTTTTTTGAGGATGTAACTGGTAGAATAGATAAGGGAGAACCAGTGGATGTGGATTATTTGGATTTTCAGAAGGCCTTTGATAAAGTCCCACATATGAGGTTTGCATGCAAAATTAAAGCACATGGGATTGGCAGTAATATACTGGCATGGATTGAAAATTGGTTAACAGAGAGTAGGAATAAATGGGTCTTTTTCAGGGTGGCAGGCAGTGACTAGTGGGGTACTGCAGGGATCAGTGCTTGGGCCCCAGCTATTCACAATATATATCAATGATTTGGATTAGGGAACCAAATGTAATATTTCCAAGTTTGCTGACAACACAAAACTAGGTGGGATTGTGAGTTGTGAGGAGGATGCAAAGAGGCTTCATGGCGATTTAGACAAGTTGAGTGAGTGGGCAAATACATGGCAGATGCAGTATAATGTGGATAAATGTGAAGTTATCCACTTCGGAAGGAAAAACAGAAAGGCAGAGTATTATTTAAATGGTGATAGATTTGGAAATGTTGATGTTCAAAGGGACCTGTATGTCCTTGTACACCAGTCACTGCAAGCAAACTTGCAGGTGCAGCAAGCAGTTAGGAAGGCAAATGGTATTTTGGCTTTCATTGCAAGAGGATTTGAGTACAGGAGCAAGGATGTCTTACTGCAGTTATACAGGGCCGTGGTGAGACCACACCTGGAGTATTGTGTGCAGTTTTGGTCTCCTTACCTAAGAAAGGATATACTTGCCATAGAGGGGAGTGCAGCAAAGGTTCACCAGACTGATTCCTGGGATGCCAAGAGTGTCTTATGAGGAGAGATTGGGTCGACTTGGCCTGTATTCACTCGAGTTTAGAAGAATGAGAGGGGATCTCATTGAAACATATAAAACTCTGACAGGGCTAGACAGATTGGATACAGGGAGGATGTTTCCCCTGGCTGGGTGTCCAGAACGAGGGGTCACAGTCTCAGGATACAGGGTAGGACATTTAGGACTGAGATGAGGAGAAATTTCTTGACTCAGAGGGTGGTGAACCTGTGGAATTCTCTACCACAGAAGGCTGTGGAGGTCAAGTCACTGAATATATTTAAGAAGGAGCTAGATAGATTTCTAGACACAAAAGGCATCAAGGGGTATGGGGAGAGAGCGGGAATATGGTATTGAGATCGAGGTTCAGTCATGAATTGAATGGCGGAGCAGGCTTGATGGGCCGAATGGCCTACTCCTGCTCCTAGGTTCTATGTTTCTATGTTTCTAATTCACACTCACGATCCATCCCACAACAATTCAAACTCATGGCCCATCCTGCAACAATTCACACTCATGGCCTATCCCACAACAATTCACACTCACGGCCCATTCCACGACAATTCACACTCACGGCCCATTCCACGACAATTCACACTCATGGCCTATCCCACAACAATTCACACTCAGGTCCCATCCTGCAACATTTCACACTCACGGCCCATTCCACAACAATTCACACTCACGGCCCATCCCACGACATTTCACACTCACGGCCCATCCCACAACACACACTCATGATCCATCTCGCAACAATTCACACTCACGGCCCATTCCACAACAATTCACACTCACGGCCCATTCCACAACAATTCACACTCACGGCCCATTCCACAACAATTCACACTCACGGCCCATTCCAACAACAATTCACACTCATGGCCCATTCCAACAACAATTCACACTCATGATCCATCCTGCAACAATTCACACTCACGGCCCATTCCACAACAATTCACACTCACGGCCCATTCCAACAACAATTCACACTCACGGCCCATTCCTCAACAATTCACACTAATGGCCCATTCCACAACAATTCACACTCACGGCCCATTCCAACAACAATTCACACTCACGGCCCATTCCTCAACAATTCACACTAATGGCCCATTCCACAACAATTCACACTCACGGCCCATTCCACAACAATTCACACTCACGGCCCATCCCACAACATTTCGCACTCACGGCCCATCCCACGACATTTCACACTCACGGCCCATCCCACAACAATTCACACTCACGATCCATCTCGCAACAATTCACACTCACGGCCCATTCCACAACAATTCACACTCACGGCCCATTCCAACAACAATTCACACTCACGGCCCATTCCAACAACAATTCACACTCACGGCCCATTCCAACAACAATTCACACTCACGGCCCATTCCAACAACAATTCACACTCACGACCCATTCCAACAACAATTCACACTCACGATCCATCCTGCAACAATTCACACTCACGGCCCATTCCAACAACAATTCACACTCACGATCCATCACACAACAATTCACACTCACGGCCCATTCCAACAACAATTCACACTCACGACCCATTCCAACAACAATTCACACTCACGATCCATCCTGCAACAATTCACACTCACGGCCCATTCCAACAACAATTCACACTCACGACCCA
Source organism: Heptranchias perlo (assembly GCF_035084215.1). Taxonomy (NCBI): domain Eukaryota; kingdom Metazoa; phylum Chordata; class Chondrichthyes; order Hexanchiformes; family Hexanchidae; genus Heptranchias; species Heptranchias perlo. The sequence goes on from NC_090327.1 coordinate 100,436,486, forward strand.
TTCCAACAACAATTCACACTCACGATCCATCCTGCAACAATTCACACTCACGGCCCATCCCACAACAATTCGCACTCACGGCCCATTCCACAACAATTCACACTCATGATCCATCCCACAACAATTCACACTCATGGCTCATTCCACAACATTTCACACTAATGGCCCATTCCACAACAATTCACACTCACGCCCATCCTGCAACAATTCACACTCACGGCCCATCCCACAACAATTCACACTCACGATCTATCCCACAACAATTCACACTCACGCCCATCCTGCAACAATTCACACTCACGGCCTATCCCACAACAATTCACACTCACGGCCCATCCCACAACAATTCACACTCATGGCCTATCCCGCAATAATTCACACTCACGGCCCATCCTGCAACAATTCACACTCACGGCCCATCCTGCAACAATTCACACTCACGGCCCATCCTGCAACAATTCACACTCACGATCTATCCCACAACAATTCACACTCACGCCCATCCTGCAACAATTCACACTCACGCCCATCCTGCAACAATTCACACTCACGGCTTATCCCACAACAATTCACACTCACGGCCCATCCTGCAACAATTCACACTCACGATCTATCCCACAACAATTCACACTCACGCCCATCCTGCAACAATTCACACTCACGCCCATCCTGCAACAATTCACACTCACGGCTTATCCCACAACAATTCACACTCATGGCCCATCCCACAACAATTCACACTCATGGCCTATCCCACAATAATTCACACTCACAGCCCATCCCGCAATAATTCACACTCACGGCCCATCCTGCAATAATTCACACTCACGGCCCATCCTGCAACAATTCACACTCACGGCCCATCCCACAACAATTCACACTCATGACCCATCCCACAACAATTCACACTCACGGCCTATCCCGCAACAATTCACACTCACGGCCTATCCCACAATAATTCACACTCACAGCCCATCCCGCAATAATTCACACTCACGGCCCATCCTGCAATAATTCACACTCACGGCCCATCCTGCAACAATTCACACTCACGGCCCATCCCACAACAATTCACACTCACAACCCATCCCACAACAATTCACACTCACGGCCTATCCCGCAATAATTCACACTCACGGCCCATCCTGCAACAATTCACACTCACGGCCCATCCTGCAACAATTCACACTCACGGCCCATCCCGCAACAATTCACACTCACGATCTATCCCACAACAATTCACACTCACGCCCATCCTGCAACAATTCACACTCACGCCCATCCTGCAACAATTCACACTCACGATCTATCCCACAACAATTCACACTCACGGCCCATCCCACAACAATTCACACTCATGGCCTATCCCACAATAATTCACACTCACGGCCCATCCTGCAATAATTCACACTCACGGCCCATCCTGCAACAATTCACACTCACGGCCCATCCCACAACAATTCACACTCACGGCCCATCCCGCAACAATTCACACTCACGGCCCATCCCGCAACAATTCACACTCACGGCCCATCCCACAACACACATTCACAATCTATTCCGCCACAGGGCTGTTGTTATTCTGTTGGTACCAACAATTTGAGATTAATGCAAATTAATGGGGAAATGGATTTCATATCTATATGTGGCCTCGAAGTTCCATGGTAAGCAGCCTTGAGGCCACAAAGATAAAAGCCTAGACACCACAGTTGTGTGCAATCAGGAAATGGTGCAATTCAGGCCTGTTTGAATCCAATATGATCTCAAGTAAAATCACCCAAACTCATGCATCCAGGCTGCACTGGTTAAAATCTGTTTCAAAGTAAGATTGCTTAGAAATAGTGAGGAACATCTCCTTTTAAATTACATTCCATTAAAATATTTCAATTGATTTGATTAGTATTGAGATGATTACATAAATGAGGATGAAATGCCTCTTCAAGAGTATTTTTACACTACAGAAAGCCAGAGTCAGGACCCAATCTGACAATGGGACCAAGCAGAGTGAGAGGCCTGGGAGGAGGTCGTCTCACTCTGCTTCCCTTCTGAATCAGTTTTGGACTTGACTTACCGTTCCCTGGTCCAGTCACCCACCATAACCCCTGCAGGAGACCGACGGAACCCCCAGAAAATGTCGGAAGCCTGACGTAATCTGGGTAGAACAGGTTTGCACCATTTTTCTAGGGGTTCCACTGCTCTGCCATCAGAGTTACAGCAGGACACCGAAAGAACTCCTGCAAAATTTCAGGGCCCACAAGCTAAGTGTCAGTGCAAAGCCAAAGGCACTTGGGACTGATACTGAACTTGTACTATGAATGACCCTGAGAGTGAAGAGTCTACACTCTTTTTGGCAGGTGTAATTGGATCATACAACGCCGCTTTGATTATCAGAGACCTATGAGATGGGGCTGTTTCAGGTATATGACCAATTTGGACAAGGCAAAATGCAAAATAAAGATTGAGTTTGGCACTGTTCTCATTGCAGTTTATAGCCTTGAGAAGACACCAGATGGCGTCATCTTAGCAGTTGTGTGCATTGAAACAGAGGGTTAGACGGAGGGACAAAGAGGAAGGGAAGAGACTAAGCAAGAGAATACAATGCCCCTCTAATGGATGCTGCAACGTTCAAGCTACCCAACCACATAACCTGTGAGTACAGGAATCGTTGTGTATCATTTTATAAAATATCAAGTAAATTGTCAGTGTATGGAATGGAAAAGCATAAAATAAATGAATGTGACAAACATAAACAAAATACCAGAACCAAAGCAAGCATATAGGTTTCTGGTTTGGGACAATTGATGAATTCTCTTAAAGAAATCAGAAACAAAGCAATCTATCAAACCTATACCATCTTTCAGATGAGATGTTAAGATGGGGTCTTACTGCCTGCTCATGTGGATCCCATGACACTATTCGATGAAGATTAGGGAGTTCTCCCGCTGCCCAGACCAACATTTCTCCCACAACTCACACCGCCTCTAAAAAAAAAATGACTATCTGATTGTTCATTCATTTGCTATTTGTGGGACCTTGCTGTGCCAAAAATTGACTGCTATATTTGCCTACAAAACAACAGTAATCAATTGGCTGTTAAATGCTTTGGGACATCCTGAGGAAATGATAATGTTATGTTATGTTATATGTTATGCTAAATGTTAATATGTTATGTTATGTACCCAAGATGCCCACCATGCACTCAATCCAATTTTCTCTCATCCCCATGTATCAGCTCTGCTCCACCTCTCACCTCCCTGGGAGAGGCAACAAAAAACAGAGACCTGTAACCACTCCAGGGGTCCTGTGAGAACACATTCCTCTTCCACCCCTCACAGGTGATCGGGCAAGCTCCAGGAGACCCAAACCCATTCGTTATTTTCCAAAATAATCTGTCTTACCTTCCGTATGCTGTGATCACCTAATTTTCTAAATATTCAAAACGCTATATAAATTCAAGCTCTTTCTTTCTTCTACACATACGCTAATCTATAAATATGAAAGCAATTAAAAAACACAAAGATAGCATCATCCAAAATTAAAGTAGTGTGACTGTATGGATAAGGGAAGACGGTGAGAGAGATCAGTCATCATTGGAGAGTATGAGGTTGACCAGGCTAATTCCCATGAAAATCTACATTGGAGTAATAGCTAATTATATAGCAATAAAATTGATGATTTTATGAAGTATCTTATCAGAGCCCTTTGCCCACTGACATACTTTTTGAAGCACAGTGACTGTTGTTATGTTGGCAAATACAGGAGTGACATCCCACAGACAGCCATCAGATGAATACTGCTATGGGATTTTTTACATCCTCCTGAGGCAGTGAAACAGACAGACAGGGCCTCAGTTTAATGTCTCATTCAAAGGAAAGAACCGACAAGAATGCAGTGCTCCTTCAATACTGCACAGTTGGTTCGGCCTAGACTCTCAGCTCAAATCACCCTACTTTTGAGAATAATTAAGGTGGAAATGGCTCCTAGCAGTCTTCCATGTTTTCCACTGGGATTGGAGAGTTGGCCAATTCCAATTGCCTTGTAATTTTCCGGTTTCTCAATTCACTTAACATATAGAAAAAGAAGCAAAGGCTCTCCCGGATGACTGGATGACTCTCTGGAGTGGAAACTTCCCCCTTCCCACCTCAGAAACACTGAGGCCCATTGTAATGTTCCCACCATACCTCATTCTGAGGTCAGTGAATTCAGCATAGGACAGGGCTTGAGCCTGGAACCTTCCTGTTATGAGTACTACACCACACAATGCATTCAACCACCATGTTTTCAGAACCATCTTCACTCCTTTCCAGATATTAGAACAGAAGTATCACCATTTCTTCTAGTGAAAAACCTGTAGAAACATGCCAAATCTCTGCCAGTTTATTTCCTTCTCCCACCATCCTACCTTCCTTATGTTTACAAAGCCCCATTTGTTCTTTAATACTGTGCCTATTATGCACAAATCAGAAACAAATCAGTTATGTTTCTCCAAATACACCTTGCAGTTTGATTATCTAATTTTGCTATTTTTCTCAATAAGAGTTTGTAATTTAATAGCATAGGACCAATTTTACAATATCCCGCTCCCACTAGGATGCCTTGCCCATAGGGAGCACATGCACCTGAATTCCCAATATGTGCTCCCAGTAGGCAAGACTCTGTACTTGGAGCTCAACATTGTAAAATAGGGGGGTATAGCCTTAAAATTAGAGCTAGGCCATTTAGGGGTGATGTCAGTAAGCACTTCTTCACACAAAGGATCATAGAAATCTGGAACTCCCTCCCCCAAAAAGTTGTTGGAGCTAGGTCAATTGGAAATTTGAAAACTGAGATTGATAGATTTTTATTTGGCAAAGGTATTAAGGGATATGGAACCAAGGCGGGTAGGTGGAGTTAAGCTACAGATCAGCCATGATCCAACTGAATGACGGAACAGGCTCGAGGGGCTAAATGGCCTCTACTGTTCCTGTGTTCCGATATTTCCGATATTCCTTTTTTTCCCGTTATTCTAAGTCTCTTGAAACATTTATATTTTTCTTCGCTCATCAATGAACAACCTATGTTACCATTTAGATGAAGGTTTTGATTTTAACTTTTTACTTACTATTAGTGTAAAGAAAGAAGGAATTTGTATTTATAAGATCCATTTCATATCCTCAGGACATCCCAACACACTTCACAGCCAATGAAGTACTTTTGAAATGCAAGCAAATGCAGCTAATTAGTGCTCAGCAAATTCCCACAAGCAGCAATGAGATGAATGACCCAGCCGTTTGCATTTGCAGGTGTTGGTTGAAAGAAAAGAAAGGACTTGCATTTATAATAGTGCCTGTTCCAACCTCAGGACATCCCTAAGCACTTTACAACCAATGAAGTACTTTTGAGGTGGTGTCACTGTTGTAATGTAGGAAATGCGACAGCCAATCTGCCCACAGCTAAATTGCACAAACAGCAATGTGCTAATAACCAGATACTCTGTTTATTTTTAGAGATATTGGTTGAGGGAAAAATATTGGCCAGGACACTGGGAAGAACTCCTCTGCTCTTCTTCGAAATAGTGCCATGGGATCTAGGTAGAGGAATAAATGTCAGCCAGGACACCTCCCTTGCTCTTCAAACAATGCATGGGAACTTTTATGTCCACCTGACCAGGCATCTTATCTGAAAGACAGCACTTCTGACAGTGCATCGCTACCTCCGTACTGCACTGAAGTGTCAGCCGAGATTACATGTTAAAGCCTTAGAGTGTGACTTGAACCCACAACCTTCTGCCTCAGAGGTACCAGTGCTAACACTGAGCCAAGGCTGACACTTGATGCAAGTAACTTGGCATCATAACTTCATCTGCCCATTCATTTTCATTGGTCATGCATTACTTCATCAATGATATATGTCAAACTATTGTTTTAACATCATTATGAGTGACAGAATGATTTTCAAGTGATTTACAACATCAAAAATGCATTTGCAACTTCTATTTTTGTGGCAAATGATACTTGTGATGGATTTATTAATGTAATGGACTAATGTCCTAGATTTGTACCGATTTATAAGCCATGTGACAAAAATTGCTTTTACAATTTCCCATGTTGCTGAGCATTTCCTTAGAATTCTGTCAATCATGCTCCTGTTTTCAACCACCACCAAAAGGGGATATTTACCCTCTTCTGGTTATTCTGGGCTATACATTCTTGCTGGGGTTGAGGGTCTTTGGGGTTTGGATCAGTGGGGGGCTGGGGAGAGATCAGGATCTTTGGGGTTTGGATGGGGGAGTCGGGGGAGATCGGGGTCTGGATGGGGGAGTCGGGGGGAGATCGGGGTCTGCAGTGTTTGGATGGGGGAGTTAGGGGGAGATCGGGGTCTGCGGGGTTTGGATGGGGGAGTCGAGGGAGATCGGGGTCTGCGGGGTTTGGATGGGGGAGTCGGGGGGAGATCGGGGTCTGCGGGGTTTGGATGGGGGAGTCGGGGGAGATCGGGGTCTGCGGGGTTTGGATGGGGGAGTCTGGGGAGATCGGGGCCTGCGGAGTTTGGATGGGGGAGTCTGGGGAGATCGGAGTCTGCGGGGTTTGGATCGGGTGGTCAGATTGGCAGGGGATGGGGAAAATCAGACACTGTGGGGGTGAAGTCGGACATTGTTGGGGGATTGGGGGAGTCCGAGATCGAGGAGGTGTGAGCAGACAGCGATCGCCGGGGGATGAGCAGACGGAGATCCCGGGGGGGTGAGCAGTCTGAGATCACAGGGGGGGTGAGCAGATGGAGATCGCGGGGGGGGTGAGCAGACGGAGATCACGGGGGGGTGAGCAGTCTGAGATCACAGAGGGGGTGAGCAGATGGAGATCGCGGGGGGGTGAGCAGTCTGAGATCACAGGGGGGGTGAGCAGATGGCGATCGCGGGGGGATGAGCAGACGGAGATCCCGGGGGGGTGAGCAGTCTGAGATCACAGGGGGGGTGAGCAGATGGCGATCGCGGGGGGATGAGCAGACGGAGATCATGGGGGTTGAGCAGACGGAGATCCCGGGGGTGGGGGGGGGGCGTGAGCAGTTTGAGATCGCGGGGGTGTGAGCAGACGGAGATCGCGGGGGTGTGAGCAGACGGAGATCGCGGGGGAGGTGATCAGACGGAGATCGCGGAGGTGTGAGCAGACGGAGATCGCGGGGGTGTGAGCAGACGGAGATCGCGGGGAGGTGATCAGACGGAGATCGCGGAGGTGTGAGCAGACGGAGATCGCGGGGGGGTGATCAGACGGAGATCGCGGGGGGGGGTGATCAGACGGAGATCGCGGAGGTGTGAGCAGACGGAGATCACGGGGGGGTGAGCAGACGGAGATCGCGGGGGGGTGAGCAGACGGAGATCGCGGGGGGGTGAGCAGACGGAGATCGCGGGGGGGTGAGCAGACGGAGATCGCGGGGGGGTGAGCAGACGGAGATCGCGGGGGTGTGAGCAGACGGAGATCGCGGGGGTGTGAGCAGACGGAGAGCCCGGGGGGAGGTGTGAGCAGTCTGAGATCGCGGGGGGGCGAGCAGATGGAGATCACTGGGAGGAGGGTGAGCAGTCGGACGAGTGGGGGAGTGAGGGAGTTGGAAGTCGCACGGGGGCTGGGGTAAATCAGACATCACGCGGTCTGATTGCGGGGGTTTGTACAGAGATTGGCATGGGGGGGCCAGGGGAAGCATGCCTGCTCCTCCTGGCCTACAAGCAGTACTGTAAATCCACTTACCTCATGGATCCTGCCCTTCTCGCCTCCTTTTACCTGCTGGGACTCCCACGGCCCGGGAAACCCGTCCTCCATGGGTTAAACATAAGCATTAAAATCCTTAAAAGATTTTAATGACCGACCCACCTCCTGAGAGCGGATTGGTCGCCCGCCCCTTGACCCACTTCCATTAAAGCTGGAAATGAGCAAGTTGGAGGCGGGTTGGGGTTGGGTTTGAGAAATTTAAAATTTTTAGCTCTCACCCGCCCCCCAACCCACCCGTCCTTGTGGGTTGAAATTCCTCCCTATGTGTTTGTTTGAATGTGACTTTGGCTCTTCCAGTTCTGTACCTCTGGAGGCAGGCAACAAACCTACATTTGCACCGAGTTTGGTTCGGAATATATTTCTGGCTGTAGCTGGTTTTTACACCCCTTAGGGCTGAAATTCTGAGGCAGGCTTTTCTTACCCTCTCCCAAATTCCAGTCTCAGGGGCATTTGAATATTGCTGGGGGGGGGGGGGGGAGGGGGGGGATTGCACCATTTACGGAGCTGATGAGAAGCTTGCCTCAGGTGGGAAATAAAAGGGGGCCTTAAAGGAAGATGTGATGTGGAGATGCCAGTGATGGACTGGGATTGACAAATGCAAGGAATCTTACAACACCAGGTTATAGTCCAACTGTTTTATTTGAAAATCACAAGCTTTCGGAGGCTTTCTCCTTCGTCAGGCTCACCTGACGAAGGAGAAAGCCTCCGAAAGCTTGTGATTTTCAAATAAAACAGTTGGACTATAACCTGGTGTTGTAAGATTCCTTGCACTTAAAGGAAGAGACAGTGGTGCTGAGGCAGAGGAGTTTAGCGAGGGAATTCTAGAGTGTGGGGCCTGGAAGACTGAGAGAAGATCCACCAACGGTGAGGCAAAGGGAAGTGGGGGGATGTACTGGAGGCCAGAGTTCTGGGGAGGTTGTAGGGCTGGAGGAGGTTACAAAGATAGGAAGTGACGAGCTATGAAGGGGATGACCAGATAATATCTTAATGGTGTTGATTGTGGGATAAATATTGGCCAGGACACCAGAAAAATTCAATGGCTCTTCTTCAAATAGTACGATGGAATCTTTTACGTCCACCTGAGATGTTGGATGGGATCTTGGTTTAACGTCTCATCCAAATGTCGGCACCTCCGCCAGTTCCGCACTCCCTCAGTACTGCACTGAAGTGTCAGCCTAGATTGTGTGCTCAAGTCTCTGGACCTTTTACTCAGAGGTGAGAGTGCTACCCACTGACCCAAGGATAACACCTAAAGATTAACAATTTCCCATATGTGGTGATCTGCTTTCTATATGTAATGTAGTCTCATGTGATTCTATCAAACTCTCTTTCAAAATTACAGCTATGAAACATGGACTAGCAATTACAGACTAAAGCAACTAATATGTTTATTTACAGTTAAATAGTGATGTGAAGCTCAAAAATTGGCAAATCCTAAAATTGCAATATATAAACAAACATACAACGAAAAGTCTGTAATCAGTCAATTACTTCTTGCTCAGTGCACCCGCTGCGGACTAATCATGCCAACCTCCTTCCTGTCCTGCATACTCCATCCAACCACCAATGCCTCCTTGGACTACACCAGTGGATCAACAATCACTGCCCTTCTCCTCATTCTCCCTCATTTTGTATCCCTCACCACCCACATCCCCCTACCTCCTCCAATCCCAATTCCTTCTCCGCCACCCCTGGAAAAAACTCTCCCCAAGGCACTTGCAACTGTTCTTTCAAATTCCCAACTGCCCAGCCTATAGCATTCCATTCGATAAGGAGTACAGGCCTCAGTCTATCTGGTACACATTCGGTTTAGCCATCCGTCACCAGATCTGGCTACATCACATCAAGCCGTACTCTCCTCGGCTAAAACTGTCCACTACTCCAAGATCATCCTGGACAGCAAAGCTAACCCCTGGTTTCTTTTCTCCACTACTAAACATCTCCTTAAACCCCTCACCCCTGCCTCCACTACCCTCTCCTCCAACAACAAGTGCAAGGAGCTCATGGACTTCTTTCCTCCTAAAATTGAGAATATCCGTTCAGCTGCCTCTTTGCTTTCCCCTTGCCCATCAAGCCAAGCCTCCCCCCCCGGCTCCTTCCTGTCCTAGCCCTGAATCCACAACTTGATGTAGTTTCTTTCTGAGCTCATTTTGTCCACGAGACCTACTTTCTGCTCCCTTGAACCTCTTCCCACTAAATTGCTGGCCACTGAAATTCCCTTCCCGCCTCCCGTACAAGCTGACATTGTAAATGCTTCCCTCTCCTCAGGTACTGCCCCCCCCCCACCCTTTCAAAACAGTCATCACCCACTTCCTCAAAACATCCACCCTTGACCCTACTGTCCTTGCAAACTACAATCTCATCTCCAATATTTCTTTCCTCTTTAAAATCCTTGAATGTGTTGTCGCCAAATCCATACCCATCTTTCCTGCAATTCCATGTTTGAATCTCTCCAATCTGCCAGAGCAGTAAAATGGTTCTAATCAAAGTCACAAATAACATCTTCTGCATCTGCGACAATTTTTCTCCCTCATCCTCCTCGACCTCCCTGCAGCCTTTGACACGGTCGGCCACACCCTTGTCCTGCAATTGCTCTCCTCCATTGTCCAGCTCTGTGGGACTGCCCTTGCTAGGTTCCTCTCCTCCCTGTCCAGTCATAGCCAGAGTATCTCCAGCGATGGCACCTCTTCCCACACCTCTGGAGTTATCTCTGGAGTCCCCTGTAATTCACCAGAATGATATCAGGGCTTAAAGAGTTAAATTATGAGGACAGGTTGCAAAATTTTCAAGACTGAGATTGATAGATTTTTTGTAGGTAAGGGCATCAAAGGATATGGATCAAAGGTGAGTAAAAGGACCACAAATTTATTAAAAGAACACTAATGCCTTGCAATGTGACTGGTGAAGTTTGAAAATGGAAATGTCAATGTCATTGCATCACTGACCCTCTGTACTCCGATGAGTTGTTGAACGTGAAGTAATACATTTTTTAAAAAATCGTTGCAAAAGTTTGCAGAATGGCAGAGATAATGGTTCAAGGGCTGAGGCAGGAGAGTGTAAGGAGGGGTTACTAATGAGCCTGTCTGAGAAACTCCCTAACATAATGCCACCGTCCCTTTTAAATATAGGGGATCGGTACTGTATTGAACCCGCAAGTAATGCTCTTGATTTTTGTAAGTAAATGGTCCTGTTCATGTATGGATTCAATCACTTGACTGAATTTTCTGAAACTGTAATGTTCTAATGAGCTGCCTGTGTGTTTCAGTGAGAGATGAACACTGAGGTATGTGATATGTTATTCCTAGTGCTAGTGGTAGGAGATGACTTGCTAACCTGTGTTGAAGACAAAATGAGCTCGCAGTGAGCTAACCTTTCATTCCGTCTTATCTTGATCCATGACTGTGTTTGTAAAGTATTTCATACTGTTTTGCAGAAAGGAGGCACCATTTCTTGAGCAGCTTTTGCAGACTTAGGCTGGATCATGTCCTGATGCGACTCGTTGGCCCTACATTCACGGGCTGTCAATTAAATGCACCTGCTTGTGGTTGCTGACATGCCGCAGCCTCAAGCATATGGCAGCTACTAACTGAATTACTCAGGCTTCGTATCAAAACCCACGAGACTGAGATGCTCAGTGCAGGATGTCATGAAATGTGTGATGTGGCTTCAAGCCAGCAACTGCGAGCTACTTGCAAAACGTTGGAGAGGCCACGTGTTATAGAAAATGTTGAAAAGGTACTTCAAAGATGTGCCAAAGCAAATAGAAAAGCTTTTAAAGGGTAAATGGAAACAGGAATCTAGCAAGGTAATTGTGAAAAGTATAACAATTTTATCAGCTATACATTGAGTTTTATTGAATTTGGTTAATTTTACAACAATTTGATTTGGTTTCCTTAGCAATGCTGCTTTCTGCACTCCTCAACTGAAAAGGCTTGCAAAAAGTTCACAGAATCCCTGGTTGCTAGGAAACTAGTTTCCTTGGGGGAGGGGTAAGATGGGGAAAGTTAGTTCTTCCACCTGAAACATGACTCTGGATCACTGACTAAAAAATAAGCACAAAAAGGGACAAAGGTTATCAGTCAAAGCTGAAAATTTGAAGGCTGACCTAATACTGAGTATCAGAGCCCAGCACTGAGTGCAGAACTTTTCTGTAACTTTGAGTCCAATGTGAATGTAACTGAAAGGTATCACCGGGAGATACTTGTTTTTTTTTAAACTAGGCAGCTGAGGGAGTCAAAGGTTAAAATGACAATATGGCACTTTGCCTGTATTACAACCATTTATAGACTTTGAGTTATTGGGGAAGTATACTTAGTCATCAAACTGATTTGCATATGTAAATTAGTTAACACATCCAGTGCTGAGTGACTTGGGGGCTGAATTTCAACTTCAGCAGGGGTATACAATGAGCGATAATGGATCGGCCGCTTGTGATGCCCGCCTGATTTTCCTTTCTATAATGTAAAGTTTTTGTATAGGAGGTGACGAATCCACTACTGCTCTTTTTGCGTCCATATCGAAATTGAATTTTACCCCCTCTGTTTGTTTCCTGTTCCATAATTCTTTGTATTTCCTTTTCTCTGTCTTTCCATTTGTCATTGTTTTCCAATTTGGCTGTTTCCCTCTATCTCTCTTGCTCCCTGTCTCTCTGCCTGTCTTCTTATTTATGGCTCTGAGACACCTCTTGTCCCTGAATCTGTTTGTCGCTGAGTTTTTCTCAGTCCTTCTATCTCCATTGTTTTTATACCTCCTTCCCTCTGTGCATCTCCAACTCGCTGGGGTATATTTTAACTTGGGCCGCCCAGTGTAAACGGGGCAGTAGTGGTGTCAAGAATTGAAGTAGGCCATTCAGCCCCTTGGGTTTGCTCCACCATTCAGTCAGATCATGGCTGATCTGTGCCTCAACTCCATTAACCTGCCTTTGATCTATATCCCTTAATACCCTTACCCAACAAAAATCTATTGATCCGTCTTAAAAATTTCCATTGTCCCAGTATTCACAGCCCTTTGGGGGAGAGCATTCCAGATTTCCACCGTGTAAAAAAGTGCTTCCTGATTTCAGCCATGAATGACAAAAGAGGTAAGGGACAACATAAAACTAAAAGAAAAAGCGTACAAAAATGCAAAATATAGCACAGATCCTGGCGACTGGGAGAGATACAAAGAACAGCAAAGGGTGACAAACCAGATAGAAAGAGCTACAAAAATGGAGTACGAAAAGAAACTTGCAAGGGATATCAAAATCAACATTAAATATTTTTACAATTATATTAGGAGAAAGAGGGTGATCAAGATCAATGTGAGCCCCTTAAAAACTGATAATGGTGATAGTGTAAATGAAAATAAGGAAATGGCAGACATGTTAAATAATTACTTTGCATCACTATTTACAGTAGAGGAAGAGGATAGCATGTCGGACACCCCAAGGAAACTAATTTTGATTCAGAGACAGGGACTCATCGTAATTAACGTAAGCAAATTAACCGCAATGAAGAAAATAATGGCACTAAAGAGTGACAAATCCCCAGGACCAGATGGTTTCCATCCCAGGGTTTTAAAAGATGTAGGTGAGAACATTGCAGATATTCTATAACTATAATATTCCAAAGTTCTCTCAATTCAGGAACCGTTCCTTTAGATTGAAAAATTGCACGTCGCTCCGCTATTTAAGGAAGGTGAGAGAGGGAAACCAAGCAATTATAGGTCAGTTAGCCTAACATCTGTTGTTTGGAAATTACCAGAGTCTATAATTAAGGATGGAGTGACCTTGAAAATTTTCAGCTGATCAGAGAGAGCCAGCATGGATCTGTAAAGGGTAGGTCATGCCTGACGAACCTGATTGAAGTGACTAAAGTAATAGACAGGGCAATGTCTATGGATATTGTTTATATGGACTTCTAGAAGGCATTCGATAAATCCCTCAAAGGAGACTATTGGTTAAAGTTGACGCTCATGGAATTGAGGGCAAATTATTGACTTGGTTCGGAAATTGGCTGAGCTGCAGGAGAAAGAGAGTAGGGATAATGGGCAGGTACTCAAATAAGCAAGTTGTGACCAGTGGTGTCTCACAGGGATCTGTGTTGGGGCCTCAACTATTAAACGTATTTATTAACGACTTAGATGACGGGATAGAGAGCTACATATCCAAGTTTGCCGATGACACAAAGATAGGCAGCATCGTAAGCAGTGTAGATGGAAGCATAAAATTACAGAGAGATATTAATAGATTAAGTGAATGGGCAAAACTGTGGCAAATGGATTTCAATGTAGGCAAGTGTGAGGTTATCCACTTTGGACCTAAAAAGGATAGATCAGAGTACTTTCTAAATGGTGAAAAGCTCGAAACTGTGGAGGTCCAAGGAGATTTAGGGGTCCATGTACATAGATCAGTAAAATATCATGGACAGGTATAGAAAATAATCAAAAAGGCTAATAGAATACTGGCTTTTATATCTAGAGGACTAGAATACAAGGGGGTAGAAGTTATACTGCAGCTGTACAAAGTCCTGGTTAGACCACACCTGGAGTACTATGTTCAGTTCTGGGCACCATACCTTAGGAAGGATATATTGGCCTTGAAGGGAATGCAGCATAGATTTACCATAATGATACCTGGACTCCAAAGGTTAAATTACGAGGAGAGATTACACAAACTAGGGCTGTATTCCCTGGAATTTAGAAGATTAAGGGGTGATTTGATCGAACTTTTCAAGATATTTAAGAGAATTGATAGGGTTGATGGGGAGAAACTATTTCCGCTAATTGGGGAGTCTAGGACTGGGGAACACAGCCTAAAAATTAGAGCCAGGACTTTCAGGAGTGAAGTTAGGAAACACTTCTACACGCAAAGGATGGTAGAAGTTTGGAAATCTCTTCCACAAATGGCAGTTGATGCTCGCTCAATTGTTAATTTTAAATCCGAGATTGACAGATATTATGGGATACGAGGCTACGGCGGGTATATGGATTTAGGTCACAGATCAGCCATACTCTCATTGAATGGCAGAACAGGCTCGAGGGGCTAAATGGCCTACTCCTGTTCCTATGTTCCTATGTCCTGAACAGCCTAGCTCTAATTTTAAGATTATGCCCTCTTGGTCTGGGTTCTCCCACCAGAAGAAATAGTTTCTCTGTATCTACCCTATCAAATTCCTTTATTATTTTCAACACCTCAAATAGATCACCCCTCAACCTTCTAAGCTCAAGGGAATACAAGCCAAGTTTATGTAACCTGTCCTTATCATTTAACTCTTTAAGACCAGGTGAATCTGCACTGTACCCCCTCTAAGGCCAATATATCCTTCCGGAAATGCGATGCCCAAAACTTAAAATAGTTGTGCACCACTTACCATCCCAGTAACGCCAGCAATCCCACCACCACCATCCTGAAAGGGGCCTACCGCTGGGCGGCCGGAATGCCTGCCTGTCTAAAGTGGTAGGCCCTTTTAATATGCAAATAGGGGTCCTATGACGTACTTAAAATCCCGATTGCCATGTTGCGAGACAACTGGGTGGCGTGTCCCCCATTTTATGAACAGTACAGCTGAAGAAGCTCCAAAAAGATAGGTTTAAAATTATTATTGTGGGGCCAGGAGAAGCAGGAGTGCACAAAATAATCTGGGCCATTGCCGCCCTGTGCTCCCTCCTCCCCCTCACCCCAATCCCAAACCCCCACCCCAGGCCTTAGCTTGCTGCCAGCCAGACTGTCTCCGAGCAACCCATATTTCGCCAGCCTGATTCAGCGAGCTGCATTAGGGCACCTGCTTGGCGCCCGCAGCTGACTGGTTCTATTTAAATGAGGCCCAGGTCCCAAAATGGCTCTGGCCTCCTCGCTCACAACATGGGCAGGCGGCCAAAAGTTAAAATCTGCCTCCCTGTGTATGTCCCTCGGTATACTTTTTATTTACAGTCTTCTCAATAAATTTGTGGATTTGTTACCTTTTCAAGTGGCTTACTTCTGATCCTTTGTTTTTTTGACACTCACTTTGTGTTTTCTTTCACAACCTCAAATGCATGTCTTCTATTCTGCTGTTTAAAGTCACTCTTTATATTTAATTTCTCAGTGCCAGCTCAGAGACGATGTCCTGAGATGAGAGAAGATATGGGTCAGTTCAGGTAGTGAAGGTTAGAGAGGATGAATGTGCTGAGACGACAGTGTGTGGTCATATTCTGAGACAAGGGGGGTTCTCTTTGAACAGAGAGGATAAGTATTGTGAATCATACTGTACTGTATATACAGGAGACAGTATTGTAAATCATACTGTACTGTATATACAGGAGACAGTCTGAGACAGTATTGTAAATCATACTGTACTGTATATACAGGAGACACTATTGTGAATCATACTGTACTGTATATATAGGAGACAGTCTGACAGTATTGTGAATCATACTGTACTGTATATACAGGAGACAGTATTGTAAATCATACTGTACTGTATATACAGGAGACAGTCTGAGACAGTATTGTAAATCATACTGTACTGTATATACAGGAGACACTATTGTGAATCATACTGTACTGTATATATAGGAGACACTATTGTGAATCATACTGTACTGTATTTACAGGACACAGTCTGAGACAGTATTGTAAATCACACTGTACTGTATAAACAGGAGACAGTCTGAGATTTATTGTACATCACACTGTACTGTAGGTTTGCTTTGAATCCCGATTGGATACAAAGTATGACATTATCCTTGCAATACATGCCACAGATATTTTTGAGTGATTATAATAAGATCTATATTTAATAACCTGTCTGATACATCCCAAAATCAAATGCTGCAGGTACCTTTACTGCAGCTGCTTGGAGCAGCAAGTTATAATGTCCTACCTGTACTGCTGTCCCTTCAGGGAAACCATGGTTTAGCTCTGCTTCCAAACATGTCAATCAAATTTCTAATGCTAGAAAAGACAGGAGTGTCAGGAATTTTCCAGCATTAATAACTGAAGGTCAGTTAAGCAGATTTTGAAACCCTTATTACATTTAAATTGTTAGTTTCAAATGTTGGTTTTCTACAGGTTGTCGGAGGTGCCATTTGTCAAATGAGTCATTAAGGCGAGATCCCGTCTGTCCTTTCAGGTGGACATTAGAAGATCCCAAGGCATTTTTCAAAAAAGAGCAGGGAATTCTCCTAGTGCCTTGGCCAATATTCTCCAAACCAGCATCACCAAGAACTGAATCATTGGTCATTCATCTCATTTACTGTTTGTGGGAACTTGATACAACAAGAGTTCCACATCTGTCAGCCACATTTCCCTACATAACAACAGTGACTGCATTTCAAAAGGACTTAATTCTTCATCAAGTGCTTTGCGATATATTGTGGATGCAATGAGGTGCTGCATAAATACAAGTTCTTTCTTTTTTTCTTTACTATGGCAGGTACAAAGCTAAATGGGTGTAAACCTTTCTCCAGGAAGTGGAATTGCATCCAAGAGGATATACAGAACTAACAGCAGTTCAGCTGCAGCTACAAGTGGAACTTTTCTGGTCCTGGAGTTGACGTGATTGGACTGTCCCCTTTCCCAACCCCACTCCCCAAGTACTAATGTTAACATACTGGCCCCTTTCCCAGGCCCATTCCCTGAGTGCTGCCACTAATGGACTGACTCCTACCGCCAGCCCCACTTCCAAAGTTCTGCTGCTATTGGACTGGCCCCACTCAGCAGCAGCACTCAGGTTTCAAACTGGTTTCAGAGAGCAACACTGAAAGGCGAGGGGCCGTTCCCCATCCATTAGCAACTGCACTGAGGTAGGAGCCGACCTGATGGGAGGATAGGGGAAGTGGAAGGGGATGGATTCAGGGGCAAGAATACAGAGTTCTTTTGTGGTAGCCAAATAAGAATGTTTCATACTTATCATTGTTCAGTTAGAGGATGTTCCAGCTCCACATGGATATCAGGTTGGCAGTCTGAAAACACAGCCGCTTATAGAATTGAGGATGATGGCGAGGTCAAGCTAACTGTCGTCTATACATATGTAATGCCAATGCCCCGGGTAATGTCTCTAAGGGGCAGCATGCAAATGAGGTGGAGGGGGTCAAGGATGAAACCTTGTGTTAATCTGAATGTACAATGTAGGAGGAGCAACCATTGCTGGACATGTGTTGGCTCAATTGGGACAAGTAGGAGTGAAATAGGTTGTGGACAGCCCCTCAAGAATGATGGAGGAGAATGGAGTGGTCGACTGTGTTGAGAGTTTCTCTGGGCCTCAGGTACTGGAGATTTTCAGCTCCTGTGGCCAGAATTGATATGCGAGAGAGAGAGGCATCTTGGGAGTTGTTTTCACCCACTCCTGTGGAACTACAATACCCAGAGTGCAACCAGGTAGAAAAGGATTTCCATCTCCTGCAGACAAATTGTGTGTGTGTGGGGATGGGGTTGGGGGGGCGGTGGAGAGAGAGAAAGAGACAGACAGACAGACAGACCGGGAGAGAGGAAAGAGATACAATATCGGATTGTAGCTTCTACGTTCCATGTGTTTAACTATAATACCTAGAGATCACCATGGCAACTCATGCTACATGACAAGACAGAACATTTACAAATGGACAACAGTGAGGTGTGAGCAGTGGAAATGAAGTTCAAAATTAAAAAGTTTCTTTACAACATTTTATACAATTTAATCAATTAAATTAAAATTCTGAACCTGCGGTGTTGTTTGGGATGAGATTATTTTCTGGCACTGAGGAATGTTGATATTTGCACTGTGACTGGAGGGAGATATTTATTCAGGAGATTGTTTTAATGCAGAGCCTTGGACACTGCAGCTGGAGTCTGTCAGTCAGTCCGTTCATCCATCAGTCAGTCCAAGAGCAGGCAAGGTGCTGACCATTGGAGTCTCAATGGTTGGACGCCCCTCCTTCATACTGTGTAAGAACTGTAAATCTACTGTGGAAAGTAAGGAGAAGGAAAAAAATTGTATTTATGTAAATAATTAAGAAAAAAAGGAAGGTTTTGGGGTAGGAGGAGGGGAGAATAAATAAAATACTTGCTTCTTAAGCAAATAGTGCAAATCCGTAGTGGGAGGTGGAGCAAACTAAATATATCTTTAAATAACTGGGAATCGTGGCGGGGGTGGGGGGGTAGAGTTTCCGCTTGTTTACCAGCACAACAAATCGGGGAATTTTAAACGTAAGTGAGTTACGCCTAAAACCACTTACGTTCCTGTTTTCCGCAATCTTTTACGCTGGTTTAAGATTCAATTCACCCGGATCAGGCCCCGTCCACAAAACTGGCCACGCCTCCAGGTCGAAATTGTGAGATTCTGCTGACTGCGCTAGTTAGGAAAGGCTCTTCAAATTGCACTCATTTTCTTAGGCACAGAGGCACGAGGAGGCACAGTTTAAAACTTTTATCATATCAAAAAATATTTAAATTACTAAGAAACTGACTAGTGTGCACCAATGAAAGTATTCAATAGTTCAGTATAGTTTTTTAAAGTCATCTTCAGTGATTTTAAATCAGGTTACTCACATTTACCCACTCTGTTCCCATATCCCTTTACCCCTTTTCCTTCATCCACCTATCAAATCTAATCTTGAATATTGACATAGATTCTGCCTCAACCACTAACCCTGGATGTAAATTCCTCAGCTTCACAACTCTCTGTAAAGAAGGTTTCCTTACTAAAAATACTTATTTTTGGTGGTAAATCCATTTTCAGCGGTATTAATAAAACTGAACCAGGTTACCACTCTTAAATACATCAAGAAATACTTTTTAATGGAAAGAAAAAGAACGATTATGCTCTATTACGCTGCCCGATTGCGCAGGTTCATTGAAGATTTTACGTCTGTGATTATGCAAACCAGTTTTATTGGAAACTTGAACTGTGACCTAACCAGCGCAATTTTGAGCGCATTTTGGGTACAATTTCCCGATTGTGCCCAAAGTGGAAACTCTACCCCAGATGTTTTGGGAGGGAACAATGGATTTGCATTTATACAGCTCCATTCATGATCTCAAGGAGTCCCAAAGCACTTCACAGCCAATGCATTATTTTTTAAGAGTAGGCACTGTTAATGTAGGGAAACACGGCAGCCCATTTGTGCACAGCAAGGTCCCACAAACAGCAGTGAGATAAATGACCAGATAATCTGTTTTTGGTGATGTTGGTTGAGGGATAAATGTTGGCCAGGACACCGGGGAGAAATCCCCAGCTCTTCAAATAATACCACGGGATCTTTTATGTCCACCTGAGAGAGCAGATTGGGCCTTAGTTTAACGTTTGACAAGATTAAGTGTAAGAGATTTAGAACACAGGGCAAGAGAACCTCCTTTACACAGAGAGTTGTGAAGCAATATTCAAGATTAGATTGGATTGGTGGATGAAGGAAAAAGGGTTGAAAGGGATATAGGAACAGAGTGGGTAAATGCGATTAAAACTATTTGCTCGCATGGAAGGTAAACACCGAATGGTCTGTTTCCAACACTCATTCAAAAGACGGCACCTCCGACAGTGCAGCACTCCCTCAGTACTGCACTAAAGTGTCAGCCTAGATGATGCGCTCAAGTCCTGAAGTGGGGGTTGAGCCTATAACCTCCCACTTAAAGTGAGAGTGCTACTGCTGAGCCAAGCCTGACACTTAAAGGAAGTTTTACAAAGTGATAGGGAACTAATGTTACAAACAATGGAAGTGAAATTAGTCTACACCAGTACCGTGAAATGGGCTCAGTCAATCAGCAAACTTCAATGGAAAAGAAAATTGGGCGCGGTATAAAACAGGCTACTGATTCGTCATGAGCCCGTTTCGCGCTCCTGGCGTAGACCAATTTTGCCTCCATTGTATCTGTGAGGCCTTGTAGCTTTCAGTATTGATAAGGTGTGGAATATTTTTACCTTGAATCAATCATTTGATATGTTGCTTCAGTAAATTTGCTGTTTTACACCACTGTCACATTAAAGCTGCAACAAGATCGTGGTAAACATTGGAACTGTACTCCATGTCCAGGACTACCTGTGGGCACCACTTCAGGAGACCTATTGGTTTCTTATTCATAAAATACAATCCTATTGCTGTTGAATTGTGCATAGAATGTAAAGATTTGCACAGCAATGAGTGCATGCGACCCTCTCTGCACTGACTGGAATTTTCACACAAGGCCACAGACGTAATCCATGCCAGAGTTTCAATCTGAACCAGCAGCTTCATGTGCTGTACATATTTAGCCCAGTCAAGTTCATTGAACAGCTGTGAATTCTTCTGCTGTGCGGGTTAACAAGATGCTCTGGAGAGATCCTGAATAGTTCAGCAATTCACTCGATATGCTTTTAAGAGAGCAGACAGGGTCATTCACAGTCTGAAATGGGGCTAATAAAGCAGGACGTAATGATGCGTGCGCCACCTGCTACTGTAACCTTGTCTACGGGAAATTTGAGCCAGGATGCCAGACATGGTTGAGCGAGAGCTAGTCCTGCATATCCATCAGTGCTGCCATAGAACTATACTTCCTGTCTGTGCATCTCATCTGGATAGCTTTCAGATTTTATGTAGAACAACAGTGCTAAACATTGTCACCAAGTTAATGGCTGATCGATAATGGACAAGCTTAGGAGATGTCTTACCATATCAGAATTGTATGGGACCAGTTTATAGATCCAATAGTTTCTAGACAAAAATAAATAGATCCCCATGGAGAGATGTAAGCCAAGAGCTATAGGGAGAAATTCAGGGGCTGATTTCCTGTTTGGGCAGGTATCAGCTGGTCGGGGGGTAGAACCCACGCGCCTGATGTCACCGGCGAGAGGTCTGAGCCATTTTCATGGTCAGCCCTTATTACCCTTCTATCGGTGAGCTTTTTGTCCATTTTGGGCAGTTCACCCATTGGAGGGGCCTGAAAATTGACCGCCTCCAGCATGGAACCCAGCTGGTGCAGGTCGGTTACAGTGGGGGCAGGGCTGCAAATGAACCTGTGGAGGGTCAGGCACCATGGGAGTCAGTTTTTGTGGAAGAGCATTAATGCTCCTCATTTTTAAACCTTAAACTTATCTTTTTTGAGTGGCCTGCAACATCCCTTGAAGGACCTGCAGCTAACTTGTGCTGTACCTGCTCTGGGAGTGTTTGATGGGGCAGTGTAGAGGGAGCTTTACTTTGAACCTAACCCGTGCTATACTTGCCCTGGGAATATTTGATGGGACAGTATTTAAGCAGCTGGTAAGGCTGCTCAACACATAATATCAATGGGCAGAGTATGTATGGAATACATTCTGCCCATTGGTACCTGAAAGTTTTAATGAGGTCCAATTGATGTCTAAAGATCCCAATTTGCAGAGGCTTATGAGGTGCCCGCCTGTTTTTGGCAGGTGCCTGGGTTGCCCACTTCAAGGACCCCATCAAAATAGCAGCGGCTTGGACTTTGGTAGCAGCGGGGCGGTAAGTGCTGCGCCACAATTATTATCTTGCACTACTAACTTGTTCCACCCAGCAGTGGGGATGAAAATCAGCACTCACAGAGTTATAGAGATAAAAATAACAAAATAGACAATCTGAGAGGAAATGATACATAAAATAAACTAAAAGAGAAATTCTAACATGATGAAAGAAAGATAAAGAAATAAAAATTACCAGGAAGAATAAAAACAACTCCAAAGAGGAATGGCATTTGGGTTTTCAAACATAATTCCTCTCATTGCAAGAGGCTAGATTGGGCTGGATAACAGGCGTCACATGAGCCACCTGCAGCTTGTTGTATTATCAAAGAGCATCTCCCATTGAATTTGCAGCTCTCTTTCACCCAAATGAACTTTGATGTTGAGTGAGAGAGCCTGCAGGAGATACTTGTCTTTAAAATCAACCAGCCATGGTGCATCATTGCTGCTACCATGAGCACAAACTTGTAGGACTGTCATGGAAAAGAAGCAAGTTGCCATTACTTGGAATGAAAATCTTACTCAATTTTTTGGCCTTTATGGAACAAGCTACATAGAATCATAGAATAGTTTGGCACAGAAACAGGCCATTCAGCCCATCAAGTCAGCGCCAGTGTTTTTCTCCACATAAGCCGCCTAGTCTAATCCCACTCTCCTGCTTGCTCCCTGTAACCTTTAACTTACCTGTTTTTCAAGCAAAATGGACTCGGCTTCAAAGGGGTGGGTAGGATTTGGAATTCTTTGCTCTGTGACAGACAATTCCAAATTTTAAGCACTTTCTGTGGAAAGAATTTTTTCCTTACCGCTCAACCACTGATTATGTTTGAGAGAGAACGAGAGAAAGAGAGGCACGGAGAGAATGGCGAGAGAAAGAGAGGCACGGAGAGAATGGATGAGAGAAGGAGAGGCACGGAGAGAATGGACGAGAGAAAGAGAGGCACGGAGAGAATGGACGAGAGAAAGAGAAGCACGGAGAGAATGGACGAGAGAAAGAGAGGCACGGAGAGAATGGACGAGAGAAAGAGAGGCATGGAGGGAATTGATGAGAGAAAGAGAGGCACGGAGGGAATTGATGAGAGAAAGAGAGGCACGGAGGGAATTGATGAGAGAAAGAGAGGCACGGAGGGAATTGATGAGAGAAAGAGAGGCACGGAGGGAATTGATGAGAGAAAGAGAGGCACGAAGAGAATGGATGAGAGAAAGAGAGGCACGGAGAGAATGGATGAGAGAAAGAAGGGGAATAAAAGAGAGAGGGGAATATATGCGAGTGGAAAATGAGGGACAGAGTGAAAATGAGATAGAAGGGAAAAGAGAGACAGAGGGAGAAAAATGGGGAATGAAAGTATTCTAAAAGTTTCCAATGCCCATGAAGAACAAAGTAAGATCTTGCATTTATTTGGCACCTTTCACATCCTCAGGATGTCCCAAAATGCTGCAAACCAATGAATTACAAAGTGTAGGCAAACATGGCAGCCATGTCCCACCAGCAGCAAATGAGCAATGTTTTGTCTGAGGGGGTGTATTGGCCAGGGCACAGGGAGAATTCCCTGCTCTTCTTCGAATAGTGCCATGGGATCTTTTACATCCACCTAAGAGGGTAGATGTGACCTCAATTTAACATCTCATCCAAATGACGGCACCTTCAACAGTGCAGCACTCCACTTGAGGGGGCACCTCAGCTGCCCCATTGACGCCCAAGGCCCTTCTGCCTGAGGCTGCTTAAATACGTAAATTGAGGTCCTACACTGGAGGCAGGACTTTGATTGCAAATTTCAGATACAAATGGATGAAGCATGATTGTGTATACTCTGCCAAGTCGTACTAGGAAGATAGCCGCCTAACCAATGGTTCCTAAAGGGACTGCTGGAGGCCGCTCACAAATTGGCCCAGGAAACTTTACATTTTTTTTTGGTGAGGCCAGGAGGACCCAGCCTGCCACCCAGTTCAGCATGGGTGGAGGCTGATTTCCTGCTCTACCGCAACTGGCAAACTGCAGCCTGCTGCTCTCGCCTGCGGCATTTAAATGAGGCCCGAACTCCAATATGGTTTGGGCCTCCTAAAGCTAGCTTCGAGCGGGTGGCAGCGGCTTCGTGCCCGTCTCCAGCAGATGTTAAATTTTTGCCCCTGTCAATCAGATGTTTGATGGAGGGTAGAAGATCCACTAAATAATCAGTTTGCCTATAAAACATCTTGAAGATAGTCTGTCAATTGTCAGAAGGCTCAGAACCAGTCAATGGAGGCCAATATTTTCTTATGTACTCATTTTATTGAAACAGTAGATAACACCGATTGTTATTTTCATATCAAAACACATCCAGGCAAGTAGTGAGCATTCCATCATACTCTTGACTTAAGCCTTGCAGATAGTGAAGAGGCTTTAAGGGTTCTTGGAGGCTTCCATGCTATTAAAATTGACCTTGTCAAGGACCTTCTGAAAATCAAGATACCTACATCGTATCTACATGTAGACTACCTACATCAACCAACCTCTACCACCTAGAAGGACAAGGGCAGCAGGCACATGGGAACAACACCCCACCTGCATGTTCCCCTCCAAGTCACACACCATCCCGACTTGGAAATATATCGCCGTTCTTTCATCGTCGCTGGGTCAAAATCCTGGAACTCCCTACCTAACGGCACTGTGGGAGAACCTTCACCACACGGACTGCAGCAGTTCCAGAAGGCGGCTCACCACCACCTTCTCAAGGGCAATTAGAGATGGGCAATAAATGCTGGCCTTGCCAGCGACACCCACATCCCATGAATAAATAAAAAAAAACAACCTAGTAACCTCCTCAAAAAATTCAACCAGGTTGATGTGACTGGACCTTCTTTTCCAGAAGCCATGTTGAGATTCTCTAATAACCCCTTCTCTGTCAAGGTGATAATACAATATATCTCTAAGGAAACCTTTTTTTAAAAAAATAAACGTACCTTTCCCAGCCCTGTTCGGGAGCTTCTGCCCAGTCCGAATGATGAAGTCAGACCCTGACTTTTTGAATTTCGTTGAGGACCTCGCCTGCCTGGTGCAAGGGTCTCGCTGGCTGGCCAGAACCTGCCTGTTAAAATGGCATGTATCGTGAGGCTAATGTGAAAGAGATGAGTATCATAGTGCTAGGATTTTAACTGTCACCTCCCCATCCCATTCTCGGCGGAGGTGGGGGGGTTAAAATCAGGGCTTTATTTTCTTTAAACCTGTAAAATGACTTCAGTTGAAGTCTAGTTTGTCTTTGGACGTGTCCTGTTAGCCAGTTTGGTTTTTGCATGTGAAAGAGGCAAGTGATTGCTAAGGATGTGCCCAGTGCTGTAGCAGCTTCCCTGTGAAAGGTCTGAGTGCTCATGCAACTCAGGACCCACAACATTCTGGGCTTCTGCCACTACATTAACCATCTCCAGTAGCATCCCTTCCCAGAAAATGGTATTGGATTCAGCAATGTATAGTTTTTCAAGATGTGGAGATGCCGGTGATGGACTGGGGTTGACAATTGTAAACAATTTTACAACACCAAGTTATAGTCCAGCAATTTTATTTTAAATTCACAAGCTTTCGGAGGCTTCCTCCTTCGTCAGGTGAACGATGTGAAAATTTTTCAACAAAGTGGTGTGGCTGCCAATAACTTGGGAATTACTGTGTATGGAACAGAGATTTTTATTTGATTCAAATTGCCCAGCTTAACTGAGTTCAAACTGGGTTGGGGGAAACAGTCCCAACAATGTGTACTGTTGAGGTTGCATGCACCATGGTGTATGTGATTGATCCACAGCACTGTGTGTGGCCTGGGTGATAACCTGCTTCTTTGTGTCTCAATCAACTATTTTTGTTTATTTCCACCAGTATCCAACACTGCATTCACACTTGGGAACAGAAAGGAGGTCACAGCATACACCAGAACAGGGCCGTGGGAGATGAATGGACCTTGGGTTGTATGCTGACAAAAGCCAATGGCTGTAGCAGGGAAACAAACTGCTTGTTCTTAGAAGGTGGCAGGAATTATTAAACCAGGACAAATGATCCATGGAAAATTGGAAGAAAGTGAGACAAAACAATATTAGATTTTTTTTATTTGTTCATGGGATGTGGGCGTCGCTGGCAAGGCCAGCATTTATTGCCCATCCCTAATTGCCCTTGAGAAGGTGGTGGTGAGCCGCCTTCTTGAACCGCTGCAGTCCGAGTGGTGAAGGTTTTCCCACAGTGCTGTTAGGAAGGGAGTTCCAGGATTTTGACCCAGTGACGATGAAGGAACGGCGATATATTTCCAAGTTGGGATGGTGTGTTACTTGGAGGGGAACATGCAGGTGGTGTTGTTCCCATGTGCCTGCTGCCCTTGTCCTTCTAGGTGGTAGAAGTCGTGGGTTTGGGAGGTGCTATCAAAGAAGCCTTGGCGAGTTGCTGCAGTGCATCCTGTGGATGGTACACACTGCAGCCACAGTGTGCCAGTGGTGAAGGAAGTGAATGTTTAGGGTGGTGGATGGGGTGCCAATCAAGCGTGCTGCTTTGTCCTGGGTGGTGTCATGCTTCTTGAGTGTTGTTGGAGCTGCACTCCTCCAGGCAAGTATTCCATCACACTCCTGACTTGTGCCTTGTAGATGGTGGAAAGGCTTTGGGGAGTTAGGAGGTGAGTCACTCGCCGCAGAATACCCAGCCTCTGACCTGCTCTTGAAGCCACAGTATTTATGTGGTTGATCCAGTTAAGTTTCTGGTCAATGGTGACCCCCAGGATGTTGATGGTGGGGGATTTGTTGATGGTAATGCTGTTGAATGTCAAGGGGAGGTGGTTAGACTCTCTCTTGATGGAGATGGTAATTGCCTGGCACTTGTCTGGCACGAATGTTACTGTGGGCACATTTTGGACTGAGGAGAGGGAATAAAGGTTGCAAAAGAAAAAAAGAGAGTGAAGGATGTGCAGAGGTAAGGCTCACTGTGGAATAGATGCCAGCCCTATTCTGCAATGTTTATAGTCAGTACTGGGTCAGATCCACAATGAGAAGGGACATCGAATGAATCATCTTTGGATCAATAGGAAGAATAGAAACTTCATTTTGAGTTGTTTATTAAAACAGAGCATGGAATGGGTAGTTTATCTCTTTCATTAATCTGTCAGTCAATAATGTCCAGTCAACTAGCTTTGGCAGAAGTCATATGGTTCCTGATATAATTAAATGTTGTCATGGTAAGCAAGATTTAGATCCAAATGGGTTCGACTCTATTAGATGGGAATTGGTCTGTTAATACTGGAACTGTTCTCCCTGAAATAGGGTGAATGGGATTAAGGGGAATGGGTGAGGGTGGGAGTGATAGAGGAGGGATGGAGAGAGAGAAGAGCAGGGAAGGAGAAAGAGGAGAAGGAGAGGAAAGAGAGAGGGAGTGAGGGACAGACGTGGAGAGGAGGAGAGGAGAGGACAGACATGAAGGGAGAGGGGGGCAGGAGGAAAATGGGGATGGAGTTTCTCGTTCATTGTCGAGAAAAGGGTCAATTTTCCTCTCCAATGCCTCTGGTGAATGAAGGAGTGAAAGAGGGGATGGAGACTCTGCCCTCCTTTATGTTTCCTCACAGTTTCCAGGTGATCCCCTGAGAGAGGGCCAGTGCTTACAGCCGGTGCAGGCCCAAGCAAGGGGCAGCCATGGAAATGAGATGGGAGGTCCCTAATTGGGCCTCCAGCCTTGTTTTCCTCCAGAGTCAGCAGAAAGACACCCAACCACAGGGGGCCAGAAAAAGTTAGTGGTAAGCCTTGCACCTGCCTCTTCCTCCTCAAATCAGAGCATCAGACTGTGGTAGGCAGCAGGCAAGGGAGGCCCAAAACGTTCAGTTCCATTTGTTTTTCCAGCCTCCCCTGAGACCAAAAACTTTACTGAAAGTAAATGAACTAAATCTCAAGCTACAGAATGTGCAATATTTGTGTAACGATTATAATGAAAGAACTTGCATTTATATAGTACCTTTTACGATCTCAGGACATTTCAAAGAGCTTTACAGCCAATGAAGTACGTTTGAAGTGTAGTCACTGTTGTAATTTAGGAAATGCGGCAGACAATTTTGCGCACTGCAAGGTCCCACAAACAGCAATATGATAATGACCAGTTAATCTGTTTTAGTGATGTTGGTTGAAGGATAAATATTGACCAGGACATCACAGAGAACGCGCCTGCTCTTCTTTGAAATAGTGCCATGGGATCTTTTACATCCACCTGAAAGGTTTAACATCTCATCCAAAAGACGGCACCTCCGACAGTGCAGCGCTCCCTCAGTGCTGCACTGGAGTGTCAGCCTAGATTTTGTACTTAAGCCTCTGAAGGGTGACTTGAGCCTTCAACCTTCTGACTCAAAGGGAGAGTGGTACCACTGAGCCACAGCTGACACTTTGATTAATGTCAATCCAATCATAGCCCACTCGTGAGCACTCAAAAGCTATGCGACAAAGGCCCATATTTTCCTTTGTGTGATAATTTTAGTGAAAAAGAGATGAGTAAAAAGTGAAGCCCATGTCAAAAGAAAGTGCTAATTGATTATTGATCCATGTTTGATTAATCCATCTATCAATTCCTACCCGTCCAGAAATGGGTTAATGAACACTAGTGAAAAGTGAGCACAATTGCCAATTTTTGTTTGTTAAGGCCAACTAAAGACCGTCTTAATGAAGAACTCATGCAACATTCCTCAGCTACAGAGACAAACAGTGAATATTTTATTCCTAGTCAGACCTGGCATTAGTGAGCTTAATGAACAGGCACATCTTGAAATATCACATTTACAGAAGTGAATAATATAGAACCAATTTACTTTGACTCTTTCCTTGATCAGTTATTCTCATCCAGATCCTTGAGCTGCAGAGCTAATGGTTAGACTATTTATGATCAAGTTCTGTTCTCTGCAGTGCACTGAAATATTGAAAAAAAATTAGCTTTATAAAGAACAAAAATTGTATAATATTAAGGAACTCAAGCCAAACATTGAACTGTTTGCCCACACCTCTTAATTTTAAAAAAACTGAACAATCACTTCAAGATAAATGAAATATAATTAATATTGTGAATTTTTGTGTTTACTTAAATTAAAATCTCATATCTCCCCTCTCAAATAATCTGGAAATGAAATGGAGATGTAGCATGTGTAAGGCAAATTATTATTGAATTAAAATAAGAAAGTACAGGTACTGGCAGGGCACAAATGTCATGTAACATAGCATAGAACAGGAGGGCCTTGACTGTGAAGTGCAATAAGAACCACACTGAACTCGCATGATGCACCCCTACTAATGGAAATATATTCAACTCCTTTTCTCAAATATAACGATGGCCATAACAGAAAATGACAGGCTGGGCGCTTATGATTTCCCGACCTTTACTCACCGCAAGCACCACACTTCACAGGGAGCACCTGATCGCAGAATCAGTCGTTCCAGCTCTGGGGCACAGAGGTCAGCTTCATGTAATTAAAACAACTATTGAGCCACAGAGATGGTTTCATTGAGATCAGCCCATTATTACCAGCTATGGTATCGAATCAACAGACAGTTTAGAAAGTCAGACATTGTATTATAGAAATCTGTTTTTACCTGACCGTAAGCAAAAGAAGCAGTTTACAGCTCCCTATTTAAATCAACTGTTTTTCGAAACACAACTATACAGATGCAGATTTGCAGGGAAGTGACATTTGAGACTACCTGGAGCTCAGGCCTCTCTCTGGCTTGTTCAAAATAACTTTGAAATTCAGAATGTTTGGCACACCTGAACCATTCCCATATAACACAGATAGCGCTGTGCTATACCCTTGAGTACAATCAGCAAATATAACTTGTCGGTGAATGAAGATACTTTCTCATGTCTGTAAGTATGAGTATTATTATGTGTACACGATTACATTGTTAGTTATTTTCCTGTTAATAATGAGCGGATTCACTACGGATATAATCCTGCTAAACCTTTATAAAACACTGGTTAGGCCTCAGCTGGAGTATTGTATTCAATTCAGCACTACAGGAAGGATGTGAAGAACTTAGAGAGGATGCAGAAAAGATTTACTAGAATGGTGTCAGGGATGAAGGACTTCAGTTATGTGGAGAGACTGGAGAAGCTGGGGATGTTCTCCTTAGAACAGAGAAGGTAAGGGGAGATTTGATAGAGGTGTTCAAATTCATGAACTGTTTTGACAGAGTAAATAAGGAGAAACTGTTTCCAGTGGCAGAAGGGTCGGTAACCAGAGGTCAGAGATTTAAGGTGATCGGCAAAAGAGCCAGAGGCGACATGAGGAAACATTTTTTACGCAGTGAGTTGTTATGATCTGGAATGCACTGCCTGAAAGAGTGGTGGAAGCAGATTCAATAGTAACTTTCAAAGAGTTGGATAAATACTTGAAGGGGAAACATTTACAGGGCTATGGGGAAAGAGCAGGGGAATAGGACTAATTGGATAGCTCTTTCAAAGAGCCGGCACAGGCATGATGGGCCGAATGACCTCCTCCTGTGCTGTACCTACTATGATACTATGATAATGTGCTTGTTCATTCACTTTCCATTTTTTCTGTGCAAAGTGTGTGCTTTTCATAGCTGTTGGAGCCAGGTACTAACCAAACTATAAATAGACACACTAGCAGTTTTATCTCTCTGATGATATATACTGAGGTGGGCAAGCAATGGCTGTAGAGGAAAAAGGGGTATCCTTTTGTAGGGGGTATCACCCTTATTAAGTGTTATTGGTGGGTCAAACACCAATGTCATCAACAATCGTTGCATAGACTAGGTTTGTATTCCCTCAAGTATAAAAGATTAAGGGATGAACTAATTGAGGTGTTTAAGATGATTAAAGGATTTGATAGGGTAGATAGAGAGAAACTATTTCCTCTGGTGGGGGGGGGGGTCTACAAAAAGGGGGCATCACCTTAAAATTAGAGATAGGTCATCCAGAGGTGACATCAGGAAGCATTTCTTCAAAGGGTCGTGGAAATCTGGAAATCTCTCCCCCAGAAAAGCTGTTGAGGGTAGGTCAAAACTCTGATTGATAGATTTTTGTTAGGTAAGGGTATTAAGGAATATGGAACCAAGGCGGATAAATGGAGATAAGATACAAATCAGCCATGATCTAATTGAATGGCGGAACAGACTCAAGAGGCTGAATGGCCTACTCCTGTTCCTATGTTCTTAATTTCAACTGACAATGCAAACAGTTCCTGACCTCTGTCAGAAGCCAAGGGATGACTCAGAAGATTGATCTGCAGTGAGCATAGCTATGCTAATAGCAGTGAACGAGACAGCTGCTCCCCGTTTTTCTGTTTCAACACATTGTGGGCCTCAGCCAATCTACCACTTCAAATAGTACGAGTCAGGGAACAAGTGCACTGTTTAGAGTGGGAGATCATCTGATCTGTTGTCCTGACACATAACTCACTTTGGTTTTCATGCCGCAGGGAAATTCCCCAAAGTAAAGGGTGTAATGGATATCGTACATGCACATCCACAAATTTCAATCCTTCCCCACAGTCACTAAGCTATATGAATGTGCAGACAAAGGCCAGCATTCAGAGGGGTAATTTTAACCCCCAAGAACGGGTGAGTTGGGAGCGGATGTGTTGTAAAAATAGTTGATTTTTGGAGCAGGTCCGCATCCCGGCTCCAACACGCCCACTTCTGGGTTTAACCCAGGTGCATTAGGATGCGCGTGCACAACGGAAACCCAGATGTCCCAACCCCATTTAAAGACGACAGGCCGATACATAAATCATAGAATCATAGAATCATAGAAGTTTACAACATGGAAACAGGCCCTTCGGCCCAACATGTCCATGTCGCCCAGTTTATACCACTAAGCTAGTCCCAATTGCCTGCACTTGGCCCATATCCCTCTATACCCATCTCACCCATGTAACTGTCCAAATGCTTTTTAAAAGACAAAGGTGCAATGTACCTCATTGTGACAGTTGAGGCACTTAATTTTTTGTGTATTACAAATGTAAAACGAATTGAACCTTACCTGTTCGGGATTAGAATCATAGAATCATAGAAAGGTTACAGCACGGAAGAAGGCCATTCGGCCCATTGAGTCCGCGCCGGCTCGATGCAAGAGCAATCCAGCTAGTCCCACTCCCCCGCCCTTTCCCTGTAGCCCTGCAAATTGTTTCCTTTCAAATGCTTATCCAGTTCCCTTTTGAAGGCCATGATTGAATCTGCCTCCACCAACCCCTAGGGCAGTGCATTCCAGATCCTAACCACTCGCTGTGTAAAAAAGTTTTTCCTCATGTCACCTTTGGTTCTTTTGCCAATCATCTTAAATCTATGTCCTCTGGTTCTCGACCATTCCGCCAATGGGAACAGTTTCTCTCTATCTACTCTGTCTAAACCCTTCATGATTTTGAATACCTCTATCTAATCTCCTCTCAACCGTCTCTGTTCCAAGGAGAACAACCCCAACTTCTCCAGTCTATCCACATAATTAAAGTCCCTCATTCCTGGAATCATTCTAGTAAATCTCTTCTGCACCCTCTCTAAGGCCTTCACATCTTTTCTGAAGTGTGGTGCCCAGAACTGGACACAATTCTCCAGTTGTGGCCGAACCAGTGTTTTATAAAGGTTCATCATGATTTCCATACTTTTGTACTCTATGCCTCTATTTATAAAGCCCAGGACCCTGTATGCTTTTTTAACTGCTTTCTCAGCCTCCCCTGCCACCTCCAACGATTTGTGTACATATACACCCAGATCTCTCTGTTCCTGTCCCTCTTTTAGAGTTGTGCCCTCTAGTTTATATTGCCTCTCCTTGTTTTTCCTACCGAAATGTATCACTACGCATTTTTCTCGTTAAATTTCATCTGCCACGTGTCCACCCTTGCCATCAGCCTGTCTATATCCTCCTGAAGTCTATCACTATCCTCCGTATTGTTTACTACCCTTCCAAGTTTTATGTCATCTGCAAATTTTGAAATTGTGCCCTGTACACTCAAGTCCAAGTCATTAATATATATCAAGAAAAGCAGTGGTCCCAGCATTGACCCCTGGGGAACACCACTGTACACCTCCCTCCGAAAAACAACCATTAATCACTACTCTCTGTTTCCTGTCCCTGAGTCAATTCTGTATCCATGTTTCTATTGCCCCCTTTATTCCATGGGCTACAATCTTGATGATAAGCCTACCATGCGGTACTTTATCAAATGCCTTTTGAAAGTCCATATACACCACATCAACTACATTGCCCTCATCTACCCTCATCAAAAAACTCTATCAGGTTAGTTAAACACGATTTGCCTTTAACAAATCCATGCTGGCTTTCCCTAATCAATCCACTCTCATCCAAGTGACTGTTAATTCTGTCCCGGATTATCGTTTTTAAAAGTTTCCCCACCACTGAGGTTAAAATGACTGGCCTATAATTGCTGGGTTTATCCTTACACCCTTTTTTGAACAAGTGTGTAACATTTGCAATTCTCCCATCGCTTCTGTTTCACGTCAGCAATAAGGGCCGGATCCATGAGGTGAGTGCCTTTATTGCACAGGCCTAACAAGCTCACCTGGCACGATTGGACCCCCATGATTTGCTGACCCCCACCCATGTTGGACCCCCCCCACAATGGAGAACCCCCCCACTACGATGATGGCTCCCCCCTGTTGGTGGAGCCCCCCTCCCCGTTGGTGAACCCCCCAAATTCATATGTACATAGGCCTAATTCTTGGGCTCAGCAGCTAAATAAGCCCAGGACCTCGATATCCAGCCAACATGTTGCCTGTTCCACAATTACCCCCACTGAGATAGATATATCTGTGACACTGCTTGTCGCTGTAGGAGTGGATGATACAAGATGTTGTGGGGTGCTCAGCTGTGCATTGTACCTTGCCATCTCCTCCTATTGAGCATCTGGAGGAGCTAAAGAACATACTTTACAATGCTTGCAGTAAGGTACCCTTTGAACTGTTGCTTCACATGGCTAGACAATGGAGTGCAGTAGAGCGAAATGCTGCAATGTCTGCCTGTGTGTAAGGGAGTAACTGAATGGGGTGATAAGGAATGAAAAGCAAAGGATACAAGCCTTGAGCTTGGGGAGGCTTCCAACTTCAACCTCCCCCATGCTCCCAGCACTGCCTCCATGCCCATAATCACCATGGTTCTCTCTTCTGAAAGAGTGACGCCCTCCCCACCCCGGCCACTCCCCAAATTTGCCATGTGCTGCCTCTTGTTATGTGCAGCCTTTTCCTGCCAGCAGATATAAAAAGGGACACATGTTGGAAAAAGGATTGCAGGAGAAGATGTGTGCCACCCATGTGTTAAGTTATGAGGACAGGTTCCATAAACTTGAGCTTCGAATTTTCAGGGGTGATCTAATTGAGGTGTTTAAAATAATAAAAGGATTCAATAGAGTAGATACAGATAAACTATTTTCTCTGGTGGGGGAATCCAAAACAAGGGGGCTTAGTCTTTAAAATTAGAGCTCGGCCATTTCGGAGTGAAATCTGGAAGCACTTTTTCACACAGAGTATTAGAAATCTGGAAATCTCTGCCCCAAAAGGCTGTGGTGCTGAGTCAATTGAAATTATCAAGACAGGCGGAACAGGCTCGAAGGGTTGAAGAGCCTACTCCTGTTCCTACGGCCCCGATTTTAAAGGAGGTGCGGGCACGGTGCGTGGGTGGCCCGAAGCGGATGGCTCGCCCAGCAGTTACAAAGGAAGCGAGGCCGACTAATTTTAACATAAGGGCCACATTTAAATAATTGAGATTGGTGTATTGCTCGAGCCGACGGGAATGATGTCAAGGCCAGCAGGCGGGAGCGGGAATCGAGATGGGAGCCAGCCGCCGCCGAGGACCTCAGAGAACAGACCCCGGCATAAGGTAATTCCTTGGAGAGGGGGTTGCCAAACAGGTGCCGGTGTGGGGAGGGAGAGAGGCGGCTGAGGCAAGAGAGGCCTGCGGATTTCTTCCTGCACCTCCAAAGATTCAAAAATGTTACTTATCTTGGCCTATTCTGGCCACTCTGTTGCCTCCCGCCAGGTTTCTCCGGCAGTTTTCACACCAGGCGAGCCGCCATGACAATCACATTGCGGCATCGGTGACATCATTGGGCTTCAACTTTTACATTTAAATTAGGCCCTCGTTTGCCTGCAGCGAGAGGCTTGGAACGACTTCAAAGACAGTGAAGATAAGATGTCGCTGGGCGGGAACGGTGTGGCCTCAGGCCAGGAAGTCGACTCGGCCTGATCTTAACCCCTCCCACGCACCATTCTCGCTGGGCAAGGGGGACTAAAATTGACCCCTGTGTTCCTAACTGCCTAGGACATTAGCCATCTTACGCGAACATGCGAACCTACAGCATTAAGGAAGCTTGTGCTGGCATTTTCCTTGTTACTTGTTCCATTTAATGGACGACACGGTCAACATTTTGATACATCTACATTAAACAATGCCATTGATGAACCTGGTCATATCTGTGCATTTGATCAGCAGTTTCCCCCTTCCCCACTGTAACTCTGCCCTGGAGAGGAGAATCCAACCTCTGGACTCTGGCAGTACTGGGATAGGGTCTCATTTTGAAGGGGAGACCCTTGGGCTAGGAGTACTTGGAAAGGGGGGGGGTCCTAGGAATACTGAAGATGGAGGTTCAAGGAACGCTGGTCAGTTCCTGCTATCTGAGATAATTGAAAGAGGGATTCCGGAATATAGGATCATTAGGGAGGGTGGTGGCATGGTCTGGGAGCATTGGTGCAATGCTGGCACCAGGGAACACTGGGAATGCATTGTCAATGCACTATTAATGACTTTTCCAATTTATACAATCTACAGGGAAAGAGTTGGGGAGTGGGACTAATTGAATAGCTCTTTCAAAGGGACGTAACAGGCACGATGGGCCGAATGGCCTCCTTCTGTGTTGTATGATTCTCTGATTGTAAAAAACATAGGTCCTGAACTTCCTGAGACATTTTGCGGCTACACCTCTGGAACTTCGCCACAAGTGTGGCAGAAACTCCATTTATACACATAACGGGATCTCTGCCACACTTCTGGCAAATTTACAACACTGCATCGGCAGAAAGCCTGAGGAAATTCAGGCTGTCGATGTCCATAAACAAGCAATATTGCCTCATAAATTGTTCAGGAGACAGATTTTTCAACTGCATTTTCAACTGCAATAAACAACAATCTATTCCCTACAAACAATTTCTTTGTTTATTTTAACATACACATATGAACCATCATTACTGATGACTCTGTTACCTCATGCTCCTTTTCACAAGTGCTGCTGTTACTAAAATTAAATAAATGCCAGACTTTCCTGAAATAAACCTTTGAGAATTCAATTTCTAGTTTCTTTTGGAAAAAGCAACAAAACTCTCGAATCCTTACAAGATACAAGTGATTAAAGGGATGGGACAGGTTCTCTGTGAGTCCCTTGCCTTTGTCTTCAATAGATCGTGGGTTGAAGGTGTGGGGGTGGGTTGGACCAGCAATCGGGAGGGAGGGAAAGATCACGGCTTGGATGGGGGGGGGGGGGTCGGCAGATCGCGGCAGTGAGGAGAGGCCGCGATCGGCAGAAGGTTTGCTTGAGGGGCCGTGGGGAGCACTCCTGCTCCTCCTGGCTAACAAGCAGTGCTCTAAAAAGTACTTATTTTCTGCAGCCAGCTGCTCCCGTCTCCATTTAGCTGCCGGGTTTTCCGAGCTCTGGGAAACCCGGTCGACGACCATTAAATTTAAATCAGGCTCCCAACCACACTGTGGGAGCTCTCTGTTCTTCCTGTAATATTGCAATAGGATCTTTAACCTCGAACTGATTAGGCAGATAGGGCCTAATCTTGAATGACGGCATGTTGACAAAGTAGTGCATTAAAGTGTCAGCCTAAATTATGGGCTCAAGTGCTGGAGTGGGTCTTAAACTCACAAGTTTCTGACTCAGAGGTGAGTGAAGGAGCGGCAGCTGGAGGATTAGGGACAGCCGTTGATGCTTTTCTTCAATAAAGTAATGTTAAGCAGCTGTAATAATGAATTTACAGAGGTTAGAAGCAGAGATAACATTGGCAAGTCACCTGGTGTGACAGTCAAACAGTTTCCAAGACACAGCAGAACAGGCATGACTGAGACACAGTACACCAGGTCTTTCCCCTTCACTGGGGCATCACTTCAACATTCTTTGAAGTGCATTTTAAAAAATATTTACCAGTGCACAACATTACGAGCAATGAAGGACAGGAAAAGACCCTCTGGTCCATCCAGCCTGGTCCATCCAACCTTGTGTATCACAATATATACACTCTCCACCCCACACCATGTGATTTCCTGGGAGAGGCGAAAAACCAGATTAAAAACCCAGGCCAATGTAGGGGAAACAAAATCTGGGAAATTCCTCTCCGACCCCCCCTCCCCCAGGCGATCAAAAACTAGTCGAGGAGATCACGCTGGCCCTGAATTCTGTGCGTTACCTACCTTTTGTAACAGGTGACCTCTGCCCCAACCAAAAACAGAACCACCTCTGGCTTGAAGGAATTCAGCAAATTGGCGTCCACCACATGAGCCGGCAGCCTGTTCCAGAGGTCCAATATTCTCTGGGAAAAGAACCACCTCCCGACATCTAACCTAGATCTGGCCTTGTACAACTTAAAATTGTGACCCCTGGTCCTCCCTAATCTATTTAATTAGAACAAACTGTCAACTGGAACAAAATCTATTCCTTTCACCATCTTATAAACCTCGATCAGCTCACCCCTAAGTCGACGTGTCCCCAAAGTGTAGAGTCTCAGTTCTTGATAGCTAAGATGTTTTAAACTGGGTATTAATCCAGTGACCCTCCTCTGCACCCTTTCTAAAGCCTCAATGACGCCCATCATGTGAGGAGACCAAAACTGGACACCTGTCGCCTGACCAAGGTCTTGTACAAGGACAAAAATACTATGCTTTGTCTTACAGTCAATTGTCCTATAAATGCACCCCAACACTCTATTCGCTCTAGCTATCGCTTCACAGCATTGCTCATGAACCTTTACAGATCTATGCACTAGAATGCCCAGATTTCTTTCTCCACCTTCTTTAATGCTTTTCCCAGAAGGGCGTATGTATGTTGAGCATTCACCCTGCCCACATCCATAACACTGCACTTTTCCAAATTAAACAAAATTTTCCAGTCACAAGCCCAATCCTCCAACACATCAAGATCCGTCTGAAGCAGTCGAGCATCGCACAAATCTTAATATCATCTGCAAACTTGCAGATTATGCCCCCTACACCTACATCTAGATCATTAATAAAAATAGTAAAGAGCAACGGTCCCTACACCGATCCCTGCGGGACACCACTGGTGACCAGTCTCCAAACAGATCCAAATCCATCTATAACTACTTTCTGCCTACGGCCTTCCAGCCAGTTCTCAATCCAGCTCAATATAATACCACTAATACCAGAGGCTTTGATCTTGTAGAGACCCTCTTGTGCTGTACCTTGTCAAAAGCTTTTTGGAAGTCTAAGTAGACAATGTCTACCGGGTTTCTCTCATCCACCATCTTGGTGACGTCTTCAAAAAATATAATCAAATTTGTAAGACATGACCTCCTTTTTTTGAAGCCATGTTGGGTGTCCCTAGTATGTCCCTCTCTATCTAGGCAATCATATATTGCATCCCTAATGATTCCCTCAAGCATCTTTCCTATTACTGATGTCAAACTAATGAGCCTATAGTTATCTATAATGGAGAGATGCCCAAATATTTTATGTTCATAAACAACAGCGATTGATTGCTTAAGCAATGATTTAATGACCTAACTAGGTATGAAACCTGGCTTAGTGGCAGCACTCTTGCCTATGAGTCAGAAGGTAATGGGTGCCAAGCCCCATTCCACTGCCTTAAGCGTGCATTGTTAGAGGTGCTGCCTTTCAGATGAGAGGTTAAACCGACATGCTATTTGCCCTCTCAGGTGGATGTAAAAGATCCCATGACATTATTCGAAGAAGAACATGGGAGATGTCCTTGCCAATATTTATCCCAAACCAACATCACCAAAACAGTTTACTGGTCAATTATCTCATTGCTGTTTGTGGGACGTTGCTGTCTGTAAATTGGCTGACATGTTTCCCGATATTACACCAAGTATTACACTTCAAAAGTACTTCATTGGCTGTGAAGCACTTTAGGATGTCCTGAAGACATGAAAAGTGCTACATAAAATGCAAATTCTTTCTTTTTAATTGAATGGTTGTAATGCAGTATACAGTGTTTGGAGGAGATTATACAACTGCATTCTCTTCAGGTATATTCTGTCTGTCACCAACACAAGTATGGCACCTCACACCTCGCATCCTGGCACTTTGTTACTGGAGTATTCTAGAATTCACCACGGGAGATGATATTGGTCATTCTGTGCATCTGTTTATGGGTTCAGGTTGGAGCAGGTCAATTGGCCTCCCATTTGACGTGCCCCTCAAACTGCTGTACATTGTTAGTCATGCACGACTGTAGAGCTGCAGGCAATGAAACAGTACCATCAGACCTTGCAGGGTGCTTGTTATGTCGGATAACAGAATGAAACGTTGATGCTCAAATCGCATCCAAATAGTAATGCGATTTGACTCCATGAGCTCCAAATCCCTGGCCTCTGCAGTTGAGGAAGGACCCAAGTTGGCCCTCACCTTAGCAAGTTCCTGCTTCTCCTTTGCCACCACCACCTGCTGCTGCTTGATGAGTTCACCCAGTGCACCCAACTCAAACTGACTATCTAAATATCCGTGGATGTACCTGCCAATGTTTGCCTCAGAAAGGGTGAGTGATGCAAGGTTCTGTGTGATGTTCTTGGGCACTTCTGGTTCCTGAGACTGGTTCTTGGGATTCACCTATCGAAAATGTAGGAATGAGATCCAGAAACAAGTTTGAAAACTTTTAATACACAGGGCAAAGAAAGGAAAACCAGAGTCCAGCATGTTGGGATGGTGACTGCAAGACACCCCTTCAAATAGATGTTATATAGCTAATAATGTTCTACTAGAATGTATTTATGTGTATGAGTGAGTGGAGGAAGAATAACATGTGGGGAGGCTCTAACTTCAGTCTGGCCCACCACCTCTATGTTCTCAGGCCCAGGATGTCAAGCATGAGTATGATTACCATTGGGCCAAGCAACTGGTGATGATGGCTGGAAAAGCTGGTGGAACTGTCTGAATCTTCAAGAAAGCTCAGTACTATTGCCAACTTAATTGTTCTCTAAAAGCCTATCTGCCCAGGGTTGGAATGTTGTAACTGTGTCGATTGGGCTGTGGAGAAAACCTATTCCTTGATCCTGAATGTAGTACACTCCAGAGTTACACAGACCACCAGACTGTATGAGAGTGCCCTGCGAAATGTCTCTACAGCATTGGAGAGATGTTGCCACTTATCAACATTCTATGATCACAACAGTATCATAAGAGTTTCTGGTACTTATTTGTATTCCAGGGACACAAGAGCTGTTGCAGGTGTACCTCACAATTCTGTATCCATCCAGAAAGTCTACATGGGACACCATCAGCAAAGCTTCTCACTGTTCTCCTATTTGGTGGACCCTCTACCACAAGGGATTGTCACATGGAATCCTTGTATGCAGAAGTTCAAATGCAGATTTAACCACTACTTGCTATATTAGTATGGATGGATCATGTATTAGTATATGGGAAATATGTGACATCCCTGCAATATTTATCTAAGTCCTTCTGCGCTCCTAGCAGCCACCAGGATCAAGCCTGTGAGACATCTGCCTTTGTCACAGTTGTCTCTGGCCACACCCAGTGCTTATGTCACTAAATAAATCCAGCATGGTGCCATCTAGTTTTATTTTAAGGATATTTTTCTTCATTAGAATCATAACTGTCACCAAAAGATGAGATCCCAAAATACACTGAGACTTTAAAAAAAATGTAGTTGATAATATCAAAAGGAATAACCTCTCAACTCACAGCTGTGGACGACAGTCATTCTTGCACGTTGCAGCTGACACATTGCTGCCTCTGGTATACATTACCACAAAATCAGCACAGTATAATGTAATATCGAGGTGGGCTGAAGTGAGAGTGGGATGATTCAAGCTGATCAAAATTTATCGATATATGTACCTGACAGAAAAAATCTCTGACAGTTTTAAGCGTCTGAAGCAGTGCTCACTTCCAGCTGACCCATCATAATCACGGGAATTCTCATAATGGAAGGCATAACTTTTGTATATAATGTGGTAACTAACTTCTGAAGGTTGAAAATACCTTTAAACCACCACAAACCCTAGCAGCACTGCTGGTGAGTTTTCTTCTCCAGTTGTTGTTTCCTCCAAGGCCACCCATGAGTAAGCTCCTTTGGCAGAGACTCTTCAATATTTTACATTTAACAGATTGACTTGGTCAATCTTTATATTTTTTGGTCTTTAAAGCTTTGAATTGCTGGCACATCCAAAATTTATTTTACATTTGTTGTTGGCATGTGAGCTGACCAGCAATATTTAATGTAGATCTTTAGTTTCCCTGAGGACATCAAGAGTCAACTACGTATTGTGGGACTGGAGTGACATGTAGGCCAGACCAGGTAAGGGTGGCAGGTTCCCTTCCCTGAAGGGCATGAGTGACCCATTGGGCTTGTTCAACAACCAGACAACTTTCATTGTCAATTTTTGGTTCCTGCCTACAAATCACCAGATTTATTGAATATAGTTTCCTGGTGGAATTTGAACTCACAACCTCATAACCACTAGGCTAACGGACCCAAAATGGATGATGGGAGTCAGGAGGAAAGTTAAGAGGAAAACAAATTTTAT
The DNA here is from genome assembly GCF_035084215.1 of Heptranchias perlo. Taxonomy (NCBI): domain Eukaryota; kingdom Metazoa; phylum Chordata; class Chondrichthyes; order Hexanchiformes; family Hexanchidae; genus Heptranchias; species Heptranchias perlo. The sequence goes on from NC_090327.1 coordinate 100,478,334, forward strand.
AAGGAAAAACATTAACCGATGCTGGACGCCCCCCCCTCCAGATCTTCTCCAAGGCCGACCCGATGTCGTCCACGTACCCAACCTCCCCCCACCCCTCTGATTTCTTCCATGGCCCACGATCTCTCTCTCTTCCCCCTCCCCCCTCTGCGATTCATGGCTCCTTTTACCCCAGCAGGCAGACAGCTTGTCAATCTGGCTGCCTGGTACGTGGGAAACCCAGAAGCACAAATACTTTCCTTCAATTGAGTTGGGATCGCAGATTGCAGCGCACTCATTTGGCTCCCGGGTTCCCCACACGAGTATCTACGGACGTGCTGAGTTCCCAGCTCCGAGCTAAAATCTTGTCCTTGATTATTGTGATATCAATGTTTATTTCATCATCTCTGCACGTGAGCTGAAAACTTACAAAACTGGTTGGTCCAGGGAGATAACGATTTCCATGGATCTCCTGGCAGTCTGATGGTTAATACCTCATTCATTATTTTATGCACCAAAGGAGAGCAAAATGTAAAATATCTATTTCTAATTTAAATTTAAAATCACATGACAACCACAGGACCACTTCCGTTGTGTAAAGACTGCTGGGATAAAGTTTGCCATTTGACAGTCCTGGGGCAGCGATGCACATGATGGGAGCTATATGAAGCTCTGTGCCGGGAGTGCTAAATTGTAAATTTCTCCCCATCATGGCTAAACTAGGAACGTAGGGATAGGAGCAGGCCATTCAGCCCTTCAAGCCTGTTCCACCATTCAATTAGATCATGGCTGATCTGTACCTCAACCTCATTTACCTGCCTTATCTCCATATCCCTTGATGCACTTACCTAACAGAAATCTATCGATCTCAGTCTTGAAAATTCCAATTGTCTCAGCATCCACAGCCTTTTGGGAGAGAGTTCCAGATTTCCTCTACCTTTTGTGTGAAAAAGTGCTTCCTGATTTCACTCCTGAATGGTCTAGCACTAATTCCCCTCTCTGACCCCGAACGATCAGTCCTCAGCAAAGGCCATAGCTTCATCCCCTTATGCCCCCACCCCAATGAATTTTGAGCTCGACACGATGCTGAGCTCTTCTTCCGTCGCCTTCGCGCCCACTTCTTTGGCCAGGAGTCTTCCCCCCTTTCTCCCATCTTCAGAATTCTCGTTCTGCCTGGACCCCTCCCTCTGGCCTCTTACCCTCTCTTGATCTTTTCATTGCGAACTGCTGGCGTGACATCGGCCGTCTCAATTTCTCTCCTCCCCTCACTCACTCGAACCTACCTCCCTCCGAACTCGCAGCACTCCGTTCTCTCAGGTCCAACCCTGACATTGTCATTAAACCTGCTGACAAAGGCGGCACTATTGTGTGGCGACCAGACCTATACCTTGGGGAGGCTGAACGCCAACTCTCCGACACCTCGTCCTACACCCCCCCCCCCCCCCCCCCGGGCCATGACCCCACCTCCGAACATCAAGTCATAGTTTCCCAGACTGACCTCATCTCCTCTGGAGATCTTCCCTCCACGGCCTCCAACCTCATAGTTCCCCAACCCCGCACAGCCCGCTTCTACCTCCTTCCCAAGATCCACAAACAGGACTGCACTGGGAGACCCATCGTTACATCCTGTTCTTACCCCACGGAACTTATTTCCTGCTATCTCCACTCTATTTTTGCTCCCTTGTCCAGTCTCTTCCCACCTACATCCGCGACTCTTCCGATGCCCTCTGCCACTTTAACAGTTTCCAGTTTCTTAGCCCTAATCGTCTCCTTTTCACCATGGGCGTCCAGTCCCTCTACACCTCCGTCCCCCATCAGGATGGCCTGCGCGCTCTCCGCTTCTTCCTTGAACGGAGGCTCACCCAGTCCCTATCCACCACCACCCTCCTCCGCCTGGCTGAACTTGTTCTTACATTGAACAGCTTCTCCTTTGACTCCACTCACTTCCTCCAAATAAAAGGTGTCACGGTGGGAATCCGTATGGGTCCTAGTTATGCCTGCCTTTTTGTGGGATATGTGGAACATTCCTTGTTCCAGTCCTACTCAGGTCCCCTCCCTGACCTCTTTTTCCGGTATATTGATGACTGTATCACTGCCGTTTCCTGATCTCACTCCGAACTGGAAAATTTCATCAACTTTGCTTCCAATTTCCACCCTTCCCTCGCCTTCACATGGTCCATCTCCGACTCTTCCCATTCCTTCCCTTCCCTTCCTCGACTTCTCTATCTCCATTTCTGGGGATAGGCTATCAACCAATATTTACTATAAGCCCAACGAATCACACAGCTACCTTGATTACACTTCCTCCCACCCCGCTCCGTTCTCCCAGTTTCTTTGTCTCCTCGTATCTGTTCTGATGATGCCAATGTTTCCGATATGTCTTCCTTTTTCCGCAACCTAGGATTCCCCTCCACTGTAGTTGACAGGGCCCTCGACCGTGTCCGTCCTATTTCCCGCACTTCTGCCCTCACCCCTTCCCTTCCCTCCCAGAACGATGATAGGGTCCCTCTTGTCCTCACCTTCCACCCCACCAGCCTCCACATTCAACGGATCACCCTCCGCCATTTCTGCCACCTCCTGCGCGATCCCACCACCAAACACATCTTCCCCTCTCCTCCCCTTTCAGCATTCCGAAGTGACCGCTCCCTCCGCGACACCCCGGTCCACTCTTCCATCACTCCCAACACCCGCTCTCCTCCCCATGTGAGCGCAGGAGATGCAACACCTGCCTTTTCACTTCCTCCCTTCCCACCGTCCAGGACCCCAAACACTCCTTCCAGGTGAAACAGCGATTTACTTGTACTTCTTTCAATTTAGTAAACTGTATTCGCTGCTCACAATGCGATCTCCTCTACATTGGGGAGACCAAACGCAGATTGGGTGATCGCTTTGCTGAACACCTCCGCTCGATCTGCAAGCGTGACCCTGACCTGCCGGTCACTTGCCATTTTAATTCCCCGTCCCACTCCTACCCTGACCTCGGCCACTTACACTGTTCCAATGAAGCTCAATGTAAGCTCGAGGAACAGCACCTCATCTTTCATTTAGGCACTTTACAACCTTCCGGACTCTACATTGATTTCAATAACTTCAGATCACAACCACTGCTCCCATTTTTTCGGTCAGCTAGTGCTGGTAATGGTTCTGCTGATGCCATTTACAGCTACTCTAGACCCATCTTTTGTTTCTTAACCTGTCCCATTACCACCCTCCTTACCTTGCACCATCATCCCTTTTGTCATTTAATCTCTCTTGCCCTCTATCCTATCACAGACCATCCCTTTAGTTCTTTCCTCCCCTCCCCCCTTTCCCCGGCTCTGTACTTGCTCAAAAACTTTAACTCTCTTAACATCTTCCAGTTCTGACGAAAGGTCTTCGATCTGAAACATTAACTCTGTTTCTTTCTCCACAGATGCTGCCTGACCTGCTGAGCTTCTCCAGCATTTTCTGTTTTTATTACTAATTTTAAGATTGTGCCCCTTCGTTCTGGATTCCCCCACCAGAGGAAATAGATTCACTTGATCTACCCTATCTAATCCTTTAATCATTTAAACACCTTGATTAGATCACCCCTCAATCTTTTATACTCAAGCCCCAGTGTCATTCTGGTGAATCTGCTTTGCAACTAGCAATTCAATCCTCAATTGTAATACTTTTGAATCAGAGTGCTTTAACAAAGAGCAGTTGGATGCATGCTGTGTACCTGCTTTATAAAGGCGGGGTGGGGGGGGGGGGAGCTCAAGTAAATCAAAGCTCTTCTCCCTCAGGAGCATAAAAAATAAACAGAGAATTCATCACCCTGGGCAGCTCAAGCATTTCTCTTACAGACTGGTTACAGAATGGCCTTTGGAGAGGCCTTGGTGTAGATGGGCCACCAGCACTTCTACTGGGGAGTGATGAATCTCACAGAGGGTTTATAGAAGAAGGAAAAACACAGAGAGGAACAAAGACTTCCAATCTTATTCTATGCTGTTATGGCATCAGATTCTGAACATGCTATTGGGGCACTGATTCAACATGTCTTGCCTCAGCAGTACAAACTTTTTTTAAAAGAACACCATTTGACAGATTTCTTCCTCCTCTTTCAGTGAGGTAACCTTTACATAGCCTATCTAACCATCCTGTCTTCAATTAAAGTCTGCACTCCTATCTCTGCTCCGTTGATCTCTTTCTCTACCTCTCCTTGCTCTAGAACGTTCAAAGTCTTTGCTATTTCAGTCTGAATAAAATATTTACAAGCTGTCAGCTATTGCAATGACCGGCAAGCATTCAAAACAATCTGTTAATAATTAACTGGAACTATTTAAAGTTGCACTGTCTCACCAGGGTATTAACATAGGTATTATTAACACAGTGGTAGTGAATGTTGGAATGGGGATAATAAGACACTTATAGTGAATGTTAGAATGGGGATTATTTAATAAAACCAAGCCAGAATAGTACTTACCTCTCTGTTCTCCATCCCAGTATTCACTGGAATATTCTCCACTTGCCTGGATGGGTGCGATTACAACAACACGCAACAAGCTCAACACCATCCAGGACAACGTAGCCACTTGATCAGCACCTCATCCACCAGCCTAAACATCCACCCCCTCCACCAATGGAGAATGGAGCTCAACACTGTACAATCATCAGCAAACTGCCCCACTTCTGGCCTTATGATGGGAGGAAGGTCATTGATGAAGCAGTTGAAGATAGTTGGGTCAAGGACGCTGCCCTGAGGAACTCCTACAGCAATGTCCTGGGGCTGAGATGATTGGCCTCCAACAACCACCACCATTTCCCTTTGTGCCAGGTACGACTCTATGCTCTGGAGAATTGTCCCCCCAATCCCCATTAACTTCAACTTTTCTAGGGCTCCTTGGTGCCACTCTCGGCCGAATGTTGCCTTGATATCAATGGCAGTCACTCTCACTTCACTTCTGGAATTCAGCTCTTATGTTCATGTTTGTACTAAGGCTGTAATGAGGTCTGGAGCCGAGTGGTCCTGGCGGAACCCAAACTGAGCATCGGTGAGCAGGTTATTGGTGAGTGAGTGCTGCTTGATAGGACAGTAGACGACTCCTTCCGTCCTTTGCTGATGATTGGCTGGGTTGGATTTATCCTGATTTTTGTGGACGGTACATACCTGGGTAATTTTCCACATTGTTGGGTAGATGCCAGCATTGTAGCTGTACTGGAACAGCCTGGCTAGTTCTGGAGCACAGGTCTTCAGCACTACAGCCAGGATGTTGTCGAGGCCTGTAGCATCTGCTGTGTCCAATGCGCTCAGCCGTTTCTTAATGTCGCATGGAATGAATCGAATTGGCTGAAGACTGGCACCTGTGGTCATGAGGCTCTCAGGAGGCGGCTGAGATGGATCATCCACTCGACACTTCTGGCTGAAGATGGTTGCAAACACTTCAACTTTGCCTTTTGCACTCACGTGCTGGGCACTGCCATCTTTGTGGATGGGGATGTTCATGGACCCTCCTTCTCCGGTTGCTTAATTGTCCACCACCATTCTTGACTGGATGTGGCAGGGCTGCAGAACTTTGACCTGATTCATTGGTTGTGGGATCACTTAGCTCTGTCTCTATCATGCTGCTTCTGTTGTTTAGCATGCATGTAGTCCCGTGTTGTAGCTTCATCAGGTTGGCACCTGGTATCAGACAGGTAGCCTCTCACTAGATAATGCCCATGGTGTTCACTTTATTCACAAGCTCATTTTTTAGTACCATGATGTCCTTCCTGTGATATGGCGACCAGAACTATACGCAGTCCTCCAGATAGGGATAAACCACAGATTGTGTGGTTTGTGTTAAATTCCATGCGCCACACAACCCAAGATCCTATTTGCATTATTGACTGTTACTGCCCACTGTCCTCCAATACGCCAAATTCTTTTCCCATGCTGTATCATGTAGAATAACACCATTTAGTTTATTGTTCCAATATTTATTCTCCTTCCCTAGTCTCATCATTTTGCACTTGTCATGACTGCATATCATTATCCTGTTCTTAACCCAGCTTCCCAATCTATCTGGATCACTGTGTACTTGATGAGCCTGCTCTTGATTGTTGGCAAACTCCTCCTCACCTTGATGTCATCAAAAAATGTTCACAGCTCTGCCTCTATCCTTGTTTCCAAATCATTGATGTACAATGTGAATAACAAAAGTCCCCACATTGATCCTTGGGGCGCCCCATTTGTTACTTCCTGCCACTCTGCCACAGCTCCATGTACAACCACCCTCTGTCTTCTTTGATGTAGCTAGTTGTCAATTCACCTCAATAACTGCCCACCCATTCCATGCTTTCTCCCCCTCCCTCTCCCTCCGATGCAGCACTGGATCAAAAGCCTTGTTGGAGTCTAGGTAGTGTCCATGGAGTTCCCTTTATTCACCACTTCTTTTTTTATGTTCCCTTCTCTCCAATCCTTTAGTAAAACTCCTAATTCTAATAATTCCTTAAAGATCCTCATCAAAATGTGAACAATTTTGTGAACAATCAGAAAAGTAAAAGCCCATGGGATCCAAGGGAAAGTGGCAAGTTGGATCCAAAATTGGCTCAGTGGTAGGAAGCAAAGGGAAATGATTGACGGGTGTTATTGTGCCTGGAAGGCTGTTTCCAGTGGGGTTCCGCAGGGCTCTGTGCTAGGTCCCTTGCTTTTCGTGGTATATATTAATGATTTAGACTTAAACGTAATGGCATGATTAAGAAGTTTGCAGATAATACAAAAATTGACCGTGTGGTTGATAACAAGGAAGAAAGCTGTAGGCTGCAGGAAGATATCAATGGACTGGTCAAGTGGGCAGATAAGTAGCAAATGGAATTCAATCCGGAGAAGTGTGAATTATTGCATTTGGGGAGGGCAAACAAGGCAAAGGAATACACAATAAATGGTAGGATACTGAGAGGTGTAGAGAAACAGAGGGACCTTGGAATGCATGTCCACAGATCCCTGAAGGTAGCAGGACAGGAAGATAAGGTGGTTAAGAAGACTTGCGGGATACTTTCCTTTATTAGCCGAGGCATAGAATATAAGAGCAGGGAGGTTATGCTAGAACTGTATAAAACATTAGTTAGGTCACAGCTAGAGTACTGCATACAGTTCTGGTCACCACATTACAGGAAAGGTGTGATTGCACTTGAGAAGGTCCCGAGGAGATTTACGAGGATGTTGCCAGGACTGGAGAATTTTAGCTATAAGTGAAGATTGGATAGTCTGCGGTTGTTTTCTTTGGAACAGAGGAGGCTGAGGGGAGATTTAATTGAGATGTATATAATTATGAGGGGCCTAGATAGAATGGATAGGAGGAAGGACCCTTAGCAGAGAGGTCAATGACCAGGGGGGATAGATTTAAAGTAATTGGTAGAAAGGTTAGAGGGGAGTTGAGGAGAATTTTTTTCACCCAGAGGGTGGTGGGGGTCTGGAACTCACTGCCAGAAAGGGTGGTAGAGGCAGAAACCCTCCTTGCATTTAAAAAGTACTTGGATAGGCACTTGAAATGTCGTAACCTACAAGGATACGAACCAAGAGCTGGAAAGTGGGATTAGGCTGGATAGCTGTTTTTCGGCTGGCACAGACACGATGGGCCGAATGGCTTCCTTCTGTGCCGTAAATTTCTATGATTCTAAGATTCTATGAACCATTTCCTTAAGTACCCTGTGTGCAGGCCATTCTCTTTCAGTGCCTTCAACCAACTATTGTCCCTAAAATTCTTCCTCATTTCCTGGAAAATCAATCCTCATTTTGGGAGAGATTCAGAGGCTCGTCCCGATACAAAGAAATCAAATACAGTATCTACGATTTCTTGGTTGTTCAATATCATCTCATCAGTGCCTTTCAAAGGCCTTTCTACTACCTTGACTGTTTACTTCGAATGTACTTACCGAAGGCTTTTATATTGTTTTTTACGCTGTCTCCACTCCTATTCTCATTGTCCATTTTTGCCTGTCTAACCAGTTTTTTAACAGTCTTCACTCTATCTTTATATTCCTGTCTGATAACCAATAAACCTGAAGTTCTTTCTTTGCCCTTATTCCTTATTGTTCACATGGTTTCTTCTTCTTCCTGTCTTGGGGGTTCCTCACCCAGAGGCATAAATTGACATTTAAAAGTATATACCACTTCTCCTCTGAGCTTTGTCCTTTGGACAATCTATTCCAGTCCAGCTCCATTAATTGCTTTCTTATTCCTCCAAAGTCCAGCTTCCTAAAATTCAGTGTCAATTTTCAATTCTTGTCCATGGTGAGTCTGATGCCAAACTCAATTATGTTTTATTTTCTAACCTTAACTTGTTCAATTTTGATGTCCTATTTACTACTCAAAACCCCAGATACAGAGTTGCCTCCTCTTTGTATGCTTCTTAATCATCTGGGTCAAACAGCAGTCCTTGATCATACCCAGGAAGTGAATTTCTTTGCTGCTGCTCTCACCATAGTCCTCCCAGTTAATTCTTAGTGCATTAAGATCCCACAAGGCAATTGTACTCAGACTCATATCTCTCTAATTTGTTTGCATACGAACATATGAACAATGACAGACAGGAAAAGACCCTCTGGTCCATCCATCCAGCCTGTCCCACACAACTGTGATAGCTTCTGTATCACAATATATACACTCTCCACCCCACCTGGAACCATGTGATCTACCGGGAGAAGCAAAAAAACAAGATAAAAACTCAGGCCAATTTGGGGGAAAAAAATCTCGGAAAGAACCATCTCCTGACATCTAACCTAGATCTGGCCTTGTACAATATAAAACTGTGACCCCTGGTCCTCCCTAACCTATTTAATTGGAATAAACTGTCAACTCAAACACAATGTATTCCCTTCATCATTTTATAAACCTCGATCAGATCATCCCTAAATCTACGCATAATCCTTGTCACCAGCGTAGAGCTCCAGGTCACCTAATATATTCTTAATGTTCTTTGTATTTGTGCATATTATTTTAACATTTACCTCCACTCCTTGATGTAGTCCTCTTCAGTGTTCCCAGTCTTCCAGATCTATCCTCCTTCCTTAGTCAACTCATTCTTAACCTGCTGTAAATTCCCTACTTTGAACGTGCTTACTACGTACAGCAATTCTATGTTGTTTGTTTTCTGATCTTTAAATATTCCATCTCCCACCATATGAGTTTAAATCTGCTCTCACACACCCCTCTACCTATTTAACCTCTCTACCAATTTATTGGACTCGTATGATTCATTGGAATGTTGTCCCATTTGTACAACCTCTCCCGTTCCCAAAATCTTGCCCCAAAAATCTAATCCCTTCTCTCCTGCATCCCATCTTTAGCCAAACATTTACCTGCCTCATTCGACCCTGCTCGTAATACAGTGATTACTATTAGTTAAGATGTCCTTTTCTTTAATATAGCACCTAGTTCCCAAAACTCTAATTGCAGGATGTCCAATCCATTCTTGCTTATCCCATTCATTCCCATGTGAGTCATGACAACTGGCTGCTGGCCCTCCCTTGTACAAGGTTTTGCAGCCACCATGTAACATCCCTCACCCTGGCACCAGCGAGACAATAGGCCATTCAGAACTCATGGTTACAGCTTCAAAAACATGTTATCTATGCCTCTGATTATGGGGACCCAACTACAGTGATCTTTGTCTTCTACTTTGCAACTTCGCCCTCTGACCTTGAGTAGCCCCCTTCACCAAAATATTGCCGCGTTGATCAGGATCAGTCTCTCCCAAGTCATCATTGTTGTCCTCCTATAGTCACCCACTCCTGTCCTCCCTCTAAACTCTTCTATCACATACGACTATCTTCAGGACTCCATGGGTGACTGCCTTTTGGAGCACATGTTCCAGAAACTCCTCGATCTCCCATACAATGGTATCCACATTGGCATACTGTATATTCTGAATGCCACATTTAAAGGAGGGCACATTGACAGCATAGTTTTGCATGTTTGTACAGTAGTTTATATGCTACAGAATCGAGTGGAGAGGCAGATGTATGGGGACCAACACAGCTGGACATGACTCAACAAGGACTATCCAACCTTCACTACAAGTGTTTTTTAGTTGGGCAGCTCTTCCTGTACAACTGGAGACCAGTGGTGGTGTGCTGTCATTGTCAGTCTAGCAACAATCCATCCGTCCCTCCTCAGGAGGTCAAAGGGGACTTCTGAGGGGTGTGTTGTGGGGTTTGTTTCAGGGGACTTATAATATGGACCTCCAGGAAAGTGATCCTCACTCTCAGTTTTAGGTGGAGGCCATGTATCATGCACTATGTTTCAGGGAATTACTAGTTAGTGGAAGGATTCACAGACTGACAGGCCCTCCTTTCATGGCCATAACCATCTTTATACCAGCTGATAGGGTGGTTAGTCCTGTACGGTGGAAGAGTTTTATGGGTTCCCACAATCCATACAATGAAGGGAGGGCACTCACATCCACTGGACACGGGTATCCCGCTGGATATCAATCCATAATTCAGAGCCAGATCTCCAGTCTCCGGTCTCCGCTCACCAGGACTGTCTGGAGCGGGGTTCTGACCACTAAGCCAAAGGCTCCCTCATCGCCAAGGAATCAGGGATCAAAGCAAAAAACCTAATCAGTTCCAGTGAGGCTGTAATCTTTTCCATTGAAGAGAGTTGCAAGCTTCTATATCAGGGATCAATCAACACTATCTTTAGCAGTTTTTGTATCTTGCAATAAACAAAATGAATTTCATTTTGTACCAACTGATCTGATTGTAAAACTCGTGACAGAGACATCAGGAGAAGCAGATTGCAAAATACATTTCACACAATTCTGTATTTAAACTCTGTCTGGCCGCTATCCCTGTCATAATGGCATCCGGTGCAAGGACTAACACCAGGAGATTTCAAGCCCAGCTGATGAAGTTTGTGATATTTTCTTCATCTGTCTCTCCTTGTTTCTCACTAACTGATTTTCTTTTTATATTTCACCCTTTCCAGTTTATTTATGTGTTCCTGTCGGTTCACAGATTTCTCTTCTCTCTCTCTCTTTCTCAGCAGGCATTTACATTGCAGCTACATAGCTGGGGTTCAGGTCGCAGCCAGGCAATCCCTATTTACATTGCTTGGTTCCTGCCCGGTTGGGAACCCAACTGTCCTGTTAAGGGGGAGGTCTGCACAGGTCTGGGTACACACTTGGATGAGCTCTCTCCCAACAGTTAGTAGTTTAAATGTTTAGAGAGTGGGGAGGGGAGAATCCTCGTTCTCTAAACATTGAAACTGAGGTCAGGTACGTGTAAAAATTGCCCCGAGCACTTTCTAAATGCCCCTACCTCGAGTACTTTGCAAACCAAGTGTGGCACCCCACTGGATTTAAACCCTTTACCATGGGAAATAGAAGGGGTGTGAATCTAGCCCTTCCAGGGGGCCTCATTATTTGCTCCAGAGTCTGGTTGGGTCCTGACTCCAGATTTACGCTGCCATCTTAGCATTGGTACAAAGCAAAGCTGAAGCTCTATGTAAAAGCACCCTTACAGACTTCTCATTTGAGACAAGCCACAGAAACATACTGCTCGTCCATTCTATACTGCTTAATAGAATTACTGGGTTGAGGGAATGACAACATCGTGAACCTTAAGAAGACTTCACTGTACGTTAATCAGGACTAAACCCTGACCGGAGCACAGAATCTGCAAAATATTTTATTGTGGCCAGCAATGCAAAGCTCAGCTATTTCACTATTAGGTAACTTTCTTTTAAATATGAAATTTGTAATATTACTTTTATGATCTCTTCTTTGTTGCTTAGAAAGGGAAAATATCCCATTGAATATAATCCATAAATGTTCTAAATCTGTATTTGAACCAGTATCTCTAAGTTTTCCCTGTTAAAGTGTTTTACATTTTAAACTTGCCACTTAGAGAGCCTGGGTTCAGAAGTTTTGCGTTAAAATTTCCCTCCTTCCCCATATCATGATCTTCAAGTCCAGTGAAATCATGAATAGGATCAATAGAGGATATCTCACAAGCTCGCAGTCCCAATCTTCTCCTGCAAGAGCACATATTTGGAGTTCAGGCGTGGGGGTCAGTGTGCCCTGTTGGACTTACTATCCATTAGCAAGACATGCCCGAATGGGCTGATGGTGTCATGTTTCCAGGGTCAACTCATTTTTAAATGGCTTGTGTGAGCACCGGGAAGGATTACCCACCTGGAAATCAAGGGGGAGGGAAACTGAATGCTTCTTCAGGCTGAGAGAGGCAGCAACCAGAGAGCCCCCACCCTGCACACCTTTGAAGAGGAAAAATAACTTTGCTGATGCCCCAATCATGCAGCCTGTGATAAAAACAGGGTTAAAAAGTGGCCTTAGATCAAGAGCTTAGCAGTTGAACAGTTGATTTGTTGGCATGATGGCCTTCTGACAGCATCTTAATACAGGCTGTAACCTGGTTGATGGCCCCACCAGAATAACGGGGCAGAGAAAGTTCGTACAAGCACAAAGCCTGTCCACTAATATGGGTGGTAGTCCATCCTAGGCACACCCGATTAGTGGCCCTTGTCGTTCTCCACGCTCGAATTCCCGTCACTCAAAACTACATGCGCTGAACTGTAAAACTTACTTGCTCAAATCCACTCCAACCTGTCCAAGAAATTCCTGCATGAGGCAAGATTTTCTATGGATGTTTTTGGGACCTAGGCTCAGATTGCAAATTGTCATATGACAATGTTATTTCTCTTATGCCTGACCCACTTCTTGATTTTTTTATTTTGGTCAACAAGTTCTGCTGCATTTCTGCACTTTCTCTTTCTGATTCCCTGTTGTGTTCCATTCCTCTCTTGATATGTGTAAACTCATGCTTTCTCTGTTTTATTTTCATTTCTGTCATTGTTTTTCTGATATGCATTCATCAGTCTAGCTGTTTTTTTTAAAATTTATATTTTCGGCTCATTCTGCAGTCGTCACTATCTGTTGTTTATCTCACTGATCTCTTTCCATTGGCATCTCACTTGGATGTCTCCAATTCTGGACTACACATTTCTTCTGTCCCTTACTCCTATTAAACTCTTACGTACTGGCGATAATAAAGCAGTTGTTTACTAGAAAAATATAGAAGGCCCAATTTTTTTTTTAAAGATGTATTTATAACACTCCAAAATTGTGGCCATAACAGCTTTAGTTGTTTGAATGCGAAGCAGACAGATTTTATAATATTCAGACTAACTTTATTGTTAAGGTCTTTTGGTTATCGGGTAATTGCTGGTATTGAGTTGCAATCAAGTCCACTAAGATCATGTTTCAATCATCTCCAGAGTGTTTATTGATCTCTCTTTGTGCTGTCTCTTTGTCTATTGCCCTGTAAACTCAATCTTTTCCGACACTACAATCCTTACAATTCCTGTAACTGTTTTTGAAGAAACTAATTCAGAGATAGCAAATGTTATGTCAATCTGTCAAATTTCCAGTATCTTATAGTAGAACAACTTCAAATCATGCATCTAGTTCCAGTTGTGAGGCATGCACATAAATATGTATAATATGTGTATATGTACATCATAGTATATGTATTATGTATATTATTGGCAAATGTAAGTGTCTAGTTTATATATTGTATAGAATATATATTACATATATTTAGCAAATTAATATGTATGCTGTATGTGTATGTATATGTGTATTACATGTACAGTTAAGAGTCATTAAAGTTTTTATTGTTAATTTAAAAACCTGAGTTTTTTTGGAGGGTTTTTTCTGGTTTTATTTTAGTTGTTAAAAAAAAGAAACAAATCAGTGGGAAAAAGTGGATCCCAAAAAACCTGGGTAAATTCAGAGATAATCAGTAAAAAAAAACAGGCTGAAAATACATAGGCCTTCCAGCACTCTCCCTCGGTAAATCCACTGGAGTTTCCTGGAAGGCCTGTTTGAGGTGATGCCCTTTCAAGGTCATTGAAACACGTGGAACGGGGACTTTGGTTCAGTACTGAAAGAGTGCTGTAGGTTCACAGGTGCCATAGTTTGAAAGAGATGTTAAATCAAGGCCACATCTGCCTACTCATGTGGATGCTGAAGATTTCATGTCACTTTGCGAAGAAAAGCAAGGAGTTCTCTTTGTTTCCTGGCCAATGTTCTTCCCTCAACTAACACCATCAAAAACAGATTATCTGCTCATCCATTCGTTTGCTGTTTGTGTTTAAATTGGCTGCTAGGTTTGCCTACATAACAGTAGTGGCTGCACTTCAAAAGTCATTCATTAGCTGCAAAACACGTTGGCGCACACAGAGACTGTGATAAGATGTTATATAAAGGCAAGTTCTTTCTGTTTTAGATAATGCAGTCCAGCTGTAAACGCAAGAAAGGTGTTGGGAAAAAGCCTGAACTATAACACCTCAAACCAAGAACTCCATCAGATTGCCTTTTAACCCCACCCTGCCATAAGGTAATGCTTAATTGTAATCATTTGTTTATTGATTGTTGTACAAAAGCCCTGAAATTCCACTGGGGTCCTCCTGGTCCCCACCATTTCTTATGGGTTGTGTGATCTCCCACCAGAATTACAGCAAGAGAACCCTAGCGAAATTTCAGGGGCAAAGTGCTTAAAGACTTTGGTTGAACATGCATCTATCTTTCCAAAAAATGTTTATTCTAAGGATGTGGGTGATACTGGCAAGGCCACACTTATTGCCCATCTCTAGTTACCCTGAGAAGGAGCTGAGGAACCATATTCTTGAACCACTGCAGTCCTTCTGCTGATGGTGATCCTGTGATGGTGTTAGGTGGGGAATTCCAGGATTTTGAGCTAGCAGTGATGGAAGAATGGCAATGTATATCCGTGTCAGGTTGGGTGACTTGGAGGGAAACTAAGAGGGGAGGGTGTTCCATGATGAGGCTGCTCTGGTTCTTCTCGGTAGTAAAGCTCGTAGGCCTGGGAGGTACTGTTGTAGTAAAAACTAGAAAATCTCTTGTGGTGTTACTCACAGTGGGTTGGTGGATATGCTGTTTTATAGGAGCGTTATATCATGGCCAAGAATTTCCTTGGAGCTGCTTCAGATCCACTGCTATAACTTCGTTGGAAGTGCATAAACAGAGTTTCCACCGCTGAGGAGGCTGAACAGGAGAAGCTCCAAGGAAATTCCCGGCCCATATAATGTACAATGTATGATCATATAATATAGTTGATTTCCTGTGGAAAAATACATTAGTATCATTCCTTCTAGAGTATGCAATCTAGGCTAGCGCTCTAGTACAGTACTGAGGGTTGCTGGAGGTATCAATCATTAGTTGAGACATTAAACCAAGGCTCCACCTGCCTGTTCTGGTAGATGTTAAAGATCCCTTTGCATTATTTGAAGAAGAGAAGGGCATTCTCCCAATGTCTTGGCCAACTTTCATCCCTCAAACAACAGCACCAAAAACAGATTAACTGGCCATTTGGCCCATTGCTCCTTGTTGAATATTGCTTGTGCTGAATGGCTGGCCCACAACTTGCCACATCACAGCAGTTACTGGACCTCAAAAGTAATTTGTTGCATATGAAGCACAATGAAATGTTTGATGTAACTCAAGGGTGACCAAGCCAGTTAGGTATATACAATGGATTGTCAGAGCCACATATAACATTTAAATCCAAGTTCCTATTAATTTGCAGATATCTCAAGTTGCTGATACTGACAGATCTTGGTTTTCTAATTTGGGTTTTATCCACCAATGGAGTAACAGCACTAAGATCAGCCCTTTCCAAACCTCCAGACTCACAAAATTCAAACTGGACAAAGTGACACGTAAGAAATATATGGGTACATTTTTGATTGCACGCTCTTGGCGAGGAGCCTCACCTGCCGGTAGCACATTCCTAGAAATTACGGATGCGCAACTTACCCCATGAGAGAAAATAGGACTGAGTTACCTGGTACTCATGGGCTGGATTACCAGGGCTCATGGACTACAGGTGGTCCATGGGCTCTAGTTTGAATGCCCCGATGTAATATAAAAATGGAAATCTTTTTATCTTTCTATAGCAATTTCTCTGCTCCTTTCTTACTCTGGAATTCTTTCTGTGTGCCTTTCTCTTTCTTTCTGTTCCACTCTTTCTCTCCCTGTATAGCTTTCCACATTTATTTCACTGTTTGTATTTCTCTGTGACTGATTCTTTTTCTCACTCTTTCTCTATCATTTTTACATTAATCTCTCCTTCTGTCTGTCTCCTCTCTCTGTATATCTCTCAATCCCTCTGAAAGCAAGGTACTCACGTTTTTATATCTTACATTCATTACAGCGTAGGGTATGCAGCAAAATAGCGGTAAACATGTAGTGGGTTGGAAATGAGTCCTGGATCAGGTGAGAACAGACTCTGTGGGAACTGGTGCAGCACATACAAGCAAGACAGAGACTGGAGTATTGGGGCTGGGAGTTGAGGCAGTGGGGGGCTGGGGCCAGGGTTAGGTGCATAGGTTGAGGTGAGCAGAGGCAGCAGGAGGTGGTAAGGAGGATGAGATCTGGGACTTGGCTGGGGTTTAGCAAACAAAGACCAGATTTTGCACCTGTGCAACTGGACCCTTTCTAAACCAAAGTTTGTTAAAAAGAGGAACAATTACAAAGAATCAACAAATCTTCCAAACTGCTGTGTAATGAAAACGAAAGTAACAGATTCCAGGCCCTGTTGGGTCTGAGGTCATGTGCGAACCAGCCAATTTTAAGGCAAAAAACGGGCTGCAAAAGCCGCCTGAAGACGATAACCTGCATAAAAGGAGAAAAATACTAGGCCCAGATTCCTCAAAGAACCGTAGGCCTCTACAGCAAAACATTGCTGAAGCGATTTGCCACATCATACAAGCTATAATTTAATTTAATGTATTATTTATAAATGAAATTTTTAGATATATAGGGAGTGAAATTTGATTTGGGCGGGGATGAAAAACTTGTGGTATCGCACCTACCGCCAATGGGTCTGAATACCGGGCGGGACGTATGACTGGCTGCAGTTGTGATACCGCCCATTTTGTGTCCCTGCCCAGGTCAAATTTCACCCTCAGTAAGAAACCAAAATGACCACTGAAATAATTTTGAAAATTAATGCTTTAAGTAATTTCATTAATTACCTTGGTGCCACTTATTACTTACTCATTAGTACCTCTTTTTATTAACTATTTGTTAGTTGTTTATCAGTAGCTTTCCTACCTGTGTAGTCATAGTGGGGGCAATCAGGATAGTTCAGTTGACAATGATTTATTGTGATTTATTGTTTTATTTATTTGAATCAATCAAGACTTTTTGCTCTGGGGCATTTTCCATCTGTGCCACTTTGCACATATAATGGATACTTTACATGTGTGTCAGGGTGTGACAGACGACTGTTAGACATAGTTATATACATTGTTGGATACAATTAGAAAGATTATAGGGTAGATATCCGCAGGGTCACAGAAACCGCCAAAAATGCAAAGTCTGAGTTTGATAATCTAGTGGTTCAGGTATTGGACTCGCAACTCAGAGGTTGTGAGTTCAAGTCGCACGATGGCAAGTTGTGAAACTGAATTCAATAAATCTGATTAAAATGACCGTATCAACTCAAGCTCTTTAATCATTGACAAAGTAACAGAAGGAGTGGACAAGGGCAATGCAGTGGATCTGGTACACATGGACTTTCAGATAAGGTGCCATATAAGAGACTCATGACAATGGTCAGGGTGTGTGGAGTCCAGGCCAGGTAGCACAATGGATTGAAAGATGGCTACAAAACAGAAAACAGAGGGTAGGAGTTAAGGGAAGTTTCTCAGACTGACAGGAAGTGAGACGTGGGGTCCCGCAGGAATCTGTTGTTCACCATATACAGAAATGATTTGGACCGAGGAATTGGAGGTTTAATGTCGTAATATCTAGATGATATAAATTAGGGGGGTAAAGCTAATAGACTGCACCAAAATACAGAAAGACACAAACAGGCTTGCAGTGTGGGTGGATAAATGGCAAAAGAAATTGAATATAGTAAAGTGTGAGGTGGTTAATTTTGGTAGGAGAAATAAGGAGGCCACTTATTCCTTGGATGGTAAGAAACTAAATGGGATAGAGGAGCAAAAAGATCTCTGAATACAGACACGTAAATCACTAAAAGTAGCAATACAAGTTGATAAGATCTTAAAGAGTGCAAACAAAGTACTGGAGTTCATTTGTAGAAGAACAGAATAAAAAAGCAGGGAGGTAATGTTAAATTTATATGGTGCCTTGGTTAGACCACACTTGAAGTATTGTGTGCAGTTCTGGTCTCCTTACTGCAAAAAGGATATTGAAGCATTGGAGAAAGTGCAGAAAAGATTTACAAGGATGTCACCAGAATTGAGAGGATGTAACTATCAGCAAAGATTGAGCAGGCTGGGGTTCTTTTCTCTGGAGAAGGGAAGGCTAATAGGAGACCTGATAGAGGTCTTTAAAATTATAAAGGGGTTCAATAGGGAAGATATGGAGAACTGTTTTCACTTGGGGGTGAGTCCAGAACAAGGGGGCATAAATACAAGATCGCCATTAACAAAACAAATGAAGAATTTAGGGGGAATGTGGCCACATGGAATAGTTGAAGCAGATAAGATTGACGCATTTAAGGGCTTGATGCAGACATGGGGGATAAGGGAATAAAGGGATATGGGGGTAGGATAGGAAGAGGTAATTAGAGTGGAAAGAGGCTCTTGTGGAGTATAAACACTGGCATAAAACATTTGGGCGAATGGCCTGTTTCTGAGCTGTAAATTTTACATCTGTCCCTCTTTAAGAACTCCATCAAACACGCAGCTTCCGTTGTGTCCACTCAAAATGGGCTTTGAAGGTAAACAGTGCATTCTAGTATAAATTGCACCTGGTATTTATTTAAACATTTCTACATGATTTCTGGAATCTTTCTGTTCCTGTGGCATCAAATGTGCACGAGCCTTTAGCAGCTGGCCAAAATTAACAGCTAGAAAGAATCAGGGACGAAACCTACCGAAGGCCTGCTCGCCTAGGATTCTGATCCCTGTCCGCCTGTTTTGCACCTGTGCTGTGGACACAGCTGGTCAGGAAATCCACCCTGTCTTAGTGTAAGAATTAATGTCTAGGATTGAAAGGAAAAGGTCAAGCTTTTGAGAATTCAGGGAAACAAATGGATTGATGGAATGGAAACCCCCAACCAGACTGGCCTCTCAGTTCCTTGCAGCAACAACCAGCTGTATATTGAAAGAAGGTGCAGGTTTTCTGTTGAATCCCAATAATATATCACAAGCTCAGGCTTTCTACCCCATGTGAAGACAACACACTGTATCATGTTCCACAATATCCATGAGCAGAAGAGGGAATCTAAAGCATAATTGAAGCCATGCAGCGTATCAGGGTGTGAGACAGAATCGAGAAGAGAAAATGGTACTTACTATGTCATCAGTATAAATGAGTATTTGTATCTGCTTGTTATTGACGCTAAAAAGTAATCCAGGAAAAATGGCATAAGAACAATGTTTGGGAAATGCCTTTCCTTCTGTACTATGCCCCTTTGCTCTGCGTTGCCAGCGAAAGGGGCAAGCCTGCAGCTAGATAGTCAACTCCTAGGTCATCACCAATGCCTTTCTTCAGTTGATCACTAGGAGTTATGCAAGAAGTGCTGGAAATGAAAACAGCCAGAAAATATGTGACAAAGGCACCGAAACTGCTCAGTCGGACACCAGAGTCTGAATACATGGGTGACTTCATGATCCCAGGCACACAGCAGCAAAGTCATGTTCATAGGGAGCACGGGTTGGACATAAAGCTACACTAGTGTAGCTCCGCTTCGCACTCCCTGTGAGCTTGGCTGCGTTCTGGGAGCATGAGATCACCTCTTTACTGAATTTGACTGCATTTCCTCTCTTTCCTGTCTTGTGGGGGCATCAACCTGTTTAAAATGGAGTGGTTGACACACCCGCTTAAATAGCACTGAGGGAAATTTCAGACAAACACGTTAAGTGTTCACATCAGGCTAACTTCAGAGCTAATGGTCTAGGAATTGGTTTGCGTCTGAATTCGAGCACAAGCCCAGCGGCAGCAATGGTGCACCAAAACAGACGCGCAAGAGGACCACGTGAAATCGGGCCTGTTGTGTTATCAGGACGTGAGCAGTGTGCTGGGTGCACAGGTCATACCCCAAGAGGCAGTGCGCCGGTCGGGAAGAGGAGCAAAGTCAGCCGGTGGGGATGCTGGCACCGGGCCTCTGGTAAATCCGATGGGGGGATGGAGATCGGGAGGGGGAGGTGACTGGTGGCCGGCAGCGGCCCACAGTTTCAAAGTGGAGCCTGGAGGAGTAGGAATGCTCCTCCTGGCTCCATGTTCAGTTAAGTCTTACCTTTTTGGTGGCAAACTCCAGCAGTCCCTGTAAGGACCACTGGTTTGGCTGCTTTAGGCCCAAGAAAACTGACCGCAGCATGCAATCACTCACCATCCAATTTCACAAAGAAGCTTGAAAAGGGAGGAGCACGCCTGCTATATTATATAGAATTTACAGCACAGATACAGGTCATTCAGTCCAACTGGTCTATGCCAGTGTTTATGTTCCACACACGTCTCCTTCCACCCTACTTCATCTAACCCTATCTGCATATCGTTCTATTCCTTTCTCCCTCATGTACTTATCTAGCTTCCCCTATTCCATGTGTTAGCGACATCCAACCATTCTCTGGGTAAAGAAGTTTCTTCTGAATTCTTTATTGGATTTTTTTTTATTCGTTCCTGGGATGTGGGCGTCGCTGTCGAGGCCGGCATTTATTGCCCATCCCTAATTCCCCTTGAGAAGGTGGTGGTGAGCCGCCTTCTTGAGCCGCTGCAGTCCGTGTGGTGAAGGTTCTCCCACAGTGCTGTTAGGAAGGGAATTCCAGGATTTTGACCCAGCGACGATGAAGGAACGGCGATATATTTCCAAGTCGGGATGGTGTGTGACTTGGAGGGGAATGTGCAGGTGGTGTTCCCATGTACCTGCTGCTCTTGTCCTTCTAGGTGGTAGAAGTCGCGGGTTTGGGAGGTGCTGTCGAAGAAGCCTTGGCGAGTTGCTGCAGTGCATCCTGTGGATGGTACACACTGCAGCCACAGTGCGCCGGTGGTGAAGGGAATGAATGTTTAGGGCCAATCAAGCGGGCTGCTTTGTCCTGGATGGTGTCGAGCTTCTTGAGTGTTGTTGGAGCTGCACTCATCCAGGCAAGTGGAGAGTATTCCATCACATTCCTGACTTGTGACTTGTAGATGGTGGAAAGGCTTTGGGGAGTCAGGAGGTGAGTCACTCACCGCAGAATACCCAGCCTCTGACCTGCTCTTGTAGCCACAATATTTATATGGCTGGTCCATTTAAGTTTCTGGTCAATGGTGACCCCCAGGATGTTGACGGTGGGAGATTCGGCGATGGTAATGCCGTTGAATGTCAAGGGGAGGTGGTTAGACCCTCTCTTGTTGGAGATGGTCATTGCCTGGCACTTGTCTGGTGCGAATGTTACTTGCCACTTATGAGCCCAAGCCTGGATGTTGTCTAGTTCTTGCTGCATGCGGGCTCGGACTGCTTCATTATATGGTTGCGAATGGAACTGAACACTATGCAATCATCAGCGAACATCCCCATTTCTGACCTTATGATGGAGGGAAGGTCATTGATGAAGCAGCTGAAGATGGTTGGGCCTAGGACTTTGCCCTGAGGAACTCCTGCAGCAATATCCTGGGGCTGAGATGATTGGCCTCCAACAACCACTACCATCTTCCTTTGTGCTAGGTATGACTCCAGCCACTGGAGAGTTTTCCCCCTGATTCCCATTGACTTCAATTTTACTAGGGCTTTTTGGTGCCACACTCGGTCAAATGCTGCCTTGATGTCAAGGGCAGTCACTCTTACCTCACCTCTGGTATTCAGCTCTTTTGTCCATGTTTGGACCAAGGCTGTAATGAGGTCTGGAGCGGAGTGGTCCTGGCGGAACCCAAACTGAGCATTGGTCAGCAGGTTATTGGTGAGTAAGTGCCGCTTGATAGCACTGTCGACGACACATTCCATCACTTTGCTGATGATTGAGAGTAGACTAATGGGGCAGTAATTGGCCGGATTGGATTTGTCCTGCATTTTGTGGACAGGACATACCTGGGCAATTTTCCACATTGTCGGGTAGATGCCAGTGTTGTAGCTGTACTGGAAAATTTATTAGTGACAATGTTATATTTATGGCCCCTAGTTTTGGGGCCATAAATATATGGCCCACTTTCAGATGAGACTTTAAACCAAAGCCTATTAATGTGGGGTGCAAAAGATCCCAAGGGACTATTTGAACAAGAGCAGGGGAGTTCTCCTCATGTCCTGGCCAACATTCATCCTTCAACCAACACTACCAAAACAGAATAATTGATCATTGACTCATTTGGTATTTGAGGGGGTTTGCTGTGCGCAGATTGGCTGTTACACTTGCCTAACAATACAACAGTGACTCCACTTCAGAAGTAATTAATTGGCGGTGAAGTACTTTAGCACATCCTGAAGGTGTGAACGTTGCTATATGAATGCAAGCTCTTGCTTTCTTTCGTGCTTCCGATGCAGAAGTTTGCACCGGGAATTCAGGCCCATGTGAAGGTGTGCATCGGAAGAGCTCATTTTGTTTTTTGGACTTTGAACTTAAGTAAGCTATATTTAAGATAGTATTGATGATGTGGGGTCATATCTGTGATTCCCTATATATTAGGCTCCTGATCTCAGATATACTGACATCGAGAAGTGCAGAGTAAAATCTGTGTGTTTGTCTACATCCATATGTTCCTGCCTGCACCCTCCACTCCACCGACTCCAGATTACCTCATCTGCCACTCCCTCCAACATCAGAAACCGAACATTCAGTCACTACTCTCCGGCCCTCTGGAATTCTCTTTGAAAATCACTTCACCTCCCTCCATGCCTTCAAAATCCTCCTTTTTATTATTTCTTCTCTGTATGTGGGTGATGCTGGCATGTGTGCATTGATTGCCCACCCCTATATAAATGCAAGTCATTCTTTCTTTTTAATTGCCTTGAGAAGGCGGTGGTGGGCCTTCTCCTTGAACCACTGTAGTCCTTATGGTGATAGTACTCCCACAATGGTGTCAGATAGAGAATTCAGTCAACTTGTAAGGAAAGGTGTTCCCACGACATTGCTGCTTTTGTCCTTCTCGGTGGTAGAGGTCACAGGGGAGGGAGATACTGTAGAAGTAACCTTGGTGAGTTGCTGCAGTGCATCATGTAGATTGTACACACAACAGCCACAGTGCATCAGTAATAGAGGAGTTGGATATTGAGTCCAATCGCAGGGGGACTGATCAATCGAACTGTTCTGTCTTGAATGGTCCTAAAAGCCTACCTTCTCCCTACACACACACACACACACACACACACACACACAGACAGACTCACACTCACACACACACTAAATGTTGCTCTTTCATGTTTGGCATCTGTTGTGACAAAAAAATCATTTTGTCTAAGATTTAGCACGATATTGGTTTCTTTAATTCGATAAAGTTGTTATAGATTTTAGACAGTTTATCTATGCCGGATAACTGAGGGAAAGGCATCTTCAATTCAAATATAAACATCTTGTTAGATTTGTTTAAATATATGTTTAATTGGCAGCTTTTAAAAAAAATTAACAGTTGGTTATTTGGTCATATTTTTCAAGGTATTTATCAATCCGACTTGTTCAAATTGGAGTGTGTGTGTGTGTGTGACCTTTGAAGAGAGATAGTCAGGCTTACAAAGTGAGAAAGGGAGAAGAACTGTTATGCAAGAATATTATTTATATCATAGTTTAGCACAGCAGTCAAGAACTATTTTTTTTGCACTATACAAGGAGCTAGCTCAGCTTAACAATTACTGTAAAATACATGTTATGTTACTATTGTTATTCACCTGTTGCTCTACTGTTTATTAACACATTTGGCAGCTAAAGCTGAATTTAAAGTGCAATGTAGTGTTATTCTACCATCTTCTGAAGAAAAGGAAGATCATATGAAAGCTGAAATAAACTGAAGAGGGTTCTCTTCATTCCCCAGGCACTCTATGAATTTACCTAGACATCGAGGCAAGTGAAAACAACGTTGGGACAAGGGGAGCTTGATCTGTGGGCTGATCTGTGAAAATAGAGTAAAAAAGAGTAAAGGAAACATTATAATATAACAGCGACATCTCTGTTCTAAATTGGATAGCCCAGTGGTGAAGGATAAACACTAGAACCTGGTCTTCAGTTGCTTCCACACCTTTATTCACAGAGCTCAACATTACACACACCGCATCCTAGATAAGCTCCCTATGGATACAAGGGAGCCCCAATTGATATGCACCACCTGAATACAATTAACATTATTGATATAAATCACATGGATACAATTAACAATCTCTAACTTGTAGAGTGTTCTGAGGATTATGATGTAAGTTCAGGTTGTTGTTGTAAAAATTTCATACAAGATCCAGGCTTGCTTAATCAAGCACCATCAAAGCACAGAGAACATGCAGCATCTGCTGAATTTAGGGTCACAAAAATTGGGACCTAATTTATATATGAAAATTGGAGCCTCATTCATATGGACATAAAAGATACCATGGCACTTTTTCAAAGAAGTGCAGGGGAGTTCTCCCTGGTGTTCTGGCCAACATTTATCCCTCAATCAACACCCCTAAAACAGATTATCTGGTCATTATCACATTGCTGTTTGTGGGACCTTGCTGTGTGCAAATTGTGCGTTTCCCGACATTACAACAGTGACTACACTTCAAAAGTACTTAATTGTCTGTTAAGAGCTTTGGGACGTCCTGAGGTTGTGAAAGGTGTTATATAAATGCAAGTTCTTTCTTTATAAAAAATGGGGTCTCATTTACATGCAAACACTGGGGCCTCATTTACATATGAAAATTATCAAATTTACAGTTTCCATTGGTACCAAAACAAAGTACCAGCAGACTTGTGAATGGGGCACTAAGTGGTTGGAGACCCGGTGTGGTGATTCTCCAATCTAACTTCCTGTCGGGTTCTCCCAAGTTATCCCTGTTTTTTGAGCATAACGGGAATTCTATTTCCTCAGATCTGCTTCAGCTTCGCCACCATAACTTCTGCAGAAGTGCGGCAGAAGTCCCGTTTAAGCTGGTAAACTGAGTTTTCACCACACTTCCGGTGAAGTTACAGCAGTGGGAGCAGCTCTGAGGAAAATCCAGGCCTAGGTGTCATCATTTAAATAGGCATGAAGAAAGCTCTGTATAAATGCTACCGGGGGCTTACAAATCCTTACTCTTTTTGAATAAAATATTCTCCTTTTCCTGCCTATCTCACTGGAGAAACTGTGAGGGAAAAGCAGCATATTTCCATCATTGCTGAAATTGAAGATGATCCTCCCATTGAGTTATGAGCATGCTTGCAAATGAACAGAATCTCCCACCTATAGGGCCAAAATCCTTTGTAAAGGAGCTAAGAAAGCAAAGGGCAATAAATACCAATCAAAACCAAATAAACAGAGGAAGGAGCTGATTGGCTGGTAGCTGCTGAGGGTTTCGTTCTCTGTTGAGTTTTTTTTAAGGCTTAATTTATTTTTGTTAAGTTTAGTAAACAATCTAATAAGTCGAGGCATGGCAGGGCAGCTCAGACCCGTCAAATGCACGGCCTGTGCCACGAGGGAACTCCAGGACGCTTCCCGTGTCCTGGACAACCACAGGTGCAGGAAGTGTCGTTAGCAGAAGGAGCTCGAGCTCAGGATTTTGGAGCTTGAGCAGCAGTTGGTTTCACTACAGTGCATCTGCGAGGTTGAGATCTACGTGCATAGCACGTTTCAAGAGGCAGTCACCCCGCAGCTTAAGAGAGTGCAGGCAGAGAAGGACTGGGTGACCACCAGACAGATAAGGAGGACCAGGCAGGTAGTGCAGGAGTCCCCTGAGTGCATCTTGCTCTCTAACTAGTATTCAGTTCTGAATACTGGTGAGGGAGAGGGTTCCTCTGCGGAGTGCAGCCAGAGCCAAGACCATAGCACTATGGGTGGCTCAGCTGTACGGGGGTGGGGGTGGGAGGAGAAAGGTGAGAAGAGTAATAGTGATAGGGGATTCTATAGTTAGGGGAGCAGTCAGGCGTTTCTGTGGCCACAGACGTGATTCTTGGTGCCAGGGTCAAGGATGTCACTGAGCGGCTGCAGAACATTCTGTGGGGGGAGAGTGAAAAGCCAGAGCTCATGGTCCATATCAGTACTAACGACATAGGCAGAAAGAGGGATGAGGTCCTGCAGGCAGATTTTTAGCGGTTAGGAAAGAGAGTAAGAAGTGAACCTCAAAGGTAGTAATCTCTGGATTACTCCTGGTGCCACGCGCCAGCAAGTATAGAAATAGGAGGATAGAGCAGATGAATACGTGGCTGGAGAGATGGTGCAGGAGGGAGGGCTTTAGATCCCTGGGGCAGTTCTGGGGAAGGTGGAACCTGTACAGGCCGGATGGGTTGTACTTCAACGGAGCTGGGACCAATGTCCTCGCGGGGAGGTTCCCTAGTGCTGTGGTGGGGGGTTTAAACTAATTTGTGAGCGGGATGGGCACCAGGATGTAGCAATGTAAAAGGGAAACAAGGGGCACAAAGGATCGGTGGAGACAAATAGCACTAGAGCAAGTAATAGTACAGTATTAGATGGAATCGGATTAAGAGAGAGTACAAGAAAGTCTAAGACAGGTTTGCGGTGCATGTGTGAACACACAAAGCGTGGTAAACAAGGTTGGTGAGCTACAGGCACAAATAGCCACATGGGAATAGGATGTCATGGCGATAACGGAGACCTGGCTCAAAAAAGGTCAGGATTGGGTACTAAATATTCCTGGATACAAGGTGTTCAGGAAAGATAGGGAAGGAAAGAAAGGAGGGGGGTGGGAGTATTGATTAAGGAGAATATTGTAGTGCTGGAGAGAGAGGATGTCTTGGAGGGGTCAAGGACGGAATCTACTTGGTTAGAGTTAAGAAATAAAAGAGGTGCCATTACACCACTGGGTGTATTCTATAGACCACCAACTAGTGGGAAGGATATGGAGGAAAAAATTTGCAGGGAAATTACGGAGAGGTGCAAAAGCTATAGGGTAGTGATAACGGGGGACTACAACTATCCTGATATAGACTGGAATAACAATAACATAAGGGACAAAGAGGGGGAGGAATTTTTGAAATATGTTCAGGATAACTTTCTCGACCAGTACGTTTCCGGCCCAACGAGGAAGGAGGCATTGCTGGACTTGGTTCTAGGGAAGGAGGTGGGCAAAGTGGAGCAAGTGTCAGTGGGAGAGCATTTAGGAAGCAGTGATCATAGTATCATAAGGTTTAGATTAGCTATGGAAAAGGTAAAAATACTCAATTGGAGGAGGGCCAATTTCAATGGGATGAGAACAGATCTGGCCCGGGTAAATTGGAATCAAAGATTGGCAGGCAAAACTGTAATTGAACAGTGGGCAGCCTTTAAAGAGATGGTTTGGGTACAGTCTATGGACATTCCCACGAGGCAGAAAGGTAGGGCAACTAAAGCCAGAGCTCCATGGATGACAAGAGAGATAGTGAGCAAGATGAAATGGAAAAAAGGGGCGTATGAAAGATGTCAGGTTGATAACACAAGTGAGAACTAGGCAGAATATAGAAAGTTCAGAGGGGAAGTGAAAAAGGCAGTAAGAGGGGCAAAGTAAGAGTATGAGGCTAGATTGGTGGCCAACATAAAAGGGAATCCAAAAGTCTTCTACAGGCATGTAAACAGTAAATGGGTAGTAAGAGGAGGGGTGGGGCTGATTCGGGGCCATAAAGGAGATCTACTCATGGAGGCAGAGGGTGTGGCTGAGGTACTAAATGAGTACTTTGCATCTGTATTTACCAAGGAAGAAGATGCTGCCACAGTTTCAGTAAAGGAAGATATAGTTGAGATATTGGATGGGCTAAAAATTGGTAAAGAAGACGTATTTGAAGGGCTAGCTGTACTTAAAGTAGATAAGTCACCTGGTCTGGATGGGATGCATCCTAGGTTGCTGAGGGAAGTAAGGGTGAAAATTACGGCCATAATCTTCCAAACATCTGTAGATAAAGGGGTGGTGCCAGAGGACTGGAGAATTTCAAATGTTAAACCCTTGTTCAAAAAAGGGTGTAAGGATAAACCCAGCAACTATAGGCCAGTCAGTTTAACCTCAGTGGTGGGAAAACGTTTAGAAACGATAATCCGGGTCAGAATTAACAATCACTTGGACGAGTGTGGATTGATTAGGGAAAGCCAGCATGGATTTGTTAAAGGCAAATCGTGTTTAACTAACCTGATAGAGTTTTTTGATGTGATAACAGAGAGGGTAGATGAGGGCAATTCAGTTGATGTGGTGTATATGGACTTTCAAAAGGCATTTGATAAAGTGCTGCACGGTAGGCTTATCATCAAGATTGCAGCCCATGGAATAAAGAGGACAGTAGCAACATGGATACAGAATTGGCTAAGGGACAGGAAACAGAGAGTAGTGGTGAACAGTTGTTTTTCGGACTGGAGAGAGGTGTACAGTGGTGTTCCCCAGAGGCCGGTGCTGGGACCACTGCTTTTCTTGATATATATATATGACTTGGACTTGATATATATATATGACTTGTACAGGGCACAATTTCAAAATTTGCAGATGAAACAAAACTTGGAAGGGTAGTAAACAGTGAGGAGGATAGTGAGAGACTTCAAGAGGATATAGAAAGGCTGGTGGCATGGGTGGACATGTGGCAGATGAAATTTAACGCAGAAAAATGTGAAATGATACATTTTGGTAGGAAGAACAGGGATAGGCAATATAAACTACAGGGCACAACTCTAAAAGGGTACAGAACAGAGAGATCTGGGATATATGTGCACAAATCGTTGAAGGTGGCAGGGCAGGCTGAGAAAGTGGTTAAAAAAGCATACTCCCGGGCTTTATAAATAGAGGCATAGAATACAAAAGTATGGAAGTCATGATGAACATTTATAAAACACTGGTTCGGCCACAACTGGAATATTGTGTCCAGTTCTGGGCACCGCACTTCAGGAAAGATGTGAAGGCCTTAGAAAGGGTGCAGAAGAGATTTACTGGAATGATTCCAGAGATGAGGGACTTTAGTTACGTGGATAGACTGGAGAAGCTGGGGTTGTTCTCCTTGGGACATAGAAGGTTGCGAGGAGATTTGATAGAGGTATTCAAAATCATGAAGGGCCTAGACAGAGTAGATAGAGAAACTGTTCCCATTGGCAGAAGGGTAAGGGACCAGAGGACATAGATTTAAGATGATTGGCAAAAGAACCAAAGGTGACATAAGGAAAAACTTTTTTACACAGCGAATGGTTAGGATCTGGAATGCACTAGCTGAGGGGATGGTGGAGGCAGATTCAATCATGGCCTTCAAAAGGGAACTGGATAAATACTTGAAAGGAAAAAACTTGCAGGGCTACTGGGAAAGGGCAGGGGAGTGGGACTGGCTGGATTGCTGTGGCATGGAGCTGACGCGGACTCGATGGACTGAATGGCCTCCTTCCATGCTGTAACCTTCCTATGATTCTATTATTCTAATTTAGGTTCATTAACCATTTGTTATCAGCAGCCCTGAGTAAGGCAGTGCTCTGCTGTGAGTCACCCATGACAACCAAACAAGGTGGCTGAATTTAATACATGCATCAATAAATAAGGGCACCGTTCAATAATTATTGAGCTGCTTCCTAGATTATTGCAATAAAATGCAGGAATACCGCTAGAATATAAATGACACAAAAGAAAGCTGAGATAAGTGGGATTATGATTTTGTAGGTTTATTCCCTAATGCTCACTGTACGTAATGACAGATGCCTGATCACAGCGAAGACAGACCATGGGCTGTGCACTCAGTTTCCTGCAGAAAAGCAAGTGTTAGTGTAATTAATGATAAATGAGCATGCAGTACATACAGTTTATAGGAAAGAAGAAAATTAGGAATGGGAGTGAATCGTCAAGTAGGGGTGGGAGTGGGTGCAAATATTTCATTAAAATATAGTTACAATTAAGATGAAATATGTTGCGTGTATTACTGCTAGAGGAATGGTTCTTATTTATGATTTACTTCTCAAATCAGTAAGGTTATTGAGAATACAGTATATGCGATAGTATTTAAATATACGCTTAAGAGATAGTAATTACAACTGGTTTAGTTGGGGGACTCACAGTTCCAAGCTTGGTATACAGGTTGATCAGACCTTATCAAATCCTATGTATCCGTTCCAATACTCACTTTTTATACCTTTTTCTTGCGGCCTTATGTGACAATCCACACATTTCTGCATTATATGATGAATATCATAACTTTATTTTGAGATATTGGCACAGATTTTACATTTCGTGTTCGTGGCGGCAGAGTTTCATCGTGATGGGATCAAAGCTTTGCGCCAGGAACACTAATTCATAAAGCTAACTCCATTATCAGCTACGTGATCGAATGATGGAGATTGACCTGAGCTGACCATTACAGTTAGCGCACAGGCTGATTCTGTGTTAAGGAGTCAGTTTTAGTGGAAGGTTTTCCACTGGAATTACACTGCTCCACCAAACTCCCAGTTGTCCCTCCTACTTTTATAATACAGCTATAAAAATATGGGCCGGGCAAATTAAAATTAGACGCAAATAATGGGAATACGTTATACTATGTCATTTGTGTGTTAGCTGCCCTGGATACAAGGGATGCTGATGTGTCACTGGCACCCCGCGTATCCATGGGCAGCGTTGCTATGGCAGTGTTGCTATTGGCAGCATTGCCATGGGCAGCGTTGCTATGGCAGCGTTGCTATGGGCAGCAATGCTATGGGCAGCATTGCTATGGGCAGAGAAGGGGGAGGGGTTTAAAAATTAAAGGGCCGGAGAGCCTACAGAATCGATTGTAGTGCTCTCTATTGCATAGGCTAATGCGTTCCTTTTAAAAAATAATTTAAAACTTGTTTTTCTTCCCTGGAGTGGGTGCCTGAGTCCTGATCCCGGAAAATCGGCCGGGGTCAGGGGCAGGGGCGCATCATTATGACGGGTAGAACTCCCGCCACGACCAAGATGCGCTGAGATTCCACAGAAGTGGAAAATCTCAGCCACTAATTTTTGGCCAGGCTACATAATGTGCTGTTGGTAGCAAATAAGTCCTTTCTTAAAAATTCAGTCTTGGAATGAGGACACCGCTGGCAAGGCCAGCATTTATTGCTCACCCCTAGTTGCCCTTGCTCTCTTCTTGAACCGCTGCAGTCCGTGTGGCGAAGGTACTCCCTCAGTGCTGTTAGGTAGGGAGTTCCAGGATTCCGTCCCAGTGGCGATGAAGGAACAGCGATATATGTCTAAGTCGGAGATGGTGTGTGACTTGGAGGGGTACTTGAAGGTGATGGTGTTCCCATGGTGGTGGAGGTCACGGGTTTGGGTCTAACGCACATTAATGCACTTATCGCCATTAACACATTTTTTTACTCATTAACTGCTTGTTAACCAACTTTTAAGGGAAAAATGTAAGTTTACACTCGATTTACTAGTGCTGCTGAAGAAAAGTACAGATGGCTGGAAAAGCTCCCTTTCCGGATGCTAACTTAGAGATGCTTCTGCTGGATGTGCGGAGAAGGAGTATTTTGTCTTGCCACAGAGTGCACTCAGTTTGGAAGGAGGTGGCCCAACAAATTGGTGCTGTTTCCAATACCCAAAGGACATGGGGGAAGATGAGAAAAAGCTTAATCCCCTCAGGAAGTCAGCTAAGGCAAAGCTTTCCAATTCTTGTCTATGCAAATTCTGCAGGTCACAAAATGCTTCTTGTCAAACTGCTAAAGGAAAGGAAAGACTTGCATTTATGCAGAATCTTTCACAACCTCAGGATGTCCCAAAACGTTTTACAGCCAATGAAGTACTTTTGAAGTGTAGCCACTGTTGTAGGGAACTGCGGCAGCCAATTTGCACACAGCCAGGTCCCAAAAACAGTACTGATATAATGACCAAATCATCTGTTTTAGCGATGATGGTCGAGGAATAAATATCTGCCAGGACAAGGGAAGAACTCTCCCACTCTTCTTCAAATAGTACCATGGGATCTTTACATCCACCTGAGAGGACAGACGGGGTCTTGGTTTCGTGTCTCATCCGAAAGACCCTCTGACTCAGAGGCGAGAGTGCTGCTACTGAGCCAAAGCTGACACGTGTTATACCATGATTGAAGAGCTTGTGAAGGATTGTGATCATGAGGTGTGGGAGGGAGGGGACATGGGCCGCCGCATTCTGGATGCGTTGTAATTTGTGGAAGGTGGAGATGGGGAGACAAGTGAAGAATTTTGGTGTAGATATTCCTTAAGCTAATAAAAGCACTGATTAGGATCTCAGCAGCAGTGGGGGAGAGACAGGATGGAAGCAGCCAATGCTTCAGAGGTGGAAGGTCAGATATGAAGGAGGAAGTTCAGGTTGGCTTGAGCTGGATACCAAAGGCTGGATCTTCTTCCGTGATACCGCCCAGAGTTGGGTGGGATAGTGGCAGTGAACGGAGAAAATTAGACAGCAATGCCGATCACCACCTCCCCACGCCGAGCTACATTTCCTTCTTCCCGCCCATGCCAGGACCGCGGCTGGCTGCCCTTTCCTTGTTTGCTGCATGTAAATTCTAGGTGGTGGGAGGGGTTTGGCTTCCCAGCCCATTCTCCTCCTATCCACCCCTCTTACAGCTGCTATCTGTGGCTCCCTGGTGAAAGGTGGTGGTAGGCCTGGCGAATCGGCGGGAAGGTCCCGATTTTTCAAAATGGCGGCAGAGGGTTTGGTAGAGGGCTCCCCTCCCTTTAATTCCTGCCCCATACACTTACCATTATAGGCCTTGGACTCAGCCAAGCCGACAAGGCTGATAGATTTGTTCATCTTCGGGGCTGTTCTGCTTCTTTAACATCCCACGCCACGTCTTTGGGGGCTGCAGCGGCGGTCCCACTCGTAGGGCCACCCACTGTCCTTAAGATGCAGTGACGGGAAATCACCCTGCATTATAAATGATCCCTGACCCAGGAAAATGGGCCAGGGTTACAACGGGGTCAGAGCGGTGGGCGGAAGTCCTGCCCAAAGAGGAAAATCCAGCCCCGAGGTTCTGCATCTCCATGATAAGCCCAAAGTTACAAGACTCAGAAACAGGCAGCAACACTCCAACTCAATGTTGCATAGCCTGTACAGAAGGCAATCTTCACATAAATTCTTTTCAAGAGCCTTCAAAGGAAACCCACAACATCAGAATTGCCCTTCATTGTCACAGTTGAAAAAGAGAGAAGGAATCTTCAAGCCACAGCAGTCATAGGGTTCCAACATCAATACCCTCAGACTGCCTGAGGCGGGGAATGACCAGATTACTCTGTGTTTTGGAGAACTATGGGACACCATGTGGATTGCCTTAATCTAGTGGGATAGCCCTCTGGGCCACATGCACGTGATGTGCAGGCCAACTGGAGAGATCTAAGAAATGATGTGGAAATGCCGGTGATGGACTGGGGTTGACAAATGTAAGGAATCTTACAACACCAGGTTATAGTCCAACAGTTTTATTTGAAAATCACAAGCTTTCGGAGGCTTTCTCCTTCGTCAGGTGAAGTGTGGGATTCCTTGAATGTTACCGCATTTATAGTCAGAGAACAATACCTGGTGATTACAGATAATCTTTCCATCTGCCCGTTGGAAAGATTATCTGTAATCACCAGGTATTTTTCTCTGACACACTTCACCTGACGAAGGAGGAAGCCTCCGAAAGCTTGTGATTTTCAAATAAAACTTGGACTATAACCTGGTGTTGTAAGATTCCTTACATTTGTCAACCCCAGTCCATCACCGGCATCTCCACATCATTATATAACACCATTCACAACCTCCCTAAGGACATCCTGAAGTGTTTTACAGGCAATGAAGTACATTTGAAGTGTCGTCACCGTTATAATGTAGGAAACGCGGCAGCCAATTAACGCAAAGCAGGGTGCCACAAACAGCAATGTGATAATGAACAGATGATCTGTTTTAGTGATGTTGGTGATAAATGAGGGATAAATATTGGCCAGGATACTGGGGAGAATGCCCCTGCTCTTCTTCGAAATAATGCCATGGGATCCTTTACAACCACCTGAGAAGGCAGATGGGACTTTGATTTAACACCTCATCCGAAAGATGGCATCTCCGACAGTGCACTGTCCCTGCACTGAAGTGTCAGCCTGGATTTTGTGCTCAGACTTCGGAGTAGGATTTGAACCCACAATCTTCTGACTCAGGCAAAAGTGAAACTATTGAGCAACAGCTGACGCCTAGAAAGTTGTTTCTCTGACTAATCTGCTGACACATCAATATCAGCCTCTGCTCTTCATGCAACAAGAAAATTGCCCATCAAGTCTTCCTTCAGGTCTTTGATAACAAAGGCAGTGGGTAATATAATTTGCTCACCTTAAATCAAATCATTACTTTTGTTAAAAAAATACAAATCATTTTGGGAAATGTTTTTGCTGCCACTGTGTTTTATTGTCTCTATATAACTAAATAAGTTCCTTTTAAACTTAAATTCCCTTTATTCTATTGCAAAATGCCAGACTGCCAAGTGCTGAATGGTGCACTGTGATTTTTTTTTACTGAAGGTTTATATCACCTCGGCGTCAGAAGGTCATGAGGGTTGGAGGTGAAAGGTCATGTGATGAAACTTCCAGGAATATGTCCAACCAGAGTTGCTGACCCGAAGCAGGAGTGCTCCTCCGGGATCCACAAGGAAAGTTGCCGCCTCCCTTGCCCCACACTCATCCCCTCCCTCTCATGAGACCCTCCTGGAACCCCTCTTCTGGAAACTGGCAGCTGATTTCCACTCACTTCCCGCCCACAAGTTAAAATTAGTGCAGGGTCTCAGATTTTCTCCAGTGAGTGAGTTTCCAACTCACCCTGCCCCCCATCCCCCCCCTCCAACACCTGCCCAAAATCCACCTGGCGTTGAAATCAACCCCCAAAAGTAATTCAGTGGTTGTGAAGCGCTTTGGGACATCCTAAAGATGTGAAAGGTGCAAGTTCTTTCTTTATGTAATGTAAGTAGATTTGGTGCAGTACCTTCTGACTGATTATTCTGCAAATTGCACCCTGACAGACACAACGGCGTTGAGAATATTGGATACCAGTGCTATAAGGGGCCTTCAGTAGTAATTCCTACGCTTAGCAATGGTGAATATTTTTCATTCAGGAGATGCCCGTCAAGTCCAAAGAACCTTGAAGGGAAAGGAAATAACTTTCTGTTTAAAGTACTGTCCCCACCATTTATTGTTTTTGTAAATATATATCTGCATTACAATAGCCTTTGATGTTTCAATCTTACTTTACAGAGGCCTGAGACATAAAACAAACACCGGGAGAATTTGAGAAAGTGACAGAAAAGAAGGAGCTCTGAGAATCCCAGAATAAAAGGGCAAGTAGATTAAGAAATAGTTAAAAGTAATCAGATAAATTAATTACTTACTAATTACAAACCACATTAAATCCATTTACCAGTAGTTAAACAAGGAAATATATAAATAAATAATCAGATAAGTTCATTAGATCTAAGGACGTAAAATAAACTAACACTAAAGGGATCTGAAATTGTATTAGATAAGAATCTATATATAAATATTAATTAAATAAATAATAAATAGGAGTTAAAGGGACATTAAGTTAAAACATA
Source organism: Heptranchias perlo (assembly GCF_035084215.1). Taxonomy (NCBI): domain Eukaryota; kingdom Metazoa; phylum Chordata; class Chondrichthyes; order Hexanchiformes; family Hexanchidae; genus Heptranchias; species Heptranchias perlo. The sequence continues at coordinate 100,513,894 of NC_090327.1, forward strand.
TATGTAACATAAGAGGCATATATATATATAAGTAGACACTAAAAAGAATGGAGGGACAGCTGAACCCGTTGCCTGCAATTCCTGTGCCATGTGGGAACTCCAGGACGCTTCAGGTGCCCTGGATGGCCACGTGTGCAGGAAGTGCCTCCAGCTGCTCGAGCTCGAGCTCAGAGGTTCTGAGCTTGAGGAGCGGATGGAATCACTGCAGGACATACAGGAGGCTGAGAATTTCCTGGATTGTACGTTCCAGGAGGTGGTCACCCCCCGTAGCCACAGAGAGCTCTGGGCAGTAAGTGGGTGGCCATCCAGCAAGGTCGGAAGAGGCAGGCAGTGCAGGAATCCTCCAGGAGTGTGGCACTCGCTAACTGATTTTCCGTATTGAATACCGGGTGAGGGTGACGATTCCTTGAAGGAGTGCAGTCCGGAGCACGGCACCATGGAGCAAAGGACTGCACAGTGGCGCACAAAGAAGTGTAGGAATGCAGTGGTTATAGGGGATTCAATCGCCAGGGGGACCGACAGGTAATTCTGCAGCTGCCGATGTGAGTTCTGCATGGTGTGTTGCCTCCCTGGTGCCAGGGTAAGGATAACACTGAGAGGGTGCAGAACATTTTGAGGAAGGAAGGGGGACAGCCAGAAGTCGTGGTCCATGTGGGAATAAATGATATGGGAAGGAAAAGGTTGAGGTCCTGCAGTCAGAGTTTCAGGAGCTAGGGAGGAAGTTAAAAAGCAGGACCCCAAAGGTAGTAATCTCTGGATTACTTCCAGTGCCACATGTTAGTGAGTATAGGAATAGTAGGGTTAAAAAGGCTAACCTGTGGCTGGAGAAATGGTGCAGGAGGGAGGGCTTCAAATTCCTGGGGCATTGGGACCAATTCTGGGTCAGGAGGGACCTGTTCAAGATGAATGGGTTGCACCTCAACAGAGCTAGCACCAATGTCCTCGCAGGGAGGTTAACTAGTGCCGTGGGAGAGGGTTTAAACTAATTTGGCAGGGGGATGGGCACAAGGATAAAACATTTGAGAGGAGAAACAAGGTGCACAGAGGACTGGGAGAGACAAATGGCACTAGAGCAAAAAATAGTTCAGAAATAGGAGGGATCAGACAGGGGCCAAATGCAAGGCAATTGGGTTTGAAGTGCATGTGTATAAATGCACATAGCCTGGTAAATAAGGTTGGTGAGCTGCAGGCACAAGTCGCTACATGGGACTATGATATAGTGGCAATAACAGAGACCTGGCTCAAAGAAGGGGAGGATTGCGCACTTAATATTCCTGCCGACAAGGTATTCAGGAAAGATAGGGAAGGAAAAAAACAGGGGTTTGGCAGTATTGATCAAATAAACTATTATAGCACTGGAAAGGGATGATGTAGTTGAGGGGTCAAAGATAGAATCTATTTGGTTAGAATTAAGGAACAATAGAGGAGCAATTACGCTACTGGGTGTATACTATAGGCCCCCAAATAGTGGGAAGGAGATAGAAGAGCAAATTTGCAGGCAAATTACAGAAAGATGTAAGAACTATAGAGTAATGATAATGAGGGTCTTCAATTATCCTATCATAGACTGGGATAGTAATAGTGTAAAGCACAAAGAGAGGGAGGAATTCCTGATATGTGCACAACAGAACTTTCTTGATCAGTGTGTTTCCAGCCTAATGAGGAAGGAAGCAGAGCTGGATCTAGTTCTCTGGAATGAAGTGGGGCAGGTGGAGCATGTTTCAGTGGGAGACAATTTGGGTAACAGTGATCACAATATCATCAAGTTTAGAATAGTCATAGAAAAGGACAAAGAAAAATCGAGCATAAAAATACTCAACTGGAGGGGGGTTAATTTCAGTGAATTAAAAAGGGATCTTGTCCTGGTGGATTGAAATCAAAAATTGGTAGGCAAAACAGTAATTGAACAATGGGAGGCTTTCAAAGAGGAGATCGTTCGGGTACAGCGTCGACACAATCCCACGAGGGGGGAAAGAAGGGCATCTAAAGCTAGAGCTGGATGACTGAAGATATAGAGATTAAAATGAACTGAAAAAGGAGACTTAAGACAAATATAAGGTTCATAATATAGTAAGAGAACCAGGCTGAATACAGGAAGTACAGAGGAGATCTAAAAAAGGAAATAAGAGGGGCCATGAGAGGCTATGAGAATAGATTAGCAGCTAACATGAAAGGGAACCCAAAAGTCTTTTATAAACATATAAATAGTAAAAAGGTAGTCACAGGAAGGCTGAGGCCGATCAGGGACCAAAAAGGAGATCTTCATGTAGAGGTAGAGGGCATGGCTGAGGTGCTAAATGAGTACTTTGCATCGGTCTTCACTAGAGAAAAGAATGTTGCCAATGTAGCAGTAAAGGAGGAGGTAGTAATGACATTGGATAGGATAGAAATAGATAAAGAGGAGGTACTTAAAAAATTGGCAGTCCTCAAAGTAGAAAAGTCACCTGATCCAGATGGGATGCATCCTAGGTTACTGAGGGAAGGAAGGGTGGAAATTGCGGAGGCTCTGGCCATAATCTTCCAATCCTGCTTAGATATGGGGACGGTGCTGGAGGACTGGAGGATTGCAAATGTTACAACCCTGTTCAAAAAAGGGGTGAGCAATAAACTCGGCAACTACAGGCCAGTCAGTCTAACGCTGATGATGGGGAAACTTTTTGAGACAATAATCGGAAAAAAGTAATTGGCACTTGGAAAATTATGGGCTAGTAACTGAAAGTCATCATGGATTTGTTAAAGACAAATTGTGTTCGACTAACTTGATTGAGTTCTTTGATGAAGTAATGGAGAGGGTTGATGAGGGTAGTGCAGTTGATGTTGTGTATATGGACTTTCAAAAGGCGATTGACTGAGTACCACATAATAGACTTGTTAGCAAAATTAAAGCCCATGGGATTAAAGGGATAGTGGCAGCATGGATACAAAATTGGCTAAGGGACAGAAAGCAGAGAATAGTGGTGAACAGTTGTTGTTCAGACTGGAGGGACACATACAGTGGTGTTCCCCAGGGGTCGGTATTAGGACCATTGTTCTTTTTGATGTATATTAATGACCTGAACTTGGGCATAGAGGGCATAATCTCAAAGTTTGCAGATGACATAAAACTTGGAAATGTAGTAAACAATGTGGAGGATAGTAACAGACTTCAGGGAGATATAGAAAGGCTGGTGAAATGGGCAGCCACATGGCAGATGAAATTTAGTGCAGAGAAGTGTGAAGTGATACATTTTAGTAGGAAGAATGAGGAGAGGCGATATAAACTAAATGGTACAATTCTAAAGGAGGTGCAGGAACAGAGAGACCTGGGGGTGTATGTACACAAATCTTTGAAGGTGGCAGGACAAGTTGAGAAGGCTATTAAAAAGGCATACGGGATCCTGGGCTTTATTAATAAAGGCATAGAGTACAAGAGCAAGGAAGTTATACTAAACCTTTATAAAGCACTGGTTAGGCCTCAATTCAATTCTCGGCACCACGTTTAGAAAGGAAGTCAAGGCCTTAGAGAGGGTGCAGAAGAGATTTAGTAGAATGGTACCAGGGCTGAGGGACTTCAGTTATGTGGAGAAGCTGGGGTTTTGTCCTTAGAGCAGAGAAGGTTCAGAGGAGATTTGATAGAGGTGTTCAAAATCATGAACTGTTCTAATAGAGTAAATAAGGAGAAACTGTTTCCAGTGGCAGAAGGGTCAGTAACCAGAGGACACGGATTTAAGGTGATTGGCAAAAGAACCAGAGGTGACATGAGGATTTTTTTTAACACAGCGAGTTGTTATGATCTGGAATGCGCTGCCTGAAAAGGTGGTGGAAGCAGTTTCAATTGTAACTTTCAAAAGGGAATTGTATAAATGCTTGAAGGGAAAAAATTTGCAGGGCTATGGGGAAAGAGCAGGGGAGTGGGGCTAATTAGATAGCTCTTTCAAAGAGCCGGCACAGGCATGATGAGAAGTTCGCAGGACACTATCTTGGTAAAGGGGTTGGGCGCGCGCCTAACCACCACCGGCAACATGTAGAGTAGGGTGAATATGAAGCCAATCAGTGTACAACGCAGATTTGAAGCCATTTTGCAGCTCCACACTCCAGCCTGTCTTAACCTTGCACTGCTCATTGGGGTCTTCAACAGCATGAAGGACCTCCCCGGCCGACCCCGCTACCTGTGCTAGTTAAAGGGATCATGAAGTACTAACAGGTTAGTTGCTGGATTATTTCTTCTGGCTGCTGATGCAATCACACACGTTTTTGTAAGTTTCCTATACTTGACTAAAGTTTCAATACTCTATAGAGAGTTGTCTGGCTGGTCTTGTAGTACTTTTTGCGTCATTTAAAATATTGTGCTGAAAAAAGTTGCTTCCAGACATGGGTGGCCTGGTAGGCCTTCCTCTGGGAATTGAACATGACTGGGAGAATGAAAAGAGACGACACAGAGCAGGACAAGCTGCTAGAAGAGGGAGGAGAAGAAGGAGGAGCAGCAGGGCTCTCATCAGGAGGCCATATCCGCAGAGGGTCTTCAGGGAGCAATTCTCTTACCTCAACCTCAGCGACAACCAGTGCATCTGACGTCTGTGGTTCACTAAAGAGGTCGTGACTTAAATCTGTCAACTGTTGCAGCCACAACTGCAGCCTCAAAGCAGGGCAAGGACAGCATTGCCTATGGCTGTCAAGGTGTCAGCGGCTCTTAATTTTTATACCTCTGGCTCCTTTCAGGCTGCTGCTGGAGATATAAGCAACAGTTTGCAGTGCACTGCTGTATAGGGGAGGTCACTGTGGCTCTCTATGCAATGAGAAACACATTCATTTTATTCCCTCTTGCTAGAGACAAGCAGGAGGAGCGAGCACGAGGATTTGCTCAGATTGCAGGTTTCCCCATGGTGCAGGGTGCCATTGACTGCACCCACAATGCCTTGTGTGCTCCACATCTGCACTCAGCCATATTCATCAACAGAAAGGGACTCCACTCCCTCAATGTACAGCTGGTGTGTGACCACATGCAGCGCATCACGCAGGTCAATGCCCGCTATCCTGGCAGCCGTCATGATTCGTTCATCCTGCGGCAGTCCTCTGTTCCACCTGTATTTCAACCAGCACAGCAAGTCAAAGGCTGGCTACTGGGCGACAAGGGTTATCCCCTCGTGTTATGGCTCATGACTCTGGTCAGGAACCCACGCACACTTGCACAGCAGGCCCACAATGGGAGCCATACTGCCACACGGAACATCACAGAGCACAACATAGGCGTCCTCATGCAACACTTCCGCTGCCTGGACCACTCTGGAGGCACCTGCAGTACTCAGCTGAGTGGGATTTGAGAGTCTAACCACCTCCCCTTGATATTCAACACCATTACCATCACCGAATCCCCCACCATCAACATCCTGGGGGTCACCATTGACCAGAAACTTAACTGGACCAGCCTTATAAATACTGTGGCTACAAGAGCAGGTTAGAGGCTGGGTATTCTGCGGCGAGTGACTCACCTCCTGACTCCCCAAAGCCTTTCCACCATCTACAAGGCATAAGTCAGGAGTGTGATGGAATACTCTCCACTTGCCTGGATGAGTGCAGCTCCAACAACACTCAAGAAGCTCGACACCATCCAGGACAGAGCAGCCCGCTTGATTGGCACCCCATCCACCACCCTAAACATTCACTCCCTTCACCACCAGCGCAATGTGGCTGCAGTGTGTACCATCCACAGGATGCACTGCAGCAACTCACCAAGGCTTCTCCGACAGCACCTCCCAAACCCGCGACCTCTACCACCTAGAAGGACAAGGGCAGCAGGCACGTGGGAACAACACCACCTGCACGTTCCCCTCCAAGTCACACACCATCCCGACTTGGAAATATATCACCGTTCCTTCATCGTCGCTGGGTCAAAATCCTGGAACTCCCTTCCTAACAGCACTGTGGGAGAACCGTCACCACACGGACTGCAGCGGTTCAAGAAGGCGGTTCACCACCACCTTCTCGAGCAATTAGGGATGGGCAATAAATGCTGGCCTCGCCAGCGACGCCCACATCCCGTCAGGAAAGCTGTCATCCTAAGATAGGACAGCAGGTTCCTGTTCCATGGAGCCAGTGCCACTCTCCCAGGGCCATGCCACAGCAATCCTGGTGATCTGCTGGAGAACAGATTGCTGGATGGCTGAGACACCTTGGAAGCCCCGTTCCACAGTGGAACCCAGAGCCATGATAGCAGCAGTCAGAGCTTCCAAAGCAGCAGTCAGACGTTTGATGGAAGCAGACATCAGTCATCAGACAATGCATCATGGTGGGTGCCACAGATGTATTGATGGAGGTGAGCACCCGTTCCATGTGGGAAAGGATGGGCTCCAAGCTCTCCGCAAAGCCCTGTGCCAAGTTGGAGCTGGACTCCTCCATGCCCCTTGACATTTTGCGCAGGCTTTCTGGCAGGCTTTCCCGTGCACCACGCCTTTGATTGTGTACATCCGTGAGCCTTCTTCTGTAGCCTGGCCCATCGAAGTCCTCATCTGAATCCTCTGCAGCAGAACTAGTGAGCGACCTCGCCCTCTGGCGAGCTGGCATCTGCGGTATCTTTTCCCCCCACCCTGGCTCCTGTGCACTTGTGCCTGGTATCTCGTTATGTGCAGATCCCTCCTCTATCCTACCCTCTAAAGGACGTGCAGTGTCAGTCTCTGAGCTGATGGCTGCGAGTGCAAGATCGAGTGATGATGGCTCTTCATCATCACTGTCTTCTTCCTTTGCCTCCTCTGACAGGGCAGGTTCCAGTTCTTCAGTATCTGAAATGAAAAAGGGACAAAGGTTGGGTTGTGGTGAGGGGAGAGGAGAAAGTAAGACGTGCGTGCTCACACCATCTGCAGCACGTGAGTCAGAAAAGATTAGGGATGAGGGAGAAGTGGGAAGAGAGAAGAAGTTTTAGATATGCAGAGACCCTCATCACGATCCCTCCAGCGCTGCCAGTAGCCACGGCCTCAGCAATGCCCCTTCCCACGATGGCCAGCACTGTCTCCTCCATGGGCGTCACCTTCTCCAGCAAGAAAGAGGGAAATGTCTCAGTGAGTGTCCTGCAATATGTTTGGGTGATGTTTGGGTCATAGTTAAACAGCTGCCAGTTTGTGTGTGACCTGTGAGTTGTGGGTGTGCAGCTTGCAACAGTGCTAAGTGTGTGAGGGTGAGGTAAAGCAAATGAATTGAAGGGTGATTGATAGAGATTGTTGGTAGGTGGGTGATGGGAGTGTCGTGAATTGAGCAGTGGATGAGGCTAGTGGTGCAGTTGGTAGAATATGCCATTTTAAGATTGAATTCACTCACCTTGACAACTCATGTCAGATCATTGAATTTCTTCCTACACTGCATCCATGTTCTTGGGGCTATGCTCCTGGCATTGACCTCCTCCATTACTTCTTCCCACTGTCTCCTAAGCATATTTCTGGACGTCCTCCTGCCCCCTTGTGGATACAGGATGTCCCTCCTTCTCCCCACTTCTTGCACCAAGGCCTCCCGTGCATTATCAGAGAACCTTGGTGCACGCTCTTTCGTATGTTCGGCCATTCTTCAATATATTGCAGCACAGATTCAGTTCACAATTGACTTCTACCATTTCTTGCAGTCACAATGCACCTCCCCTTTAAGACGTACAGGCTGCTTTTAAGTAGCGCAAGCCACTCACAATATCGGGCCCCCTGTTGATGCATGCAGCCAATGAACAGCACAGGTAATGTTGGCTGCACGCAGCAATCATTTAAAACAGCAGGCCACACCAATTTAACGTACTGCCTGCAATGCAATGAACGGGCGCAGGTTAATCACGTACTGCGTTCCCCACGTACGTTTTCGGGGGCCATCCAATTTAACCCCCTATGATTCTACGATACTATGATTCTACAATGTGACTGTTTCAGGAGGAAGAAGTATAGGAGCATTTTAAATGTCCCAGTGACAGGTCTCTTGAATATCTGGTTGGAACTGTTGTTCTCTTGTCCGACTACTTTCAGTTTTTTATTTGTATTGGCCTGTTCTTGCAGACAACCTGGTGTGAAAAGCTGCATTAGTTAAAGATGACAGATCCAGTACAAGGTTATTTATCCCGAAAGCTGTCACAAATGTGTGGTGTCATATCAATGTTAGTTCATATTAACTAGAAGTACCAATCAGGGAATAGATTTAAAGGCAATAATAAATTATGCTGATGATATGAAAGCACAAATTGTAAACCATCCACTATTAGAATAATAATGGGGGGTGCAAAAATGTACTTTGTATTCCATCTTGCTCCAACCTGAATAATTTCCTTATAGAGCATTCTGTGTTTCTATTCCTAATCTTGAAAACATGCAAAGAAATAAATTACAGAATCATTCTGTAGTGTCAGTCTGGTCCAAAGACTGCATGTGCTTTAATCAATGGGCCTTGTAACATCATTATGCCTGTAATTTGGTACTCGAGGTCCAATGAGAAAGGAGCATCGCCATAAATAATGAAAAAACATCTTTCCACTACTATCAGTAAAGGTTGATCCAAGAGCACAACTACAACTATTATCTTCCAATTCATGGCTGGGAAAATTGTGACTGACAGTATCTCTTAGCAGCAGGTGAAAGGGTTGCATTATAAGTAAAGAAATACAGATAATGTACAAAGGATTCAGGTTATCGCTTGATGAGACGTCCCCAAAGGTTTCCGGATGTGTGAGTTTTACAATGTGCTTCAGTCTGACAAAGGCAATTGTTCCTCCACTACCTCACTATCTGCATTTGGCAGATGACTAACCCAGAAACTCCACCTTATGTAGAAATCTACTCAATCACACTCATCTGAGAAAGATCAGAGGAGGAAATGTGCCAAAAATGCACTTGCTAGATTAACAGGTCATCAATTTTCACACGCCCCATCGAACCCATGCTGACTCTTCCTTCCAGGAAGGGGAGGCACTTTTGATGTCAAAACTGGTTTTCTGTCTTTCAGTATATTTAACAGCACTGAAAGCTTATGCAAACACACTGTGTTGGATTTTCCTGGTGAGGTTTTACTACATGCCAGGTCAATACAGCTCAAAGTCTATCGGACATGCAAACACTCCAAAACATTATAGCTGCAGTAAATCTGTCCCTATACACTGGCACCTTCCTTAGATTTAAGACCAAATTAAAGCATAAAATGGTAACTGAGCACAAATTCTAATACAAAAAAACTTCCAGTTGGACAGAATTGTACATTCTAGTCAAGGAATACATTGAACAAATCAAAGCAATTGTTTTTTGGCACCACAGCAAGAATAAGCAGCACGACAAAAGGCGGTGGAGAGGCAGTGGCTTTTTAGAATCAACAAAGTAAGCAAAGTTTTAAGAATACAAAAGATTGTGGAAGAGGAAATTATGCTAAAACATGATGCTAGAATAATGATAACACATAATAATTAAAAATATAGAATTAATAATTAAAAACGGTGACGCTTGCCCCATCTTACAGAAGAAAAAAAGCCGAGGAGAACAGAAACATGACCAACCTTTAAGGCAACACCTCTTCAGGTTCTTGTGGTTTTGGTAATAGATATTAAATGTTCTGTCTTTAGGTCCTACAATTTAGATCTTCCAGAACTTGAGCACATAATCTACGCTGATACCATTGTTTCCTCTTAATTTGAAGCTGGTTAATTGGAATTGCTGGATAATTCAAGTTTTTCATATGTAAAAAATGACTTCAATTTATTAGAAGTAGGCCGTACTTCAGTACAGTTCTGAGGAGTGATGCATTGCCATAGGGGCTGTCCTTTGGATGAGGTGTCAAACTAAGGCCCTATCTATCTATTCAGTTTGATGTTAAATAGTCTTTGTCACTATTTCAAGAAGAGCAGCGAGCTATCTCAGTCTCCTGGACAACACTTCCCTCAAACAACACCACCAAGAACAGATTAACCAGTCATTCATCTCATTTCTGTTTGTGAGGCCTTGTTTTGCTCAAAATGGCTGCCACGTTTGCCTTTAATAGCAACAATGGGCTCAATTTTAAACTTAAATTGCGGGTGCTTTTGGGGGAGGGGGGGGGTGGGGGCTGTGAAAATTGCAAAAATTCAGAGCTGGTTCGGAAGCCGGCTTCAACCCGCCGACTTCTGAGTTTCCCACAGACGCGCCAGCGTGCATGCGTGCTTCCCGAATCCAGAAGTGCTGCCGGCAGTTAAAGCCAGCGGGATGATAGTTAAAGAACTGAGGTACTTAAAGTACTTTACTTGTGACATATTAGGTAATCAGAATGATTTTTAACTTACCTGGGCAGCTTTCCTATGGCTTTCGATTTACGCCTGGTAAAACCAGACGTGAAGGGCCAGATCAGGCAAAAATAAACTAAATAAATTAAATTAAAAAACCATTGCATAAAGTTAAAACAAAAAATCAACCTACCTTTCCAACCTGCTCCGATGTCCAATGTCTCCCTCTGTGATGTCCCTCTCAGCCCCAGATGTCTCCCTCTCCGATCTCCCCCTCTTCCCCCGATGTCCCTCTCCAATATCCCTCTCAGCCCCCGATGTCTCTCTCCGATTTCCTGAACTTCCCCCACCCCCCCGATGTGCCCCCATCTTCCCCTCTCCCCCCGATGTCCCCCCATCTTCCCCTCTCCCCCCGATGTCCCCACAATCTTCCCCTCTCCCCCCGATCTTCCCCTCTCCCCCCGATGTCCCCTTGATCTTCCCCTCTCCCCCCGATATCTCCCCGATCTTCCCCCTCCCCTGATTGCCCCATGAACTTCCCCTCTCCCCTCCCCGATCTTCCCCTCTCCCCCGAGCTTCCCCGCTCCCCCCCGATCCTCCCCTCTTCTCCCCCTGATCTTCCCCTCTCCCCCTCCCTCGATCTTCCCTTCTCCCCCCCCCCAGAGCTTACCCACTCCCCCCGATCCTCCCCTCTTCTCCCCCTGATCTCCACTCTCTCCCCTGATCTTCCCTTCTTTCCCCCCTATCTTACACTCTCCCCCCGATCTTCCCCTCTTCCCCTCTTCCCCCCGATCTTCCCCTCTTCCCCCCGATCTTCTCCTCTCCCCCCTCGATCTTCCACTCTCCCCCCTGATCTTCCCCTCTCCCCCCCCTGATCTTCCCCTCTCCCCCCCCGATCTTCCCCTCTCCCCCCCCCCGATCTTCCCCTCTCCCCCCTCGATCTTCCACTCTCCCCCCTGATCTTCCCCTCTTCCCCCGATCTTCCCCTCTGCCCCCTTGATCTTCCCCTCTCCCCCCTTGATCTTCCACTCTCCCCCTCGATCTTCCCCTCTTCCCCCCGATCTTCCCCTCTCCCCCCCCGATCTTCTCCTCTCCCCCCGATCTTCTCCTCTTCCCCCTGATCTTCCCCTCTCCCCCCCGATCTTCCCCTCTCCCCCCCCCCGATCTTCCCCTCTCCCCCCTCGATCTTCCACTCTCCCCCCTGATCTTCCCCTCTTCCCCCGATCTTCCCCTCTGCCCCCTTGATCTTCCCCTCTCCCCCCTTGATCTTCCACTCTCCCCCTCGATCTTCCCCTCTTCCCCCCGATCTTCCCCTCTCCCCCCCCGATCTTCTCCTCTCCCCCCGATCTTCTCCTCTTCCCCCCGATCTTCCCCTCTTCCCCCCGATCTTCTCCTCTCCCCCCTCGATCTTCCACTCTCCCCCCTGATCTTCCCCTCTCCCCCCCCTGATCTTCCCCTCTCCCCCCCCGATCTTCCCCTCTCCCCCCCCCCGATCTTCCCCTCTCCCCCCTCGATCTTCCACTCTCCCCCCTGATCTTCCCCTCTTCCCCCGATCTTCCCCTCTGCCCCCTTGATCTTCCCCTCTCCCCCCTTGATCTTCCACTCTCCCCCTCGATCTTCCCCTCTTCCCCCCGATCTTCCCCTCTCCCCCCCCGATCTTCTCCTCTCCCCCCGATCTTCTCCTCTTCCCCCTGATCTTCCCCTCTCCCCCCCGATCTTCTCCTCTCCCCCTCGATCTTCCACTCTCCCCCCTGATCTTCCCCTCTTCCCCCCGATCTTCCCCTCTCCCCCCGATCTTCCCCTCTCCCCCCCCGATCTTCCCCTCTCCCCCCCGATCTTCCCCTCTCCCCCCCGATCTTCCCCTCTCCCCCCCGATCTTCCCCTCCCCCCTCGATCTTCCCCTCTCCCCCCCGATCTTCCCCTCTCCCCCCATCTTCCTCTCTTCCCCATGATCTTCCCCTCTCCCCCCCTGATCTTCCCCTCTCCCCCCCCCGATCTTCCCCTCTTCCCCCCCCCGATCTTCCCCTCTTCCCCCCCCCGATCTTCCCCTCTCCCCCCCCGAACTTCCCCTCTCCCCCCCCGATCTTCCCCTCTCCCCCCCCCGTTTTTCCTATCTCCCCCCCCGATTTTCCTCTCTTCCCCATGATCTTCCCCTCTCCCACCCCCCCGATCTTCCTCTCTTCCCCATGCTCTTCCCCTCTCCCACCCCCCTGATCTTCCTCTCTTCCCCATGATCTTCCCCTCTCCCACCCCCCCCGATCTTCCTCTCTTCCCCATGATCTTCCCCTCTCCCCCCTCGATCTTCCCCTCTCCCCCGCCCGATCTTCCTCTCTTCCCCATGCTCTTCCCCTCTCCCACCCCCCCCGATCTTCCTCTCTTCCCCATGCTCTTCCCCTCTCCCCCCCCCGATCTTCCCCTCTCCCCCGCCCGATCTTCCTCTCTTCCCCATGATCTTCCCCTCTCCCACCCCCCTGATCTTCCACTCTCCCCCCTGATCTTCTGTTCCAGCGCTGGATGACATCTTTCTCTCCCTCTTTCTCTCCCCCCCACCCCTCTCAGTGTTGCAGCTCCTGTCAGCAGCCTCAGTCAGGCTGGCTGCTGGACGCGAAACCCGGAAAGAACTTTAATCACCATCGATTACATCGCGATCACGTCAGAAAAGGTAAGTTTTTTTATTCGGGTTTGCCACACGCACCTTCACCCTCCCCCCCCCCCCCCCCCTATAAACCCGCCACCATTTCAAAATTGAGTCCAATGACTCCACTTCAACTCAGCATCTGAGGGTGGCCTGCAATTGGCCCTCTGGCTAACACCTTCCAGCTCCCTTGCTGCCATCTCAACTTGTTCCTTTTCACCCAGGCTGTGAGTTTCACATGGCGCTCCCTACTCTAATTCTGACTCCATCTGATTCCCCCAAAGTGGATACTCCTGGGTTGGTGCTCAATGCAGGTGAAATGAGTGATGCTGTGTGGTGAGAGATAGATGCCCTCACAGCCTCGGCCTTGCAATCTGCTCATCCTCAGCCATCTCTATGGAAACACAATAGAAAGATGCATTTACTGTTATCAGCCAGCCACTCTTTGTAACATATTTCACACTTTAACATGGTGTGCTATGATGTGTTGGCGCTCATTAACTTTCCAAAAGGCAGAATGCCAAAGTGTGTGGGAAATTGAAAGATGGGAGAAAGAGCAGCAATAATGGGTACTGGCATGAGGTTGCAGGTTGTCCACCTGCGTGTCTCTTTCCAAAGGGATCTATGGAGTGGCAGCCCACTCATTTTAAGGTTAGTTCCTCCAGCTGGTTAGGGGCTTGATGGTGAGTGCCTCGCAACCAGTTGTCAACCTCTCCCTTCTGTTCTTCTTTTTCTTGCAATTGTGAAGATATAGGTCAAGTACCTGACTTGTTCATGAGCCCTGCCATTACTATGCAATTGGCCACTGTGCCTCCCAGAACAAGAGTGCAAGAACGTGCAGTGGGTGCTGCTGGAGATTTCTTATGGCCCTGCCCACCATCACTGAAAGATATTCTAGTATTGTGGAGGGTGTGTCATGCATAAATAGGGGTTGCCTTGATCTCGTGTTAGGCAGTAAGATTCCCTATAAAAGTAAAAGCATCCCATGTGTGTATGTAGCTGGTGGAGGTGAACCTATGTGTTGCCGCCAAGCCAGACTAGTGAAAAGAATGGTCTTCAGTGCACACTTACCTTGACAAACTTCTTCAAGTGTTAAATTTCTTGCACATCTAAAATGTTGACCTCCTGACTGCAGAAATCCTGTTCACTTGTTTTTTTTTAAAAAATCATTCTAATGGATATGGGCATGGCTGGCAAGGCTGGCATTTAGTGCCCATCCCTAGTTGCCCTTGAAAAAGTAGTGGTGAGCCTTCTTGAACTGTTGTTCTGTCACCTCTTCCCAAGCAGCTACCTTTTGAGCAGGGTGGCCTTCCAGCCCAAAGATGGCAGCTCCCTCTTTGTCTCACCTCCCTGAGCATAATCCCAGGACCTCTGTCTGAAAAGGCAGTAGTTCTCCGCATCACTGGGGCCGTGTTGACTCCTCAGATATCTTCAGCAATGTTAACAAAAATCAAGGAGGAACAATCCCACTTTAACAACACAGGACGTGCAGGTGCTGCTTTAAAGTGTAATAGCTGTTGTATGCAGCTGCCCCAGCCAAAGTCCCAGCTCTGGACCCTTTCAGTGTTGGCACCACTTCATAACTATTTAAAATGAGGAGATCTCAGAAAATACCCTGGGGGAGTCCCATCCCCACACTCGCAGTGCAAGGTGTACCAGTGCATCTTTGGCTGTGCCACCATTGTGCTCACAAAAAGCTGCATTTATATGGCTACTTTCATGACCTCCCAAAGCACTTAATATCTAATGAGGTACTTTTGAAGTGTAATCATTGTTGTAAAGTAGCAAAATGCATCAGCCAATTTCCATGCAGCAAAGTCTCACAAATAGTAGTGAGATAAATGATTACAGTGACACTGGGAAAACTTACCTGCTCTTCTTCAAATGGTGACATGACATCTTTTTCATCTACCTGAGCACACAGATGAGGCTTCGGTTTAACCTTTCATCTGAAAGACAGCACCTTCAACAATGCAGCTCCCTCAGTACTGCACTAAAATGTCAGCCGAAATTATGTGCTCAGGTCTCTGGCGTAGGGCTTGAACCCATGGCTGTCTGACTCAGAGACAAGTGTGCTACCATTGAGCCAAGGCTGACATTAATAAAAGGGTACTCTATCATATCTGTCACCCCTCATAAGAATTAGAGTTGGTTCAAAGATCCTTTTTCCCCCATTGAGGTGGTGAATATGGCTGCAACAACATCACTTTGGCCAATAAACTGGAGACTTGAAATACCAGTCGAACATTTATTCCCAGGGCACTTGAATTTGCCTGAGTATAGAGTTACTGCTTTGAGCTTGGGATTATGCAGGGATACTTCAATCTCCTTCTAATTTGTTGTGTTTTTATTGTAAATATATTTTCTCTCCTTCCCCTGTTTCATGGGGTTCGATTTTTGGGTGAAGTAGCGGTGCATTGGAGATGGGGGGGCTCCGAAAATCCCGAGTGGGTTCGGAGCCTGGGTCCAACCCGCAGACTTCCAGGTTCCCCATTGACGCATCTGGGTGCGCGCGCCTCCCGAATGCGTAAGTCCCACCGGCAATTAAAGCCTGCGGGATGATACTTTGCATAGTTGTTGAGCTAGTTGAAGTACTTAATTGTCTCCACATTTTGGCAGGAGTGTGATATTGAAGCTTCCTCAGCGTGTTTCCCGTGCTGTGGGAAACACTCCCTGTTGCAACAGACGTGTTTCAGCCAGCAGTCAGTGGGAGATGCAAATGCTAAATTGACAGATGGAGAGAAAACGTCATTTATTGCAGCAGGGCACTCTGTCATTTCAGACAAAGTTTAGGCTGCAAGATCTTTGTGTTTTCACTCAAAATTCTTACTTTTCACCCAAAACTCTGCTGTGCAAACATATTTAACTACTTTGCGGACCCCCTCAAACTCATACCGTCAGGATGGGGGCGCCATGGCTGCATTCACCACTTCATCCGAGGACAGGCAACATCACCAGCCTCGCCAGGCACACCGTCCACCTCCGCCACGTGGAGCTCCACTACACAGTGCTGCGCCACAGGCACCTGCACAGGAGGGCAACAACAGAGAGAGCGACATCGCATGAGGCGCTACCATTGCCACAGGGTCTACAGACCGAGGCTCAGCTTCCTGGACCTCTCTGAGCAGCAGTGCAGAGGCTCAGAGTCAGTCGCCAGGTAGTCGCAGACATCTGCAGCCTCCTTCGTGCCGAGCTGCTCCCAAATGGGCCGAGCACCATCCGCTTACCTGTTGCTGTCAAAGTCACCACTGCCCTCAACTTCTTTGCCTCCGGAACATTCCAGGGTGCCACCGGGGACATCGCCGGGATCTATCAGTCGTCTGCACACAAGTGCATAAGGCAGGTCACTGACCGTTTGTTTCGCAGGGCCTCGCATTACGTCAACTTCCCCATGGACGACCTCGGCCAGATGGAGATGGCATTGGGATTCCCACAGGTGCAGGATGTAATCGATTGCACCCATATAGCAATACGAGTACCTCCACACGAGCCAGGACTGTTCGTCAACAGGAAGGGGAATCACTCCATCAACGCTCAGCTCGTTTGTGACCACCGCAAAAGATTCCTTCACGTGTGTGCCAGATTCCCTGGCATTTGCCACGATTCCTTCATCCTCCAGGAATCCAACATCCCGCCCCTCTTCCATGCACCGAAGACCGTTGAGGGCTGGCTCCTCGGGACAAGGGATGCCCCCTGCACACGTGACACATGACACTTCTGAGGAACCCTAACACCGAGCAACAGCGTCGATATAACGACAGCCACATCACCACCAGGTCTACAGTTGAGCATGCTATAGGGCCGCTCGAGATGCACTTCAGGTGCCTTGATCGTTCTGGGGGAGTGCTTCAATACGCACCAGACAGAGTGGGACGCATTATAGTCGTGTGCACAACAAGGCACAACAGGGAGGGGTGTCGCTTGAGGAGGCCCCATCCACATCTGCCACCCAAATTGAGGAGGAGGAGGCAGAGGAGGAGGAACAACCGATGGGCAGAGCAGCGGCTCACCTGGCTGCTCGTGAGGCCAGGGAGTCACTGATATGTGAACGGTTCGCCTAACATCAGAAAGTGTGAACAGTCCAGGCCTCAGACCACCTGGAAAGAGCAGCGCCCACAACAGTTCCCCCCACCCCCAACCCCTCCCTGCACAAAACAGTCCTGCAACTGCACATACACCCACTATAGGGTGACCCATTGGATGGCATCAAGTGTTGGCGTTCATGGTGAACCTCATAAAACGGCCTTATTACAGAAGCCAGTCAAGAATGGCCAAGACATGGCAGTAGTGGTGACAATAATAACATTTAATGTGAGTTTAACAAAAAGCAAATATAAATAAAAAATATGACCAACCGTCAAACACCCTTGTGCATACCCTTCGTGCTTACAAAACCTTCGCCTTTCACTTCCGACTACTTCTACGTAGTGCATCCCCTGTGGCTGCAGCTCATGCCCTGACCAATTAGATCCTTTCGGCCTACGCCCCCTGGGTTTTGGTGCCCGTGAGGGCCCCTCCAAAGACTGCTCCACCTGCACCTGTGCAGGGGCAGACTCGGCCACCTGGAGAGGAGGCAGCATTGCGGGTATTGGTTGAGAGTGGGGCAACAGGTGAGACGTGGGAGCGCTTTCAGTGGTGTCCCCACTTCCATGTCGCCTTTCGCCATCATCCCTCCCCTGGGCCAGGCCCACAACACTCCTACCACTCTGCTGGACAACAGTTTGGAGGACATGTGTGATGCCTTTTAAGGCCAGTGCTAGTATATCTGCCTGCCTGTTTAAGGTGGCAGAATGTAGTTCACCCTGAGTCCGAACAGCGGTTGTCAGGTCCTCAATGGACTCATTGGTGAGCTGTGCTTGAAGCTCAATGGAGGCTAGCCTTCTCTCCATCGCAGACATTCCCGCACTTACCCACAACACAATCTCAGAGATGCCCTCATGTTCCTGTGACAGTATCTCAGGGAGTTGTTCACATCCCTGTGACACTATCTCGGAGATTCCCTCCTGTACCTGTGCCATCATTCCACTCATGCAGGAGTTGGACTCCTCCATCCTCTGCGCTATTGTGGAGAGTGCGCGTGGCACCTGTTCCAGTACCTCGCAAATGTGCTGCTGCCGCTCAATCATTCTCCTTTTAAAGGATGGCCACCAAGGTTCAGCATCTGTGTCCAGCTGAGCAGAGCCGAGAGAGGAATGCCCCCACTGACACGGACTCTCCACAGCTGCCCCTGCCACCAGTGTCTGATCGTGCTCACATGTGTGGTAACTCACCATGTGCGAACCCAACTAACTGCGGACTAGGACCACCGAAGTGTATCTGCGCTGGTGGATGGCTCGCTCAGATGTGACGGTGCACCCTCAGAGGCCGGCAGGTCCTCTGAGGAATCACCCTCTGCCATCACAGCGGTCACTGAAGGCCCTGTGAGAGAACAGAAGGCAATATTAAGCATGATTACAGATGTGTATTGTTGCGATCAGCATACTGAGGTTCTGAAGATGGCAAGGCACGTTAACATCAATTGATATTGTGTGTACTGAATGTTAAAGTTCTGTCACCAGACGTTTGTCGGGTGCCAGTCTCGGCGTCCCCGACAGACAGGCACTCGAGGGTGCGGCTCAGCTCCAGCGCCTCCTGCTCCGCGTCTGTGAGGACGACGATTTGTTGCGGCCCCCCTCCGGTCCTCGCCCTCTCCTGTGCATTCTGGGCTCTCTTCTCCTATAAGGGGAAAAAGTACAGCCACGTGAGTGAGTGATGTTGACATGGCCAACCAATGAATGCATTGGTTTGGGTGGGGCTGACTGTGGAAGAGATGCATCAGAGGGTGAGTACGAGACAGAGCCATGACATTGTATGAGGATTGGGGTGAATGGTAGTGGTGGGGTGAGTAATGGGGAGGTGAGGAAGTGCAGGTAAGTTGAGGATGAGCCTTCAATGGGTGTGAGGAGTGATGTAATAGAGTAGTATTGGCAGTGCAGAATGAGTTGGGGGGGTGGGGGTGCTGATGTGGAAGACGGAATGTAGGAGAATTAGTAAGTGTACTCACTTTTGCTGACCTAGTTAGGTCATTGAAGCGCTTCCTGCACTGGACCCAGGTGCGGGAGATTTTGCTGCTGCTGATGACCTCCTCTGCCACCTCGAGTCAGGCCTTCTTGGTGGCAGAAGCAGGCCACTTCCTCCCATCCACCGGGTAGAAGACATCCCTCCTCCTCCTCACCCCATCCAGTAGCACCTGGAGTGAGGCATCGCTAAATCTTGGAGCAGCCTTTCCCCTGCGCTACTCCAATGTGCTGTGTGGGCCTTTGCTCTAGGAGCAGCCATTGGAGGTCTGTCCCTTTAAATAGAGCTCCTCCAGCTGACAGCCTGTGATGCGGGTGTGCAGTCCGCCCACTGCGCAGCTTTCCAACAGCAAATCCGGAAGCCACGTTAAGTGGCTCCAATTTACCCGCGATCGCGTGGAGAACGGACAGATTTTATTGGGCGGATTACCCACACGCCCAGTAACCCCCCCCCCCCCCACCGCTGCCATCCCACCTCCTGCTAATATCGGGGCCATTACGTCCCTGAACCACACAAGATTCCAACTGAGAGGTTGAGCAAGATCCTATTCCTAGACCACTGTCGGTGTTTTTGAAGTGGTATGGGGAGATTCTCGAACAAGGACTAGAGAGACCCTCTGATTCTCCATCTTTCTTCTTCACTCAACACCCTGTCACAGTGGCACAACCAAGAAGTCTTTGGGTGGAGAAAGCTGGGACACTGCTGCCCATCTCCTCAGACTATAGCCAACAGCAGACGGGCAAATGGTAAGAAGACCATTGTCCGAGTAATTGGAGCCTGTGAATTGTATTCAGTGGTGATGGCTTCACAGTGGCCTGTCACCATATGCATTCAGTGTTGTGTCAGCTCTACCATTAACTGCGTTTTCCTACATTACAACAGTGACTACGCTTGAAATATACTTCATTGGCTATAAAGCGCTTTGGTATGTCCTGAGGTCATAAGAGCCACTAGATAAATCCAAGTTCTTCCTTTCTTCTTCATTTCTTCTTCCATCTTCCTTTCTTTTTCCTTTGTTCTTCCTTCCTTCCTTCTTTTCTGTCAGAAGCATGGACCTCATTTTATTTAACCACCTTGGGCAAATTATCACCTTTTAGTGCTGCATGTGTGGACCTTCAGTGTAGTTTTAGTGGGTGTAAATTTGTAGGGACTTTCAATCGGGCACAAGCCCGCATTCCCAATGTGCATTCCCAGTGTGCATAGCTTTACACCAGCAGCGTTAAAGAAGGAAATGTAGCCCATCTTGTGTACTATAAAATTAACGGCCAGACAGCAATAAAGCTGCAACATTATCAAGTTTTGCCTTTATGATTTATGATACCATCTGAACACTCCATTTAAATTACAATGTTATTACTCACTCCCAGACATCTGTAATTATTTATATAAGCCGCCAGAAAACATAGAGTGAGTGATGAAGCACAAGAATAGCTCAGAGTTTGATTAATGCAAGTAATGCGCTGTTAGACAATGAGCATATCAGAACAGGTTGTTAAGTTTGGTTTGTCCCATTATCCTCTTGACAAGGCTCCTACTTTCTACCATTCCTTAAATTATTAATGTCACAACAAGACCTGGTGAGAGGCGTGGTTCAAAAATGGGGTTAAATCCACTTCCAAAACATATTTGAAGACTTTGACAGGGCAGATTTTCCAGTCCCAGCAAAGTCCAGTCCAGAATGACTGGGAATGAGCACCCAACTGGCCAGGATCATGAGCCTAGATTTTCCAGACCCTGGCACGGTCAGTACACTTCCCATCAAGCGAGCATGATTCATGCACCACCCTATTTCCACTTGGGACCTTGTCAGGATAAGGAGGGAAAGTTGGCAAAGTCAGATATCAGATTTTCAGGAGCACCAGGAGGAGCTAGGCAGTATGCAAACAACAAAGAATATTGTTAGAAAGAAGTTTGATGCTCTTAAAATAAACAAAGCTACTGTCCCCTGTACCTTGCAATTTAGATATTTTGAGAGAAGAAAGGAAATGCCTGGTCTGTGTCCACCCGGTTTTCTAATACAACCACTTTGAAAATTCCTCCGGATGGAAAGTTAAAAATCAAATTGGCAGCCAGTTCCATTCAAATTGACTAAAAAAGCCACTTGAGTTATGCAATTTTGTTCTCCGCATATTGTAAATTGCATTCAAACAGAACACAAACTCCCTCCGCTATGACAGATAAAGGATAAGTGGCTACTGTACAGGACTAGTGAGTGGCATTAGCATTTGATAACAAATGAAGTTAATGAAAAGTATCTTAATGTGCCACTGAGAACTGCCACGAGCATGGCTATGATCTTCAGCGATGTTAAAAACTTCAATCAACAAAAAGATCTACAATGTCAGACTCTCGTGATTTGCCCAAGGAAAAAGAAAACCTTAACACAGACTGAAAAAATGGTGTCGATAAGAATTTTTCATCTGGCCATAGCACCTAATATTAGGCTCAAAGAACAGTCAGAAATTAGACATGGTCACTTCAATGATACTTTCAGAACAAACCACAATGTTGTAGAGTCAGGTTTCAGCCAATAAGAAGTCAATATTTGATAGTGTAGGCCCAGCTCCTGAATACTGAATATTATTTTTTTAACAATAAAGCTAAAATATTAAAAGTAGAGGTAATGGTAGAAGCAAAACTAGTAGGTGGAGAATGAAGTGAATATAAAACATTCATTCATCCATTTTTCACAATTTTTCTCCCGACTTCCTGTCCTGAATGTATGATTTCCACAAGGCCACAGTTCCCATCTGGTAACTCATACAAGTGGCCATTCTCCTTTCATGAGCTTATGTAGTGAGTATCAGAAGATTAATTGACATGAGGGTGGAGGGCATCTCCAAAGCTCATGCTATCCTTGCCTGAGTACTTTTCAGCAGGATCACTGAATACCAATCAGGAGGGAGGTTAATTGTAGTGACCCTACTGCTATACAAATAACTCAGCACAGACTGGAAATCAAATGCACAGCTTTCTGAACTGTATGGTCTAGTATTATACTGGCAGAAAGTGACCTTACCTGTTAGGAATGTAAATCTGTTTCAATATATAGACAAAGGCTGTAGTCCTGTGCCTGTACCAATAATGAGTTCAAACACGTAGTCAAACGCTTGAAAGTTTACTAAAGGTTTAATGAACCAACATACTCACGGCCAACACTGAGATCACATAAGATGCGGCCGCGGAAGATACACACATTACAGCCAGTTGAGTTCAACCCTCCAGATGCATCCCTTCTTCAGCTCCCAACCTATGGCTACAATCTTACTCCATTTATACTGTTGCTAGCTGCACTACTCCATAGGCATCTGCATTCTATAATCTTTTACAGACTTTCGGTACCAGTCCCTATCAAGATATTCCTAGGCCTGCTAAATATTATGATCCCAAAGGTGCACAGAAATGTTTGGGTTAGCAAGGCATGAAAAGCTAACTGAGTCTCCAGCTGTGGTGATAACGCGAATCTAAATGTAAACAATGCAGAAGCAGGCTGCACACGTCCTCTGTACAGACACATTTTCAGCCTTTTTGCAGTCTTTCAACTCTAACTATAAGTTTTTTTAACTACAGAATTAAAATGGAATATAATATAAGAATATAAATGGATTCCCTTACTATTTCTCAATCTTAATTTCTTACATCACCCACTAGACCATTGGGGAGCCCTGAAGTAATGGGGGGGGGTGAATTTCCACAGAGGACCCCCCCACTTGTTTTCTGTAACTTCGGTGGAAGAGCCACAGAAATCCTTGAAAACAGTGTAAACAGCAGAACAAGACCCATTGGAAATTCATCCCACACAATATTTAGATGTGTTAAGCATTAACTTTAATAGAGCAATATTAGTATTACAATAATAAAGCTACTCCTGATATTTCAGTGGCATTATTAATGAAGTATTAGAAATATTTTTCAGCATCACAATGCATGAACTGAAACATCAAAATAGAACTGGCCAGCCAGTCAGCACAAAATTCCCTGGAGCCAGCAGCAATCTAAGAGTTCAATTATTTTATGAAGCCATATTCTGTCACTTCATATAGTGCCAGCTTTTATTATTAAAATTTGAACTATAATATTGCCTGCTTGCAAAAATTCCACATGGTATAAATGTGTATTATTGGCCAATATTTATCCCTAAAACAGATTATCTGGACATTACCTCATTGCTGTTTGTGGGAGCTTGTTATGTGCAAATTGGCTGCCGCATTTCCTACATTACGACTGTGATCACACGTCAAAAGTACTTCATTAGTTGTAAAGCACTTTGGGATATCCTGTGGTTATGAAAGGCGCTATATAAATGCTGTCTTTTTTCTTTTGCTACAATGAAAAAGCTCATGGAACGGCTGGAAGTTGCCAATGGTGATCATAAGGAGATGGACTCAACATGTTGCATCGCCTGATCATGCTGCAACTCCACAGAAAATCTGCGTTGAAAATATGCAGTTGCTGAGGGAAACGCTGAGGAAACAGCAATTCTCCTGGACCCATAGGTGACACATGTGGATGTAAATATATCACATGGAGTATTCTCACTGGGTATCCTTCCTGGGTCAGCCATGTTTATTACATAAGGGCAAGAGACAAATTTCAAGCTAAGAATCATTGATTGTTGGTAGGTTCACAAGTGTTCAGCTGTGAGTTTTAGATCAAAAGTATCTTTTTTTTTCAACTGGATATCAGTGGAAGTTCTGACAGGACAGTAGCTCGATTATGCATGCACTATATGATGTAATTGCAACTTCATGCGTAACAGAGGATTCTCCAGGTAGAAGCTAATCCTTCACAATGGTACTCCTAAGCTGTCAGCTTGCTGCTGCCATTCTCTGTTAAACCATACAGTGTTTTGACATGGCTGTCGAGTTCAATTATTGTTAAGTACCCTGATCCATGCATAAGAGGTAAACTACCTAAAACTGGACTAATCTCCATTTCTGGTATGTGTCAGCTCAGGCAGCATTTTCATCTAAAATATAAATAACATTAACAAAATGACATTATTTGGTTCAAAGCTGCAAGAATCTTTCTTCAGTGATAAGTTCCCTGTGAAATTCATAAGGTCTGTACAGCATATCTCGGGCAAAAAAATCTATTTATATCATTAAAAGTTTTGCATCAAGCACCTGCCTGTCACACCTCAAAGTGTCACTGCTAAAGGTGAGCAAGATACGTGCACCTGATCAGCTGAAATATCATAGAACCATAGAATAATACAGCACAGGAGGAAGCCATTCGACCCTTTGTGCCTGTGCTGGCTCTTTGAAACACCTATCCAATTAGTCCCACTCCCCTGCACTTTCCCCATAGCCATGCAAATTTTGCTACTTCAAGTATTTATCTAATTCCCTTTTGAAAGTTACTATTGAATCTGTTTCCACCACCCTTTCAGGCAGTGCATTCCAGATCATTACAACTTGCTGCGTAAAATTTTTTTTCCTCATGTCACCTTTGGTTCTTTTGCCAATTAGTTTAAATCTCCGTCCTCTGGTTACCGACCCTCTTGCCACCGAAAATAGTTTCTATTTATTTACTCTATCAAAACTCTTCATGATTGTGAACACCTCTATCAAATCTCCTCTGAACCTTCTCTGCTGTAAGAAGAACAACCACAGATTTTCCAGTCTCTCCACATAACTGAAGTCCCTCATCCCTGCCACCATTTTAGTAAATCTCATCTGCACCTTCTCTAAGGCCTTCACATCCTTCTTAAAGTGTGGTGCCCAGAATTTAAAACAATACTTCAGCTGACGCCTAACCAGAGTTTTATAAAGGTTCAGCATAACTTCCTTGCTTTTGTGCTCTATGCCTCTATTAATAGAGCCAAGGATCTCATATGCTTTTTTGACAGCCTTCTCAACTTGTCCAGCCACCTTCAAAGATTTGTGTACGTACACTCCCAGGAGTATCTGTTCCTGCACCCTCTTTAGAATTGTATCATTTAATTTTACATTGCCTCTCCTCATTCTTCCTACCAAAATGTATCACTTCACACTTCTCTGCATTAAATTTCATCTGACATGAGTCTGCCCATTTCACCAGTCTGCCTATGTTCTCCTGAAGTCTGTTACTATCCCTTTAATCCCATGGACTTTTATTTTGCTTGCAAGTTTATTATTTGGCACTTTATCAAATGCCTTTTGAATGTCCATATACCCAACATCAACCGCACTACCCTCATCAACCCTCTCCGTTACTTCATCAAAGAACTCAATCAAGTTAGTCAATCATGATTTTGCTTTAACAAATCCTTGCTAACTTTCATTTATTAGCCTATAATTTTCCAAGTGCCAATTAATTTTGTCCCGATTATTGTCTCTAAAAGTGACTTTTCTACTTTGAGTACTGCTAACCTTTTAAGTACCTCCTCTTTATCTATTTTTATCCTATCCAATATCACTATTACTTCTTCCTTTACTGGTACACTAATGAAGACATGCAAATTATTCATTTAGTACCTCAGCCATGCCCTCTGCCTCCATAAGAAGATCTCCTTTTTGGTCCCTAATCGGCCCCTCGTTTCCTTCACCACCCTTTTACTATTTCTATGTTTATAAAAGACTTTTGGGTTCCCTTTTATGTTAGCCGCTAATCTATTCTCATACTTTTTTTTTGCCCCTCTTATTCCCTTTTTTAGATCACCTCTGTACTTTCTGTATTCAGCTTGGTTCCCTACTGAATTATGAACCTTACATTTGTCATAACGCTCCTTGTGACAAGAAATGTAGTATTTTTATTGGTCTAATTTTGGCTTGGTGGCTCTCCCTTTAAAAACAGTCACAATACAAGGTACCTGTATTTCCTCCATGTTGTCCCAATCTTCTGTTGTAACTTCACAGGAGATCGGTGGAACCCCTGGAGAAATAGTGTAACACGGTGAAAAAAAGTACAAGTGAACTGTTTAGTGTAAGAATATTATGGGGGTAATTTTTTGGATGTCAAGAGGAAGAGAGAGATTCCAAATGTTTTTCCCCTCAGTTGATGCTGAGTTATTTCCCACAGCCATCAGCAGTCCTCCAGTACTTTGCTCTCATGTTTGTTCCTCATGTGTGAGCTTAGATTTGAGTATATGACTGCTATTCTACTTCTAGTCTCAACTGTTCTAACACTCAACTTGCTGGCATTCCATAATCCACCCTCAAGCTCCAGCTTGTCAAAACAATGCTGCATGTATCCTGACCCATGCTAAGTCCTTTTCACCCATGACAGACCTACACCCGACTCCCCATCCCCCAAAACATTACACTTAAAATCCTCTTCTTTGACTATAAATACCTGCACAGCCTCGCCCCCACCCTCTGACTCTGGTCTTCTGTCCATCCCGATCTCCCTTTGACCCACCATTGGGTGACAGAGCTTTCAGTTGCCTCAGCGCTACTCTCTGGAACTACTTCCTTAAACCTCTCTACCTCTCTCCCCCTCTCTCTACCTTCTCAACCACAGTCTCTTTGACCAAGCATTCAGTCATCCCTCCTGACCTCTCACTTCCTGGCTTGACATTCATTTCCTTATATCCTGATGCCCTAAACCTCCCACCTTCCGCTCCTCTCTTACGACCCACCTTAAAACCTATCTCTTTGACCAAGCTTTTAGTCATCCCTCCTAATAGCTCCTTCCTTAGTTCAGTGTCAATTTTTATCTGATTACGCTTCCATGAAGGACCTTGAGATGTTTTTCTATGGGGATCAATCCTTGGCCCTCTATTATTTCTCATCTACGTGCTCCCCCTCGGCGACATCATCCGAAAGTACAACATCGGGTTCCACATGTACGTTGACACGTACTCAGCTCTACCTCACCACCATCTCTCTCCACCTCTCCACTGCCTCTGATTTGTCATGCTGGATGAGCAGAAATTTCCTTCAACTAAATATTGGGAAAACTAAAGCCATTGTCTTCGGTCCCCGTCACAAACTCCTTTCCCCAGCTTTCGACTTCATCTCTCTCCCTTACCACTGTCTGAGGCTGAATCAGACCGTTCGCAACCTTGGCGTCCTATTTGACCCTGAGATGAGCTTCCAACCCCATATTCAGTCCATCACCAAGTAACATTGCCCATCTCCGTCCTTGCCTCAGCTCATCTGCTATTGAAATCCTCGTCCAGGCCTTGTTACCTCTAGACTTGACTATTCCAATGCTCTCCTGGCTGGCCTCCCATCTTCCACCCTCCGTAAACTTGAGCTTATCCAAACCTCTGCTGCCCATATTCTAACTCGCACCAAGTCCCACTCACCCATCACCCCCGTGCTCACTGACCTACATTGACTCCTGGTCTGGCAACACCTCAATTTTAGAATTCTCATCCTTGTTCTCAAATCCCTCCATGACCTCGCCCCTCCCTATCACTGTAACCTCTTCCAGCCCTACAACTCTCTCAGATCTCTGCGCTCCTCCAATTCTGGCCTCTTGCTCCACCATTGGCAGCTGTGCCTTCAGCTGCTTAGGCCCTAAGCTCTGGAATTTCCTCCCTAAACCTCTCTGCCTCTCTACCTCTCTCTCCTCCTTTAAGATGCTACTTAAAACCTACCTCTTTAACAATGCTTTTGGTCACCTGTCCTAATATCTCCTTATGTGGCTCAGTGTCAGCTTTTGTTTGATAATCGCTCTTGTGAAGCGCCTTGGGACGTTTTTACGATGCTAAAGGTGCCATACTGTTGTTATCTAATTGTGATGCACCTTGGGAGGTTTCTATATATTAATGGAACTATATAAATGCAAATCGTCGCTGTAGTGGACATCACAGCCTTTCCTTGTCCGACATTTGTACGTGCACTCTATTGAGCATCAGGTAGTGATCAGGAACAGAAACCTTGGCTGAACCTTTGCATTTTAAACACTTTTGGAGGGGAAAAAAATCCACCCAGGGCCAATTTTCTGAAACGGCACTCCCAGCGGTCAGCCTCGCCCGCCGGGACTACCTATCAGGAATTTGAATACATTCTCCACACAATTTTCTGTCCACTCATGGGAGATGAGTATGCTTCTGAATTGCCAAAATGCACTCCTCCCAAGACTCCTCACCAGGCGTACAATTTTGTAAAATCAGCCTTGAAGTCCCTATGATAATGACATTGGGGTCATTTTTGACTTGTGGGCGACTGACCGGCGTAATGAGATGGTTGGCCGCCCATTCTGGTGACGAAGAGGCCCTCGTGATTTTGAGGATCCGCAGGCAAGCAGCAGGGCACCAAACTGGCGTCCTGGTGCAGCTCGCCAGATTGAGGCCTCAAGATTGGGCCAGTGCAGCCGCGGTAAGTTGCGGGGGCTGGGTCGTGACCGCGGAAGGTGGGAGTCCCAGGGTGGCAGCGGCCCAAATTATTTCGACACTGACTTTTGGCGAATCTGTTTGTTTACATCGTCCGTGGAACTAGGGAGGCTCTGGCCAGTTCCGACCTAAAATGGCAATCGGGGTTCTATTTACATCCTAGGACCCTGATTTCTATATTAAAAGGGGTCTATCGGCTGAAGCAGGCAGGCGCTTTGGGCTCCCGACGATAAATCCCTTTCAAATGGAGCCAGCCACGTCGCTGGTGTTAATGGGGCGGTTAGGCTACCAAGCCTATTTTGAGGCCATTCCCACCCCATTAATACCAGGCGAAGGCTCTTAAAATCAACCCCATCGAGTATTATAAACCTGTTACTTGTGCACCTCATTAGGATAATGTTTAACATTCACGGAGAGTTAAGCATAAATAAGAGCCAAAAATGCAATACGTTTACAGGGTGCAGTAGGAGTTATATATCTTAACAAAGAGGTTATACCATTAACCTCAGTTTCCATGGAGACTAGACACAAAACACACAACCATAGTAACGCAATTAAATCAAGTCAGTTTGGTTATGCTAATAGGTGCTGAGATTCACCCTCGAGAGTCAGATCGTTCTTGTTATTTACCCTAGCTCAAAGCAAAACCTATTTCTGTATGAGGCTTGTGTTTATCGTTTTATGATGAATTATATCCTTTCAACCATTAATACAAACATGTTAGAGGTAAACTTACTCTGTAACACAAATTCACCAGTGTCCATTAAAGATTTCAGTTTTATGATCTTATTTTAGCATCATTGTGTTTACAGGAGCAAATGTATCACAGGAATTGAATTCAGGTCAGCACATGACTGATTTGCAAAGTAAGGTGGAAATAAAATTCGACTACCTTCTCCACTTGTAGTGTTTCAAACTGCGCGGTGCTGCAGCAACAAACAGGATTTGCATGGTTGTGCTGTGCCACGTTTAACGGTTGTATGTTATACTCGCACATGCCTGGCTCACCATTGCATTGGCCACTCAAAGAAATTAGTTCCTTTGATACATTCTGCGGCTGAATAGTTACAGTCTGAACAAATTCAGACTGGTTTGTGATGAAACTTGTCCTACATTAAAAGGGGAAACATTTCTGTATTATATTTTAATGTATTTTGATGAACGTGAATTTAAAATTGGCTTTCGATAAATTTGGCCTGAAATTTACTCAGAGCTGCTCACACTGTGCCACTGTAACTTCGACGGAAAATGCAGCTGAAACCTTGATTATGCAAGGAAACAGATTTTCTGCCTCACTTCTGGCAAAGTTACAGGGGCAGAGCCTACAGCCTAGAAATTGGTTTAGGCCCGTTTTGGGGGCCTTTCCGGCACAGACACAATGGGCCAAATGGTCTCTTTCTATGCCGTAAATTTCTATGATTCTATGAGTGGCCAACATGGTCAGAGTGCGCGCCAGAGGCCCAAGGCTTCTCTGAAATTGGGCATCATCCTAATATTTCCGACCATGGCCCTCAAGTAGGTTCTGGGTTGGGGGAAGGCGAACAGGAGAGGGGTGAGCGCGGGCCAGCAGCACCCCGCAGTAGTGCTGTGGAGCAGGGAGGAGCACTCCTGCTCCTCTTGGCTCTACATTAAGTTTTTTTTTAATACTTAAATGTTTGGTGGTGGCCTTCAGTGGTCCCCATAAGGACCGCTAGTTAGGCCACAGAAGGAACCAAAAAACTGAGCGGTGTAGGCCAGCTCCGGACCAATTTCTTAGATGGGCTCTTAAACAAGCATTAGGCCACTCATTGGCATATGCATAGGGATTGACGCCTGTTTCAGGCAGCCAACAGGGACAACTGAATTTTGCCTAGCCAATATGGCATTGGGTGTATTTCAAGCGCCCCTCGGATGCATTTTGTGTCAGTAAAATGGGTGCAACAAGATCCAATATTTACCCCTATGTCTTTAAAGAGTTCCAATTCTCCATTGAGGCCCATATATGAAACTGTGCGAACTCATCTACAGTTTCAATAAGAGTTGGCATACTTCCTTCGTTGTGCCACTATCCGTGGTTAGAAACTAATTAAGTTGTTTGTTTGGTGGCTAAGCAATTGTTTCCTTGAAATGTTAATATGTCGAAGTTTGTAGACTGGGGAAAGTTGATCATTCATTAGGTAGAATTTTCCTAAGGTTTTCAATTGGTTAGCATGGTAATGGGGTGGTGGGTAGATGTGAGTAGATGGGTCGGCAGCCGGTTACACAAGCTAGCTACTCATTTTTGTACCTGATTTATTTTCTGTTGTCATTTTTGCTGGGATTCAGAAGCACCGGCCCAAATTTGAGCTAGTGCATTTAAATGAAGCAATAATGCCCCAGTGATATTAAGCATCCCAAGGTCAATCACTATCACCTCGGTAATGCTGAACGCTATTCTTGGCAGTATTCAACAGATGTCCAACATGACTAGACAATGGGAAGTGCAGAGGAAACTTTAAATGTCCACAACAGGCCCCATAATGGAGTGAATGATTTTGCGTTCAGCATTCCTTTATTACTGGAATTTAGCAACATCAATAGACCCAGTTGACAATGCTGCCTGGCACTTTAAGCTGCTGTAGATGTACAATTCTTGCAGCAACCGCCAATATCTATTCCCCCTCCTCGCCAGTGGAAAGCTCCCAAGTACAGGCGGGAATACCACCAAATTTTTTTTAATAAGGCTGTAGGATTTTCTTATTGACCCGAAAGGTTAAAAATCAAACGAGTCTTTAATATGGTTTTCTGATTTTATTGACATTAAGACAGGACAGTTTTTCCAGATAACAATGTCATACAACCTTATCCTGGGAGCACAACTCAGAAGCAAGGGTGATCAAGCTCTTGTTCAGGGAGAGTTGAGGGGGTTAATTGTTCATTAATGTCTTCCTCGAATGCTACTTGTGGTCTCCTGAAAATCACTGCAAACCTGCATGTTTTATATCTTTCCTTTCTAAGTCTGTTGCTTGGCAGCACAGACTTGTTTTTCTTTCTTTTCTCATCATAGAATCATAAAAATTTACAGCACAGAAGGAGGCCATTCAGCCCGATGTACCTGTGCCAGCTCGATGGAAGAGCTCTTCACCTATTCCCATTCCTCTGCTCTTACCTCGTAGCCTTTAAAATGCTTCTTTGTCAAATATTTATGCCCTTCCCTTTTAAAAGCTATTCTGGATTCAGCAGAGCAGCTGTTTTATCTGTTCTCTTGTTACGAATAAGTGTCCTTGTATGGCAGAACAAGTTTCTCAAGGCATCTTTGAGCTGTGAACAGGCCCATCATTCTTTTTGATCTTGGTGAAGTTAAAGAGGCCTTTGCTCAATTGGTGTTTTGATACAATGATCCGATGGGGGGATGAGGGGATGGAAATGTCTAGTCATGGTGCTCCAGCCATCATAAGGTGCGGGGCGGACTTGGTGGACCAGCTGGTCTTTTCCTGCTCGTCAATTTCGTATGTTGGCATGTACCTCGGTAGGCTATTAATCTCAAAATAGTCTACTTGTAATTTTGTTTCGATTGTATTGGCTGCACGAGTTATCCTTCCTGTACTGTTCATACTTTTAACCCATTATGCTCTTTTACCAAATATTCACCCCACTAACCCAGAGTTTCAAGTCATTCCTTTATCCATCTCACGGTTCCCGGACGAGTGTCACCATGACAGTTCCTGCTCCATAGGCCTTACTTAGTCCTCCTTAAGACCAAGCACCAAAAAGCCCATATC
The DNA here is from genome assembly GCF_035084215.1 of Heptranchias perlo. Taxonomy (NCBI): domain Eukaryota; kingdom Metazoa; phylum Chordata; class Chondrichthyes; order Hexanchiformes; family Hexanchidae; genus Heptranchias; species Heptranchias perlo. The sequence continues at coordinate 100,545,771 of NC_090327.1, forward strand.
GAAAAGCTCAAAATCCTTCACGGCTAACTCTGGAAAATTTGCCAAGATCAGCACCAGGTCAGTCAGGTAGTCATGACTTGCCCTGCCACACTTCCAGCAGCTTTGCCATTAGAGAAGAGCGTTTTACATATTTTCTCTGGTGGCTGACCCATCGGCGTATACTTGAGAGGAAGCTAGTTAGTGCCTTAACTTTTATGCCTATGACAGGAACAGCTTTGTTGACATCTAGGCCCTACCATAGCTGCTCAACTTTAGTTCAGCTGTCAGCTCAGTTTTGGTTTTTGGAATTGACATTGAATTCCATGAAGTGGGCAAAAACGTCTCCTCGATCATGTATAAATATTACATTAACAAGTCGACAGAAAGCTGTTTCTTTCAAGGTTCTTGAAGAGTATCAGACTCTGTAAGAAATACATTGTGAGCACAACATTTGAACCTCTTGTGAATTGATTCAGCCTTTAATGCTTTGTAAGTATTTGTACTATTAGTATTTGGCTGTGTATTTATGCTTCTGTGTAATTGTCCTATTTGTAAATAAACCTGACCATTAGTTTTAGTCTGAATGTAATGGTCTGGTAGTGTGGTACTTACCCCATTTTGGACTAAATAGAAGAATTGGTGGGCATCCCATATATTGTAATTAAAAGGATAATTGTTAGTCCTGTGGAATATTATCCCATGGTCATACCATAGAAATATAATAAACCTTCCGGCATACAGACAGCGTGTTAATGGCCAACTTGTTGCTTAGACAGTCGTGTATTATTCTCAGAGATTTAGATTTTAACAACAGATAATTTATGATCTTTGTGTAGAATTAAAAAAGGGTTTGCAACTTTATACTTGTGCTAGTAATGAATTGTGCACTGATGATGCCAGTGAAGGAGCCAACTAATCACACTATATAAGAATACAAGAAATAGGAGCAGGAGTAGGCCAAATGGCCCCTTGAGCCTGCTCCGCCATTCAATAAGATCATGGCTGATCTTTTACCTTAACTCCACTTTCTCGCTCTATCCCCGTATCCCTTGATTCCCTTAGTGTCCAAAAATCTATCAATCTCAGTCTTGAGCATCGACTGATGTATCCACAACCTTCTGGGGTAAAGAATTCCAAAAATTCAGAACCTGCTAAATGGCCAACCCCTTATCTTGAGACTATGACCCCTAGTTCTAGACTCTCCAGCCAGGGGAAACAGCTTTTCACCCTGTCAAGCCCCCTACGAATTGTATATGTTTCAATGAGATCACATCTCATTCTTCTAAACTCTAGAGAATATAGTGTCATTCTACACAATCTCTTCTCATAAGACAACCCCCTCATCCCAGGAATCAATCTAGTGAACCTTCATCGCACCCCCTCGAAGGCAAGTATATCCTTCCTTAGATAAGGAGACCAAAACTATAAACAGTACTCCAGGTGTGGTCTCACCAGTGCCCTATATAATTGCAGCAAGACTGCCTTACTCTTATACTCCAACCCCTTGCAATAAAGGCGAACATACCATTTGCCTTCCTAATTGCTTGCTGTACCTGCATGTTAACTCTTTGTGATTCATGTTCAAGGACACCCAAATCTCTCTGAATACCAACATTTCTTAGTCTCTCATCTTTTAAAAAATATTCTGCTTTTCTATTCTTCCTACCAAAGTGGATAATTTCACAATTCCCCACATTATACTCCATCTGCCATCTCCTTGCCCATTCACCTAACCTGTCTATATCCTTCCAATCCATGGGGACCGTTCTAGAATCTAGGGAATTATGGAAGATCAAAACCAATGCATCCACTATCTCTACAGCCACCTCTTTTAGAACCCTAGGATGTAGGCCATCAGGTCCAGGAGATTTGTCGGCTTTTAGACTCTCAGTGGCCTTGAAATTGATCTTGGATGGTAGTGCAAAATGGGCGACAGTGATTTGGCAGCCCGTTTTACACCCCACCCAATTCTCTTTTCCAATGGACTCCAGAGGTAAGTGCGGGAGTGGGAAGAGAAGCCATTGCAGGTGATTCTCTGGCTATGACTGGATAGATAAGAATGGAACCAGGCGAGGATAGTCCCACTCAGTTGGACAACAGAGACGAGGCATTGGAAGAGGATGGTGTGGTCATCTGGTGCCTGTTCTGAGGGCAGCAATAGGTGAGTGTGATCAGAATAAAAAGGAGGGTTGGTGCAGTGTGCCATTGTGATTGGAGGAGAAGCAGGTGGAGCAGGGGACAGGGAAGTGTTTGAGTTGTTGGGGAAGGAAGTGCTGTGGCGAGGTCTAACATTGAGCTATAGAGACAGAAGACATCATTCACACCCTTGCTGCCTTTCTTTACCTCCCAGTGTTTTCAGGCCAGATGTCAGATTCCTAGTGATTTTTTAAAATGTATCTACACCTTAATATTTTGGTGAATTACCCTCTGTTTAGAACCAACCTCTGCAGCATAGATTGGGCATTTCTTTAGAAATTCCTTTCATCTTCAAAGAGCTAGAGAATTAGTAGGGGATCTCTACTATAGGGAGTAGAGTTTGGTGTTCCTATGCAGGAAGGTCAGTGGATTCACTCCTATCCAAGGAAGCGGGTGTAGAGACAACACCACCATTACGTAGGCCTGTCTGAGGGGCTCTACATTCAACGTTTACACTTCACCTTGGAAGTGGTTTCAAAATTGGGCTGTCTCCTACAGTGAGATGTAAAGCCTCCTCCATGACTGGAACCACTCTGTCCATGGCAGTAAAAGTCATCACTGCCTTCCATTTCTAAGCCTCTGGCTTCCATCCAAACTACCTTGGGTGATATCTATCAGATCAGCCAGATTGTATACGTCAGGTTGCTGATGAATAACTTGTCGTGGTTGAAGACCTCATCATTTTTTCAAAGAACAATGACCATCAGTACGAGAGAACTCTTCACTTTTTCAGAGTAACTGGCTTCCTAAGAGTGCAGGGTTTCACTGATGGAATCGATGTGATCATACAGGCTACTTGCATCAATGCTCTGGCACTTATGAATAGAAAGGGCTTCCACTCCATTAACATTTATGTGGCTATCATGCAGCTGGGTGCCAGGGACCCTGGAAGCTGCCATGATGCATTTAATCTACTCCAGTCAATGGTCCTACCATTATTTCATGGCATTGCTGCCATAATCGAATCTTGGGTGACCAGGAATACCCTGTGACACCGATGTGGATTGCAAAAACTACAAGAGAAAGAAAATATAAGGAGATATGTGACTCCACAAGGATACTAATAGGGCATACAATAGGCATGGCTGAAATGAAGATTCCTGCACCTGGATAGGTCCTGGGGTGAAAAGATCTCCAAAATGATAGTGATGTAATGTATGCTGCACAATTATGCTAGAGGAAAGGAGTCATCGTGCAGTCGGCCAAGAAGATGAAGACAATGAAGTCGAAGCAGAGAAGTTGACAGCTCAACTGAAGCAATAGCAGGGAAGACAAATCCAACAACATTCAATGGAGAGCCCTCTCACTCAAACCTGAAAGCCTTTGGCAGAAGCATTCCTGTATCATGATCCAATAAAGTGTTACACCAAACCCAAATGACATTATGACCCTATAGTTCACCTCATCAATCATGCATGTACATCCATTCATCTTCTGATGCAGAAATGTGGTCCTGGACAAGAAAGTCAAAATCCAAAGGCAAACCCTTATTAATGGAAGGGTGTTTGGTTCTGACTCTTACCCCAATGTTTCCCATTAGTGACTGCGTATGGTGAATGTATTCTACTGCCCCATTCAAGTGCTCCTTATTGGTGCTACCCTATGGGAGAAGGGAGTGAGATGGCTGCTGGGTGTCCCCAGCATCCTGGGATGGTGGTGGCCATGTATGTCCTTCTGCGGGGTCATAAGATGTTTGTGCAATTGCAAGTTATAGTGGTGCCAGTCTGTGCCTGCCTGTTTTCTGGCTCTGTATGAGTCACTTAAGTCAAACATCTGGGTGGCATGGATGGAAAGTCATCCTGAGAGACAGCTGCCTCAACTGTGCCTACTCCTGAGATGCCATTACTGCTAAGCACTCCTTCTGTATGTCCTATCATCTGTATGGGAGCAGACCACAGAGCTGCAGTGACATTGTTGAAGTCCCAAGTCAGGGTCCTGTCCACACGATTCCCCAGCTTGGTGAATCCAGACAGATCAGATTCACGGACGTTGGAATCTAAGGACTCTATAGCATCAGTTATGACATTCCTGAGCGAACCCACAGCAATGCTTAGGACCTCAGCTGTGGGGGGTGGGGGGTGGGTTTCAATGCAGATGCCCTGGAGGTCTGCCTCTAGGAGGGACTGCAGTTCTGTGAAGCGGTCAAACAACACTACATAGATACAGGTAATGGGCCACTTCATATTAGCCATCACAGTTTGCATACTCCCATTGGGCTCAATAAATTGACAATGCTCAGAAAGCAGATTTATTTTGTACACAGGTCCTGGGTGCCATCGAACCAGGAACTTGATATCTGAGGATGGCCTGGAGCTGGACCTCTGTCAGATTATAGCCACTCCGGCCAATCCTATTACTTAATAGGTTTGAAAGTCTAGATTCAGCAAGTTTAATACTTTATTAAAAGACTTTTCTTTAGCTTTATCTTATATTGACATATCAATCATAGCAAGCATGCAAATTTCACACGTCTGTATACTCACATAAGTCAGCCCGCTTGGTGGAACCTTGGAAGGTTGATCTCCGATGTCCTCAACATGTTCTCACTTTTATACTCTATGATGATCTATCTATGACACCTGACCCTTCTGTGTCTTCTCCTATTTTTGGCGCAAAACCAGCAATACCAGCTGGAACTTCTCTAATCTGTGATTCACTAGGACACATTCAGTCACATTTCTTCAGTAATTCTCTCATTACCCCTCGACTAACTTACCTTCTGGTAATTATGTTATTTCTTATAGTTTCACAATCATTGGTATAAACATCATATATTATAATCTACTCTATTTGATTATTTGCTCTTGCTTAAGCTTATATTGTGGTTAATAACAGACAAGGCCCTGTTCTTCCTCCTTATCTCATTAAGGTTCCAGCTAGCCAACTCCGAGGAATGTTTTATCATTGTTGCCTTGGTGATCTGTCTGCAATGAAGTGCCTGTCTGAGTTTCTAACTCAGGCTAACTTCTCTGTCCCATAATTCATACCATATCAGCCATTTTCTGTCAATGTATGTTAGCCATTTTAATACTATTACCCCTAAAACCTACAACCTCCAGCCAACTCCTTCCTGCTGCTGAGCTGCATCCTACACTTGCTGCTCCTCCCTTCTGCTTTGTGTTTGACCCAGTGCTCCGTGGTCTAACTCTAACTCTAAATTTGACTTGTTGGGATGGATATTCCTGGGCTGCTGCTTGCTGCAGGTGAATTGAGTAATTCTGTGTGTTGTGGGGAACATGCTCCTGCAGCCTTGGTCGTTGCAAGCTGCGGCTCCTCGGGAAGTGCAATGGGAAGTGGCATTTATTGCAATCTGCAACACACTCTATGTAACACATTTCACTACCCAACACATGCCATTCTATGATGTTCTGGTGCCTGCTATGTTTTCTGTTAATTGAATGCTTGAGTGTGTGACAAATGAAGAAAAACCAGCAATGATAAGCACTAGTCTGGAGATGCAGGTTGGCCATCTGTAGGAGCTTTATCCAATGGGTCCATTGAGGTTAGGTGTCTTGTTACCAATGGCATCTTCTCCCTTTTATTGCGGGATACTTTTTCTTGCAATCTTGAAGAGATTGGGGAATTGCTAGCTTGTTCATGAGCCCTGTCTTAATATGCAATTGTCCACTATGCCTCCCAAAACAAGAGTGCAAGAACATGAATAGGGTTGCCTTGTGATACTTTAGGATAGACCAAACGGCTCCCAAATGATAAGCAAGTAGCCCATTTGTAGATGTAACTGGTGAGGGTATATGTTTCTATCATCCCGTACCAGAATACTGGAAAGAGAGAACGTCAGCACGCACTTACCTTGGCAAACGTCTTCAAGGTGTTAAACTTTTCTGCGTCTGCAATGATGACTTCCTGACCACAAATACTAAATTCACCTGCTCTGCCATCGCTTCCCACATAACTCAAGCAGCTGCCTTCTGTAGAGAGTGTCCCTCCAACGCAAAGATTGCTACCCTTCATTTCTTCACCTCCCTGAACTCTGCCTGAATTCGGGGTCACAGTGCTTCCTCCCTGGTGCTAATTCCCCCTTTCCGCATAAATGGAGCATTAGTTAGGAGCTTTTTTAAGGTAACTTTACTTTATCCAACTCACACAAGTCTGGATGCATTAGTATTAACACACACATATAGAGCTGATCAGCATACAACTGAAAGAATGTTGCCAGTTAAACTGGCAGCGCAAGTAACAGGTGGTGGGAAAATGTAGCTGTGCACAGGGTGAACTTGTGCACTGATAAGGGGATGTTATGATTAAGGCTCTGCAATGGAGGCTGCATGGCATGAATAATGCCCTCTACAGATCAGGAGGGCACCCCACAAATAACCAGAAGGTACAATGAATGTAGGAGGCAATAGCCTGGTGGATCAACTCTCCATGTATCACTAATCCCACATGGAGGCATCTGCAGAAGAAGATCTTTGATTTATAGGAAACTGAGCAGGTAAGCAATGTCAGTACTAATTGCCTTACATACCTATTCATGTATGTGTTTGACAATGATGTAGATTGTTAAGGCTTCTTGCCACAGGACCTTGGGTGCTGAGCATTGAATGCAAGCAAATTTCTTCTACAAAGAAAAGAATGGTGTGCACTGAATGACAAAAGACTTGACAGATAATAGTGAGGCTTGCACCACAGTGTGAATTTTTATAGTCATAGACTGGAATGTGAATTATCTTGCCAAGTGATGTGAGTAGCTTCCTAAACTCAGTTAAACCATTATTTTGCTATAGACGAGCAATCCTCCTTTGATATGGGGCTAGTGCTGGAGGACTGGAGGATTGCAAATATTACAGCCTTGTCAAAAAAAGGGGAAGAGTGATAAACCCGGCAATTACAGGTCAATCAGCCTAACATCAATGGAGGGGAAGCTTTTAGGGACAATAATCCAGGACAAAATTAATTGGCATTTGGAAAAGTATGGGCTAATAAATGAAAGTCAGCACGGATTTGTTAAAGGCAAACCGTGTTTGACTAACTTGATTGAGTTCTTTGATGAAGTAATAGAGAGGATTGATGAGGGTAGTGTGGTTAATGTTGTGTATATGGACGGTCAAAAGACATTCGATAAAGTACCACATAATAGATGTGTTAGCAAAATTAAAACCCATGGGATTAAAGGGACAGTGGCAGCGTGGGTACAAAATTGGCTAAGAGGCAGAAAGCAGAGAGTAGTGGTGAACGGTTGTTTTTCAGACTGGAGGGAAGTATACAATGATGTTCCCCAGGGGTCAACATTAGAACCACTGCTCTTTTTGATATATATTAATAACCTGGACTTGGATATAGAGGCATAGAGTACAAAAGCAAGGAAGTTATGCTAAACCTTTATAAAACACTGGTTAGGCATCAGCTGGTGTATTGTGTTCAATTCTGGGCACCACACCTTAAGGAAGGATGTGAAGGCCTTAGAGAGGGTGCAGAAGAGATTTACTAAAATGGTGGCCAGGATGAGGGACTTCAGTGATGTGGAGAGATTGAAGAAGCTGGGGTTGTTCTCTTTAGAACAGAGAAGGTTAAGGGGAGGTTTGATAGAGGTGTTCAAAATCATGAACGGTTTTGATAGAATAAATAAGGAGAATTTGTTTCCAGTGGCAGAAGGGTCGGTAACCAGAGGACACAGATTTAAGGTGATCGGCAAAAGAGCCAGAGGCGACAAGAGGAAACATTTTTTTACGCAGCAAGTTGTAATGATCTGGAATTCACTGCCTGAAAGGATGTTGGAAACAGATTCAATAGTAACTTTCAAAAGGGAATTGGATAAATACTTGAAGGAAAAAAATTTGCAGGACTATCGGGAACGAGCAAGGGAATAGGACTAATTGGATAGCTCTTTCAAAGAGCTGGCACAGGCATGATGGGCAGAATAGCCTCCTCCTGTGCTGTAACTACTATGATATTTGCCTCAGTTCACCAAAGAGAGTTGTGAAGGCTAATGTATCCAGTTACTTGATGTAAGTGCAGTACCTCAGGGTGTCCCAAAGCACTTTACAGCCAATAAAGTACTTTTGAAGCGTAGTCACCGTTGCAATGTAGGGAACACGGTGGCCAATTTGCACACTTTAGGTCCCGCAAACAGTAATGTGATAATGACCAGATAATCTGTTTTAGTGCTGTTGGTTGAGGGATAAATGTTGGCCAGGAAACTATATAAGAGGAATAATAAGGGGATTTAAAAAGGATTACAGCAGCGCAAAAAAGAAATGCAGGAAAATTGCGGCTGGAAAGAACGTTAATTGTCCATAACAAAATCAAAGTTGAACTGAGTATAGGAATGATTTTACACACCATTCCCAGTGCATCATTGCTCTTAGGGAAGTTGGCATTGTGTGCAAATTTTGTCCTGCAACAAGATTGTGTTAATTAGATTAAGGCCAGCATTTGAAAGATGTCTCCCAGGCGACATCAGACAGTGGATGTAATAGATCTACTGGTAGCACTCTGTTACAGTGGACAAAGGAGTTTTCAGGTTCTGCATGCAAGTAATTCCTGTTAGGGGAGTTGGCAGCACCTTTTGTAAGATACAGAGTTAGTGAACCCTTTAATCACGGTGCAGTGTGATGGGTGACTTGTTCAGCTATTCATTTTAGAGGATGAACAGTATGTTTGTGTCCATGGTGCCCAAAGAAGAAAAGGAAGAGCAGTTTGTTTGTTACCTTTCCTGCCCTCGCCTGGTCAGATATGATTCAGAAGGTGCGAGAGCGGGCGCTCAGTGCCACTGCCACCTCCTTCCATAATGGCACACGAGGCACTCTGCTGTCCTTCATCCAAGGGTGTCTGAAGGTTGAGCTTATTAAAATGTTGTGCTCTTCTTTACTGCCTCCTTCCAATGTCCTGCACCCTTCTTTGGGGGCCTCTGTCAGTTCCTCCACTTGAAAACTTACTTTAAAAGTGTTGGGCATCCATTACAGTAACTTGATGGTCAACTCAGTCTTAAAAATGTTAACTAATTATCTGTTTGTCCCCCAGCCTGCTGCTGAAAACTTCAACCATTGTCAGCTTTTTAAAGGCTGCGCTTCAAACTTTGAATCCTCCCTCCTTCTCCACGCCCACCACCCCCCTCCCCATCACCCCCACAGTGTTGTAGTCCCATGTTATCTGGGAGTTGCATTCAGCCAATTCCAGAGGGAAAGCGAAGAGCTGGAGGTGAACACTAGAGTGGATGGTTGCGCGGAAGACCTGGTTCAGCAACGCAACATCAGGGAAAATGGCCACGAGGAGTTTTGAGGCCAGTAATGCTATACAGAAAACTGGGAAGAATGTAAAAGTAAGCAGTGATATGATGCCACTATGTCTGTCCCAGAAAGCTAGTCTGAATCTACCATTATGGTTATAAAAGTCCAAGATATTGTAACACCGTTGCTCTTTCTCTAAAAGATTCTGGTCTAAATAATATTGCATTGCATTGTGTACGAAATGCCTCTTCCCAATTCACATAGCATCACAGGGCCATTTATCCAGCCCTGAAATAAGGGGTGAAATGAAACCCCAAGAACGGGTGGGTTGGGGGCAGGTGGGAGTTGAAAATAGTTGGTTTTTTGGGTCGCAACTGCAACATTTTCAGACTTTGCATTCCCAGTGGGAAGCTTGTACTTCTTTGCACCGACGTTAAACCCGGGAATAAAGCCGGGTTGTAGCCGCGACCCAAAAAACAACTATTTTCAACTCCCACCCGCCCCCCAACCCACCCGTTCTTGGGGTTTAAAATCATCTCCATAGTGTTGGTGTGATTTTGCAAGGTCAATTCATTATAATGATTTGTACACATTCCCTGCTCACATTGGCCCAGCCACAAGGTATGTGCTTCACGTGTGAATAGGGATAAAGGACTGCTGCTCACATTTAAAGGGGAAGAGTGGAAAGCAGGATTTACACTATAGAAGAATGGAGGGCAGAGGCAAAGGAACAGGACTATCCCATTTGAGGATGCTGTCCTCAAGATGTTGCTCCAAGAGGATCATCAGGGGATGGTTGCTCTCTTCAGAGTTGAGGGACACCTTCCTATCAGGAGTAGTGTGAGAAATGCCTGGATGGAGATCACATTCAAGTGAATGCACAGATCATTGGAACCAATTCCAAAAGTGCTTTCTGGACTCAGGAAATTTGCCAAGGTCAGGATATCAGGAAATTGCCTACTGTAAGCATACATGTACTTCCATGTCTTCCATCACAAAGACCGTGTGATTGGTGGTAGGAGCCTGGGTGGCCACGTGCATGCCATCTATAATACCTGCACTTTGGGCAGTACTGCCACATAGAAGAAGAGCAGTGCCTCTCATGCTGCTGGCAGCTTTGTAAGGAGAAATAAATCCTCTTGGCAAAGAAGGCATCTGTCACCTACTTTATACATTGGTGCACTACAGATTGGCTGATTTGACATATACCCCCACAAGTGGCTTGAAATGATCCAATTACATAAACATCCAAGGCTGTGATCACAATCACGGACACCAGAGAACTGTTTTCCATTACGGGCGGGGTGTAAAACAAGCAGCCGATTCACTATTGCCCATTTTTCGCTTGGCAATAAAAGTTAAAATTACCCCCCTAGAGCACACACTGCCTGATTGACATGAATCTACCCATATTTGCGGCTTCAGGTAATTATAATGGCCCTGACACTCACCCAGTACAGGACCATCCCCTTGCAAAACGCTTGCACCCGAAAGCCTTGACGCTATCGTGCATTTTGAGGGCTTAATGAGGCTGTCATATGAAACTTGCGATAGGCCTCAGCACACGAAATGGCAGAAAATACCGTTTGCTGCATGTTGGGCAAGAAACAGGCAAAGGCCGATTCTCCGAGTACCAATTGCCCGATTGGCACCAGCACTAACGAGGTGCTCAATCAGGACATGTGCCCTGATTTTTCTTCAGTGATGCAGCGTAAAAGATTTTGGAGACTGATTGGGCTAGATTTTCAGTTTCACTGCCTAGGTGGTAATCTGCCGGAACGGATCTCCCAATCAATGAAACGCAAATCAGGCAGGTTCTAGAACGGGCGGGCCATGCGCTTTCTCCTCAGTGCCTCCTTTAATTTTTATTTTTGGAGTTAAATTAGCAACTAAAATTTATTCAGCAGCATGAAGCAGCTCAGACAGTGCCTGTGAGCCGCAGGGTATTAGTGTCATGTAAATGCACCATTAAAGAACACAATTCTGTTCCTTCCTTTCCTGCTATATATACACCAGCTCATTCTTTCATTTATTATTATTAATGCAAAGTAGACATGATTTATGTATTCTGTTGAGGTGATATGTATGTTTAATTCATAGGGAATTTATAATTAATGTAAAGCATAATTACATACAGTTTTCTGTATTGCCTCAGAGCCCAATAATGTAAATAGCCTAATTCTGTGCAAAATATAATGAGCAATTCAACTAAAGAGACTCATCAACAGCTCTATTTATTTGTATTCTGGTTCCTAATGTAGGGTAAATTCTGACCACCCTCTTCCTTTTATATATTGTACAAATCTGTTCTCCTCCATCCCAGTTCTTCTGTTAAAATCTGAAATATTACTATGACTGTTGACATCATCTTAGAAAACTGGTTTGGAGGAGTTCTTGATAATCATAGAATCGTTGAATTTTACAGCACAGAAAGAGGCCATTCAGCCCATCGTGCCACTGCTCTGAAAGTTCGATGTTCTTAGTCCCATTTCCTGTCTTTTCCCCGTACCCTTTTAAATGTTTCTTTTTCAAATGTTTACCCACTTGCCTTTTAAAAGCTATTATGGATTCCACACACCCTCCCCCCCCCCCCCTCAACTGTTACTGGTTGTGCCCTCCATGTTCTAACAACTCTCTGTGTAAAAAAAAAAGTTTCTCTGCAGTACAGGTTAAGAAACAGGGAGATGCAAAATTGAGGTGCTAAAGTGCCACCATTGGCAGGAGGGTGCAATTACAATGTGACAAGTTTACATAGGCAATTTCCATTGTAAATGTAAACATAGTAATTTATAATGGGATAAGTTGACACAGGAAATTTACTCAGATGTAAGATTTTCAATATATTATAGATTTATTGGTATGCTTCAGCGCGCCTAGCCGCCACAACACCATGAATATGTTTCCTTTGGCAAACAAGGTTTCTGTCACTTGTTTTATGCATTAGTGGAGTGGACTGACAACTGACTAATGCAGCAAATGTTACCAGTGGTGGCTTGGAAGGATCAGTCATATAAAATTTAATGCAGTGATAACCTTTACAGCCACAGATAGGGCTGTCCCTGTGGTAGCTCTTCACTGGAGGTAAGAATAGAGGAAGCACCATAGGGGGAATTTTAACCCCGGGCAGACACCGGAAGGACACGCAGCTTGCCCGTCCAAGAGCTGCAGTGGGAGGCTTAGGCCGTTTTAACGGTTGGACCTCATTAACATTGTCAGCCAGCTGTCCGCCAAAACAGCCATCCAGAGGCAGCTCGCCAGATTGCGGCCAACGAAGGTCTAGACCCCCACAACTATACATTTTAAACTTACCTGACAGGACCTCCGCTGAGTGCCCACCAGGTTTTACTGAGTGGAGCGTGTGTGACGGACACTCCACTCAGTTGGTAGTTAAAATCCGGGTCTAATGACGTCATAGGACCACGATTTATATATATTTATGAGGCTCCCACCTGAGTCAGGCGGATGCATCAACCATCAAGTAAACAGTGATGTTAAAATGGTCACATGGAAGGAAACAAGTGGTAAGTGCACCACTTGAATTTTAACTATCATCCCACCGTGTTTCTGCCAGGCGGAAGGAGTTAAAATTCCCCCTCATAACACTAACAGTCTCCTTCATGAAGCATAGACAGCAAAGGCAGGTCCTTTCTGGCATCCCCAAGTAGGTGTGCCTTGTTGTGAAGACTCAGATACTGCTCAGTAGGTGCCAGATGCTTGAGGTGTAATCACACCTTCCTTTCTTCCCTCAGTATGAACTCATCTTCCTTATCCAAATCCAGCACTGATATTGGAACACCCAATAAAATTCCCATGCTCAACTCTGTGGTTGCTGCTGATGCAGCAGCAGATATTTGCAAAAAGAATCTTGCAATGCAAAACTGCAGCTATAAACACCAACAAGTAATTCAGATACAGCTATGTGCAAAGCAAAAAAAAAGGCTGAATTAGAAACACAATATTAAGCTATCAATGACATCTTTAGGAATCAAACTCCTAAAGAGTAGGGCAGGATAGCCAAACCGTGCCCAATTTATAGGGCAATGCTGAAGGAGTGTGCAGGTAAAAAAGATTGCTGGTTTTGGTGTGAGACCAGTTTACATTGGATTGCCCAAATTTGCAAGATGTGCAGGGTAATTTTATGAATTGGAGCTTTTGGTGTGGAGCTTCTTCCACCCGGATTGCATATTGAGAATTTGGATGTGCAGACACTGCTATTTTTCATCTTAATATACCAAAAATCATGTGGAACTCCCAGCGGAAATTTGGAAAATCACCCTGTAATGAATGTACCACGTGCTTTGTGCGAGGCATCCAAAAGTTGCAGCTCACTGACTTTGGACCTTCTGATCCGAGATGTGATGGGCACTGGGCTCACTGTCAGTGAATCAGCCCTCTTGTGCCTGCAAAAGAATTGGCTTGGCTGACAACGTTTGAATTTTGGACTTTTTTTTCTAGTTTATTCTACTGTTAATCTGAGTCTTGTCTATTAATATATATTTTAACAGTTTTGTCCATTTTCTTTAGCCAAACTCTTAGGTGTCAGAGAACAGAAGCTCTAGTCCTGTGAGATTAGTGAGTGACATTTGTCTAACCAATTAGTGCAAGGATTGGTCAATCTAACCTAGGATTGACTAATCAGAATTAACGATCCTTGTCCAGAGAGAAAGTTTAAACCTCGGGTTCTCCAAATGAAAATGATTGCAAGTACATGAAACCTTAGGGCCTGACTTATGCTCACCGATTGTTTTATAACTTCTCCCTGTGCTGAAACAAAGTCAGGATTTTCTCAAGTCAATAATATTCAATGGTCTGCAACAACATTAAGTCATTTGGATTTTTCGCCTCTCCCCGGAGACTACATGACTTTCGGGTGGGGTGGAGAGTGTATGTATTGTGGTGCACAAGACATTGGGCCAGAAATTGGCCCGAGTGGTGAACCAGCAGTGCTCGCCGCCCATCAGATTTAAAGTCGCCCACTAAGTTGCAGCTTTCTTTTTGGCGGTAACTTCATTGAACTGCGAGTTCGAAAAACTTCAGCATTCTTTCCCGGGCTGTGTGAATTGTGAAACGATCTCGAAGGCCCCTCAACCAATCAGCTTGAAGCAAGCCACATTGTGAGAACCAGGAAGTGCAGTTCATTCACAAACCGCGCAAACTAACAACCAGGAAGTGCCAGGCAAGGTTAGTAAATGTACAATAAAATGAGATGGAGAAAGCCAAATAAAGAGAGAGTAAGATTAAAAAGACTCAGATAAAAGAGACAGAAAGAAAATGATTTTTAAAAATGTAAATATTTAATTTAAAAATTTTTTTAAATGACCAAAAACTATTAAAATCAGGAGTAATCAGACTCCACATTTTAAAAAGTTAATTTTTAGTCCCAGAGAGGTTTTTTGGCAGTTGTTAATACTTACCACACTGTTTAAACTTAGTATAGATCTAAAAAACTCAGCGTACCTGTTTTGCGGCGAGATTAGTTTCTTTCCAGCTGGGAAGTGCAATAAGTTGGCGCTGGTCCATTGATTGCAGTCACAAGGTCCCTTTGACGTGAAGCTGACAGATCACCAGTGAACCAGAAAGAGCAAATTCTGGACTTTCACATTTGCGCATATGCGGTCGCTGGAACTTGCTCTTCGATTTCGCCATTAATAATGGTGAGCGCTGTTAGGCTCACCGTCATTTTAAAAGCAATTTCCAGCCCAATACATTTGTGTGAGACAGGCTGGATGGACCAGTAGGTCTTACCCTGGCAATCATTTTTTGTATGTTCCTATGTATCAGTCACTGTTTAACAGATAATCAGGTGCTAAGATTCACCAGATACCTAGTATTATGAGTGTGAGAATTAAACCTAGTTATCTCTTATCCCAAAGGACTGGAGGACTGCTGACGTTGTACTGTTGTTTAAAAAGGGAGAAAGGGATAGACCGAGTATTTACAGGCCAGTCAGCTTAACCTCGGTGCTGGGCAAATTATTGGAAAAAATACTGAGAGACAGTATTAATCATCATTTAGAAAGGCATGGATTAATCAAGGACAGTCAGCATGGATTTGTTAAGGGAAAGTCGTGTTTGACCAACTTGATTGAATTTTTTGAGGAGGTAACAAGGAGGGTCGATGGGGATAGTGCGTTTGATGTAGTCTACATGGATTTTAGCAAGGCTTTTGACAAGGTCCCGCATGGCAGACTGGTCAGAAAAGTAAAAGCCCATGGGATTCAAGGGAAGTGGCAAGTTGGATCCAAAATTGGCTCAGTGGCAGGAAGCAAAGGGTAATGGCCGACGGGTGTTTTTGTGACTGGAAGGCTGTTTCCAGTGGGGTTCCGCAGGGCTCAGTACTAGGTCCCTTGCTTTTTGTGGTATATGTCAATGATTTGGACTTAAATGTAGGGGGCATGATTAAGAAGTTTGCAGATGATACAAAAATTGGCCGTGTGGTTGATGGTGAGGAAGAAAGCTGTAGACTGCAGGAAGATATCAATGGACTGGTCAGGTGGGCAGAAAAGTGGCAAATGGAATTCAATCTGGAGAAGTGTGAGGTGATGCATTTGGGGAGGAAAACAAGGCAAGGGAATACACAATAAATGGAGGATACTGAGAGGTGTAGGGGAACAGAGGGACCTTGGAGTGCATGTTCACAGATCCCTGAAGATAGCAGGACAAGTAGATAAGATGGTTAAGAAGGCATACGGGGTACTTTCCTTTATTAGCCAAGGCATAGAATATAAGAGCAGGGAGGTTATCCTGGAACTGTATAAAACATTGGTTAGGCCACAGCTTGAGTACTGCGACCAGTTCTGGTCACCACATCACAGGAAAGATGTGATTGCACTAGAGAGGGTGCAGAGGAGATTTACGAGGATGTTGCCAGGACTGGAGAATCTTAGCTATGAGAAAAGATTGGATAGGCTGGAATTGTTTTCTTTGGAACAGAGGTGGCTGAGGGGAGATTTAATTGAGGAGTATAAAATTATGAGGGGCCTACATAGAGTGGATAGGAAGGACCTATTTTCCTTAGCAGAGAGGTCAATAACCGGGGGTATAGATTTAAAGTAATTGGTAGAAGGATTAGAGGGGAGTTGAGGAGAAATGTTTTCACCCAGAGGGTGGTGGGGGTCTGGAACTCACTGCCTGAAAGGGTGGTAGAGGCAGAAACCCTCAACTCATTTACAAAGTACTTGGATATGCACTTGAAGTGCCATAACCTACAGGGCTACGGACCAAGAGCTGGAAAGTGGGATTAGGCTGGATAGCTCTTTTGCAGCTGGCACAGACATGATGGGCCGAATGGCTTGCTTCTGTGCCACAAATTTCTATGATTCTATGATATTAGCTGAAGCAATAGCAGTTCACCAATATCAGAGCACTTGGGGAAATATGCAGGGCATAGTAAATTAATTGCATATTGCTACACTTCTGTTGCACATTGTGTGAAGCACATACAGCTTTGCAAGAAGATAAGGTGAAACAGTACACAGCAGCAGGTGGCTTCGCCTCAGAGAAGTGGTTTGGCTGACGCACAACTAAAAGGTAGCATCACTATATACAAGATAATTTGTACTGCAGAAACCAGTGTGGATGAGTACAGCAATGAGCTGGATAGATATCCTTGCAAATTGGATAAGAAAGAGATTACAGCCTAGAAATTCAGCGGCATGAGGCAGGGTGGGACTTCCAGCTGGCATTTGATATGGCACTGAGCCCTCCAAGAATCGGAAGATCAATGCATTTAGATAATATTAGGCAGATGGGCAGTGCAAATATATCATGCCACATCACATTGCGGAGGAGGGGGGAGGGGCACAGGTGAGGTGAGAATTTGGTTCATGAAGCACCCTGACTGGAGGACACCACTGGGGAGGGGGAGGAAATTTGTGAATGAGAGACAGAGATCTAAAATCTGCTCTTGATTAAGGGAGTTATGACATCACTGGAGGAAGGGGTCAGCAGCCAAAAAGAAAAACCTTCAATTTCAGTGAGTCTGACTTTGATGATCTGCTGGCTGAGATCCATCGGACCGGAAAGGACAAGCTGTTTGGGGTTGGGGGCAGGAGACCTTTTGCAGCAGAAAGTGAAAGCAATCTAGATGGAGATAGCAGTGGTAGTCAATCCCTCGTCCAATATACCCTGGACTCCTTTGTAGAGTCTGAAAAAAATTAGCAAGTTCACCACAACAGCAAAGGTAATGACCTGTAACCCTTCTCTGCACTCAATTTACATGTTGTCACCTGCACTCTATTTAGGTGTCACCTTGAGTAATGACCTTCATTGTGATGTAGGATCCAAATGTCAGACATCCTCCCTTATCAGCACCCCACAGAAATTACTATGTAAAGTTTGACCCTCCCTCTCTGAGTGTGCCATGCAAGAGCATGTCTGCCCAATGCCAGCATTTGAACTGCACAGGTCTCAGCCCCTGTCTAAAGCTGATGAGAGGGTTGGGTGGGGGGTGGGGAGATGTCAGAATAAGAGATGCTGACCTACTGTCAATGTTGAATCATGTTCTGCCCTATTTTTACCCTTCATCACTCATAGGGGGAGCAATTCCTGTAATGTGTACAAGAGAACTTGCTTGATCAGTATGTTTCCAGCCCAACGAGGAAGGAAGCAGTGCTGAATCTGGTTCTGTGGAATGAAGTGGGGCAAGTGGAGCATGTTTCAGTGGGGGAGCATTTGGGAAACAGTGATTTTAATGTCATCAGGTTTAGAATAGTTATAGAAAAGGACAAGGAAAAATCAAATGTGAAAATCTTCAACTGGAGGAGAGCTAATTTCAGTGCATTGGAAAATATCTGGTCCTGATGGTTTGGAATCAAAGATTGGCAGATAAAACAGTAATTGAACAATGGGAGGCCTTCAAAGATGAGATAGTTCGGGTGTAGACTAGACACATACCCACGAGGGGGAAAGGAAGAGCATCCAAACCTAGAGCTCCCTGGATGACTAAAGATATAGAGATTAAAATGAAACAGAAAAAATGAGGCTTATGATAAATGTCGGGTTCATAATTCAGTAGAGAACCAGGCTGAATACAAAAAGTACAGGGGAGAACTGAAAAAGGAAATAAGAGGGGCAAAGAGAGTGTGAGATTAGATTAGCGGGTAACATAAAAGGGAACTCAAAAGTCTTTTATAAAGATATAAATAGTAAAAGGGTAGTCAAAGGAAGGGTGTGGCTGATTAGGTACCAAAAAGGAGATCTTCATGTGGAGGCAGAGGGCATGGCTGAGATACTAAATGAGTGCTTGGCATCTGTTTTCACTAAAGTAGAGGATGCTGCCGATGTCATAGCAAAGGAGGAGGTAGTAGATAAAGAGAAGGTACCAAAAAGGTTGACAACACTCAAAGTAGAAAAGTCAAAATGTCCAGATGGGATGCATCCTAGGTTACTGAGGGAAATAAGGGTGGAAATTGCGGAGGCTCTGTCCACAATCTTCCAATCCTCCTTAGATATGGGGACAATGCTGGTGGACTGGAGGATTGCAAATGTTACACCCCTGTTCCAAAAGGGGAGAGGGATAAACCCGGCAATTATAGGCCAGTCAGCCTAATGTCAGTGGTGGGGAAAGTTTTAGAGACAATAGAGACATTAGCACCAGGCGTACCTAAAAATGAGGTGCCAACCTGGTGAAGCTACCACACAGGACTACATGCATGCTTAACAGCGGAAGCAGCATGCTAAAGACTGAGCTAAGCGGTCCCACAACCAAGGGATCACATCCAGTCGTGAATGGTGGTGGACAGTTAAACAACTAACGGGAGGAGGAGACTCAGTGAACATCCCCATCCTCAAAGATGGCAGAGCAAAAGACAAGGCTGAAGCGTTTGCAACCATCTTCAGCCAGAAGTGTCGAGTGGATGATCCATTTCGGCCTCCTCCCGAGATCCCCACCATCATGGAAGCCAGTCTTCAACCAATTCGATTCACTCAACGTAATATCTAGTAACGGCTGAGTGCACTGGATACATCAAAGGCTATGGGCCCCGACAACATCCCGGCTGTAGTGCTAAAGACTTGTGCTCCAGAACTAGCCATGCCTCCAGCCAAACTGTTCCAGTACAGCTACAACACTGGCTTCTACCCGACAATATGAAAAATTGCCCAGGAATGTCCTGTCCACAAAAAGCAGGACAAATCCAATCCGGCCAATTACCACCTCATCAGTCCACTCTCAATCATCAGCAAAGTGATGGAAGGTGTCGTCGACAGTGCTATCAAGCGGCTCTTACTCACCAATAACCTGCTCACCGATGCTCAGTTTGGGTTTCGTCAGGACCACTCGGCTCCAGACCTCATTACAGCCTTGGTCCAAACATGGACAAAAGAGTTGACATCAAGGCAGCATTTGACCAGGTGTGGCACCAAGGAGCCCTACTAAAATTGAAGTCAATGGGAATCAGGGGGGAGGACTCTCCAGTGGCTGGAGTCACACCCAGCACAAAGGAAGATGATAGTGATTGTTGGAGGCCAATCATCTCAGCCCCAGGACATCACTGGAGGGGTTCCTCAGGGCAGTGTCCAAGGCCCAACCATCTTCAGCTGCTTCATCAATGACCTTCCCTCCATCATAAGGTCAGAAATGGGGATGATCGCTGATGATTGCACAGTGTTCAGTTCCATTCGCAACCCCTCAGATAATGAAGCAGTCCTGGACAACGTCCAGGCTTGGGTTGATAAGCAAGTAACATTCGCACCAGACAAGTGCCAGGCAATGACCATCTCCAACAAGAGAGAGTCTAACCACCTCCCCTTGACATTCAACGGCATTACCATCGCCGAATCCCCCACCATCAACATCCTGGGGGTCACCATTGACCAGAAACTTAACTGGACCAGCCATATAAATACTGTGGCTACGACAGCAGGTCAGAGGCTGGGTATTCTGCGGCGAGTGACTCACCTCCTGACTCCCCAAAACCTTTCCACCATCTACAAGGTACAAGTCAGGAGTGTGATGGAATACTCTCCACTTGCCTGGATGAGTGCAGCTCCAATAACACTCAAGAAGCTCGACACCATCCAGGACAAAGCAGCCCACTTGATTGGCACCCCATCCACCACTTTAAACATTCACTTCCTTCACCACTGGCGCACCGCGGCTGCAGTGTGTACCATCTACAAGATGCAGTGCAACAACTCGCCAAGGTTTCATCGACAGCACCTCCCAAACCCGCAACCTCTACCACCTAGAAGGACAAGAGCAGCAGGCACATGGGAACAACACCACCTGCACTTTCCCCTCCAAGTCACACACCATCCCGACTTGGAAATATATCGCCGTTCCTTCATCGCTGGGTCAAAATCCTGGAACTCCCTTCCTAACAGCACTGTGGGAGAACCTTCACCACATGGACTGCAGCGATTCAAGAAGGCGGCTCACCACCACCTTCTCAAGGGCAATTAGGGATTGGCAATAAATGCCGGCCTCGCCAGCGATGCCCACGTTCCACGAATGAATAAGAAAAAATCCAGGACAAAATTAATTGGCACTTGGAAAAATATGGATTAATAAATGAAAGCCAGCATGGATTCGTTATAGTCAAATTGTGTTTCACTAACTTGATTGAGTTCTTTGATGAAGTAATGGAGAGGGCTGATGAGGGTAGTACAGGTGATGTTGTGTACATAGACTTTCAAAAGGCATTCGATAATATACCATATAATAGACATGTTAGCAAAATTGAAGCCTATGAGATTAAAGGGGCAGTTGATGCATGGATACGAAATTGGCTAAGGGACAGAAAGCAGAGTGTAGTAGTGAACAGTTGTTTTTCAGACTGGAGGGAAGTATACAGTGGTGTCCCCTAGGGGTCAGTATTAGGACCACTGCTCTTTTTGATATTTATTAATAACCTGGACTTGGGTATACAGGGTCTAATTTCAAAGTTTGCAGATGACAAGAAACTCAGAAATGTAGTAAACAATAAGGAGGATAGTAACAGACTTCAGGAGGACTTAGACAGACTGGTGAAATGGACCGCCACATGGCAGATGAAATTTAATGATTCATTTTGGCAGGAAGAATGAGGAGAGGAAGTATAAATTATATGGTACAATTTTAGAGGGGTTGCAAGAACAGAGAGACCCAGGGGTGTACATACACAAATCTACAAAGGTGGCAGGACAAGTTGATAAAGCTGTTAAAAAGACATGCGGGATCCTTTGCTTTAAAAATAGAGGCATAGAGTGCAAAAGCAAGGAAGTTATGCTAAACCTTCATAAAACACTGGTTAGGCCTCAGCTGGTGTATTGTGTCCAATTCTGGGTACCACACTTCAGGAAGGCTGTCAAGGCCTTCGAGAGGGTGCAGAGGAGATTTACTAGAATGGTACGAGGAATGAAAGACTTCAGTTACATGGTGTGAGACTAGAGAATCTGGCGTTGTTTTCCTTAGAGCAAAGAAGATTAAAGAGAGATTTGATAGAGGTGTTCAAAATCATGAAGGGTTTCGATCAAGTAAATAACGAGAAATTGTTTCCAGTGGCAAGAAGTTCAGTAACCAGAGAACACAGGTTTAAGCTAATTGGCAAAAGAACCAGAGGTGACATGAGGAAAAATATTTTTACGCAGCGAGTTGTTATGATCTGGAATGCACTGCCTGGAGGGTGGTGGAAACAGACTCAATAATGACTTTCAAAAGGGAATTGGATAAATACTTGAAGTAGAAAAATTTGCATGGCTGTGGGGAAAGAGCAGGGGAGTGAGACTAATTGAATTGCTCTTTCAAAGACCCAACACAGGCACAAAGGGCCAAATGGCCTCCTTCTTTGCTGTATCAATCTATGATTCTATGATAACAACAGAGAGTCGCAGGCTACAGGCAGAGGACCATCAGATTTTTAACCATTAACGTCACAGAAAGAGGAAACATTGCAGATTTTGGAGACGCAGACTCTTTTTAAAGTTGGAGAAGTAGAAGGACCTATGGCAGCTGCAGGTTTGCCAGAACCATTAGGAGCTTCCCAGAGTCACAGCTTAAGGACACTACCATCTAAGCCAGCAATCTGATCGTCCGCTTTCAAAATGGGACTGAAACGGAATCCAGCAACCAGCCTAAACTTCTAAAATCTATTCCTTTGTTTCCTCTCCAGATACATCACCACAAGATGTTGGTGAAGAACAGGAGGAAGGTGATGAGCAAGTCAAAAGTGGACCTTGCCCTTCCACATCTGCCTTGCCGAGCACACCCATGCCTTTCATTCACCCTTTCTCTGCTGAGCTCACTGCTCGATCCCCTTCATCTCCTGGGTTCTCCATCAGATGGCCATTATGCAGCATACAGCCTTCCACAATCATTCTGAAGAATCTAGCTCATTTATACTCCAATACAACCACCCCCCCCCCCCCCCCAATCCCCACCACCCCGATAGATGGAGGTAGCAGAAATGTTAATGATGTGCTGTACAATTATGCAAGACTTGGCATGTGCCTTATTATACCTTTCCTCTACAGAGGTGGAGGGGAGATGAACAGGGGTCATTCGATGGGGCTTCAGGGGATAGCCCTTATCGCCAAGGAGCCAAACGACCCTTCTCCTTCTCTCTGGAACAGAGCAGGAACAATGGAATTCTTCATGATAAAGATGTCATGGCAACTTCCTGCAGGTTGATGTGGAAGATCTTATGTTGTTGGTTGAAGAGCACCTATAATTATGTGCCTCTCTCATTTCCTCTTCATCCAACTCCTGTTCTGCCACCATGGGACTGCCCATAGGGAACCTCATAATAATGACACAATGGAATAAATATAGGAAAAAAATCCTGCCGTAAACTGATGAAAGGAGCTCGTAGAATCTTTTCTTAGCAGCAGAGCACAATAAAATAATGCAAAACAGTCCAGTCAAATCTGAGATATGAGACAGAAAATTCTCTGGATAGTCAGAGCCTCTGAACATAAGAATTGCTGCACGAAAAAAGACCAAAGTCCATCTAGTTCATCTTCTACCATTCTGGTAGTCGCATGATACAATGATAAAGGAGCTGTTGACTATTCATAGCAATCATCTCTATTAATAGTCTACAATAGACCCAGAAATAACCCGAGAAAAACCCCAGTGGTAGAGAGCTTGGGGAACCACAGGTCCAAAGACACCTTTTTCCTCCCAATCATGCTGAAGTCAGCCACTTTCAGCTTAGGCAAGTGATCCTAGCAACTCATGTCTGTTCTATATAGGTGGAGTCAAGCCAAGTGCAGTACTGATGGTATTTTTGATGGATAACTTCATCCTGTTACTATTCCATCATTTGCGTACGTAAACCACTTTGATGGCAGGTGTTTTTTCTGCCAACAGTTTTCAGGGCCACAATAAAGAAAAAATATTTCAAAAAATGTTTTAAATGCATGCCTTGCTGAGTGCAATTAATCACGCTGCAATTAATTGCACTGGGCATGGAGGTTCTTTGGTTTTTAAAGCCCACCTCTCCCTTCTGCCATCTTAGCAGTACTGGACACCAGGAACACAACAGCATTGCTCAGGTGAGTGATGGTAAATATGTCGGATGATGTATTCCTGTTATTAGCCTATTTCCTGAATACATTTGCCCAAATATGGGTTTCATATTTGTCATTATTTCCAGCAAAAAATCCTGGAAGTGGCTCCCTGACAGATTACCCACCTCCCTCACTCCACTAAAAACCAAAATCAGGCAGTAAAGGTGCAGGAAACTGATGCCTTATGCACTCTGTGGATTTGAAAAAGGCCTTTGATAAGCTTGTAGTACAATAGGCTTTTGGTTTTATAGAATTATTTGTCAAAAGGATAGTTACTATATATTACAGCTCATACATCATGATGAACAACCAATCATATTAGCTCTGCACCATTCCTGCAACACGAAGGAATGGGCAAAGTTCAGCCTGTTCCTCTTTGCTCAGGTATCCCTTAGTGGCAATTTCAAATTGTTGCTTTTAACTTTTGCATGTGAAGTAAGATTTGCATGATCTAATATCTTAATTAACCGTCAGGGCCTGGATAGGTAATATCTGTGAAATTGTATCTAATACAAAATTAAGCTCAATATCTGAGATAGGCTAAACCCTACCAGTCTTGAATTATCCAAAAATAGAAGAAATACCCAAAGGTTGGTGATACAGGGAATGTCATCAGTCTGGGCGAATGTTACCAGTGGGGTTCCACAGGGGTCTGTTTGGTGACCTCTTTTATTTACTATCTTCATAAATGACCTGGAGCTAGGAGTCACAAGTACAGTGGCTAAATTTGCAAGTGATAAAAGGCTGCTGAAGATGGTAGACTGCAAAGCTCAACAGGATAAGCTACAGGAGGATTTAAATATACTTGGGAATTGGACAGACAGGAGGCAGATGAAATTCAATGTAGAGAAACGCAAAGTACTTCACATAAGGAAAAAAAAATCCAGGAAGCGATTATTACTTATTTGGAAAGAAAATAATGTGTATGGAAAATGAAAGAACTCTGATTGACAATAAATTGAAACTATGGCAACAATGCTCGGTGGCAGTGAGTAAAGCAAATCAGATGTTGAGATATACTAAGGTCAATATTGTGCCGAAATAGTGAGATAATCCTGCCACTGAGTAAATTATTGGTCTGATCCGGTAGAATATTATGTACCGTTCTGGTCACTGAAGTTCAGAAAGGATATTGCAGCTATTGAAAGTATACAGAAGAGGGCAACCAGAATGATTGAGATGTTGCAGGGATTGGATTATGAGAAGTGATTACATAAATTGGGCACGTTCTCACTGGAAAGGAGAAGATTGAAAGGTGATTATGATTGCTGTATTTAGGATCCTAAAGGGACTAGATGATGTAAACCATGACAAGCTGTTTCACCTTTTCCAAAACAGTAGAACCAGAGGACACAGCCTGTGCTCGAAGGGGGATAAATTCGAAACTAATCTACGGAACTATTATTTTAGTGAGTGAGTAGTGAACCTATGAAACAGGTTCCCTAGAGAGACGGTGGAAGCAGATAGTGTTAATTCATTCAAATGCAAATTAGATAGATTTCTTTCAAAAAATTATATTTTGGGATATTGTATAGGAGTAATTTGAGACATGACATATGGTAAGTGTAGCATGCTTGCGAGGAATCGGTGATTTTGAACCTATGGTTCCCAAAGCTTTCCAACACTGGGAGTTTTCCTCACCTCATGTCTGGGTCTGTTGTAGACTAATTGATAGAGATTGATTGCTATGATTAGTTAACAAATCCATCATTGTTGTATCATGCAACTAGCAGGATGTTAGAGGTTGAACTAGATGAACGTTGGCCTTTTTTGGTCTCATAATTCCTGTTCCTATGAAATAAGCATGGATGGTGCTGCCCATCAGGGAGTTGAAATTGCTCTATGCGTTAGAGCTAACACCTGTGTTAAGTTCTTGTTAATACGTAGTAATATGTTGTGTTGGCATTAATGGAGCATTAGCTCAGTTTTGCACCCTGCATTAATTTTTTTTTAGAGTTGTTAGGACTTATTAAGCACCAATTAAAGGTGACTATGCAAACTTGCACATACTTGCCCTCTGGCCCACATCACATTAATGTGCCTGCCATAAAAGTGAAGTTGAGGTGGTGGAGAGTTAGTAGAGGTCCAGCATGCAGTGCAGCAGAAGATAGTGCAAGAAGTGACACAATTGTTTAATTTCCCACACCAGCATGGGTGCGCCAGTAAGCCTAACCATGCCAGGCGTGTTGGACAAGTAGGAGGAAGAGCAGCAGTGGATAGCCAGGGAAGTCCAAGGCCATAAGAGGGAGAACATCTGAGCCCACTACAACCCAAGGCAGCATACAGCAGAGCTACCTTGACCTCCCTGATGAGCGATGCATGAGAAGGCTATGCTTCACAAAAGAAGCTGTTGATCAATTGGGGTTTGGCAAACAGTGAAAAGGATTGTAAAAGATATAGACAGATTAGTGGAATAGGCAGAGAGGTAGAAGCAATTTAATGTGGATAAGAGTGAAGTTTTACATTTTGGGAAGAAAAACAGAGTGGGAGTATACACTCAATGCAAAGACGGTGAAGGATTTGGATGAACAGAGAGAACTAGGGGTTCAAATACATAAGTGCCGATTTTAACCCTGCCCACCCGGCAGAAACCAGGCGAGCAGTTAAAATGATTTGATTTTAAAATCGCGGCCAAAGAGTCTGCAAAGAGCTATAGACAGGTTAAGTGAATGGGCAACAAGGTGGAAGATGGAGTAAAATGTGGGGAAATGTGAGGTTATTCACTTTGGAAGGAAGAATAGAAAAAGAGAATATTTTTTAAATGGTGAGAAACTATTAAATGTTGGTGTTCAGAGAGATTTGGGTGTCCTTGTACACGAAACACAGAAAGTTAAGATGCAAGCAATTATGAAGGCAAATGGTATGTTGGCCTTTATTGCAAGGTGGTTGGAGTACAAGAATAAAGAAGGCTTGCTGCAATTGTACAGGGCTTTGTTGAGACCACGCCTGGAGTACTGTGTACAGCTTTAGTCTCCTTATCTAAGGAAGGATATACTTGCCTCAAGGCAATTGCAGCAAGCCTTCTTTATTCTTGTACTCCAACCACCTTGCAATAAAGGCCAACATACCATTTGCCTTCATAATTGCTTGCATCTTAACTTTCTGTGTTTCGTGTACAAGGACACCCAAATCTCTCTGAACACCAACATTTAATAGTTTCTCACCATTTAAAAAATATTCTCTTTTTCTATTCTTCCTTCCAAAGTGAATAACCTCACATTTCCCCACATTTTACTCCATCTTCCACCTTGTTGCCCATTCACTTAACCTGTCTATAGCCCTTTGCAGACTCTTTGGCCACGATTTTAAAATCAAATTGCTGGTGCGTTGGGGGTGGGGGTTGAGAAAATCAGGAAAATCCCGAGCGGGTTCGGAAGCCGGCTCCAACCCGCCGACTTCCGGGGTTGCCACAGACGCGCCTGTGTGCGTGCGCTTCACAAATCCAGAGGTCCCACCAGCAATTAAAGCCGGCGGGACAATAATTAATCCATTTATTGACATCGTTGATCTTGTTTAAGTCGTTAATTTTGTGGAGATTGAGGTAGAAGTGCGATTTTAATTCAACCTCAGCGTGTTTCCCGTGCTGTGGGAAACACTCCATGTTCAAGGAGACGTGTTTCAGGCAGCAGCCAATTGGGCATTGAAATCCCTGTTTGAAAGATGGGGATAAATGGTGGGTTATTGCAGCAGGACACTCAGGATTCTCAGACAAACTTTTGGCTGGGAGATCTTCGTGTTTAGACTGAAAATTCTTGATTTACACTCAGAATTCTTCTGTTTACACACATTTAACAACTTTTTGACCCCCTCAAACTGACATTATTAGGATGAGGGGCGCCATGGCTGCATTCACCACTACATCCGAGGACAAGCAACATCACCAGCCTCGCCAGGCATGGCATGCACTTCTGCCACTTGGAGCTCCACAACACAGTGCTGTGCCACAGAGACCTGCACAAGAGCACAGAGGGGAACAACAGAGGGAGCGCCATCACAGGAGGCACTACCCTCACCAGAAGGTCTACAAGGCTCAGCTTACTGGACCTCTCTGAGGAGCAGTGCATATGGAGGCTCATAGTCAGTCGCCAGGTGATCAAAGACATCTGCAGCCTCCTACATGCCGAGCTGCTCCCGGCTGGGCCAAGCAGCATCTCATTACCCGTCGATGTCAAAATCATCACTGCCCTCAACTTCTTCGCCTCCGGTTCATTCCAGGGTACCACCGGTGACATCACCAGGGTCTACTAGTCATCTGTACACAAGTGCATAAGGCAGGTCACCGACAGCTTGTTTCGCAGGGCCTCACAATATGTCAACTTCTCCATGGACTACCTCAGCCAGACAGGGAGGGCAGTGGGATTCCACTCTGTGACTGGCTTCCCATTGCACCCATATAGCAATACGAGCACCTCCACACGAGCCAGGACTGTTCATCAACACTCAGCTCATTTGTGACCACCGCAAAAGATTCCTTCACGTGTGCACCAGATTCCCTGGCAGCTGCCACGATTCCTTCATTCTGAGGGAATCCAACATCCCGGGGATCTTCCACACACCAAACACCCTTAAGGGCTGGCTCCTTGGAGACAAGGGATACCCCCTGCACATATGGCTCATGACACCTCTGAGGAACCCCATCACCGAGAAACAGCGTCAATACAACGACAGCCACATCGCTATCAGGTCTACAATTGAGCATGCTATAGGACCGCTCAAGATGTGATTTAGGTGCCTTGATCGTTCTGGGGGAGCGCTTCAATACGCACCATACAGAGTGAGACGCATTATAGTCGTGTGTTGTATTCTGCACAATATGGAACAACAGAGAGGGTTGCCACTTGAAGAGCCCCCAACCACATCTGCCATCCCCAATGAGGAGGAGGAGGAGGAGGAAGCGGAGGAGGAGGAGGAGGACGAACCCATGGCCAGAGCAGCGGCTCACCTGGCTGCTCGTGAGGCCGGGAGTCACTCATATGTGAACGGTTCTCCCAACATCAGAAAGTGTGAAGAGTCCAGTCCTCACACCACCTCGAAAGAGCAGCGCCCACACCACCCCTCCCCCCTCCGCACAAAACAGTCCTGCAGCTATAAATACACCCTCTGTAAAGTAACCTAATGGGTGGCATCAAGTGTCGCCGTTCCTGGTGAACCTCATGAAAGGGCCCTATCACAAAAGCCAGTCAGGAATGGGCAAGACATGGCAGTAGTGATGAGAATGCTGACATCTAAAGTGAGTATAACAAAAAACAAATATAAATGAAAAACATGACAGTCTGTCAAACACCCTTTTGCGTACCCTTCGTGCTCACAAAACCTTGGCCTTTCTCTTACGACTACTTCTACGTGGTGCATCCCCTGTGGCTGCAGCAGAGGTAGTGGCAGGTTGCTCATGTTCATGCCCTAACTACTTAGATGCTTTTGGCCTACACCCTCAGGGTTTTGGAGCCCGTGAGGGCCCCTCCAAAGACTGCTCCACCTGCACCTGCAGCGGCAGACTCGGCCACCTGGAGAGGAGGCAACGTTGCAGGTATTGGTTTAGAGGGGCCAACAGGTGAGATGTGGGAGCGCTTTGAGTGACGTCCCCACTTCCATGTCCCCTTTCGCCATCATCTCTCTTCTGGACCAGGACCACATCACTCCTACCACCGTGCTGGACAGCAGCTTGGAGGACATGTGTGAAGCCTTGTAAGGCCACTTCTAGAGTATCTGTCAGCCTGTTTAAGGCGGCAGAATGTTTTTCACCCTGAGTCAGAACAGCCATTGTCCGGGCCTGAATGGACTCATTTGTAAGCCGTAATTCAAGCTCAATGGAGGTTAGCCTTCTCTCCATTGCAGACATTCCCGCACTTACCTGCGACACTATCTCAGACAGTTGCGCACGTCCCTGCGACAGTATCTCAGAGATTCCCTCCCATAACTGTGCCACCATTCCACTCATGCAGGAGTTTGACTCCTCCATCCTCTGCACTGTTGTGGAAAGTGTGCGAGGCACCTGTGCCAGTACCTCGCAAATGTGCTGCTGTCCCTCAATTATTCTCCTTTTAAAGGATGGCCCCCAGGGTTCAGCATCTCCGTCCACCTGAGCAGAGCCTGGGGAGAAGTGCTCCCACCGATGCAGACTCTCCGCAGCTGCCCCTGCCACCAGTGTCTGCTCGTGCTCACTAGTGTGTGGTGACTCACCAGGTGTCAACCCAACTAATTGACTACTAGGACCCACCGAGGTGTGAGTATCTGCGCTGGTGGATGGCTCGTTATGATGTGACGGTGCACCCTCAGAGGCCTGGAGCTCCTCTGAGGAATCGCCCTCTGCCGTCACAGCAGTTGTTGAAGGGCTTGAAAGAGCACAGATGTGTCATATTGCGATGAGCATACTGAGGAGTTGAACATACCAATCATTCCACTTGCTTGGATGAGTGCAGCTCCAACAACACTCAAGAAGTTCGACACCATCCAAGACAAAGCAGCCCGCTTGATTGGCACCCCATCCACCACCCTAAACATTCACTCCCTTCACCACCGGCGGACAGTGGCTACAGTGTGTACCATCCACAGGATGCACTGCAGCAACTCGCCAAGGCTTCTTCGACAGCACCTCCCAAACCCGCGACCTCTACCACCTAGAAGGACAAGAGCAGCAGGTACATGGGAACAACACCACCTGCACGTTCCCCTCCAAGTCACACACCATCCCGACTTGGAAATATATTGCCGTTCTTTCATCGTCGCTGGGTCAAAATCCTGGAACTCCCTTCCTAACAGCACTGTGGGAGAACCGTCACCACACAGACTGCAGCGGTTCAAGAAAATGGCTCACCACCACCTTCTCAAGGGCAATTAGGGATGGGCAATAAATGCCGGCCTCGACAGCGACGCCCTCATCCCATGAATGAATAAAAAAAATGTCATAGTCGGGTTAACCACGCACCCATTGCAACCCCCCCCCACCACTCCCGTCCGCTGCCATCCTGCTGCCCTTTCAAAATTGAGCCCTTTGTGTCCTCCTCACTGCTCACTTTCCCACCTAGCTTTGTATCGTCAGCAAATTTGGATACATTACACTCAGTCCCTTCATCTAAGTCGTGACTATAGATTGTAAATAGCTGAGGCCCAGGTCCTTCTTTGAATATGGAGAAAAGTCTCCAATGAAGTCATTGTGGCTCGACTGCCATTTTAAATGGGGGCCTGTATTTTCTAATGTCGACCAGGGAAAAATTGATTTTGGATTATACTAATAAAGAGATCTTATAAAAAGGGAGGGATGACTCTGTCATCACTTAACCAAGATGGGTAGTTAAGCCATCTCGATTGTCAGAAATTAAAATCTGTTTAAAGCTCAGAAAGAATATTAACCAATTGATGATTAATTCTGACTGATTGACTTCAGTCAAGGGGAAGAAAATAGCTTATCACAAGCATGAACAGTTGTTACTAATTGCATATCAGAACGTCTGCATATCTCAGCAAGAGATCTGTATTTCTCGTCTATCACTAGGGCCAATTCTATGACAGATTTCAGCTGAAATCCAATGATCAGTTTGCTTGTGGTGGTAGCCATTTTTAGACTGGTGGAATAAACATTCATAACAGGCACTTCTTACGTTGAGTCTTCCTGAAGCAGTAATTTTTTCTCACTGTAATGTTTGGGATTAGACTGATGGACTGTATCTTTTGCGAGCCATTTTCAAAGCCATTGGGAAGATTTATAGATATGTAACCTAGTGAAATGGATGTTGTAAACATTGTGGTGCTCAGTATGACTGTAACATGAACATGTTAGGCCTTCGATTAACCAGGAAATAAAAGCATGATAAAATTAGAACAATTATTCTGCTTTTCTTCTTTTAGTTTCATTGGACTGTTATGAGGGAATATGAGAAGTGAAGGGAAAAACAGGAAAAATATATCTGCTTCTGTACTGCAGAAAGGATTTGAATGTTCTTCTAAAGCACAGGTCAGTTCTTTTTTTTAACATTTTATTCATTGAACATGGTTTAGAAAAAAATGACAAGGATGATGAAGAAGTAATATTAAATTACCTGTTATAATATTAAATTACCTGTGGTGAAAAGTAAAAACACATTAAATTGTCTCTTTCGCAATGTACAGAGCATCAGCAACCAAAAGTATGATAGGTCAGAAAGTGTGAGAAATATACCATCAGGGCATATGGGCAGGGTGGGGACAGTTACCAAAGTAAGAGTTATGTACACAAATGCACGTAGCATAAGAAATAAAATAAATGAGTTAGAAGCACAAATTCAACTTAAAGTATATGATGTAGTAGCCATTACAGAGACCCGGCTACAAGCTGGGCATGATTGGGAGCTAAATATTTCAGGCTATAGGATCTTCAAGGAGGACAGGGAAATTGAGAAAAGGGACGGAGCAGCAATATTGTTAAAGGACAAAATCACAGCAGTGAAAAGAAAAGACATTGGTCAGGGTGAACAAGCAGTGGAAAGAGTATGGGTAGAACTAAGGAATAGTAAAGTGTACAAGACTCTGGTGGGAGTTGTCTCCAGGTCTCCAGATAGTGGTGATGTAGTGGGGGGAGTGTATAAATACAGAGATTAGGGAAGCATGTAGCAGAAACAATGTGGTTATAATGAGAGATTTAATTTTCACACAGACTGGGAGAAACAAAATAGCTCAAGTAGTAAAGGCAACAAATTTCTAGAATGTATTTGGGACAGTTTTCTGGAACAGTATGTTTTAGAACTGACAAGGGATAAGGCTGTACTAGATTTCGGGATGAGTAACGAACCAGAATTAGTTAACAATCTGACTGTAAGGGACCATCTTCTAAATAGTGACCATAATATGATTCAATTTGATATTAGGTTTGAGAGGGAGAAACTAATCGTAGCTTTACATATTTCAGATCCCATGTCTTTTCTGCACCTTCTTATTTGTCTGAGACATTCAATGGCATTACCATCGCCGAATCCCCCACCATCAACATCCTGGGGGTCACCATTGACCAGAAACTTAACTGGACCAGCCATATAAATACTGTGGCTACAAGAGCAGGTCAGAGGCTGGGTATTCTGCAGCGAGTGACTCACCTCCTGACTCCCCAAAGCTTTTCCACCATCGACAAGGCACAAGTCAGAAGTGTGATGGAATACTCTCCACTTGCCTGGATGAGTGCAGCTCCAACAACACCCAAGAAGCTCGACACCATCCAGGACAAAGCAACCCGCTTGATTGGTACCCCATCCACCACCTTAAACATTCACTCTCTTCACTACCAGCGCACCATGGCTGCAGTGTGTACCGTGTACAAGATGCATAGCAGCGACTCACAAGGCTTCTTCGACAGCACCTCCCAAACCCGCAACCACTGCCACCTAGAAGGACAAGGGCAGCAGGCACATGGAAACAACACCACCTGCACGTTCCCCTCCAAGTCACAGATTTTCCCGACTTGGAAATATATCGCCGTTCCTTCATCGTCGCTGGGTCAAAATCCTGGAACTCCCTTCCTAACAGCACTGTGGGAGAACATTCACCACACGACTGCAGTGGTTCAAGAAGGCTGCTCACCACCACTTTCTCAAGGGCAATTAGGGATGGGCAATAAATGCTGGCCTCGCCAGCGACACCCCATGAACGAATAAATAAAAAGAAATAACTGCAAAAAAAATGCGAGGTCTTAATTTTGATTAATTTAGTAAACACTATCAATGATAAAATACAGTCTATGTGCTGCACTTCCTTTTATTTACTTTCTTAATTTTGCATAATATTGTCTTGAATCTTACTGTATTCCTCAATTAAAATTTGCCACTGAGAAGACCGCCAAGGTTTCTTTGGCTGCAAAGTCTAACTCTCCACAATTCATATCTATTGCACTTGCTGTTTAATGAGTACTTATCTGTTAATTATGATCTTACTACTCATATCTATTTCATTGCCACAATTATACATTTATTATATATTAAATTTGGTATGTGAGGTGCACATTTCATTTAAAACTCATTATAAGTACCTGCAGTACCTGTTATTTCTATAGGCGGCACTGTGACATGCCTTTTGATTGCCAAAGACGTCATGCTGTGTGGCGCACAATAGCTATTTTATAGGTAGAGTGTGTTACCCTGTGATTTCACAATCTGTCCATCAGTTCCCGCAAACGGCTTAAAATGCTTTCTGAAATTATTTTCATTCACCATTTTTTTCTCTAACTGAAATTTCCATTGTCCAAAATAAGAGATTAAGCAATTTTTTTAAAAATGTAAAAGTTACATATTTGGCAATAACATGATTAAATTTACTCCACTGATTTTTTTTTAAAATGTCTTTTAATGCTTTCACTAAAGATTTTACTTGAAGGCACCAGCCTCTGCCAAAAGCCTGGGATTGGACTTGATATTTTTACCTACAGCAATGGTTCTGTGAGATAAATTTAGATTGTACAGTCTGAGCATAGGCAATGTGCCTAATTTCCAAGAATGCATCCATACCATTCAGTCATCTATACTAAAAGGACATTTTCTTTAGCTTCTAGCACATTCTACTTTATAGTTTTTCTTCAAACAATTTTGAAAACAAAGAAACAAATTCGATCACCTTTATTGAGGTAAAATTTATATTGAATGTGTTTTTAAAAAAGAGGCTGCCTTTGTGTCTGTGAGAATGAGAAGTGACACCTGTTATAGATTTTGATTTGTGTTCTACAAACTTCAGAAAGTGCATTAAGCTGAGGGAAGAAAATAGAACGGGGCCAGAGAAATTGGGAAGATAGAGAGAGAGAGAAAATCAGCAACAGAGTCAGGTAAGATTGTAACCGTATTCTCCGCCTGACTGTGTGGAACGCTGCAGGAGATTGACTAATAGATTTCGAAATCTCCCATTACACATGCACATAGAGTGAATCAGGTATGGCTCAGTCCAGATTGAGCTGAGCAACCACCCAAGGTTAT
Source organism: Heptranchias perlo (assembly GCF_035084215.1). Lineage (NCBI taxonomy): Eukaryota > Metazoa > Chordata > Chondrichthyes > Hexanchiformes > Hexanchidae > Heptranchias > Heptranchias perlo. Next base: position 100,580,547 of record NC_090327.1, read on the forward strand.
CATAGCTATTACAGCACTGCAGACCTCTGAATTTAGTAGTGTAGGTGTACACTGTCACTTTACAGACATTTGCACTCCACTGAAACCTGTTTCCTACCACTGGGGTTTTCACATTGCTGAGAGGACCTTACACACAGTTAGACCTATATCAGGTTCATTCTGAAGAAAATAGTTTCCAGTGTTGGGAGATTTTGGTCCTTTCAGCCAATTCACTTTACAGATAACCTGAACAGCCTGGCTTGGCCACCGCAGATCTGAATTACATTGTTTATTTATCCAATACACTTTCAAATTATGCATCTAAGATTTAGAACTTTAATTCAATTCCTTACAGTTTGAAGCCTTTTGATTCTGAGTTTCTATTTTTCTCACCACGAGATGCAAAACTACCTATTGCACGTGTGCACTACATCAAAATAAAATTATAATCTTTTTTAAATGATCACGCTGCATAATTGTATCAGGTTGGGGATTACGTGTAGAAGGGACTAGCAAAGAGCCTATAAATTCATGATTTTCCGTTCCTCCTGCATTTATCTTAGTAAAACTTATTTTGTCCATTTAAAGCAGTCTTTGATGGTTTTGTGACGTCTAATTCTTTTCTGTTCTGTATCCTGAGCATGGATAAATAAATACTCAGAGGTGTTATGTGGAAGCTATTTTCAGTTGTGTGAATGACAGAGACCACATATTTCATTAGTGATCCAATTATAAAAGGTTAAAGGTCATCCTCAGAAGTATGTTATGTTTTTCCAGTTATTTAGTGACTATTTTAATCACATTATCACTATCATAAATATATATTTACTTTAAAAATATGTTTAATTTCATTTTAGTTGCGGACAGGTGGGTGAAGTGCCTTTTACCTCCTTTTCGAAGTGCTTTGCTATCACACTGATAATTCTCAACGCTGATAGTTTATATTGAAGAACGTGGGCTGGTTAAGGTCATTTTATTGTCGCTAACAAATTTAATTCAATGACTCAGTTGTACTTAAAAAATGCTTTGGGGATCTGTCATGCATTTCATAGCAAAACATATATGCAATAAATATCAATGTTATTTCACTAATCCTGATTTTAGGATTTTAAATATAGCACTGAAACATCTGCTGGGGACGGGCCTTGAAATGTTTTATGATGTTGGTTTGTGCATAGCCATAGTTTGTTAGTTCAAGAAAATATAAATTATGTTCTATCATCTCCACATTGAGGCATTATTGTTAACTTTATGGCAAATTCACAGATCCTGAGTCACTGGAAAGGCATCTGCATTGGAGATCACACTCTCGCCCCAATTTCCAACTCGTGCTTCCATTTAACAAGGCTCCTATTTGGGAGCACAGCCTGGCTGAATTTGCCTTTGTGTTATCTGGCATATTCTCACCACTTCAAACCTGCTTCCAGTGGGCCTCCCCTGATGCACCTCACCTATTTAGTCCAACATAAGCCAATAGAAATAAAAATCACACGGGTTCTCTAATGGGCAGGCCATTGGCTCCACCAGTTTACCGTCCAATGCTGCTCAAACTATTTGAGGCATAATTTTGCTTGGTTACTAATGTTCAACTGTTGGTGGCCCAGAAATTTACAGGTGTAAAACAAGTGTCTAAGCGTCGAATATGGCATGTGGCATGTGCACACACATCCGTGCTAAAAATACACCGCCCACCATATTGGTAAAGGTTGAAGTCTAGGTATTCAGGGCCCGTGCATGAAACAGGCATTAACCCTTTACATATGCGAACAGGGGGCCTAGGGCCTAGCAAAAAGAATTTGTTTTAAATAAGCACAAATGGGGAAAGTACCTGCAACTTCCCAATATGTTAAGGTTACGACAGTCCCGCGTCCCCTTTCACTTTTAGTGTAACTGAATGTTATAGGACATATTCAGGGCTGTTTTTGAGATGTCTGTTTTTTTGAGGCTGTGTCAGTTTTTTGAAGCTATCAGGCAGCTTTAGCTGCTTTTCCAGATCAGCAGATATGGATCACTAGATAATGATCAAGGGTAGTAACCTTTCCCAATTTTCCACCCAAACTTAATGGCACTGAAGTTAATTGTGCCTTGGCTGCTGCCCTAGCTGAGATCACAAACTCAGCATGGAGCAGGGATAAAACCTGGGATCTTCCTAACCTGTGTGTCCAAGCGAGTCAGTGGATAAACTCGCTGAACCATCAGTGGAGCTGGGTCAAACATGCTGATGCATGTATGAGGTTTCTCGTTAATGTGTTACAGTGCAATCCAGGGCATGAAAAGGGGATCTATCTCCCTCCTGCTCCTGACACCAGCCAGTAGCAACTCAAGAGAGGAGTCGCTAAAACAGGGTGCTGTCTTAGACCTGTGATGCTGGATTTTTCAATTTTCCTCCTTTCTCCTTCAAAATCCATGGTTGCAATGGCCCTTTAAATACTCCAGTTCATAGCACGTCATTCAGATGCGCAGTACGCCCACTGCGCAGTTTGGAGACGCAAAACCCGGAAGTTACATTAAGGGCCTTCAATTTAGTCATCGCTCAAGCCGACGCGCAGAAAGGTTTTCCGGGTTTCCCACACGACTACTCACCCACCTGCTGATTTCCCGCCACCATGTTTAAAATCATGCCCAAAGAGTCTGTTTGCTTTCCAATTGGTGTGGGAAGACGATGCGTCGTAAGGATGGACATGTCGGATGGACAATGGCAGGACGATGGGGATGGGGAAATTGGAGGCAGGAGTCATGTGATGAAACCTCTCCGAATACATCCAACCAGAGTTGGTAATCCTAGTTAGAGGGGAGAGTCACAAGGAGGGAGTCAAAAGTTTAGAAAGCTTGTGGAGAGCATTAAAAGGTAACTTAACCCATCAGCAAGCTTGGCAAAATACATAAAGAACAAGAGGATAACTAAGGAAAGAGTAGGGCCTATTAGAGACCAAAAAGGTAACCAATGTGTGGAGGTGGAAGATGTGGGTATGGTTCTTATTGAATACTTTGCGACTATCTTCACAAAAGAGGGGAACAATGTAGAGATTGTAGTTAAGGAGGAGGAGTGTGAAATATTAAATGGGATAAACGTTGTGAGAGAGGAAGTATTAAGGGGTTTAGCATCTCTGAAAGTAGGTGAATCGCCAAGCCCGGATGAAGAGTATCCCAGGCTGTTAAGAGAAGCAAGGGAGGAAATAATAGAGGTTCTGACCATCATTTTCCAATCCTCCCTGGCTACAGGCGTAGTGCCAGAGGATTGAAGGACTGCTAACGTTGTACCAATGTTTAAAAAGGGCGAAAGAGATAAACTGAGTAATTATAGGCCAGTCAGTCTAACCTCGGTGATGGCAAACTATTGGAATCAATTCTGAGGGAGAGCATAAATCATCATTTAGAAAGGCATGGGTTAATCAAGGACAGCCAGCGTGGATTTGTTAAAGGAAGGTCGTGTCTGACTAACTTAATTGAATTTTTTCAGGAGGTAACATGGAGGGTCAATGAGGGTAGCCCGTTTGATGTAGTCTACATGGATTTTAGCAAGGCTTTTGACAAGGTCCCACATGGCAGACTGGTCAAAAAAATAAAAGCCCATGGGATCCAAGGGAAAGTGGCCAGTTGGGTCCAAAATTGGTTCAGTAGCAGGAAGCAAAGGGAAATGGTTGACCAGTGTTTTGGTGACTGGAAGGCTGTTTCCAATGGGGTTCTGCAATGCTCAGTACTAGGTCCCTTGCTTTTTGTGGTATATATTAATGATTTGGACTTGAATGTGGGGGGCTTGATCAAGAAGTTTGCAAATGATCAAATATTGGCCGTGCGGTCGATAGTGAGGAGGAAAGCTGTAGACTGCAGGAAGATATCAATGGACTGGTCAGGTGGGCAGAAAAGTGGCAAATGGAATTCAATCCAGAGAAGTGTGAGGTAATGCATTTGGGGAGGGCAAACAAAGCAAGGGAGTACACAATAAACAGGAGGATACTGAGATGTGTAGAGGAACAAAGGGACCTTGGAGTGCATGTCCATAGATCCATGAAGGTAGCAGAACAGGTAGATAAGGAGGTTAAAAAGGCATATGTGATACTTTCCTTTATTAGCCGAGGCATAGAATATAAGAGCAGGGAGATAATGCTAGAACCGTACAAAACATTGGTTAGGCCACAGCTTGAGTACTGCATACAGTTCTGATCACCACATTAAAGGAAGGATGTGATTGCACTAGAGAGGGTACAGAGGAGATTTACGAGGAAGTTGCCAGGGCTGGAGAATTTTAGCTATGAGGAACGATTGGATAGGCTGGGGTTGTTTTCTTTGGAACAGAGGAGGCTGAGGGGAGATTTAACTGAGGTATATAAAATTATAACGGGACTAGATAGAATGGATAAGGAGGACCTATTTTCCTTAGCAGTGGGGTCAGTGACCAGGGGGAATATATTTAAAGTAATTGGTAGAAGGATTAGAGAGAAGCTGAGGAGATATTTTTTCACCAGAGGGTGGTGGGGATCTGGAACTCACAGCCTGAAAGGGTGGTAGAGGCAGAAACCCTCAACTCATTTAAAAAGTACTTGGATGTGCACTTGAAATGGCGTAACCTAGAGGACTATGGACCAAGTGCCGGAAAGTAGGATTAAGCTGGATAGTGGGATTAAGCTGGATAGCTCTTTTTCGGCCGGTACGGACATGATGGGCTGAATGGCCTCCTTCTGTGTCGTAACTTTCTATGATTCTATGAAAACTGAAGGAGCTGGGGAATAAGAAGTGGCAGGACAAGATGAAGGCAAAGGTATCGGAATGAATCTATAGATATGTGACAGCGCAGCCCAGCACTCGCCTCCTCTCTGATGGCTGTTGAGATCAAAGTGGTGCTGTATGCGATACTTGCAGGGTTGTTACAGCCAAACAGATAATACTGGCTCCTGATCATCCTAGAAAAGGGAGCTTCTTTCATGCGGTACTATATAAAGCATGACATGCTGTGATTGGGGTGCTTCTGAAGAAAATTTCAGCATGAGTGTTAATCAGGCATTCATATCCAACCACGATGCCACTGAAGGTGCCGTCTGTTTCAGAAAAGGCGCCTGCACCAAAAATGTCTGCCAAATGAGGTTTTTTTTCGTTCACGGGATGTGGGCATCGCTGGCGAGGCCAGCATTTATTGCCCATCCCTAATTGCCCTCGAGAAGGTGGTGGTGAGCCGCCTTCTTGAACTGCTGCAGTCCGTGTGGTGACGGTTCTCCCATAGTGCTGTTAGGAAGGGAGTTCCAGGATTTTGACCCAGCGACAATGAAGGAACGGCGATATATTTCCAAGTCAGGATGGTGTGTGACTTGGAGGGGAACGTGCAGGTGGTGTTGTTGCCATGTGCCTGCTGCTCTTGTCCTTCTAGGTGGTAGAGGTCGCGGGTTTGGGAGGTGCTGTCGAAGAAACCTTGGTGAGTTGCTGCAGTGCATCCTGTGGATGGTGCACACTGCAGCCACAGTGCGCCGGTGGTGAAGGGAGTGAATGTTTAGGGTGGTGGATGGGGTGCCAATCAAGCGGGTTGCTTTATCTTGGATGGTGTCGAGCTTCTTGAGTGTTGTTGGAGCTGCACTCATCCAGGCAAGTGGAGAGTATTCCATCACACTCCCGACTTGTGCCTTGTAGACGGTGGAAAGGCTTTGGGGAGTCAGGAGGTGAGTCACTCGCCGCAGAATACCCAGCCTCTGACCTGCTGTCGTAGCCACAGTATTTATATGGCTGGTCCAGTTAAATTTCTGGTCAATGGTGACCCCCAGGATGTTGATGGTGGGGGATTCGGCGATGGTAATGCCGTTGAATGTCAAGGGGAGGTGGTTAGACTCTCTCTTGTTGGAGATGGTCATTGCCTGGCATTTGTCTGGCGTGAATGTTACTTGCCACTTATGAGCCCAAGCCTGGATGTTGTCCAGGTCTTGCTGCATGCGGGCTCGGACTGCTTCATTATTTGAGGGGTTGTGAATGGAACTGAACACTGTGCAGTCATCAGCGAACATCCCCATTTCTGACCTTATGATGGAGGGAAGGTCATTGATGAAGCAGCTGAAGATGGTTGGGCCTAGGACACTGCCCACTGCCCTGAGGAACTCCTGCAGCAATGTCCTGGGGCTGAGATGATTGGCCTCCAACAACCACTACCATCTTCCTTTGTGCTAGGTATGACTCCAGCCACTGGAGAGTTTTCCCCCTGATTCCCATTGACTTCAATTTTACTAGGGCTCCTTGGTGCCACACTCGGTCAAATGCTGCCTTGATGTCAAGGGCAGTCACTCTCACCTCACCTCTGGAATTCAACTCTTTTGTCCATGTTTGGACCAAGGCTGTAATGAGGCCTGGAGACGAGTGGTCCTGGCGGAACCCAAACTGAGCATCGGTGAACAGGTTATTGGTGAGTAAGTGCCGCTTGATAGCACTGTCGACGACACCTTCCATCACTTTGCTGATGATTGAGAGTAGACTGATGGAGTGGTAATTGGCCGGATTGGATTTGTCCTGCTTTTTGTGGACAGGACATACCTGGGCAATTTTCCACATTGTCGGGTAGATGCCAGTGTTGTAGCTGTACTGGAACAGTTTGGCTAGAGGCGCAGCTAGTTCTGGAGCAGAAGTCTTCAGCACTACAGCTGGGATGTTGTCGGGGCCCATAGCCTTTGCTGTATTCAGTGCACTAAGCCGTTTCTTGATATCACATGGAGTGAATCGAATTGGCCGAAGACTGGCTTCCGTGATGGTGGGGATATCGGGAGGAGGCTGAGATGGATCATCCACTCGGCTACCTCTCTCTGCAGATGTGAGGATGTGGTTGCCAGTGGGAGGGCACAGAGCACCTCTCAGGCAGCCTGAGATTGTAGTAGAAGAGAGCGCAAAATGCACAAGAGAGGAGTAGGACTGGAGGGAGCGCACCAAAAGTGGTACCCCTGACAGATGCGGATGAGGAGGCATTGGACATCAGCCGCATGGTTGCATGCCCAGCCATCGGAAATGGCTAGTGACAGAACTTTATCATGCTTCACACATATCATGAATTGATATTATCAATGATTAAACTATTGCACATGTCAGTCTGCTCATTGCAAACTAACTTCTGCAATGATTTTTTAATATTGCTTTATGTTCTCTTCCAGGGCCTTCATGGATTGATGACAAGGCAGGCACTATGGAAGAAGGCAATTCCTCAGAGGAGCTCAATTCCTCTGAGGGTGCACCGTCACATCATATCCAGCCATGCACCAGTGCAGATACTGGCACTGCGGTGGGTCCTGTTCGACCAGGTTGTCACCTGGTGATTCAACACTCACAAGTGTGCACAAACAGACATAAGTGGCAGGGGCAACTGTGGAGAGTCCATGTTGGGGTGGTGGTATCGTCTCCAAGCTCTGCTCAGCTGGACCCAGATGATAAACCCCGGGGGACATCGTTGAGAGTGAGAATGATCAAGGTACACCTCTATCTTTGCGAGGTAATGGAAAAGGTGTCACGCACATTCTCCACAATACTGGATAGGATGGAGGAGTTCAACTCCATCATTAGTAGAATGGTGGTGAAGTTAAGTGCAGGAATGTCTTCGATGGAGAGAGTGGCAGCCTCCATTGAGCTTCAAGCATGGATCTCAAATGAGTCATGTGGACTCTGGATGCCAACATGTGTGCCGCCTTAAACAGGCAGACAGAAACTTCATCCGTGGGCTTAGAAAGCACCACATCTCCTCACCAGTCTGCTGTCCAGCAGAGTGGTGGGGATAATGTTGCGCCGGCCGAACGAGAGGGATGATGGTGAAAGTGGACATGGAAATGGAGACTCCACTCAAAGCACTCCCACGTCTCACCCATTGCCCCGCCCCCCCTTAACCAGTAACCACAATGCTGCCTCCTCTCCCAATGGCCGAGTCTGCCCCTGCACAGGTGCAGGTGGAGCAGTTATTGGCAGGGCCCTCACGGGCTCCAAAACCCAGAGGTCATAGGCTGAAAGCAGTCAGGGCATGAATTTGAGCAACCTGCCACTTCCTCTGCTGAAGCCACAGGGGATGCACCATGTAGAAGCGCTAAGAAGAGGAAGGTTAAGGTTTTGCAATCACCAAGGGTATGCAAAAGGGTGTCTGACAGAATGCCATGTTTTTCATTTATGTTTGTTCTTCGTTAAATGCACATTACATGTTATAATTCTCACCACCACTGCTATGCCTTGCCCATTCTTGAGTCCCTTTTGTGAAAGTGCCCTTTCATGTGCTTCATCATGAATGCCAAGACATGATGCCACCCATTGGGTGCATGTACAATGGGTGTGTGTGTGGTTGAAGGACTGTTTTGTGCAAATGGGGGGGGAGTGGGGGGGCTGCTGGTGGTGGTTGTTCCAGGCAGTTTGAGTATTTCACTAGCTTCAGTTTGCAGATCTCATTATGAGAACCTGTTAGATATGAGTGAATCACTGGCATCACGAGCAATCATGTACGCCACTGCTCTGGCAATGGGTTCCCCATCTACATCCTCCTCATCCTCATCATCTTCTTCATTGTTGCTGGCAGATGAAGATGCTTCATGAGTGCATTCAAGCTCCTTCAACTGTAACCCTCTCTGCTGAGCGATGATGTGCAGGACGCAACACACCACTATTATTCTGCACACCCTCGCTGGTGAATACTGAAGGGCTCCCCCAGATCAATCCAGGCACCTGATGCACATGTTGGCCTTTATTGCAAGGGATTTGGAGTATAAGAGTAAGGAAGTCTTGCTACAATTGTACAGGGCTTTGGTGAGATCTCACCTGGAGTACTGTGCACAGTTTTGGTCTCCTTATCTAAGGAAGGATATACTTGCCTTAGAGGCGGTCCAATGAAGGTTCACTAGATTGATTCTTAGGAGGAGAGATTGAGTAAAATGGGCCTATATTCTCTGGAGTTTAGAAGAATGAGAGGTGATCTCATTGAAACATATAAGATTCTGAGGGGGCTTGACAGGGTTGATGCTGAGAGGTTGTTTCCCCTGACTGGAGAGTCTTGAACTAGGGGGCATAGTCTCAGGATAAGGGGTCGGCCATTTAAGACTGAGATGAGGAGAAATTCCTTCACTCAGAGGGTTGTGAATCTTTGGAATTCTCTACCCCAGAGGGCTGTGGATGATCACTTGTTGTGTATATTCACAGCTGAGATAAATAGATTTTTGGACTTTAGGGGAATCAAGGGATAGGGGATCGGGCGGGAAAGTGGAGTTGAGGTCGAAGATCAGCCATGATCTTACTGAATGGCGGAGCAGGCTCGAGGGGCCATATGGCCTACTCCTGCTCCTATTTCCTTTCTTATCTTCTTATCTTCAGCATTCCTATGGCTTGTTCAATGACAGACTTGATGGTGATGTGACTGTCGTTGTACCGCTGCTGTGCCTCGTTGGCGGGGTTTCTCACAGGTATCATGAGCCACGTCTGCAGGGGGTATTCCTTGTCTCCAAGGAGCCAGCCCTCAAGTCTGTCTTGTGCATGGAAGAGGGCCGGGATGTTGGAGTCATGCAATAGGACAGAATCATGGCAGCTGGAAGGGAATCTGGCACACACCTGCAGAAATCTCTTCCAGTGTGGCAAACCTGCTGAGCTTTGATGGAGTGATATCTCTTTCTGTTGATGAATATTCCTCACTCATGTGCAGGTCCCCAGATTGCTACGTGTGTGCAATCAATTGTGCCCTGCACCCGTGGGAAGTGTGGAAACCCACTGCCCTCTCAGCCTGGCTGATGTCGTCGATGGGGAAGTTGATGTAGTCGGATGCCCTGGCAAACAAGCCATCCGTCATCTGTCATATACACTTATGTGCAGACGACTGAGAGACCCTGGAGGTATCACCGGTAGCGCCCTGATAGGATCCGGAGGAAAAGAAATTGACAGCAGTGGTGACTTTAACTGCAATGAGCTATGTGTGGCAACCAGGCCCAGCCGGGAGCAGCTCTGCATGAAGGAACGTGCAGATGTCTGTGACCACCTGGGCAACTCAATCTGAGCCTGCGTAGGCACTGCTCCTCCGAGAGGTCCAGGAAGCTTAGCCTCCGCCTGTACACCCTCTCACGTGGGGAGTGCCCTCCTGCAACCTCAGCCCCTCCGTTGGTCCCCTCTCTGCTCTTCTCAATGTCCTTTTGGAGCACTCCTGTCCTGTGGAGCTGCAACTCCCAGAACTGCACATCGTGCCTGCCATGGATGGCGCTGTGCCTCCACCTCAGATGTACTGTGGGATAGCTCCATTGCACCCCCCATCCTAATGTTGTCAGTTTGAGGGGGTCCAAAATGTACGTAAATTTGTCTGAGCACAAGAACTCTCAGTGTGAACAAAGAAATCTCAGTCTAATCACAAAGAACTCCCAGCCAAAGCTTTGTCTGAGAGAACTAAGTGCCCTGCTGCAAAAACTCACCTTTTATTCACATGTATCAATCACTGGTTTAAAGGTCCAAATGAGGGTTGGCTGCAACTCGCCTTCCTTTCCATGGCATTTTTCAGAGGCCACGGGAGACATATTCAGGGAAAGTTAAAATGGTTTGCGTGGCTCAATAATTTGCCCTTTAAATATCGACCTGCCAGCGGAACTTCTGGGTGTCAGTAGCGCGCGCACATCCAAACACATCTGGGTCAAACCTGAAAATGGGCGTGTTGGAGCCGGATGCGGCCCCGCACCGATTTCTTGTTATTTTCACTGCCCATCCGCCCTCAACCCACCCGTTCTTGGTGATTAAAATTACTCCCTTTGTTACCCGATTCGATGATTCTTGACTCTCAGTTAAATGGCCTTTTTCCCATTTCCGCTAACTTTTTAATGTCCCTATGATTTTTTTCCCTGTTGATCGCAGCAGTGCCTGGGAAATTCATCTTTCATTCCACAAGACTCCAGGACAATCCGGAAGGGTTGGCAACCCTACCTTTAACTATCCTCATCCTTTTAAATTTGACTGGAACACAATTTTCCTCTCCTACAAATGGCATAATCCCGAGCCAAATATGAGTTTGCACCTGGAGTTGTGAATAATTATGCAAATAAGACTAGATTGCAAAATTCAGTGCTATTAGCAGGTGAGTTTCAGGTGGGTCTTAAAGCAGTGCTAATCAAATTAGAACTGATATACACCTGAAGAATAAAAACCTCCCCCCACCCCCGTTTGGTTTCCTCTTTTGTGCTGTAAGAGAATCAGACAAGATAAGATTAAACTGTAAATTGGCATTCAAAATAACTGTTGACCCTGAAAAAATGTATCAGCAAATGTAACAATGAAAAAGTACCTTTGTCAGCTTTGGTTAACCGATCCTGAAAATATACTGGGTGAGTGTTGTGTCAGGCACCTTCTTAATAATTGATAGTTGTGTTTTAAATAAATTTGGATGCAATATAATTAACAACCAGTATAATGTATTAGCATTGATTATTAATTGTCGGCAGAAGGTTAATAGTGGGAGCCAAAACATATCAATGGTTAGTGTTTTGACAGAAGGGCCTAAATGAGTTAGAAAGCAAGCATTCCAAAATTGAAAAAATTATTGATGTTCAGAGTATTTGAAAAAAGAGTGATCTTGAGACATATACAGAGGAGATTGTGCTTTAGTAGCAGTAGTTGGTTAGACCACATTTGGAGTACTGTGCACAGTTCTGGCCTCCATATTATAAAAAGGATATAGAAGCACTGAAGAAAGTGCATAAAATATTTACAAGGATGATACTAGAACTGAGAAGCTACAACTATCAGGAAAGATAGAAAAGAAAGGACTGAGAGGTGACCTGATAGAAGTCTTTAAGATTATGAAGGGGTTTGATAGAGTAGACATAAAGAAGATGTTTCCTCTTGTGGGGGTGTCCAAAACTAGGGGCCATAAATATAACAGTTACTAATAAAACCAATAGGGAATTCAGGAGAAACTTTTTTACTCAGAGAGTGGTTAGAATATGGAACTTGCTACCATATGGAGTGGTTGAGGCAAATAACATGGATGCATTTAAGGGGAAGCTAGATAAGTACATGAGGGATAAAAGGATACGGTGATAGGGTGAGATGAAGTAAGGCAGCAGGCAGCTCGTGGGGAGCATAAATACTGGCATAGACCTGTTGGCTGAATGGCTTGTTTCTGTGCTGTAAATTCTTTGTAATTCTATGTAGTTGAATTTTATCGTTTGTTAGTATTAGTGTTGCTGAAGGTATTGTTGGAGTCTTAGTTAAATAGTTGGGGGTAATTTTAACCTTAATCACCCAGTGAGAAACTGACAGGATCGGATCACCCGCCCGTTTTACACCCACCCGATTTTACTTTTCATTGACCTTCCTGGAATTGGAAAGATTGCCTGGAGAAGAAGGCAAGTGCTGGGGAGAATGTGAGAAGACGAAGAGGACCAGGAATAGTAGAAAATTGTAAAGAATATTTAAAGAGAAGAAGAGGTGCAAAAAAATTAATTCAATAGTATCCCCAATTTTCAAAGTGTAAGAAATGCAGGGGGAATTCTTCACTGCAATCCTGCCCGAAATCGGACGGATCGTGATGGACAACGACAGAAAATTTGGGTGGCTGGGGACCTTGATTCGAATCTACGAGGCAGATCTGCCCCTTTAACATAAGAACAGGAGTAGGCCATTCAGCCCTTTGAGCCATTTCCACCATTCAATTAGACCTTGGCTGATCTGTATCTTAACTCCATTTACCTGCCTTGGTTCTATATACCTTATTACCCTTAACTAACAAAAATCTATCAATCTCAGTGATGAAATTTTCAATTGACCTAGCTTCAACAGCTTTTTGGGGGAGAGAGTTCCAGACGTCTACTACCCTCTGCATGAAAAAGTGCTTCCTGACTTCCTGACTTCACTCCTGAACGGCCTAGTACTAGTTTTAAGGTTGTGCCCCCTTGTTCTGGATTCCCTCACCAGAGGAAATAGTTTCTCTATATTTACCAAATCAAATCCTTAAATCATCTTAAACACCTTAATTAGATCACCACTTAATCTTCTACACTCAAGGGAATATAAGCCTGGTCTATGCAACCTGTCCTTAAAATGTAATCCTTTTAGCCCCAATATCATTCTGGTGAACCTGCGCTGCATCCCCTCCCAGGCAAATATCCTGAGGTGCGGTGTCGAGAAACGAATGCAGTCACCTCTTCTGGATTCCTTGGTTGCGTTGGCATGTTCTCACGACAGAGAGAATCCTGCCGGGAGCCCGACATACATATTCAATAAGCCACCAGCCAGGAAAATGGGCTGGGGTTGGGGTGATAATGGAAGAGCAGGCAGAGGTCCTCCACTCCCGGAACTCCACTCTGAAGAGAAGACTCCTTCCACAGTAACTTGAGAAGATATCTGCTGACACTAGGGAGAGAAGGGATTGGAGGATAAACTGCTGAGGTCGTAGTCCCTAAGTTGTATAACAGTCATGAAGAAAAATGTAATGTTTTTAGAGTAAACACAACTTTAAGTAACTGCAGGATCTTTCTAAATTACCATTGGACTAAGAAGGTAATAAAACCTCTTTTGAATCTAATATGTTATATTGAACCGAATCAATTGTTGTGGTAATCTTGAACTAAACCTTTGCATTATTGTAATGATTACATTGATAGTGATATTATCTTGCTAGTGGTGTTTAAATAACAGTAACTTCCATTTAATATGCTATTGTGCACTGCTTGATAATTCCAGGTAGCAAGAGTTAACATAGAAACAGAAAATAGGAGCAAGAGTAGGCCATTCGGCCCTTCGGGCCTGCTCTGCCATTCAAAATGATCATGGCTGATCATCTAACTCAATAGCCTGTTCCTGCTTTTTCCCCACATCCCTTGATCCCTTTAGCATTAAGAAATATATCTATCTCCTTCTTGAGTACATCTAATGACTTGGTCTCCACTGCCTTCTGTGGTAGAGAATTCCATAGGTTCACCACCCTCTGAGTGAAGAAATTTCTCCTCATCTCGGTTCTAAATGGCATACCCTGTATCCTGAGACTGTGACCCCTGGTTCTGGACTCCCCAGCCATCGAGAACATCTTCCCTGCATCTAGTCTGTCTAGTCCTGTTAGAATTTTATATATTTTGATGAGATCAACTCTCATTCTTCTAAACTCGAGTGAATATAGGCCTAGTCGACCCAATCTCTCCTCCTACATCAGTCCTGCCATCCCAGAAATCAGTCTGGTAAACCTTTGTTGCACTCCCTCCATGGCAAAGACATCCTTCCTCAGATAAGGAGACCAAAACTGCACACAATACTCCAGATGTGGTCTCACCAAGGCCCTGTACAACCGCAGTAAGACATCCCTGTTCCTGTACTCAAATCCTCTTGCAATGAGCACCAACATACCATTCGCCTTCCTAATTGCTTGCCGCACCTGAATGCTCGCTTTCAGCGACTGGTGTACAAGGACACCCAGGTCTCGTGGCCCCAGGGGACTCCTGCTCTACCTGCCTAGTCCTTTTACTCTGCCTGGCGGTCACCCATTTCCTTTCTGCCTGCGTAATCTTTACCTGCGGTGTGACCACCTCACTGAACGTGCTATCCACGATAATCTCAGCATCGCAGATGCTCCACAGTGAATCCACCCGGAATGTGTGAGAGGTATTAGAAGTGCTTCTCCAGATATAGAAACAGTGTTTAAACCAAGAATTATTGCAGAGTGTTCATTCTTTTCCATAACTTCTAAACTGTGAAACTCCTTACACTCCTCTTATTTCCTTGCCTCGACAACCTTCAGACTTTCAAAACCCAAATTTGACGTCACCTAATTACTACATTCTCATTTTCTCTTGTGTTCTTTTTAACTTTGGTGTTATGCACTTTGGGACTGGCCTTTCACTTTGGTCTCTCAATACAGAAATAATGGATGCTGGATTTTTCCCAGAACATAAATCATAAGGAGATTTGCCTTGATGTTCTTTTGCATCTCTTTGGGCTCAATTTTCGAGTGAAATAGTGGGTGCGTTGGGGGCTGGGGGGGCTCCAAAAATCGTGGAAATCCCAAGCGGGTTCAGAACCCGGCTCCAACCCACAGACTTCCGGGTTCCCCTCTGACGCGTCAGGGTGCGCGCGCCCCTCCCATATGCGGAAGTCCCACCGGTAATTAAAGCCAGCGGGATGATAGTTAAGAGACTTATTTAGATAGTTGAAGTACTAAATTTTGGCCACATTGAGGCAAGAGTCCGATTTTTAAACATCCTCAGCATGTTTCCAGTGCTGTGGGAAACACTCCATGTTCTACCAGACATGTTTCAGCCAGCAGCCAGTTGGACATTCAAGTGCTTGTTTGATAGATGAGGAGAAAAGGTGAGTTCTTGCTGCAGGGCACTCAGTTCTTTCACACAAACTTTTGGCTGCGAGATCTTTGTGTTTTCACTGAAAATTCTTAATTTCCACTCACTATTCTTCTGTTCACACATAATTAACAACTTTGCAGACCCCCTTAAACTCACACCATTAGGATGGGGTTGCCATGGCTGCATTCACCACTATATCTGAGGACGAACAACATCACCATCCTCGCCAGGCATGGCATGCATTTCCGCCACTTGCAGATCCACAACACGGTGCTGCACCACAGGCACCTGCACAAGAGCACAGAGGGCAACAACAGAGAAAGCGATGTCGCAGGAGGTACTACCCTTGCCACAGGGTCTACAGACCGAGGCTCAGCTTCCTGGACCTCTCTGAGGAGCAGTGCATACGGAGGCTCAGAATGAGTCGCCAGGTGGTCGCAGACATCTGCAGCCTCCTTCATGCCGAGCTGCTCCCAGCTAGGCCAAGCGCCATCTCATTACCCATAACTGTCAAAGTCACCACTGCCCTCAACTTCTTCGCCTCTGGATCATTCCAGGGTACCACCAGGGACAGCGCCAGGGTCTCTCAGTCATCTGCACACAAGTACATAAGGTAGGTCACTGATGGCTTGTTTCGCAGATGCTCACAGTATGTCAACTTCTCCATGGACGACATCAGCCAGACGGAGAGAGCAGTGGGATTCTACGCTGTAGCTGGCTTCCCATGGGTGCAGGGTGTAATCGATTGCACCCATATAGCAAAACGAGCAGCTCCACACGAGCCAGGACTGTTCATCAACAGAAAGGGCTATCAACCCATCAACACTCAGCTCATCTGTGATCACCGCAAAAGATTTCTTCACGTGTGCGCCAGATACCTTGGCAGCTGCCACGATTCATGAATTCTGAGGGAATCCAACATCCCGCCCCTCTTCCACGCACAGAACACCCTTATGGACTGGCTCCTCGGGGGCAAGGGATACCCCCTGCACACGTGGCTCATGACACCTCTGAAGAACCCCATTACCGAGCAACAGCGTCGATATAACGACAGCCACATCGCTACCAGGTCTACAATTGAGCATGCTATAGGGCTGCTCAAGATGCGATTCAGGTGCCTTGATCGTTCAGGGCACAACAGGAGGCCCCGTCCACATCTGCCATCCACATTGAGGAGGAGGAGGAACCCATGGGCAGATCAGCGGCTCACCTGGCTGCTCGTGAGACCAGGGAGTCACTGATATGTGAACGGTTCTCCCAACATCAGAAAGTGTGAACAGTCCAGTCCTCACACCACCTGGAATGAGCAGCGCCCACACCAGGCCGCCCACCCCTCCCTGCACAAAACAGTCCTGCATATACACATACACCCACTGTAAAGTGACCAATGAGTTGCATCAAATGTCGCCGTTCATAGTGAACGTCATGAAAGAGCGCTATCACAAAAGCCAATCAAGATTGGGCAAGACGTGGCAGTAGTGGTGACAATCATAACATTTAATGTGACTTTAACAAGAAGCAAATATAAATGAAAAACATGACAGTCTGTCAAACACCCTTTTGTGTACCCTTCGTGCTCACAAAACCTTTGCCTTTCTCTTACGACTACTTCTACGTGGTGCATCCCCTATGGCTGCAGCAGAGGTAGTGGCAGGTTGCTCATGTTCATGCCCTTACTGCTTAGATCCTTTCGGCCTATGCCCTCTGGGTTTTGGAGCCCATGAGGGCCCCTCCAAAGACTGCTCCACCTGCACCTGTGCAGGGGCAGACTCGGCCACCTGGAGAGGAGGCAGCATTGCGGGTACTGGTTAAGAGGGGGGGCAACGGGTGAGACGTGGGAGCGCTTTCAGTGGCATCCCCACTTCCATGTCGCCTTTCGCCATCATCCCTCCCCTGGGCCAGACCCACACCACTCCTACCACTCTGCTGGACAACAGTTTGGGGGACATGTGTGATGCCTTGTAAGGCCAGTACTAGTGTATCTGCCTGCCTGTTTAAGGCGGCAGAAAGTTGTTCACCCTGTGTCCGAACGGCCGTTGTCAGGGCCTGAATGGACTCATTTGTGAGCTGTGCTTGAAGCTCAACAGAGACTAGCCTTCTCTCCATCGCAGGCATTCCTGCACTTACCTGTGACAGTATCTCAGCGAGTTGCTCACGTCCCTGTGACGTATCTCAGAGATTCCCCTCCTGTACCTGTGCCACCATTCCACTCATGCAGGAGTAGGACTCCTCCATCCTTTCTGCTATTGTGGAGCGTGCACGTGGCACCTGTTCCAGTACCTTGCAAATGTGCCGCTGTCCCTAGATCATTCTCCTTTTAAAGGATGCCCGCCAGGGTTCAGCATCTGCGTCCATCTGAGCAGAGCCTGGAGAGGAGTGCGCCCAATGCGCGGACTCTCCGCAGCTGCTCCTGCCACCAGTGTCTGCTCGTGCTCACGTGTGGTAACTCACCAGGTGCCAGCCCAAGTAACTGAGTACTAGGACTCTCCGAGGTATGAGTATCTGCACTGGTGGATGGCTCACTAAGATGTCACGGTGCACCCTCAAAGGCCGGCAGGACCTCTGAGGAATCGTCCTCTGCCGTCACTGCGGTCACTGAAGACCCTGTAAGAGAACAGAAGGCAATATTAAGCATCAGCACAGATGTGTTGTGTTGCGATGAGTATACTGAGGTGTTGAAGATGGCAAGGCATATTAACATCAATTCATATTGTGTGTGATGAATATTAAAGTTGTGTCACCAGATGTTTGTGGGGTGCCTGCCTCACCGTCCCCAACGGACAGGCACTCGAGGGTACGGCTGATCTCCAGCGCCTCCTGCTCCACGTCTGTGAGGACCACTACTTGTTGTGGCCCCCCTCCAGTCCTCGCCCTCTCGTGTGTATTTTGCGCTCTCTTCTCCAAGAAGGGGAGAAAGAACAGACGTGTGAGTGAGTGATGGTGAAATGGTCAACCGATGAATGCATTGCTTTGGGTGAGGCTGACCGAGAAAGAGATGCATCAGAGGGTGAGTATGAGACAGAGCCATGACATTGGATGAGGATTGAGGTGAGTGGTAGTGGTGGGGTGACTAATGGGGAGGTGAGGAACCACAGAACTATAGAACCATAGAAAAGATACAGCACAGAAGGGGGCCATTCGGCACATCGTGTCCGCGCCGGCTCGAAGAACAACCAGGTGCCCATTCTAATCCCACCTTCCAGCACCCCGTCCGTAGCCCTGCAGCTTACAGCACTTTAGGTGCAGGTCCAGGTCCTTTTTAAAAGAGTTGAGGGTCCCTGCCTCTACCACCAATTCGGGCAGCGAATTCCATACACCCACCACCCTCTGGGTAAAAAAGTTTTTCCTCATGTCCCCTCTAATCCTTCCGCCAATCAGCTTAAATCTATGTCCTCTAGTTCTTGAACTCTCCACTAGGGGAAACAGGTACTTCCTGTCTACTCTATCCAAGCCCCTCATAATTTTGTATACCTCAATCAAGTCTCCTCTCAGCCTCCTCTGCTCCAAGCCTATCCAATCTCTCAGGAAGTGCTGAGGAAGTGCAGGTAAGTTGAGGATGAGCCTTAAGTGGGTATGAGGAGTGATGTGATGGAGTAGTCTTGGCAGTGCAGAATGAGTTTGGGGTGGGGGCGATGATGTGGAAGACGGAATGTAGGAGAATCAATAAGTGTACTCACTTTTGCTGACCTAGTTAGGTCATTGAAGCGCTTCCTGCACTGGACCCAGGTGTGGGAGATGTTGCTGATGCTGGTCACCTCCTCTGCCACCTCGAGCCAGGCCTTCTTGGTGGCAGAGGCAGGGCATTTCCTCCCATCCGCGGGGTAAAACACTTCCCTCCTCCTCCTCACTCCCTCCTGTAGCATCTGGAGTGAGGCATCATTGAACCTTGGAGCAGCCTTGCCCCTGTGCAGCTCCATTGTGGTTTCTGAGTCCTTGGTCCAGCAAAAGCCTTTGGAGCAATGGCCCTTTAAATAGAGCTCCTTCAGTTGATAGCCTGTGATGCGGGTGCACAGTCCGCCCGCTGTGCAGTTTTCCAACGGCAAACCCGGAAGCCACGTTAAGTGGCACCAATTCAATTGTGATCGCGTGGGAAATGTACATTTTTTATTGGTCGGGTTACCCACACGCCCATTCACCCCCCTGCTGCCATCCCGCCTCCATTCTAATATCAGGGCCCTTGTGTCCGGTAAAACAATGGGACAGACAGAGGCATGGGGGCAAATCAGAAAATAATGAGTCATACGGAAGAAGAGGAACAATTAATAAAGACAAAACAAGATAGTAGAACCATAGGATGAACAGCAAATGCACTTCTTGCACTTGAGTACAGAATACCTATTGAAGCCTGTTTTAGAAAGAACATAAAGGAGGCCATGTACTTTGTTGTTTGTTCATTTGACCTGATGTATTTTTAAAAGAAAAGAAGAAAGAACTTGAATTTATGTAGTTCCTTTTACAACCCCCTGGACACTCCAAAGTGCTTCACAGGCAATAAAGTACTTTCGAAGTGTAGCCACTGTTGCAATGTGGGAAAACACAGCAGCCAATTTGCACACAGAACAGTCCCACAAACAGCAATGAGAAAAATGGCCAGATAATCTGTTTTTTTAGCGATGTTGCTTGAGGGATAATTATTGGTCAGGACACCAGGAGGACCCCCCTGTTTTTCTTCTGATAGTGCTGTCGGATCTTTGACATCCACTTAAGAGAGTCTTGGCTTAATATCTCATCCGAAAAATGACACCTATGACACTATATCACTCGCTCATTACTGGATCAAAGTGTCAGCATAAATTATGAGCTCAAGTCTCTGGAGTGTGGCTTGAACCCAAGAACTTCTGGTGAAGATGCATGAGTGCTACTACTGAACAGCTTTTGGTGAAAATAGCTTAAATTTAAATTTGGGCTTTCCAAACAATGATTGTAACCCATATCCAAACTCATAAGGAGCATTCTGAGTCAAAGTAAGTGCATCAAGTAGCAGTTCACAGTGGAGCTTTGGATGGAAAAAGAAAGAAAGAAAGATTTGTATTTATATAGCATCTTTCACAACCTCAGGATGTCCCAAAGCGCTTTACAGCCAATGAAGTACTTTTGAAGTGTAGTCTCTGTTGTAATGTGGGAAACACGGCAGCCAATTTGCGCACAGCGAGGTCTGACAAACAGCAATGTAATAAATGACCAGATTATCTGTTTTTAGTGATGTTGGTTGAGAGATAACTATTGGCCAGGACACCAGGGAGAACTCCCCTGCTCTTCTTCGAATAGTGCTATGGGATCTTTTACAACCACCTGAGAGGGCAGGCGATTTAACGTTTCATCCGAAAGACAGCGGGCGGATTTTTAACTCCCAAGAACGGGTGGATTGGGGGCAGGTGGGAAGGTAAAAGTCCTTAAATTCTCCAACCTAACTCCAACCCGCCCCCAACACGCCCATTTCCATTTCAATGGTAGCGTATTTGGCTGCATGTGAATAACCTGCTCACCGCAGACAGGTTGATTATTATCACATGCTAATAAGGTGCAGTTGAAGAGATTTCAACAGGGATTTGAATTTAAGGCCTCCAGCAAGGGTTTCCCCAGGCTCGGAAAACTGGCCAGTGAAACAGAGGCAAGATTGAACGGCACTTCATGGGGGTGTTTGAAGTTCTGATTGCCTGATATGAATAAAGGCTCAGTGCTTACAGCTGCTTTCTCAGTTCCCTCTGGTTTTCAATATGATATCGGACGAGAAAGATAATCACCATCCACAGTAACAATGTCGTGCTGTGATGGGATCTGCAGATGCAAAAGAGAGGTGCACAACTGAGAGGTGCACAACACTGATTTGGACAACACAGACCTGGAGAACAGAGAGGAGAACAGAGTGGAGAATGACAGAGAAGAGAACAGAGAGGAGAACAACTGAGAGTGCTTAAGAGAGTGCAGGCAGAGAGGGACTGGGTGACCACCAGACAGACAAGGAGGACCAGGCAAATAGTGCAGGAGTCCCCTGAGTGCATCTCACTCTCTAACTGGTACTGGTGAGGGAGAAAGTTCCTCTGGGGAGTGCAGTCAGAGCCAAGTCCACAGCATCATGGGCGGCTCAGCTGTACAAGGGGGGAGAACAAAAGGTCAGGAGAGTAATAGTGATACGGGATTCAATAGTTAGGGGAGCAGACAGGCGTTTCTGTGGCCGCAGACATGATTCCAGGATGGTATGTTACCTCCCTGGTGCCAGGGTCACTGATGTCACTGAGCGGCTATAGAACACCCTGAAGGAGGATGGTGAACAGCCAGAGGTCGTGGTCCCTATCGGTACCAATGACATAGGTAGAAAGAGGGATGAGATCCCGTAGGCAGATGTTAGGGAGCTAGGAAAGAAATTTAAAAATAGGATCTCAAAGGTAGTAATCTCCGGATTACTCCTGGTGCCATGTACTAGTGAGTATAGAAATAGGAGGATAGAGCAGATGAATGCGTGGCTGGAGAGATGGTGCAGGAGGGAGGGCTTTAGATTTCTGGGGCATTGGGACCAGTTCTGGGGTAGGTGGGACTTGTACAGGCCAGACAGGTTGCACCTCAACAGAACTGGGACCAATGTCCTCACGGGGAGGTTCACTAGTGCTGTGGGGAAGGGTTCAAACTAATTTGGCAGGGGTGTAGACACCAGGATGTAGCATTGGAAAGGAGAAACAAGGTGCACAAAAGATTGGGAGAGACAGACAGCACTAGAGTAAGAAATGGTACGGTATTAGATGGGAAAGGACTAAGACAGAATACAAGAAGATCTCTGATAGGTCTACAGTGCATGTATGTTAATGCGAGCAGCATAGTAAACAAGGTTGGTGAGCTGCAGGCACAATTAGCCACATGGGAATATGATGTCATGGCGATAACAGAGACAGGCTCAAAAAAGGGCAGGATTGGGTACTAAATATTTCTGGATGCAAGGTGTTCAGGAAAGATAAGGAAGGAAAGAAAGGAGGGGGGTGGCAGTATTGAATAAGGGGAATATTGCAGTGCTGGAGAGAAAGGATGTCCTGGAGGGGTCAAGGACAGAATCTATTTGTTTAGAGTTAAGAAATAAAAGAGGTGCCATTACACTACTGGGTGTATTCTATAGGCAACCAACTAGTGGGAAGGGTATAGAGGAACACATTTTCAGGGAAATTACCGAGAGGTACGAGAGCCATAGAGTTGTGATAATGGGGGACTTCAACTATCCTAATATAGACTGGGATAGTAATAGTGTAAAGGGCAAAGAGGGAGAGGAATTTTTGAAGTCTGTTCAGAAGAACTTTCCTAACCAGTATGATTCCGGCACAATGAGGAAGGAGGCATTGGTGGATCTGGTTCTGGGTAATGAGGTGGGTCAAGTGGAGCAAGTGTCAGTGGGGGAACATTTAGGGAACAGTGATCATAGTATCATAAGGTTTAGATTAGCTATGGAAAAGGACATGGGGCACTCTAGAGTAAAAATACTCAATTGGAGGAGGGCCAACTTCAGTGGGATGAGAACAGATTTGGCCCGGGTAAATTGGAATCAAAGATTGGCAGGCAAAACTGTAACTGAACAATGGGCGGTCTTTGAAGAGGAGATGGTTCAGGTACAGTCCAGGTACATTCCCACGAGAGGGAAAGGTAGAGCAATTAAAGCTAGAGCTCCCTGAACGACAAAAGAGATAGAGAGTAAGATGAAGCAGAAAAAAGGGGCATATGACAGATGTCAGGTTGATAATACAAGTGAGAATCAGGCTGAATATAGAAAGTTCAGAGGGGAAGTGAAAAAGGAAATAAGAGGGGCAAAGAGAGAGTATGAGAATAGACTGGCAAGTAACATAAAAGGGAATCCAAAAGTCTTCTATAGGCTTGTAAAAGTAAACGGATCATAAGAAGTCGGGTGGGGCCGATTAGGGACCAAAAAGGAGATCTGTGCATAGAGGCTGCGAGCATGGCTGAGGTACTAAATGAGTGCTTTGCATTTGTCTTTACCAAAGAAGAAGATGCTGCCAAAGTTACAGTAACAGAAGAGATAGTTGAAATACTGGATGGACTAAAAATTGAAAAAGAGGAGGTACTAGAAAGGCTAGCTGTACTTAAAGTAGATAAGTCACCCGGTCAGGATGGGATGCATCCAAGGTTGCTGAGGGAAGTAAGGGTGGAAATTGCAGAGGTACTGGCCATAAACTTTCAATCATCCTTGGATACAGGGATGGTGCCAGAGGACTGGAGAATTGCAAATGTTACACCCTTGTTCAAAAAAAGGTGTAAGGATAAACCCAGCAACTATAGGCCAGTCAGTTTAAACTCAGTGGTGGGGAAACTTTTAGAAATAATAATCTGGGTCAAAGTTAACAGTCACTTGGACAAGTGGGGATTAATTAAGGAAAGCCACCATAGATTTGTTAAAGGCAAATTATGTTTAACTAACTTGATTGAGTTTTTTGATGAGGTAACAGAAAGGGTCGATGAGGGCAACGCAGTTGATGTGTATATGGACTTCCAAAAGGCGTTTGATAAAGTGCCACATAATAGGCTTGTCATCAAAGTTTTGAAGCCCATGGAATAAAAGGGGCAGTGGCAGCATGGATATGAATTTGGCTAAGTGACAGGAAACAGAGAGTAGTGGTGAACGGTTGTTTTTCAGACTGGAGGGAGGTGTACAGTGGTGTTCCCCAGAGGTCAGTACTAGGGCCACTGCTTTTCTTAATATATATTAATGACTTGGACTTGAGTGTACAGGCACAATTTCAAAATTTGCAGATGACACAAAACTTGGAAGTGTAGTGAACAGTGAGGAGGATAGTGATAGACTTCAAGAGGACAGGCTGGTGGAATGGGCGGACACGTGGCAGATGAAATTTAATGCAGAAAAGTGCGAAGTGATACATTTTAGTAGAAAGAACGAGGAGAGGCAATATAAACTAGAGGGCACAACTCCAGAAGAGATCCGGGGGTATACGTGCACAAATCGTTGAAGGTAGCAGGGCAAGTTGAGAAAGCGGTTAAAAAAGCAAACGGGATTCTGGGCTTTATAAATAGAGGCATAGAGTACGAAAGCAAGGAAGTCATGATGAACCTTTATAAAAAACTAGTTTGGCCACAACTGGAATATTGTGTCCAATTCTGGCACTTTAGGAAGGATGTAAAGGCCTTAGAGAGGCTGCAGAAGAGATTTACTAGAAGAATTCCAAGGATGAAGGACTTCAGTTATGTGGATAGACTGGAGAAGCTGGGGTTGTTCTCCTTGGAACAGAGAAGGTTGAGAGGAGATTTGATAGAGGTATTCCAAATCATGAAAGGTCTAGACAGAGTAGATAGAGAGAAACTGTTACCGTTGGCATAAGGGTCAATTACCAGAGGACATAGATTTAAGGTGATTGGGAAAAGAACCAAAGGCGACATAAGGAAAAACTTTTTTACACAGCCGGTCGTTGTGATCTGGAATGCACTGCCTGAGGGAGTGGTGGAGGCAGATTCAATTGTGGTTTTCAAAAGGGAATTGGATAAGTACTTGAAGGGAAAAAATTTGCAGGTCTACGGGAAAAGGGCGGGGGAGTATGCTCTTGCAAAGATCAGGCATGGACTTGATGGGTCGAATGGCTCCATTGTATGATTCTATTCTAGGAGAACAGCAGAGAGGAGAAGAGTGGAGAACAGTAGAGAGAACAGAATGGAGAACAGCAGACAGGAGAGCAACGGAGAGGCTGAGTCACAGGATGCACTACTCATGTGAGAGGGTTTACAGACAGAGGCTGAGCTTTCTTGACTTATCTGAAGAGCAGCACTTTCGCAGGCTCAGGTTGACATGGCAGGTATCATAGTATCATAGTATGATACAGCACAGATGGAGGCCGTTTAGCCCATCATGCCTGTGCCGGCTCTTTGGTAGAGCTATCTAATTAGTCCCACTCCCCTGCTCTTTCTCCGTAAATGTTTTCCCTTCAAGTATTTATCCAATTCCCTTTTGAAAGTTACCATTGAATCTGCCTCCACCACCCTTTCAGGCAGTGCATTCCAGATCATAACGACTCGCTGCTTAAAAAATGTTTCTTCATATCTGGATCTTTTGTCAATCATTTTAAAAATTTGTGTCCTCTGTTACTGACCCTTCTGCAACTGAAAACAGTTTCTCCTTATTTACTCAATCAAAACCATTCTTCATTTTGAACACCTCTATCAAATCTCCTCTTAACCTTCTCTGCTCTAAAGAGAACCCCAGCTTCTCCAGTCTTTTCACATAACTGAAGTCCCTCATCCCTGGTACCATTCTAGTGAATCTCATCTGCACCCACTCTAAGGCCTTGACATCGTCCCTAAAGTGTGATGCCCAGAATTGAACACAATACTCCAGGTAGTCGCAGACATCTGCAGCCTTCTTCAAGAAGAGCTACTCCCTGCTGAACCCGGTGACCACGCATTGCCCATCGCTGTGAAAATCCCCACTGCCCTCAATTTCTTTGCCTCTGGCTCCTTCCAATACGCCACCAGAGACATCGCGAGGTGCAGTCAGCTGCACATAAATGTATAAGGCAGGTAACGGATGAATTGTTTGCCAAAGCGTCGACTTATGTCAACTTCCCCTGTGACGACAATAGCCAGAATGAGTGGGTAGTCGGATTCGTGTCTCTGTCTGGCTTCCAACAGGTACAGGGAGCCATCGACTGCACACAATTCAAGGACCACCAGATTAACCAGGAGCATTTGTCAACCGCAAGGGATTTCATTCCATCAATGTTCAGCTGGTGTGAAACCACAAGAACCACATCATCCAGGTGCGTGCCAGATTCCCACGGAGCTGTCATGATGCTTTTATACTGTGGCAGTCCAACGTCCCAAACCTCTTCCTACCTGGAAACAGACTTAAGGGCTGGCTCGTTGGAGACAAGGGATACCCCCTTCAAAGTTGGCTCACCCCCTGAAGGGGATACCCCCTTCAAACCTGTGAGGAACCCCACCAAGAGCACTACAACGAGAGCCACACAACCATTAAGTGTGTCATTGGGCAACCCATCAGCATGTTGAAGATGCGTTTCAGGTGCCTGGATAGGTCTGGAGGCGCCCTTCAGTACTAGCCAGTGGAGATGTTGAGAATCATGGTGGTGTGCTGCGCCCTGCACAACATTGCGCAGCAGAGAGGTTTAGAGGTGGAAGACGCACTCGCTAATCATCTTCTGATGACAAGAACATTGAAGAAGAGAAGGAGGAGGAGGAGGATGATGAGCAATATGAAGAGGAGGCACCCATCACAAGACCAACTGCATACATTGCTGCTCAGGATGCCAAAGGCGCCTTAATAGCTCAAAGGTTCAGCTAGTGACTCACACTGCAAAAAATAAAAAATGAAATCCTCCGGCCCACTCTCAGCACCCCACCCCTTTGCACAAACATTCCTTCAACCAAACATACACCCATTGTCTGTTGTGTTTCCCAACACTATCACAGTGATGATACTTCAAAAGTATTTCATTGGCTGTGAAGTGATTTGGGACTTTCTGAGGTTGTAAAAGACACTATATAAATGCAAATTCTTTGTTTATTTCTTATCTATACTTAACCCCCATTGATCCAGTAACCTGCTTCAATTGCAATACAATTGGTAATATTGAAAATGGCTGAAAACTAGATTCATATTCATCACCCTGGCCATTTTCAGCCTCCCCCGCACCCTCCCTGCCTCCCTTTAAATATCGGGGTCATGGTCTCTGCCTAATGCAACAGTTAGGTCTTGAACTGTTATCTCAAACAAGAAAAGTTCAAGGTGTTAACACTGCCTTAGGTTATTTAGAAAATATGTCCAAAGGATTGACATGAGTATAATAGAGAGAAATGACCTTAGTTCTAAAGACCAAGATGTAGAATCAGTTTGGGTAGAGATAAAGAATAGTAAAGGCAAGAAGTAACTTGTGGGAGTAGTTTATAGGCCCCCGAACAGTGACCACACTGTAGGACAGGGTATACAGGAAGAAATAATGGGGGGCTTGTGAGAAAGGAACAGCGATAATCATGGGATTTTAATCTATATATAGATTGGAAGAATCTGATTGGCAAAGGTAGCCTGGAAGATGAGTTTATAGGGTGCTTTTGGGACAGTTTCTTAGAGCAGCACGTTCTAGAGGCAACCAGAGAGCAGGCTATTCAAGATCTGGTAATGTGTAATGAGACAGGATTAATTAATGACCTTATTCTAAAAGACCCTCTAGGTAGCAGCGATCACAATATGATTGAATTTCATACTGAGTTTGAGGGAAAGAAGACTAAGTCTAAAACTAATGTTTTAAACTTAAATAAGGGCAATTATGAGGGCATGAAGACAGAGCTGGCTAAAATGAACTGGGAAATTAGGTTAAGGGATAGGTCAGTAGAGATGCAGTGGCAGACATTTTATGAGATATTTCATAACACTCAGCAAAGTTACATTCCATTGAGAAAGAAAGACTCTAGGAGAAGGACGTGCTATCCGTGGCTAACGAAGGAAGTTAAAGGTAGTATCAAATTGAAAGAAGAAGCATATAATTCCTCGAAGATTAGTGGCACGGCAGAAGATTGGACAGAATATAAAAAACAGCAAAGAATGACTTAAAAGAATAATGAGGGAGAAATTAGAGTACGAGAGAAAGCTAGCTAGAAATATAAAAACAGATAGTAAGAGTTTCTACATGTATTTAAAGAGAAAAAGAATAGGTAAAGTGAGTGTTGGTCCTCTAGAGAGTGAGTCTGGGGAATTAATAATGGAGAATAAGGAAATGGCAGATGAATTGAACAAATATTTTGGGCTAGATATTAGCAGGGCGGCGGGTTCTCAGCGGGGGGTCGACTAGGCGCGTGGATAATGCGCCCGGTGAAATCGGGGTGCTTTGCACGAAATTGCAGGCTAATTGGAGCCACTTACCTTTGCTTCCCGCTGGTAAGCTGCCCGGCGGGCGGACTGCGCATGCGCAGCAAGGTCTGTCAGCTGGAGGAGCCCTATTTAAAGGGGAAGTCCTCCACTGACTGATGCTGCATGGAGCAGCCCAAGGGGAAGGCTGTTCCCAGGTTTAATGATGCTTCACTCCAGGTATCTTGGATTGGGTGAGGAGGAGGGGGAGGACAGAGATCTTCCCCCTGGCGGGCGGAAGGAAGCGGCCTGCCTCTGCCACCAAGAAGGCCTGGCTCAAGGTGGCAGAGGAGGTCACCAGCACCACCAACATATCGCCCACCTGCATACAGTGCAAGAGGCGCTTCAATCACCTAAGTAGGTCAGCCGAAGTGAGTATACTTACTCTTTCCCCTACACTCCGTCTGCCACATCACCGCCCCCACCCCACATCTCCTTCTGCACTGCCAACACTACTCTGTCACATCACCCCTCATACCCACTCAAACCTCATCCTCATCTTACCTGCACTTACTCACCTCGCCAGTACTCATCCCGCCACTACCACTCAACCCAATCCTCATACAATCTCATGGCTCTATCTCATACTCACCCTCTCATGCATCTCTTTCACGGTCAGCCTCACTCAACCTGCCATTACCTGTGCTGCAGCCACAGGGCATGCACCACATATGTGCAGTAGGAAGCGTAAGGCAAAGGTGTCGTGAGCATGAAGGGGATGCACAACGGTGTTTGAGGGTTTGTCATGGTGTTTACCTATATTTAATTTCTGATCAACTCACATAACATATTATATTATCACCACTACTGCCACGTCTTTGCAGATCTTGTCTGGTTTGTGCAATAATGCCCTTTCCTGAGGATCACTATGAAGACCCACAACTGATGCCACCCATTGTGTCACTGCAGAGTGGGTGTAGGTGTATTTGCAGGGCTCTTTTGCGCAGACGACTGAGAGACATCGGCGATGTCCCCGGTTGCACCCTGGAAGGATGCGGAGGAGAAGTTGTTGAGGGCAGTGGTGACTTTGACAGTGACAGGTAAGAAGATGGTGCTCGGGCCAGCCGGGAGCAGCTCGGCATGAAGGAGGCTGCAGATGTCCACGACTACATGTCGAGTGACTCTGAGCCTCTGTGTGCACTGCTGCTCAGAGAAGTCCAGGAAGCTGAGCCTCAGTCTGTAGACCCTGTGGCGAGGGTAATGCCTTCTGCAACGCAACTCTCTCTGCCAGTGCCCTCCCTCCTGCTGTACAGGATGTGTCACAGCACTGTGTTGTGGGGCTCCACGTGTCAGAGGTGGACGGCGAGGCTGGTGATGCTGTTCGTCCTCTGAGGAGGTCATGACTGCAGCTACGGTGGCCCCCATCCGGAAGATGTACATTTGAGGGGGTCCGCAAGGTAGGTAAATGTGTCTGGACACCGGGGTAAGTGTGGAAGTTTGTCAATTTTATTGTTAGGAGGAGGGTGGTGGAGGCCAAACTTTGTCCGAAGTGACAGAGTGGCCTCCTGCAATGAGTGAGGGTCTCCCCCACACCTGTCAAATGGACCTTTGCAGCTGCCACAGGCTGATGGCTGCAACACATCCATTTGAACTGGGAGTGTTTCCCCTACGGAAAACAACCTCAGTTCATTTCAAAATCCCAGCCCTCCTAAAATATCAGGTCAATCAGGTCTGTAAACGACCTGAAGTACCTGTTTAAATACTTTAAGTGGCACCCCGTCGGCTTTAATTGCCGGCGGGAGTCCCACATGCGGGGGCTGCGCGCGCATGTCAGCACGTCACTGGGGAACCCGGAAGTGGGTGGGTTGGAGCCGGGCTCCAGACCCGCCCCGGGAATCCCGGATTTTTGGAACCCCCCCGCACGAAAGCAATGTGGAGAAAGGGGATCCTGTGGCTGTGGTGTACTTGGATTTCCAGAAGGCTTTTGACAAGGTACCACATCAAAGGTTATGACACAAAATAAGAGCTCATGGTATAGGTGCTAACATAGTAACATGGATAAAGGATTGGTTAGCTAACGGGAAACAGAGAGAAGGCATAAATGGGTCATTTTCAGGTTGGCAAGATGTGAGGAGTGGAGTGCCACAGGGATCAGTGCTTGGGCCTCAACTATTTACAATCTGTATCAATGACTTGGATGAAAGGACCGAATGTATGGTTGCTAAATTTGCTGATGACGCAATGGTAGATGGGAAAGTAAGTTGTGAGGAGGACATAAGGGGGCCGATTTTCGGATGGCTGAGCGGGTGCGTTGGGGGCGTGGGGGCTCCGAGAATGGCGGAATCCCGGAGCAGGTTTGGAGCCTGGCTCCAACCCGCTCACTTCCAGGTTCCCCAATGACGCGTTCGGGTGCGTGAACAGGTCCCGCATGCGGGACTCCCACCGGCAATTAAAGTCGGCGGGATGATAATTTAGATACTTATTTAGCTGGTTGAGGTACTTGACAGACCTCATTGACTGGAGATTTTGACAGGGGTGCAATTTTGACGGATCCTCAGCATGTTTCCCGTGCTGTGGGAAACACTCCCTGTTGGAGCAGACGTGTTTCAGCCAGCAGCCAGTTGGAGATGCAAAGGATTTTTTGACAGTTGGGGGGAATACTTCATTTGTTGCAGCAGGGCACACTGTCACTTCAGACAAAGTTCAGACAAAGCAACACCTTTGTCTTTCCACTCAAAATTATTACTTTATATCCTAAACTCTGCTGTGCAAACACATTTACCTACTTTGCGGACCCCCTCAAACTCACACCATCAGGAGTGGGGGGGGGTGGGGAGGTGCCATGGCTGCATTCATCACTTCATCCGAGGACGAGCAACATCACCAGCCTCGCCAGGCATGCCGTCCACCTCCGCCACGTGGAGCTACACAACACAGTGCTGCGCCACAGGCGCCTACACAAAATAGTCGTGCAACTACACATACACCCATTGTAGGGTGACCCAATGGGTGGCATCAAGTGTGGGTTATCATGGTGAACCTCATGAAAGGGACTTATTGCACAAGCCAATCAAGAATGGCCAAGACATGGCAGTAGTGGTGACAATATAATATTTAATGTGCCATTAAAAAAAATCAAATATAAATAAAAAACATGACCAAATATCAAACACCCTTGTGCATCTCCTTTGTGCTCACAAAACCTTTGCCTTACGCTTCCTACTACTCCTACGTGGTGCATCCCCTGTGGCTGCAGCAGAGGTAGTAGCAGGTTGCTCTTGTCCATGCCCTGACCGATTAGATGCTTTGGGCCAACGTCCTCTAGGTTTCGGTGCCCGTGAGGGCCCCTCCAAAGACTGCACCACCTATATCTGTGCAGGGGCAGACTCGACCACCTGTAGAGGAGGCAGCATTGCGGGTACTGGTTGAGAGGGGGGCAACGGGTGAAACGTGGGAGCACTATGAGTTGCGTCTCCACTTCCATGTCCCCTTTCTCCATCATCCCTCTCCTGGACCTGGCCCACACCACTCCTACCACCCTGCTGGATGACAGTTTGGAGGAGATGTGTGAAGCCTTGTAAGGCCAGTGCTAGTGTATCTGCCTGCCTGTTTAAGGCTGCAGAAAGTTGCTCACCCTGAGTCCGAAGGGCCGTTATCAGGGCCTCAATGTATTCATTGTTGAGCTGTGCTTGAAGCTCGATGGAGGCTAGCCTTGCCTCCATCGCAGACATTTACACACTTACCCACGGCACTATCTCAGAGATGCCCTCAAGTCCCTGTGACAGTATCTCGGAGATCCTTTTTTTTATTCGTTCATGGGATGTGGGCATCGCTGGCAAAGCCAGCATTTAGTGCCCATCCCTAATTGCCCTTGAGAAGGTGGTGGTGAGTTGCCTTCTTGAACCGCTGCAGTCCGGTGGTGAAGGCTCTCCCACAGTGTTGTTAGGAAGGGAGTTCCAGGATTTTGATCCAGCGACGATGAAGGAACGGCGATATATTTCCAAGTCGGGATGGTGTGTGACTTGGAGGGGAATGTGCAGGTGGTATTGTTCCCATGTGCCTGCTGCTCTTGTCCTTCGAGGTGGTAGAGGTCGCGGGTTTGGGAGGTGCTGTCGAAGAAGCCTTGGCGAGTTGCTGCAGTGCATGCTGTGGATGGTACACACTGCAGCCACAGTGCGCCGGTGGTGAAGGGAGTGAATGTTAGGGTGGTGGATGGGGTGCCAATCAAGCAGACTGCTTTGTCCTGGATGGTGTCGAGCTTCTTGAGTGTTATTGGAGCTGCATTCATCCAGGCAAGTGGAGAGTATTCCATCACACTCCTGAATTGTGCCTTGTAAATGGTGGAAAGGCTTTGAGGAGTCAGGAGGTGAGTCACTCGCCGCAGAATACCCAGCCTCTGACCTGCTCTTGCAGCTATAGTATTTATATGGCTGGTCCAGTTAAGTTTCTGGTCAATGGTGGGGGATTCGGCGATGGTAATGCCGTTGAATGTCAAGGGGAGGTGGTTAGACTCTCTCTTGTTGGAGATGGTCATTGCCTGGCACTTGTCTGGCTCGAATGTTACTTGCCGCTTATCAGCCCAAGCCTGGATGTTGTCTAGGTCTTGCTGCATGCGGGCACGGACTGCTTCATTATCTGAGGGGTTGCGAATGGAACTGAACACTGTGCAATCATCAATGAACATCCCCATTTCTGACGTTATGATGGAGGGAAGGTCATTGATGAAGCAGCTGAAGATGCTTGGGCCTAGGACACTGCCCTGTGGAACTCCTGCAGAAATGTCCTGGGGCTGAGATGATTGGCCTCGAACAACCACTACCATCTTCCTTTGTGCTAAGTATGACTCCAGCCACTGGAGAGTTTTCCCCCTGATTCCCATTGACTTCAATTTTACTAGGGCTCCTTGGTGCCACACTCGGTCAAATGCTGCCTTGATGTCAAGGGCAGTCACTCTCACCTCACCTCTGGAATTCAGCTCTTTTGTCCATGTTTGGACCAAGGCTGTAATGAGGTCTGGAGCCAAGTGGTCCTGGCGGAACCCAAACTGAGCATCGGTGAGCAGGTTATTGGTGAATAAATGCCGTTTGATAGCACTGTCGACAACATCTTCCATCACTTTGTTGATGATTGAGAGTAGACTTATGGGGCAGTAATTGGCTGGATTGGATTCCCCTCCTGTACCTGTGCCACCATTCCACTCATGCAGGAGTTGGACTCCTCCATCCTCTGCGCGATTGTGGAGAGTGCGCGTGGCACCTGTTCCAGCACCTTGCAGATGTGCTGCTGCCCCTGGATCATTCTCCTTTAAAAGGATGGCCTCCAGGGTTCAGCATCTGTGTCCAGCGAAGCAGAGCCTGGAGAAGAGTGCACCCACTGATGCAGACTCTCCACAGCTGCCCCTGCCACCAATGTCTACTCGTGCTCACTTGCGTGTGGTGACTCACCATGTGCAACCCCAACTAACTGAGGACGGCGACCCACCGAGGTGTGTGTATCTGCGCTGGTGGGTGGCTCGCTCAGATGTGACGGTGCCCCCTCAGAGGCCGGCAGGTCTTCTGAGGAATCGCCCTCCGCCGTCACAGCAGTCGCTGAAGTCCCTGCAAGAGAACAGTAGGCAATATTAAGTATGATGACAGATGTTGAGGTGGTGAAGATGGCAAGGCATGTTAACATCATTTGCTATTGTGAGTGCTTATTGTTAAAGTTCTGTCACCAGCCGTTTGTCGGGTGTCAGTCTCGGCGTCCCCGAATACTGTGTGTAGTTTTGATCTCCTTATTTAAGAAGGGACATAATTACTTTTGAGGCGGTTCAGAGAAGGTTCACTTGACTGATTCCTGGGATGAGGGGGTTATCTTATGAAGAAAGGTTGGACAAGTTGGGCCTGTATACATTGTAGTTTAGAAGAATGAGAGATGATCTTATTGAAATATAGAAGATCCTGAGGGGACTAGAAGTGGTAGATGCTGAGAGGATGTTTCCTCTTGTCGGAGAGACCAGGACTAGGGGCCACAGTTTAAAAATAAGGGGTCTCCCATTTAAGGATATAAGGAGAATTTTTTTCTCTGAGGGTCGTGAGTCTGTGGAACTCCCTTCCCCAGAGAGCGGTGGAGGCAGAGTCATTTAATATTTTTCAGGCTGAGTTGGATAGATTCCTGATTAACAAGGGAGTTAAAGGTTATCGTAGGTAGACGGGAAAGTGGGGTTGAGGTCACAATCAGATCAGCCATGATCTTATCAAATAGCAGAGAAGGCTCAAGGGGCTGAATGGCCTACTCCCGCTCTTAATTCCTTTGTTTGTCTGTTCATTATGACATGTGGCTATAGACATAAAAGATGCCTCCTTCCACATTGTAATGTGGGAATGCCATTAAAACTTTCTCAGGTTCAACTTGTATACAAGCTTGATTGGACCACACTTGGGGTACTGTGCACAGTTCTGGTCTCCATATTATAAAAAAGATATAGAGGCACTGGAGAAGGTGCAATAAAGATTTGCAAGGATGATATCAGTTCTGAGAGGTTTTACTTATCAGGGAAGATTGAACAGGCTGGGGCACTTTTCTCTAGAAAAGAGAAGGCTGAGGGGTGACTTGATAGAAGTCTTTGAGATTATGACAGGGTTTGATAGGGTAGATATACAGAAGATGTTTCCACTTGTGGGGGAGATCAAAACGAGGGGCCATAAATATAAGATAGTCACTAATAAATCCTATAGAGAATTCAGAAGAAACTTCTTCATCCAGAGAGTGGTTCGAATGTGGAAATTGCTACCACAAGGAGTAGTTGAGGTGACTAGCATTGATGCATTTAAGGGGAAGCTAGATAAACACATGAGGGAGAAAGGAATAGAAGGATATGTTGAAAGGGTTAGATGAAGTAGGGAGGGAGGAGGCTCACGTGGAGCATAAACACTGGCATGGACCAGTTGGGCCGAATCGCCTGTTTCTGTGCTGTCCATTCTATGTAATTCTGCGTCTATGTAATGATCAGTGGTCTGCCTAAGGCAGGTTCCTGCTCAATTCCCCCTTCTCCAAACAACTCTATGGTGTGCTTCTCTCTTCAATTCTCCATATGATCTCCCATTATTTGGATGATCCAGAAGCATCCTTCTTTTCCTCCCTTTTGGTCTTTTTCCTTCCATCCGCTCTTCAAACACCTCTTTCAGCATCCCATCTTTGTTGAACACATGATGTGGAGATGCCGGTGATGGACTGAGGTTGACAATTGTAAACAATTTTACACAGTGGAAAGGATATCCAAGAAGATCGCGCATATAGACACAGACATCAAGTTTTTACAGAGCTGCAAGAAAGCAGACAAGATCCCGAAAGGACTACAGATCACGAACCCACTCAAGTCCACATACAACTCGGATTACGCTGAGAGACTCTGCCGCCGTACCTCTCGCACACTCCGCAACCATCTCATACACCAACTCTACAGCAGACCCCGCAACCTCGAAACCAAGATAGAGTCCATACTCTCAACCTGTACTCAGGACACAGCAGACCAGCTACGAGATACCGCCAGACAGACGAGGCAACGGAACTATGCTGCCTACATGAAAACCAAGAGCAGGAAGCTTGCGAAACTCGGCATCACCACCAGCATCGACCAAGCTTCCCCTGGTACCACGGTTACAACCACAGGGAAGTCTATCGTCAATTTGTCCGACCACACCCTTCAACCAGACGAAATCGAAGTTCTCAGCCGAGGGCTCAATTTCTGCCCCACTACCAAAATGGACCCCACTAGTCTCGCGGCGGACACAGAGGAATTCATCAGGAGAATGAGGCTCCGGGACTACTTCCACAAACCCCAAGATTTCAGCAGTGAACCCAATGAGACAATCAACGATCTGGAACAGCAGACAGAGGGATCCGCGGTACACCAACCGAAGAGGAAAGAGTCACACTGGACTCCTCCGGAGGGTCGCTGCCCTCAGCTGGACATGTATGCTCAAGCTGTCAGGAAATGCGTCAATGCCAGATTCATCAGCCGCACTCAGAAGACAGTCCAGAATGTCACCCGAGCTCAACGCAACGCCATCAAAGCTCTCAAGACCAACCGCAACATCGTCATCAAACCAGCAGACAAAGGAGGAGCCATCGTCATACAGAACAGAACGGACTATTGCAAAGAAGCATACCGACAACTGGACAACCAGGAACACTACAGACGGTTACCCGCAGATCCGACCAAAGAACACACCCACCAGCTCAACAAACTGATCAAGACCTTCGATCCAGACCTTCAAAGCATCCTACGCACTCTCATCCCACGTACTCCCCGCGTGGGGGACTTCTACTGCCTCCCAAAGATACACAAAGCCAACACACCCGGACGTCCTATCGTATCAGGCAACGGAACCCTGTGTGAGAACCTCTCTGGATACATCGAGGGCATCCTGAAACCCATCGTACAGGGAACCCCCAGCTTCTGTCGCGACACTACAGACTTCCTACAAAAACTCAGTACCCACGGACCAGTTGAACCAGAAACACTTCTCACCACGATGGACGTCTCGGCACTCTACACCAATATCCCCCACGATGACGGCATCGCTGCGACAGCATCAATACTCAACACCAACAACAGCCAATCTCCAGACGCCATCCTACAACTCATCCGCTTCATCCTGGATCACAATGTCTTCACCTTCGATAACCAGTTCTTTACCCAAACACACGGAACAGCCATGGGGACCAAATTCGCACCCCAATACGCCAACATTTTCATGCACAAGTTCGAGCAGGACTTCTTCACTGCACAGAACCTCCAACCAACACTATACACCAGATACATCGATGACATTTTCTTTCTATGGACCCACGGCGAGGAATCACTAAAGGGACTACACGATAACATCAACAAGTTCCATCCCACCATCAAGCTCACCATGGACTACTCCTCAGAATCAGTTTCTTTCTTGGACACACGAATCTCCATCAAAGACGGGCACCTCAGCACCTCACTCTACCGCAAGCCCACGGACAACCTCACGATGCTCCACTTCTCCAGCTTCCACCCTAACCACGTCAAAGAGGCCATCCCCTATGGACAGGCCCTGCGAATACACAGGGTCTGCTCAGACGAGGAGGAACGCGATGGACACCTACAGACGCTGAAAGACGCCCTAGTAAGAATGGGATATGACGCTCGACTCATTGATCGACAGTTCCGATGGGCCACAGCGAAAAATCGCATAGACCTCCTCAGAAGACTAACACGGGACGCAACCAACAGAGTACCCTTTGTCGTCCAGTACTTCCCCGGAGCGGAGAAACTACGCCATGTTCTCCGCAGCCTTCAACATGTCATCAATGACGACGAACACCTCGCTATGGCCATCCCCACACCTCCACTACTCGCCTTTAAACAGCCACCCAACCTCAAACAGACCATCGTTCGCAGCAAATTACCTAGCCTTCAAGAGAACAACGTCCACGACACCACACAACCCTGCCACGGTAACCTCTGCAAGACATGCCAGATCATCGACACAGATACCACCATCACACGAGAGGACACCACCCACCAGGTGCATGGTTCATACTCCTGTGACTCGGCCAACGTTGTCTACCTCATACCTTGCAGGAAAGGATGCCCCAGAGCATGGTACATTGGCGAGACCATGCAGACGCTGCGACAACGGATGAACGGACACCGTGCAACAATCACCAAACAGGAGGGTTCCCTCCCAGTCGGGGAACACTTCAGTAGTCAAGGACATTCAGCCACCGACCTTCGGGTAAGCGTACTCCAAGGCGGCATTCGAGACACACGACAACGCAAAATCGTCGAGCAGAAATTGATAGCCAAGTTCCGCACCCATGAGGACGGCCTCAACCGGGATCTTGGGTTCATGTCACGCTACACGTTACCCCACCAGCGAACAAATGTTATCTGTTTTTAATATACGGGTCAGTTGCTGTCTTTTCTATGTTTCTACCTCTCTATCTCTGTTTTTTTTTGGTGATTTGGATATTCGGAGACCTTGCAGGTAACACCTGTCTGTCTGCACACTGATTGCCTTGGCAACGGGCAGTTGAAAAAACTGTCTGTAATCACCAAGCATTGTTCTGTGATGTATAAATGCGATTTCATTTCGAGGATTTCATTTCCAACAACGTTCACCTGAGGAAGGAGGAAGCCTCCGAAAGCTTGTGAATTTAAAATAAAATTGCTGGACGATAACTTGGTGTTGTAAAATTGTTTACAATTGTTGAACACATGGTCAATCTGATTCATTTGCCTTTTTCTGATGACATCAATTAAATTATGTTCTTCTTGCGTCATTGGCAACATTTCCTCATTACTTTTCTTGTCTATCCACTTTACTTTCTCCAGGCTTCTCCAAATCCACATTCCAAAGCTCTTTAGAATCCTGACCTTCTCCTTTTTCAGCATCCATGTTTCAGTACCATACAATGCCACACCCTATATCAAACTCTTCAGCAATCTTTTCTTCAGTTATCTGTTCAATTGTCCAGTCAATATTCGCTTCCTTCTATTAAATGCAACTTTTTCTATTGTAATCCTAGCTCCACTTCCTTGGCATATCTGCCAACTTCAGTCATTCTACTTCTCAGGTATTTAAATTGTCTCACCTGATCCAACTGTTTCCTTGTTTATTAAAATGCTTACTCTTTCACCTGCATTCTTAGAAATTTTCACAATTTTGGTCTCGCCCATGTTAATCTTCCTTCCATAATCCATTGCTGCAGCATTCAGGCTGTCTATCAACATTTGCAGTCAACTCATGATACTTGCTACCAAGACTTACTCATCAGCAAATCTGACAGCTTTCTTGAGCTGACCTCCAACTTTCACTCCTTCCCCTACCCGATTAAGCGTTTCTCTTACCATTGCTTTTACAAATACATTGAACAACACAGGTGACAGACAGCATCCTTGCTGCACTCCTCTTCCAATAACTTTTGGTTCTGGCTCTCCACCTGCTACCCTAAAACTTGCAGTTTGTTGTTCCCATGCACCTGCTGCCCTTGTCCTTCTGAGATGGTGGAGGTTGCAGGTTTGGGAGGTGCTGCCGAAGAAGCCTTGGTGAGTTGCTGCAATGCATCATGCAGATAGTATACACTGCAGCCATAGTGGTGGGTGTGTAGGCTGGTGAATGAGATGTAAAGCCATATACTTGAAAGGGGAATGGCCAGATGATTTCAAGAAAATAATCATGATACCTCTGAGAAAAACGCGAAATGCTAGTGAATGTGATAAGTTTCGTACCATCAGTTTGATTCCACGTGCCTCAAAGATTCTGCTCGGATTAATCACAAGAAAGTTAAGAGCTAAAGCAGAACCATGTCTTGGCAAAGGTCATTTTGGGTTTCACAGAGGTTGTAGAACAAGAGAAACAATGGGCATAGTGAGAATTCTGTGTGAGAGGATTATAGAACATAATCAAGAGGTGCACATTTGCTTTATAGATTTTGAAAAGCCTACGAGAGTGTGAACTGGATCAAACTAATAGAGGTACTAAAGAAAACTGGAATAGGAGAGTAAAAAAGAATCACCATTTTTCCCATACATTCAACCCACCTACTTTTTTTAAAAAATAGCTGGGTATCTGACATACAAAAATACATTTGTACATCCAGTTAGCCTGTTGTTCTCCATTTAAACTGTGACCCACCTCATAATTGCCAACTTGCACGGTTTTGGCTGTTCATTTAGTAAACTTCATCATGTTGGTTTCTTCTGATTGAAAGAGTTTGATATTAAACAATTTCCTCAGATAGGTAAGCTAAAAACAGGCATATCCATCTAATCTACCTGTACCATTTTGGTATTCTCAAATCATTTATTGGCACAAGGACAAGATAGGAGCACTTAGAGATAGAGACCTCAAAAAGCCCCATAAGAATTAAACTATATGCCATTGATGATAATGCCCATGACTAAGAAATCTATCTTAAGTCATTTGTTTGCTTGATATGGATCGCAAGCTCTCTCCCTGTAGGGAAACATGCCACTTATCTAAGTCAAGAGAAATTAAGTGAGGTTGGCAAAAGCTCACTTTGGGATTCTTAAGATCTGATTAAAGTGTTCAAAATTATGATGGGTTTTGATAAGGTAAATTGGGGAAAGTTATTTCTACTGATCAGTGTGTCAATGACCAAAGGACATAATTAAAATCATCTAAAGACTGAAGAGGCTAGGAGATAATTATTTACACAGATGATTGTTAGGACATGGATTGCCCTACCAAAAACAGTGGTGAAACAGGGAATGGGACAAAATGGAAAGCTGTTTCAGAGAGCCGGCACAGGTGTAAGTGGGCTGAATGGTCTCCTTCTATGCTATAAAGTTCTATGATACTAAGTGTGTGTAGGAGTAAAATCATGCAGCTTAACAGCACACAGCACTGATAAGATTCATTTCGCTTGTCAAACAGGGACCACCATACCTATTAGGGCAATAGCTTTCAGGGTTACCTGAAGCTCAGTGGGAACAATTCCAGCTCCTTGGTGTAATGTCCAATCAATAGCATTAGCATCCTTAAGGGTGCAGAGCTCCTTGCACAGGTATTGATTCACCAAGTCTGCCACAGAAAATCCGCTTGTTTCCAATCTCCCATCCCCAGGTGTCATCTTGGATCCAACTCAATCTCAACAAATAATATAAGTAAACAAAAATAGTTAAAATACCAAATATAATTGAGACCGTTCTTTAGGTATGGAATGCAAATATTGCAAACCAATTGAATACAGCATTTATTCCATTTGTTTTAGTGGCTTTCTTTGTTTCCCTTCACTTGTGAAATGAACTCTGGATTCAAGCGTTTGCCCCTCGCGGGTATGTAGTAGAGGCAGGTTAACATCACTTTCTTCAGCACCAATAACCAGAGACTTGAAGAGCAAAGGAATATCAGCAAGTTGATGCATGAGCCAAGAATTCGTGAGAAATCACCAACCCAGTTCAAATATGTTTATTTTGTTCAAACTGAGAAAACGGAAGTATTTTCAGTCTAGGGGGGAAATTTCCTCCCCGCACTTTGTGCAGAGGAATCCCAGAGACGTTCTCAACAAACATTAAAAACCCAACCCTGGGCCCACTCCACTCTCGACAGGTCGGCGCACGAATGTTGTTCAACTGCAGTCCAGGTCCACGCGGAACCACCGCGTGCCTGTCAATCAAAAGAACCTCCGCACCGTCCACTCCCGGGGGGAGTACTCTCCGCGCGCAGGCGCACTGCATTGAAATCTCGGTGCCGGCTCGCTCACTAGCTCCGCCCCATCGCCCCGTCAGAGGATTCGTGCGCGTGTGTGAGCGGACTGGAGGACAAACTTCCTGCGAGATTCCAGAGCTGCTGGTGCGGCGCGCACACTGACAGGCGGGAGCGAGCACAGGGCGGGAGCGAGCACAGCCAGAGCGCGCCGGGTCCCACGAGAAAGCAGCGGAACGGGCGAGCGGCACCGCGGTAAGAAAGCGGGAGCGGGAGCGGGGGTGGAAGAGGGCGGAGAGCTGGCGGCCCCGGGACAGTGCAGGCCGGCCGGCTTGAGCTGGGCTGTATGTTATTTCATCAGGGGTTAGTGCTGTCAGTGTGAGTGCGGCTGTGGGTTATGATCTGTATGAGGGGCCAGTGTCACCGGTATGAGTGGGGTTTGTGGGTTATGATCTGTATGAGGGGCCAGTGTCACCGGTATGAGTGGGGTTTGTGGGTTATGATCTGTATGAGGGGCCAGTGTCACTGGTATGAGTGGGGTTTGTGGGTTATGTTCTGTATGAGGGGCCAGTGTCACTGGTATGAGTGGGGTTTGTGGGTTATGTTCTGTATGAGGGGCCAGTGTCACTGGTATGAGTGGGGTTTGTGGGTTATGTTCTGTATGAGGGGCCAGTGTCACTGGTATGAGTGGGGTTTGTGGGTTATGTTCTGTATGAGGGGCCAGTGTCACTGGTATGAGTGGGGTTTGTGGGTTATGATCTGTATGAGGGGCCAGTGTCACTGGTATGAGTGGGGTTTGTGGGTTATGTTCTGTATGAGGGGCCAGTGTCACTGGTATGAGTGGGGTTTGTGGGTTATGTTCTGTATGAGGGGCCAGTGTCACTGGTATGAGTGGGGTTTGTGGGTTATGATCTGTATGAGGGGCCAGTGTCACCGGTATGAGTGGGGTTTGTGGATTATGATCTGTATGAGGGGCCAGTGTTACTGGTATGAGTGGGGTTTGTGGGTTATGATCTGTATGAGGGGCTAGTGTTACTGGTATGAGTGGGGTTTGTGGATTATGATCTGTATGAGGGGCCAGTGTTACTGGTATGAGTGGGGTTTGTGGGTTATGATCTGTATGAGGGGCCAGTGTTACTGGTATGAGTGGGGTTTGTGGGTTATGATCTGTATGAGGGGCCAGTGTTACTGGTATGAGTGGGGTTTGTGGGTTATGATCTGTATGAGGGGCCAGTGTTACTGGTATGAGTGGGGTTTGTGGGTTATGTTCTGTATGAGGGGCCAGTGTTACTGGTATGAGTGGGGTTTGTGGGTTATGTTCAGTATGAGGGGCCAGTGTTACTGGTATGAGTGGGGTTTGTGGGTTATGATCTGTATGAGGGGCCAGTGTCACCGGTATGAGTGGGGTTTGTGGGTTATGATCTGTATGAGGGGCTAGTGTTACTGGTATGAGTGGGGTTTGTGTGTTATGATCTGTATGAGGGGCCAGTGTTACTGGTATGAGTGGGGTTTGTGTGTTATGATCTGTATGAGGGGCCAGTGTCACCGGTATGAGTGGGGTTTGTGGGTTATGATCTGTATGAGGGGCCAGTGTTACTGGTATGAGTGGGGTTTGTGTGTTATGATCTGTATGAGGGGCCAGTGTTACTGGTATGAGTGGGGTTTGTGGGTTATGATCTGTATGAGGGGCTAGTGTTACTGGTATGAGTGGGGTTTGTGGATTATGATCTGTATGAGGGGCCAGTGTTACTGGTATGAGTGGGGTTTGTGGGTTATGATCTGTATGAGGGGCCAGTGTTACTGGTATGAGTGGGGTTTGTGGGTTATGATCTGTATGAGGGGCCAGTGTTACTGGTATGAGTGGGGTTTGTGTGTTATGATCTGTATGAGGGGCCAGTGTTACTGGTATGAGTGGGGTTTGTGTGTTATGATCTGTATGAGGGGCCAGTGTTACTGGTATGAGTGGGGTTTGTGGGTTATGATCTGTATGAGGGGCCAGTGTCACCGGTATGAGTGGGGTTTGTGGGTTATGATCTGTATGAGGGGCCAGTGTCACCGGTATGAGTGGGGTTTGTGGGTTATGATCTGTATGAGGGGCCAGTGTCACTGGTATGAGTGGGGTTTGTGTGTTATGATCTGTATGAGGGGCCAGTGTCACCGGTATGAGTGGGGTTTGTGGGTTATGATCTGTATGAGGGGCCAGTGTTACTGGTATGAGTGGGGTTTGTGTGTTATGTTCTGTATGAGGGGCCAGTGTTACTGGTATGAGTGGGGTTTGTGGGTTATGTTCTGTATGAGGGGCCAGTGTTGCCAGTATGAGTGGGGTTTGTGGTTTATGATCTGTATGAGTGGCCAGTGCTGTCGGTGTGAGTGTTACAGAAGACCAAAGAAAGACTTGCATTTATGTAGTACCTTTCATGACCTCACGACATCCAAAAGCACTTTACAGCTAATGAAGTACTTTTGAAGTATAGTCACTGTTATAATGTAGGAAACATGGCAGCCAAATTGCACACAGCAAGGTCCCACAAACAGCAGTGTGATAATCTGTTTTTTAGCGATGTTTGTTGAGGGATAAATATTGGCCAGGATACTGGGGAGAACTCCCTTGCTCTTCAAAATAGTGCCATGGAATCTGTTACATTCATCCGAGAGGCCAGACAGGGCCTCGGTTTAACATCTCATTCCAGAGACAGCACCTCTAACAGTGCTGCACTCCCTCAGTACTTTATTTTAATTTGTTCATGGGATGTGGGCGTCGCTGGTGAGGCTGGCATTTTTTGCCCATCCCTAATTGCCCTTGAGAAGGTGGTGGTGAGCCGCTGCCTTGAACCGCTGCAGTCCGTGTGGTGAAGGTTCTCCCACAGGATTTTGACCCAGCGACGATGAAGGAATGGCGATATATTTTCAAGTCGGGATGGTGTGTCACTTGGAGGGGAACGTGCAGGTGGTGTTGTTCCCATGTGCATGCTGCCCTTGTCCTTCTAGATGGTAAAGGTCACAGGTTTAGGAGGTGCTGTCGAAGAAGCCTTGGCGAGTTGCTGCAGTGCATGCTGTGGATGGTACACACTGCAGCCACAGTGCGCCGGTGGTGAAGGGAGTGAATGTTTAGGGTGGTGGATGGGGTGCCAATCAAGCGGGCTGCTTTGTCCTGGATGGTGTCGAGCTTCTTGAGTGTTGTTGGAGCCACACTCATCCAGGCAAGTGGAGAATATTCCATCACACTCCTGATTTGTGCCTTGTAGATGGTGGAAAGGCTTTGGGGAGTCAGGAGGTGAGTCACTCGCTGAAGAATACCCAGCCTCTGACCTGCTCTTGTAGCCACAGTATTTATGTGGCTGGTCCAGTTAAGTTTCTGGTCAATGGTGACCCCCAGGATGTTGATGGTGGGGGATTCGGCGATGGAAATGCCGTTGAATGTCAAGGGGAGGTGGTTAGACTCTCTCTTGTTGGAGATGGTCAT
This sequence comes from Heptranchias perlo, assembly GCF_035084215.1. Taxonomy (NCBI): domain Eukaryota; kingdom Metazoa; phylum Chordata; class Chondrichthyes; order Hexanchiformes; family Hexanchidae; genus Heptranchias; species Heptranchias perlo. Next base: position 100,625,220 of record NC_090327.1, read on the forward strand.
TGCCTGGCGCTTGTCTGGCGTGAATGTTACTTGCCACTTATCAGTCAAAGCCTGGATGTTGTCCAGGTCTTGCTGCATGTGGGCTCAGATTGCTTCATTATTTGAGGGGTTGCGAATGGAACTGAATACTGTGCAATCATCAGCGAACATCCCCATTTCTGACCTTATGATGGAGGGAAGGTCATTGATGAAGCAGCTGAAGATGGTTGGACCTAGGACACTGCCCTGAAGAACTCCTGCAGCAATGTCCTGGGGCTGAGATGATTGGCCTCCAACAACCACTACCATCTTCCTTTGTGCTCGGTATGACTCCAGCCGCTGGAGAGCTTTGGAGCGTCAGCCTAGATTTTGTGCTCAAGTTGCTGGAGTGGGACTTGCACCCACAACCTTCTGACTCAAGAGTGCTGCCATTGAGCCACGGCTGACAATGTAAGAGGCAGTTCGTGCCGACACACAGTATGAGTGGGACCGTATGTTATGCCAGTGCTGTCTCATCAGTTTGTGTATTGTGAGTGAAATTTTGTTATGTGTTGTATGAGGGGAAAACCTATGCTCCAACATAGTTCATACAGTGTTAGCAGGACCGATGACCGCATTGAGAAAGTGAATCTAGTTACACGTTATCCAGTAGAGTGGACTTATATGAGAGAAATTCAACTTTCCTGATTTTACTTTTGGGTTTGGGGTTGATTGTTTCAGATTCCAGCTCCCAAAATGCGGTATTGGCACGTGGCAAGTGTATTTTCTTTACTTTGGGAGAGAAATAAGCCTTTAGTTTTGCTCTCATGGAGCTAATGGTCCAATAAAATGGTCCTAGAAATCCTTGGTATCTGTTTCTCTTTTCCTCCGTGCTGGAAGGGCTGTGCTTTGACATGACGAGATTTTTCTATTTTTAAAGGTGTGATATATATATATATATATATATATATATATGATGTTGTTGTACTTTATATCTACTTTGGTAATTCATTTTTCTGCAGGAGGAAAAAATGGGTTGTTCAACAATGCAAAATTCTTAATAATGTTTATCAATTCTAATACATTTTATTTATTATCGGGGTGTGGGTAACACTGGCCAGGCAGCATTTATTGCTAGTTGCCCTGTGGGACTGGAGTCATTGGGATGGCAAGTTACCTTTCCTGAAGGACAATAGTAAGCCTTAGTTATGTTAGTGCAGTGGTTATGTTACTGAACTAGTAACCTGGTGGCCTGGACTAATATATGAGAGTTTAAAGCCCAATGTGGCAGTTTGAGAATTTGAATTCAGTTTTTAAAAAAAAATCTGAAAATAAAAAGCCCAGTTTAAAAAGGTGACCATGAAGTTGTTGGATTGTCGCAAAACCCCAGCTTCCTTCATTCAGGGAAGGAAATCTGCCATCCTTACCCAATCTGGCCTGTGTGTCTCCAGTCCCACACCAACGTGACTCTTAACTGCCCTCTGAAATAGGCTAGCAAGTCGCTCAGTTGTATCAAACTGCGGTTGTGACACTGCGGTTCGAGTAGAAGGCCCACTGTCATCATCTCGGGGCAACTAGGGATGGGCAATAAATGCTGGCCTTGCCAGCAATGCCCACATCTCCAGAATCAATATTTGGTTTTTACAACAACACTGCTGCTTCCACGGTCACTTTCTGGTGTTTGTGCACAAATTACCAGATTTAATTAATTCAATTTCACATCTTGCTATGTTGGATTTGAACTCATAACCTCTGGGTTGCTAGTCCAGTACCATATAAGCATGTGTAGAATATAATTTTTAAAAATGTAATTTTTCACTTTTCCAGTTTTGTGTCATGCTAAACATAAATTCTGACTCTAAAACGTGATTTACTGTTTTGTAACTTTGTTCTGGAAATTTATTTGCATATATATTGAGACATGTTCTAATGTCGGTACTGCATCTGGGTGTGTTCCTTTTCACGTGCATGCATTATAGTTGCTGGCTGTAATGCAGGATACTGGCTACCCTTTTACACGCTAAAATGTTTTCTAAATTTTCTCCAATGTCTTACATCAATTTTAGTTTTGTATCTTTGGCATATTAGGTACTTGTTGCCTATATTGTGCCATCTCTTGTGCACTAATAGTAGGTTATGGAAATATGAAAGCAGCACTGTGCACAAATAATTCTTAAGCAGGTTGGTATATTTTCCATATATATCAATGTTACATAATAGTTGATGAGCGCATCACTCAATGCCTGAGAACTAATATGCCTTTTTAAAAAATTTGTTGTCGGAATGTGTGTGATATTGGCAGGGCCGTATTTATTGCCCAACCCTAGTTGCCCAGAGGGCATCAAACGTCAACTATGTAGTGTGGAACTGAGTCACATGGAGGCTAGACCGCATATGGGTGGTAGGTTCCTCCCCAATCAGTTGGGTTTTTAACGACAACCTGGCAGCTTTTCATGGTTATTTTATCAGGTGCCAGCCCACAAATTACTAGATTTCACTAAATTCAATTTTCCAACTTGCCATGATGGGATTTGAACTCTCAACCTCTGGAATGCCAGTGCAGTACCATAACTACTGGGCTCTAGTACCCGTTTTGCCGATGGTACTTTATAACTTTACATGAAACGCTTCTTGAGAGTTCCAGCTTATTTCACCTGTTGATGTCTGAGTGCAAGTCATGTTTGCAGGTGTTTGCGCCTCATTGTGGCTTGTGCTGTTCAGGCTGTTGATAGTAATAATGTGAATGGAACATTGAATTTGCATTGTTATTTTAGTTTTCCAGGATGGTGAGCTGGGCCTGGATTTGTTTCTCTGATTTATTTTAAAAGCTGTGTGCTGTTCAAGCTGCAGGTTGGCATTTTTAATGGCTGTTATTATCTGGTAATTGGGTCTGGGCAGATCTTTCATGTTGTGGACTGGTGCTTTATTATTTGATTCAGTTTACTCTCATTTGGTGTTAAACACCTCTGTAAATACAACACTGGTGTTCTGGCCACATCTGTGGTAAACGGGCTATATAGGCAGTCATTTCACATTTTTAGCAGGTAGCGCATTTCTGCAGTCCAGGCCTGGGGTGTGTGTAATGCAAGTGCCGTGTTGTACCATCCTTCTGATGTCAAAGACGAGGAGCGTAGATGGAAAGGATAGCTGAAATAAATACAGCAAAGCTGGCTTGCATACCAGAGGTTGATAGAGAATTTCTATAAACAGCACTACAAGTGCTGTAGAACAGGGTGATGTCTGCTGCAGAGCTGTAAGCAATCAATCATACAGGGTGAGTGTACTGCAGTCCAGTAACTGATACAATTATCAGCAGGAAAAAGAAAGACACTGCTGATGGGCTAATGTTGTATCCTGCAATAAAGCTGTAGTTCTGAATCAACATTAATTCAGATTCTGCTTAAGATACTTGTGTGAAGATACTTGATTTCTGAAAATGATTTTCTGATTTGTTTTGTTTTGAAATGTTGAACTAATTGAATGAGTAGCACAGGCACTGAAGTAATGGAGAGGGTTGTTGAGGATTGTGCGGTTAATGTTGTGTATATGGACTTTCAAAAGGCATTTGATAAAGTACCACATAATAGACTTGTTAGCAAAATTAAAGTCCACGGGATCAAAGGGACAGTGGCAGTGTGGATACATAATTGGCTCAAGGGACAGAAAGCAGAGAGTAGTGATCGGTTGTTTTTTGGACTGGAGGGAAGTATACAATGTTGTTCCCCAGGGGTCGGTATTAGGACCACTGCTCTTTTTGATATATATTCATGATCTGGACTTGGGTATAATTTGAAAGTTTGCAGATGACACGAAACTTAGAATGTAGTAATCAATTTGGAGGATAGTAACAGACTTCAGGAGGACATAAACTGGTGAAATGGACGACACATGGCTGATGAAATTTAACGCAGAGAAGTGTGAAGTGATGCATTTTGGTCGGAAGAATGAGGAGAGGCAATATAAATTAAATGGCACAATTTTAAAGGGCATGCGGGAACAGAGACCTGGGGCTGTATGTACACAAATCTTTGAAGGTGGGAGGACAAGTTGAGAAGGCTGCTTTTTTTTAATAAAAAAAGCATTTGGGATCCTTTGCTTTGTTAATAGAGGCATAGAGCACAAAAGCAAGGAAGTTATGCTAAACCTTTTATAAAATACTGGTTAGGCCTCAGCTGGAGTATTGTGTTCAATTCTGGGCACCACACTTTAGGAAGGAGGACAAGGCATTAGAGAGGGTGCAGAAGAGATTTACTAGAATTGCACAAGGGATGAGGGACTTCAGTTATGTGGGGAGACTGGAGAAGCTGGCATTGTTCTCCTTAGAACAGAGACGGTTTGGAGGAGTTTTGATCGAGGTGTTAAAACCCTTCATGATTTTGGACAGAGTAAATAAGGAGAAACTGTTCCCAGGGGTCGGTAACCAATGGACGGAGATTTAGGTGATCGGCAAAAGAGGCAGAGGCATCATGAGGAAACTTTTTAACGTAACTAGTTGTAATGATCTGGAATACACTGCCTGAAAGGGTGGTGGAAGCAGATTCAATAGTCCCTTTCAAAAGGGGATTGGATAACACTCAAAGGGAAAAATTTACAGGCCCAGGGGGAAAAGAGAAGGGGAGTAGGACTAATTGGATAGCTCTACCAAAGAGTTGGCACAGGCACAATGTACTGAATGGCCTCCTTCTGTGCTGTATCATACTAATTCATGTTTTATTCATCATAGATGTGGGATACAGTGTTAGATTATCAATTGTTTCACCATTCCTGAATACAATTTGTTGAATAAATCTAGCGGAGCATACCATTATGGAAATTATTTTGCAGGTGTGCAAACTCATCAATGTGTAAGTAGCACCGATGCAAATAACTATCAGTCTTGAGGAACTGATAGAGCCCCCTGGAATGCATTTGACATTTGTGCAGTTATATGTATCATATATTTCATATTGCTATTATTTATCACAACTGCAGTTAGCTCTCGTGGCTTGTTCGGGCATCATATTCTGCATTACTACATCATGGTTGAGAGTGGTTGGATGTAGGTTGTGCCCTCAGGAAAAAGGAAGGGGATGGGACTGTAATTGGGTGTGGCTGCTTTATCCAGCAATTCATTACAAAATGTTGTCCGTGGAAGTTTCAGTTAGTTTAAATCTTTGGCAGTAAGGTTCCGTTGTGAATTTCAGCGACTGAATTTAATCATAAAGCATTTACTCTCAAACCTTTGTTATTTTATTCCCTTAATATTTGCTTTGTAATATCATACTATAAGAATCTTCAAGAGAAAGGAAAAGCATAGGGGATAGGGGTGTATTTCTTGTTCAAATTGCTGCCCACATTTGGCAGTCTGGACTGGAGTCTTTTCCTCCGATCTGTAGCTGAACGTCTATTTGCACTGCTGTACTTCCATATTGTTGGTCTACTGACTTGTTTCTGTCACGTCATACTCTGAGAAGTTGTTTTCAAGTTGCTTGGCATGGAGTCATAAAAAGAGAAGAATGGAACGGCAGAACAGCCTAACTCACCTGGCACCATTGGAACCTATGCCTAAATTTGACCAGGAGCCAGACATGAAGTGAGTGCCAGCACAGGTCTAGTACAGTTTAATTTGGGAGCTGGACCAGAGGTACCGGACTTAACACAACCAGTTCTGTGCACCAATCTAAACTTTAACTCAGAACCGTGCTGGTCTCCATATTGGACCCATTTAGTAACACAATGCCCGGACCCCAGTGCGACATGGCAATTTTTATTTACTTGGCTCCCCAGCAAAACCTCCCACACATACTTTTAAATAGCCCACTACATTCTATTATTGTAAGCTGAAAATTTAACAGCAAAGGACACTGAAACTTAGGCCCTGATTTTAACTTGGTGGAAACTGGGCAGGGGAGAGGGGGGGTTGCTGTTTAAAATAACGGGAGTCACTTACCCCCTCGCTTCCTTCCTGCCATGTCCTCATGTTAACCTGCTCTTTTAAGCAGATGAGCAAGTCACCCACAGGAAGGAACCATGGTCCTATTTTAAATATGCAGATCAGGTGATGATGTCATCAGGATCTCGGTCCAGAAGGTAAATTTTAACATTTATTTTTCAGGTTTCCTCATGGGGCAGGAGTGCACCTCCGGGCCTCTCAAGGAAGCTTTGGGGCCCCCCCACCACCACCGATCACGGCCAGGCTCCTTGATTGCAGCTGGACCTCCCCACTAACTGCTGGGGATTGTTCCTGTGGGCCCCTGGCCGTGGCTCCTGCTGCAAGTTACACCTCCCGCCTTCCGGCCAGGCTGTCAATCTGACCGGTTCAGGTGTGGGACTTTGAATTCATTTATTTAAATGAGGCCCTGCTGTTAAGATCGGTAGGGCCTCCACATTCCCGACCTTGCTGGGTTCACTGCCTGCTATTGGGCTCCCCCGCACCCTCCCCATTGATATTGGGGCCTTAATTTTTTTTTACTTTGGAAGTGGTAGATAAGATACTTGTGATTACAGCCAACTCATGCATTTAACAAAGATTTAGGGTGTAATTTTAACTACCTCACCAGGCGGGAAACCCACAGGATCGGGTGCAATGCCGGTTTTACAACCCTCCCTATGAAATCAATGGAGATTAAAAATGCCCCCTTGGTATACCAAGCTTAAAAAGAAACGATGGTCTCGGGGAAGACTCTGGGGTCCATTTTAACCGCCCCCCCCCACCCCTGGTTGTGCGGGAGCAGCGCATGGGAGGGGTTAAAATCATCTGAGTCCTTTTACCGATCTGAGGCCGCACCGTTACAGGGCGTCGACTGAAGTTGGCTGAAGCTCCCGCTGCAGATAGGTGGGGGCTGAATTAAAATCCTAAAGTCGCAGTCCAATGATGTCATCGGTGCTGCGATGGCATTTTAACTTCCGCATTCGGGAGGCCTGCACAGGGCCAACCCCAACACCTCAACCATGATGGGAGTCCACGGAGTGGACAGAAGAGGCCAAGGTTTGAAAAAAAAACTTCTTTTTATGTGGAATCTTTGTGGGCCAGAAGAAGCAGCAGTTGTTTCCCTGGCTCTGCAAGGATACCTTGGGCTTCTCCTCCCGCAAACACCACCCCACCCCCGAGCGTGATTGTTCCCATTCCCACTCCTTCCTCGCTTACCTTGCTGGCAGCTGTTTTGTGGGTCCCCGGCGGTGGCCTGACCTCTTGCAACTTTCCACTCCCGCCCTCTGCGTTGATGTAAGTCCTGCTGGCTTTAGGTGGGAGTCAGTTTCGGGGTATTCAAATGAGGCCCGGGAGTTAAAATTTCTTGGGCCTCACGCTCCAGGCGTTCAGGCAGATTGCTGCCTGCTTTGGACCCTGATTCCCAGTCTCAAGTAAATATCGACCTCTCTTTGTTCATAGTACTCCCCCATCTTATAATGAAGATGTGTGCAATTGTCCTCCCTTACTGTTTATCCATTTTTAATTAAACCCCATCTGCAATAGATTGTAATGTCTCATTGAATTTTATGGAACTCAGGTAATTTAATTCACTATACAAGAGTTTGATTATATCTATATGAATGTTGTTTGATTCTTTTTAAGAAAAGGTTAGTGTCTGACCTCCATGGAAAATGTTTCAAACAAGATCTTTTTTAACTATATTTTTCTGCACTAGAAAATTGGGAAGTATTTTGAATGAAAAGACTTGCAGTTTTATAGAACCTTAATATATCTCTCAAACATTCAAAGCATTTCACATTGTGAATTGGTTTGGAATGTAGTGACTATGGTTACATAGGCAAAGACAGTAGCCATTTTGTAAACAGCGAGATCCTACAAACAGCGATATAATGAATGACCAGATAAATCTTTTTTTGGTGATGTTGATTTGAGGGAGGAATGTTGGCCAGGACACCGGGAGAAATCCCTGTTTTCTTTGAATAATGCCACAGAATCCTTATAATCCACGTGAACTGCCAGAACAGGCTGATGGGGCCTCAATTTAATACTTCTTACACAGGAACGGCACCACCTCCAATACAGCACTCCCTCACTGGAGTATCCCCCAAGACTATGGGGGTAATTTTCACTTTCGATGGGGGGAGAAAACTGGCGGTTGCGGATAGACCGCTCATTATACATCCCACCCGAACTCTGTTACAGATGTAAACCAAACCTGAGACTACCACTGAGCAATGCCACAGGAAGTCTGCTCGTGCCAATTTATAATAGCAGTGCCTATAAATTGGACTAAAAATATTTTTGCTGCACCTCACCCTACCCTGTTCATTATTCTAGCTTAATTTCCATATCAAATGGTTGGCATTGATAATCTTGCAAAGGTGTATTCTCCAGAAAAGAAAAGTGTAGAATTGGGACTCACACTTGCTGCGTTTGTAGTGCCAGAGGTCACGTGCTCTCAATGTCTACCAGAGTTATTGATTGAAGTAGAGACCGTGCCAATATTTAAGAATAGGTTAGATATGTGGTTGAAGGAAAGGGGGAATAAAGGGATATGGGAACAGGGTGGGCACATGGGATTAAGACTACTGCTTGTTTGAAGATAAACCCCAACATGGACTGGTTGGGCTGAATGACCTGTTTTTATATCCCTCCCTCCCTCCCTCCCTGAGACAACGGTTGCAGTGGGATCACAGCCATGCATAATTCCGACACCACACCCCCGTCAGGTACGATGGAGACTGTTCCGTCAGAATCTCGCTTTGGGCTAAACTCCATCAGCTTTGTGTGTTTCCCCTGGCTGGAGAGTCTAGAACTAGGGGTCATAGTCTCAAGATAAGGGGTCAGCCATTTAGGACTGAGATGAGGAGGAATTTCTTCACTCAGGGTTGTGAATTTTTGGAATTCTCTATCCCAGAGGGCTGTGGATGCTCAGTCATTGAGTATATTCAAGATTGAGATCGACAGATTTTTGGACTCTAGGGAAATCAAGGGATATGGGGATAGGGCAGGAAAGTGGAGTTGAGTAGAAGATCAGCCATGATCTTATTGAATGGTGGAGCAGGCTCGAGGAGCCATATGGCCTACTTCTCTTATTTCTTATGAGTGGTTCATTGTTTTGTTAATTAAAATACATACACTATACACCAGTATGAAACTTTCAAATAAAAGTATAATGCACTAGCATCTAACATGGCTTCAACATTATATCACTTTTTCGTTAAGATATCTTGATACAGTTGATTGATCTATGGCAGTAGACTTACATGACTGTGGCTGACTCTTGGCCCTTTTAGCTATTTGCCATTCACCGTTAAGATCCTTAAATCGTGTTCTCGCCACTATACCCAAATAAAATGAAAACAAATGTTATTTTGCATGTGTTGCGTGTATCTTATGAATTAATTTAATAGCTGCAACACGTTGAAAGGTTCAAAGCTTGACTTTTTTTTCGTTCTTGTAGCTTGAGACCTTGATACTTTTTGATGTGTTACTGCCTTGAATCCCATTCAGAAGTAGCTGTTAATTTACAGCATATCTGTTTGACAATTGTGAATGGAAATGTTTTTCTTATTTAAACACCTTGTAAATTTGTTTGGTTGGACCCTGAGCTGAGCTTTGTACTCCACACTTGGTTCATTTCAAGATTGCCTTCTACCATATCTGGAACATTGTGCCCCTATTTCTTACCCTCTGGCTCCTGAAACCCTAAATCACAGTTTCAGCACCTTAAGGATTGATTTATCAAACATTCTCTTTCACCCTTTACAAAAGTCAGCTAATCCAGAACTCTGCAGTCAGTGTCCTCTCCTGCACTAATTCCTGCACACCCATTACTCCTGTCCTCACCATGGGGTGGCTTGTACTCCAGGGAATCAATTTCTAGATTAAAAGATTACATGTATGCTAAACAGCAAAAGCTGCATGCTATAGACAGAGCTAAGCCATCCCACAACCAACACTCCCGTTTTCAAGCCCCCCCAGTGGCCTCATTCTGCACTGAGTTATATTCAGCCATATGTCCTAGCCCATGATCTCCACTAATCTTATTCTGGATCTTGACATTTAGTGTTATAAATTAAACATTATATGTGACTGTATCTCACTCACCTCTTAATCATTATCAAGTCCCCGGATAGCCTCACTTGTGGAATTAACAATCTCTCTTCTGGAAGGCTGATGAGTCAACTGGATTGAAAGCGGAGTATTATGTATTGATTCTCCAAAGGTCTTGCATCTTTTCCTGACTAGTCATATTTTGATATAATTTTCTATGAGAACACACGATACAAATAATTCAGAACATTGTAATAGTGCAGAAGCACAGCCTTTATAGGAAATGATCATTTTGAAGCGACTTTTAATTGAAACTAGTGTCCAGTATTAACTTGTAATTTTATTTCATAATTTTGCTGCTAACTAATTTGTAAAAGACTTTTCTGCTTTTAGGGTTACACTGATTAAATCCTCTCCCCATGTGGAAACATTTTGAAATCAATGTTTATTTGTCAACATCAGAAAAACCCAGAAATGTATTCTTTAAATAATGCTATTACATTATATAAATGATTTTACTTTTAATGTCACATTATGTTTCTGAGCTCTCTCCAAAGTAATAGAAAAAGAGAATTGCTGCACGGGATCATTATTTGCAGCAGAATGCTGCCAATCCTTGAGTTTGTGAACTGAACTCTGCAGTCCAATGAAATGAGTAAATTAAAACATTCGCTCTGATTTTGCATTTTTTTTTAAAATGGGAAGCATTGAACCCGTCTTTCTCCCCACACCAAAAATAACACAATAGAAAATCGTCAAAATAAGCAGGAAAAAAAAAGCCTAATTTTGTACTAGTAATTATTAGAATACGGAATCTTTTAAATGCTTTTCAGAGACAGCTTTAATGTCTTGGTGAGTATTTCATAGTTTTCTAGTCAGTCCCTAAATTTATTTTTGTCTCTGTGCACACCTACAAAGCTTAGTGCAACAGTAATTGTGAACTCTGTTTGCAGAAGACTGATAGCAAAAGAACTGTAGCTTGATGTGACTTTTTGAGATAAATATATTTTAGTTAAAACATAATAGTAAGCTTGGCACTACATAATTATTAACATTAGTTACAAGTGGTGACTCTTTGAGTAAAGAGTGATTATGGATTTAGCTGAGGAGGTATGCCTACAGGATTACGAAGCCCCACCCCTACACTTGCTGTACTATCCCTGCAAGTTCTAAAGAACAGCAAATTAAGACCTGTTTTAATATGCCATTTTAGCGAACTACCTTACTGCTGCAGCCGCCATCATGTTATACTAGGTGTCTAGTGTTTCAGGATTTGTTGTACATCCTTTTTCATGGGTGTGGAATTGATAGTATAAATCCAGTCTTAAAAGCATGTGAGAAGAAGCAACAGAACCCGTGCCCCTTATAGTGTTAGCCTAGCTGCCAGGGATGTTGGTTCTTGAGATCATTACCATGGCAACACACAACCGAGTATTAATAAAAGGGATAAAACCTGCATGAAATGAGAAGTCACGATTAAAAAAAAAATTCTCCCCAAAGATGGCTTTCCATGTGAACAGCTTGAACAAGTATTTCAGTTGAGTGAACAGCTACAAGTTACTGCAGGAAACGGACCATAAACAGAGATAGCCACGGAGTGTCAGTCGGCCACCAACTAACCTCAAAATAGAATGTACACTGAAACAGGAGAAGAGTTCCAGAACACTTTTTGGCAGACACAGAAGACAAAAACACGTTTTATTTTTTTAAAAAGGCAACCGTATTACCACAACCATTGGTATTGCAGAAGAGATTACGGGGTGATTTGATAGATGTTTAAAATGATAAAAGAATGGGACAAAGCAGATAGAAACAGACTAATTCCAGTGATTGAGGTGTGTAGAACAAGGTGACATAGATATAAGATTAAATGTAAGAGATTTAGGACAAAGAGCAGGAGAAACTTTTTACTCAGCATTGAGGCTGTGGAATGCACTGTTGAAGTTAGTGATTGAAGCAAGACCATGTCGACATTTAAAAATAAGTTATGTAAAGGGAATAAAAGAATAAGGGGACAGAGCAGGAATATGGGATTAGGACTACTGCTTGTGTGGAGGATGAACACCAACATGGTCTGGTTGGGCCCAACAGCCTGTTCCCTGTTGTAGTTCTGTGTAATTCAATAGGCTAAACAAACATTCTATACAGAGCTGGAACCCATAGCACAAAGTTTATTTATACAAGTATGAAAGATGGCTGTCAGTACGAGTCCACAACTTTCAAAAGTATATGCAGAGCACAAGGCAGACAAGTACACTCATGCTAGCATTTCCCACATAGTGCTATGCTGTCACCCACTAGCTAGTCCTTGTACCACACATGTATTTTATCTGCTGCTTTTACCTCTCATCTTTGTGTTTTTCGGATGCTACTGTGCTGTCTCATCCTTTTGCTCATGTTGTCAAGTTTCTTTAGTTTGAAAATCGAGCTGCACTCCCTGGTCATGCCCCGATATCTTTCACATTCAATCCTCTTTAGATCCTATGAGAACTGTTGTGCTCGTCATCTTGGGGTTAGGACTAGACTACTACTGATGGGACCGACCTGGACTTAAGATACACCATTGATATTTCTATCTAAAATGTGAACCGAGACACCTGCCTCTCACTTGTGGAATAAACATGGTATTCCATGTTTGGCCAATGCGTCGTCTGTTTAAAATACTTCTATAACTATAAAATCCTTTCTTGATTGAATGTTTGCATTTTCAGAGATTATGATAAGCAGGGAGGGCACTTAAATACTTTCTATGGTCATAATCTCCATGTCTGCTTCCATTTATCTTCAAGGGTGTTCTGTTTGGGTATTAAAAATTTTTTGCATGATTAGGACCAACGTTCTGACTTCCTTTTAGTAGTTGATTATGAAACTAACATTTCACTCTGTGACTCATTAGTAACTGTAATATTTTAATAATGCTTTTGATTACCATTAATGCCCATATCAAAGATACTCTTTTAATAGGTTGATTCTATCAGCAGTCAGATCTCATTCAATGAATGAGAAGCATCTGTATGTACAGCAACCTTGCTGTTGTCACGGTTGCTCTTTCGTGAAGCAGCTTGTCAATCTGTTCCTATGAGTGAGAAACTGATAGATTTGCAAAAAGAGTAAAACAAATCTGATAAATATATGTCGGCATTGAGAAACAATGATTTTGTTCTTGATATTCTGTGATGTGAAGGTGGATCAATTTTTTTTATTCGTTCATGGGATGTGGGCGTCGCTGGCGAGGCCAGCATTTATTGCCCATCCCTAATTGCCGTTGAGAAGGTGGTGGTGAGCCGCCTTCTTGAACCGCTGCAGTCCGTGTGGTGAAGGTTCTCCCACAGTGCTGTTAGGAAGGAAGTTCCAGGATTTTGACCCAGCGACGATGAAGGAACGGGGATATATTTCCACGTCGGGATAATGTGTGACTTGAAGGGGAACGTCCCATGTGCCTGCTGCCCTTGTCCTTCTTGGTGGTAGAGGTCGCGGGTTTAGGAGGTGCTGTCGAAGAAGCCTTGGCGAGTTGCTGCAGTGTATCCTGTGGATGGTACACACTGCAGCCACAGTGCGCCGGTGGTGAAGGGAGTGAATGTTTAGGGTTGTGGATGGGGTGCCAATTAAGCGTGCTGCTTTGTCCTGGTGTCGAGCTTCTTGAGTGTTGTTGGAGCTGCACTCATCCAGGCAAGTGGAGAGTATTCCATCACACTCCTGACTTATGCCTTGTAGATGGTGGAAAGACTTTGGGGAGTCAGGAGGTGAGTCACTCGCCCCAGAATACCCAGCCTCTGACCTGCTCTTGTCGCCACAGTATTTATATGGCTGGTCCAGTTAAGTTTCTGGTCAGTAGTGACCCCCAGGATGTTGGTGGGGGATTCGGCGATATTTATGCCGTTGAATGTCAAGGGGAGGTGGTTAGACTCTCTTGTTGGAGATGGTCATTGCCTGGCACTTGTCTGACGCGAATGTTACTTGCCACTTATCAGTCCAAGCCTGGATGTTGTCCAGGTCTTGCTGCATGCGGGCAAGGACTGCTTCATTATCTGAGGGGTTGCGAACGGAACTGAACACTGTACAATCATCAGCGAGCATCCCTATTTCTGACCTTATGATGGAGGGAATGTCATTGATGAAGCAGTTGAAGATTGTTGGGCCTAGGACACTGTCCTGAGGAACTCCTGCAGCAATGTCCAGGAACTGAGATGATTGGCCTCCAACAACCACTACCTTTGTGCTAGGTATGATTCCAGCCACTGGAGAGTTTTCCCCCGATTCCTATTGACTTCAATTTTACTAGGGCTCCTTGGTGCCACATTCGGTCAAATGCTGCCTTGATGTCAGGGGCAGTCACTCTCACCGAACCGCTGGAATTCAGCTCTTTTGTCCATGTTTGGACCAAGGCTGTAATGAGGTCTGGAGCCGAGTGGTCCTGGCGGAACCAAAACTGAGCATCGATGAGCAGGTTATTGGTGAGTAAGTGCCACTTGATAGCACTGTCGATGATGCCTTCCATCACTTTGCTGATGATTGAGAGTAGACTGATGGGGCGGTAATTGGCCGGATTGGATTTGTGCTGCTTTTTGTGGACAGGACATACCTGGGCAATTTTCCACATTGTCGGGTAGATACCAGTGTTATAGCTGTACTGGAACAGTTTGGCTAGAGACGCGGCTAGTTCTGGAGCACGAGTCTTCAGCACTACAGCCAGGATGTTGTCGGGGCCCATAGCCTTTGCTGTATCCAGTGCACTCAGCCGTTTCTTGATATCACGTGGAGTGAATCAAATTGGCTGAAGACTGGCTTCTGTGATGGTGAGGATATCAGGAGGAGGCCGAGATGGATCATCCACTCGACACTTCTGGCTGAAGATGGTTGTAAACGCTTCAGCCTTGTCTTTTGCACTCACGTGCTGGACTCCGCCATCATTGAGGATGGGGATGTTTATAGAGCCTCCTCCTCCCGTTAGTTGTTTAATTGTCCACCAGCATTCACGACTGGATGTGGCAGGACTGCAGAGCTTTGATCTGATCCATTGGTTGTGGAATCACTTAGCTCTGTCTATAATATGTTGCTTCCGCTGTTTAGCATGCATGTAGTCCTGAGTTGTAGCTTCATGCCTGGTGCTGCTCCTGGCATGCTCTTCTACACTCCTCGTTGAACCAGGGTTGATCCCCTGGCTTATTGGTAATGGTAGAGTGAGGAATATGCTGGGCCATGAGGTTACTGATTGTGCTGGAATACAATTCTGCTGATCGCCCACAGCACCTCATGGATGCCCCAGTTTTGAGCTACTAGATCTGTTCTGAATCTATCCCATTTAGCAAATCTATCCCATTATTGCAAATCATCACTGCTGTGCTGGCATGCAATTATAAATGGGGATTGGTAACGACATTTTGTCCATGTAAGAAGGAGTAAGTTGTAAAAGAATAGAGTAGGCAGGAGAACCGATGGGTTTAAAGAGTGCTGTGAAAATGAGGGAGACCGCGGTGCGAGAGCGGAATTGAGGAAAAAGTCCAAGTGATGTCACAGCACATGGAGCAGCGCTGAGGGTAAGTCAGTAAGTATTTAGTTAATTGATCAGTGTTTTTAGTGGTTAGTGCTTTCGTGTTAGCTAAACTGTAGATTGCCTTAAAGCTAAACAAACAGTTCAAATAACTGTTAGCTAACATGGCAGGACAGCTGGGGCCCTTCGCATGCACCCCCTGTGCCATGTGATAACTCCAGAACACTTTGTGTGTCCTGGAAAACCACATGTGCAGGAAATGCCGCCAATGGCTCGAGATCAGAGTTTGAGCTTGAGGGGCAGCTGGTGTCATTACAGTGCATATGAAAAGCTGAGAGTTTTGTGGAAAGTACGTTTCAGGAGGTAATCACCCTGCAGCTACAGAGAGTTCAGGCGGAGAGGGTGTGGGTGACCACCAGACAGATGAGGAGAAACAGACGGGCAATGCAGGAATCCCCTGGGAGTGTGGCACTCACAAACCGGTATTCAGTGAGGGTATTGACACCTCCGGAGTGCAGACAGGAGCAAATCCATGGCACCGTGGGAGACTCGGCTGCACAGGTTGGGTAAAAGAAATGCAGCGGTTATAGGGGATTCGATAGACAGGTGTTTCTGTAACCGCTGACATGAGTTCTGCATGGTGAGTGGCCGCCCTAGTATCAGGGACCAGTGTCTTTGCAGGGAGGTTAACTAGTGCTGTGGGGTAGGATTTAAACTAATTTGGCAGGGGGATGGGCACCAGGATGAAACATTGGAGAGGAGAAACATGGTGCACAGAGGACTGGGGGAGACAAATAGCACTAGAGCAAAGAATAGTTCAGAAATAGGAGGGATCAGACAGGGGACAAAAACTTTGGTGACAGTGACCATAATTCGGTGAGATTTAAGGTGGTCATGGGAAAGGATAGGGAGGGGCCGGAAATAAAGGTTCTAAATTGGGGGAAGGCCGATTTTAATAGGATAAGGCAGGATCTGGCCAAAATGGACTGGGATCAGCTGCTTGTAGGAAAATCCGCATCGGAGCAATGGGAGTCTTTCAGAAGGGAGATTGAGACCATACAATGGCAACATGTTCCCGTAAAGGTCAAGGGTGGTTCCAAGAACTCCAGGGAACCTTGGATGTCAGGGGATATACGAGAATGGATTAGGAAAAAAAGGAGGGCTTTTGGCAGATACAAAAGGCTAAGGACGGAGGAAGCCCTGGAGGAGTACAAAAAGTGCAGGGGGATACTTAAAAAGGAAATTAGGAGATCAAGGAGGGGCCATGAAAAAACTCTGGCGAGCAAAATAAAGGAAAATCCTAAGATGTTTTATAAGTATATTAAGGGTAAGAGGATGACTAGGGAAAAAATAGGGCCCATTAGGGACAAAAATGGCAATCTGTGTGTGGAGCCGGCAGATGTAGGAGGGGTTCGAAATGAATTTTTTGCATCTGTTTTCACTATGGAGAAGGACGATGTAGACATAGAAATACGGCAGGGGGACTGTGATATACTCGAACATATTAACATCGAGCGGGAGGAGGTATTGGCGGTTTTAGCAGGCCTAAAAATGGATAAATCCCCAGGCCCGGACGAAATGTATCCCAGGCTACTGTGTGAGGCAAAGGAGGAGATTGCGGGGGCTCTAACACATATATTCAGAACCTCTCTGGCCACAGGGGATGTGCCAGAGGACTGGAGAACCGCTAATGTAGTACCATTATTCAAGAAGGGGAGTAGGGAAAAACCGGGGAACTACAGGCCAGTGAGCCTAACATCAGTGGTTGGAAAATTATTGGAAAAAATTCTGAAGGACAAAATTAGTCTCCACTTGGAGAAGCAAGCTTTAATCAGGGATAGTCAACATGGCTTTGTCAAGGGAAGATCATGTCTGACTAATTTGATTGAATTTTTTGAGGGGGTGACTAGGCGTGTGGATGAGGGTAACGCAGTGGATGTGGTATACATGGATTTCAGTAAGGCCTTCGATAAAGTCCCCCACAGGAGACTGGTCAAGAAGGTACGAGCCCATGGAATCCAGGGTGCCTTGGCACTTTGGATACAAAACTGGCTTAGTGGCAGAAGGCAGAGGGTGATGGTCGAAGGTTGTTTTTGTGACTGGAAGCCTGTGGCCAGTGGGGTACCACAGGGATCGGTGCTGGGTCCCTTGCTGTTTGTGGTCTACATTAATGACTTGGATATGAATGTAAAAGGTATGATCAGAAAGTTCGCTGATGATACAAAAATTGGTAGGGTGGTAAATAGCGAGGAGGATAGCCTCAGTCTGCAGGACGATATAGATGGGTTGGTCAGATGGGCGGAACAGTGGCAAATGGAATTTAACCCGGAAAAGTGCGAGGTGATGCACTTTGGAGGGACTAACAAGGCAAGGGAATACACAATGAATGGGAGGACCCTCGGCAAGACAGAGGGTCAGAGGGATCTTGGTGTGCAAGTTCACAGATCCCTGAAGGCGGCGGAACAGGTAGATAAGGTGGTAAAGAAGGCATATGGGATACTTGCCTTTATTAGCCGAGGCATAGAATATAAG
The DNA here is from genome assembly GCF_035084215.1 of Heptranchias perlo. NCBI lineage: Eukaryota > Metazoa > Chordata > Chondrichthyes > Hexanchiformes > Hexanchidae > Heptranchias > Heptranchias perlo. The sequence continues at coordinate 100,643,168 of NC_090327.1, forward strand.
AGCAAGGAGGTTATGATGGAGCTGTGTAAAACACTGGTTAGGCCACAGTTGGAGTACTGTGTGCAGTTCTGGTCGCCACACTACAGGAAGGATGTGATCGCTTTGGAGAGGGTGCAGAGGAGATTCACCAGGATGTTACCAGGGCTGGAGCGCTTCAGCTATGAAGAGAGACTGGGAAGATTGGGTTTGTTTTCCTTGGAGCAGAGGAGGCTGAGGGGGGACATGATTGAGGTGTACAAAATTATGAGGGGCACATATAGGATGGATACTAAGGAGCTTTTTCCCTTCGTTGAGGGTTCTATAACAAGGGGGCATAGATTCAAGGTAAAAGGCGGGAGGTTTAGAGGGGATTTGAGAAAGAACTTTTTCACCCAGAGGGTGGTTGGAGTCTGGAACTCACTGCCTGAAAGGGTTGTGGAGGCAGGAACCCTCACAACATTCAAGAAGCATTTGGATGAGCACTTGAAATGCCATAGCATACAAGGCTACGGACCAAATGCTGGAATATGGGATTAGAGTAGACAGGGCTTGATGGCCGGCGCGGACACGATGGGCCGAAGGGCCTCTATCCGTGCCGTATAACTCTATGATCTATGATCTATGATCTCTATGAAAAGCGAAGTAGTCTAAGATGAGTTTGGAGTGCATGTGCGTAAATGCACGTAGCATAGTAAATAAGCGTGGTGAGCTGCAGGCTCAAGTCGTTACATGCGACTACGACATAATGGTAATAACAGACCTGGCTCAAAGAAGGGGAGGATTGGGTACTTAATATTCCCAGCTACAAGGTATTAAGGAAAGACTGAGGGGGTAGGTGGCAGTATTGATCAAAATAACTATTATAGCTCTGGAAAGGGATGATGTAGTTGAGGGGTCAATGAATCTATTTGGTTAGAATTAATGAATAGTAGAGGAGCTATTACGTTACTGGGTGTATACTATAGGCCACCGAATAGTGAGGAGGAGATAGAGGAACAAATACAGAAAGATGCAAGAACTATGGAGTAGTGAAAATGGGGAACTTCAATTATCCCAATATAGATTGGGACAGTGACAGTGTAAAGGGCAAAGAGGGGGAGGAATTCCTGAAATGTGTACAAGAGAACTTTCTTGAACAGTGTGTTTCCAGCCCAATGAGGAATGAACAGTGCTGGGACTAGTTCTGGGGAATCAAGTGGAGCATGTTTCAGTGGGGGAGCATTTGGGAAACAGTGATCATATCATTAGGTTTAGAATAGTTATGGAGAAGGACAAGGAACAATCAAATGTGAAAATATTTAACTGGAGGAGAGAATTTCAGTGAGTTAAAAAGGGATCTTGCCCAGGTGGATTGGTGTCAAAAATTGGTAGGGATAACAGTAATTGAACAATGGGAAGCCTTCAAGGAGGAGATGGTTCAAGTACAGAGTATTCACATGCCCACGAGGGGGAAAGGAAGGGCAGCCAAAGCTGGAACACTCTGGATGACCTGAAGATATAGAGATTTAAAATGAAACAGAAAAAGGAGGCTTATGACAAATGTAAGGTTCATAATACTGTAGAGAACCAGGCTGAATACAGAAAGTACAGATGGGATCTAAAAGGGGGAATAAAGGGCTAAGAGAGACTGAGAATAGATTAGCGGCTAACATAAAAGGGAACCCAAAAGTCTTTTATAAACATAAATAGTCAAAGGAAGTGTGGGACTGATTTAGGGACAAAAAAATCTTCTTGTGGAGGCAGAAGGCATGGCTGCGGTACTATATGAGTACTTTGCATCATTAAAGAGGATACTGCCATTGTAGCAGTAAAGGAAAAGGTGGTAGCGATTTATTGGATGGATTAAAAATAGATAGAGGAGGTACTTAAAAGGTTGGCAGCGCTCAAAGTAGAAAAGTCACCCAGTCCAGATGGGATGCATCCTAGGTTATTGAGGGAAGTAAGGGTGGAAATTGCAGAGGTTCCGGCCACAATCTTCCTTTAGATATGGGGATGGTGCCAGAGGACTGAAGGATTGCAAATGTTATACCCCTGTTCAAAAAAGGGGAGAGGGATAAACCTGGCAATTACAGGCCGGTCAGCCTAATGTTGGTGGTGGGGAAACCTTTCGAGACAATAATCCAGGACAAAATTAATTGGCACTTGGAAAAGTATGGGTTAATAAATGAAAGTCAGCACTGATTTGTTTGACTAACTTGATTGAGTTCTTTGAGTAACAAATAGGATTGATGAGGGTAATGTGATTGATGTATATATAGACTTACAAAAGGCATTTGATAAAGTACCACATAATAGACTTGTTAGCGAAATTAAAACCCATGGGATTAAAGGGGAAGTGGCAGCATGAATACAAAATTGGCTGAGGGACAGAAAGCAGAGTGTGGTGGTGAACGGTTGTTTTTCAGACTGGAGAGAAGTATACAGTGGTATTCCCTGGGGGTCAGTATTAGGACCATTGCTGTTTTTAATATATATTAATGACCTGGACTTGGGAATAGAGGGTATAATTTCAAAGTTTGCAGATGACATGAAACTCGGAAATGTAGTAAACAATGTGGAGCACATAGACAGACTGGTGAAATGGGCAGACACATGGTAGATGAAATTTAACGCAGAGAAGTGTGAAGTGATATATCTTGGTAGGAAGAATGAGGAGAGACAATATAAACAAAATGATTCAATTTTAAAGAGGGTGCAGGAAAAGCGAGACCTAGTGGTGCACATACACAGATCTTTGAAGGTGGCAGGACAAGTTGAGAAGGCTGTTAATAAAGCCCAGGATCCCATATGCTTTTTTAATAGAGGCATAGAGTACAAAAGCAAGGGAGTTATGCTAAACCTTTATAAAACACTGGTTAGGCCACAGCTGGAGTATTGTGTTCAATTCTGGGCAACACACTTTAGGAAAGATGTGAAGGCCTTAGAGAGGGTGCAGAAGGGATTTACTAGAATGCTACCAGGAATGAGGGGCTTCAGATATATGGAGAGACTGGAGAAGCTGGGGTTGTTCTCCTTAGAACAGAGAAGGTTAGGGGGAGATTTGATAGGGGCGTTGAATGGTTTTGACAGAGTGATTAAGGGGAAACTGTTTCTAGTGGCAGAAGGGTCAGTAGCCAGAGGACACAGATTTAAGGTGTTTGGCAAAAGAGGCAGAGGTGATGTGAGGAAACATTTTTTTAAGCAGCGAGTTGTAATGATCTGGAATGCACTTCCTGAAAGGGTCGTGGATGCAGATTCATTAGTCACTTTCAAAAGGGATTTGGATAAATCCTTGAAAGGAAAAAAATTACAAGGCTATGGGGAAAAAGCAGGGGAATGGGACTAATTGGTTAGCTCAGACGAAGAACTGACGCAGGCACAATGGGCCGAATGGCCTTTTCCTCTGCTGTACCTACTATGATAGAATGAAAAGGCCATTAGCAGTAGTAGTTAGGGTATAGTTTTCAACTTTGCAAAGAGAACGTACTCCATTTTGCTGTTACTGCACTTAAATCAATTAACAGTGAAAGAATGCTTCATTAACAGTTAAGATATTTTAATTTTGGAAACTTTGATTTAACCAAGATTTTGGACATAGAATTTCTACAACAGCTGGACAAATAACCATTTTGAGTGTATATAGTGTGTTTGAATTATTAAATGTGTTGAATATTGTACAGGGAATAATATATATTGAGCATTTGATGTGCCTATGATGCACCATTATAAAAACAAGATAAGAACAGATCTAGATACTGCCAATTCCTATATGGATGCCAGCTTTGAGTTGATTAGCAGGGCAATCTTTCTGTGTGTCTTTCTTTCATGTAATTTTTTCACAGTTACAGTTATGATTGTTTATACATTTTACGTGGCCAACTAAATGGGGACCAGCTGGTGTATTTCAACCCTTCTCTATACATAATTTCAAGCTGATGCAGGTTGAATGGGTAACAGAGCTCCTACAGTAATTAACAATGGCCCAAGCAATAACCGTTTAGATCATTACAACATTTCACGGTTGCAGACACACAGTTCTAAAATTATGCGTCATTGTATAAACTAAACACTAACTGAATTTGAACAGGATATATGTTGTAATAATTGGCTCCTCATTGACTCCAGTAAGAGCGCATCCCAAATTGGGAATGAGAAACCATGGGTAAATGGAGAGGTTTCACTCCAAGATTGATATTGATTTGAGGGTAAAATAGTGATTATGCCACAGACGTCCCTCAAGAACCACAGTGGAGAAGGTGTGGCGATTTGACAATGAAAAGTTGTAAGAGATGGGAGGCTAAAAGAAGGGCCGTAGGCATGAGTCTGTAGCTCCAACATTGCCCCCTTCTTAATACTGTAGCAGGCTGGCCTTACAGACAGAATAATTTGGTAAATAGCTTCATGCTCTCTTGCCCTTTAGTCCTATGGCAGTAAATTTGAGAAATGTAGCTTGATGTGGGTTGGACAAACTGGGTGAGGATTGGGGGAAATGTTTATGTTGCAATGTTAGGAAAAATTATATTTTGAAATGAGATTTCCAGTTCCTCTCTTCCCTACCCCCCCCCTACCATTGAAGTACATATTGGATTATTCTCTTTGTAGCTGATCAGCTTAGATTGGCTATGTTATAAGGCTACTGCTTATGTTATCAACTGAATGTACCGTATACTTCTGAACAGTACTAAAGTACAAATAGCAAGCCCCTTACATAGTTTGGGGTGGTGAAGTGTTTAAGATGCTGCATTTGAAGAACTGAGTTGATTCAAGTATTAGCAAATTTTAAAAAAAATATTATAATAGCAGCAGTGTTATCTTCCCACCAAGAAAATTTGTGCAATATGCAAGTATCTTACTGTGTACATCTGAAACCAAATGCACAGAACAACAATTCATACACTTATATGCATATAATAGGCGTAGTATCTTGCTTATATCTGAACAGAAGTGTCTCAATTTGGCTTGAGTTTTGAGCTTTGATGGTAACCATATTTTTGACATGAATGGACTTTGTTGTCAAACTACCTTGTATTAAACCATTCATCTGCTTCAGCCTCAATAACCTCTGAAATTTCAAGTATTAGGTATCATATGATACTGATATCCAGTTATTTAATATCCAGAATATGAGCATTTTTGGTGTTCATAGCTGCAGTTGCCTTTATTTTTTTCCACAATCTCATCAAGGACAACATGATCATTGTGATCTGTTCTAGTGCACTGAAAAAGTGAACATTATTTTAATGTTCAAGAAGATTTTCCTTTTTTGTATCAAAATATTTAGATTGAAAGTTAGTTTTAACCCTGCTGGACCTGACTAAAATGACGATACTTAAACTTTGATTTTTTTTTTAGGTTTAGCTTAAATAATATGCTATATGGAAGAAAAGTCTGTTTAAAATATTTTTTCTATTGGCAGGTAAAACCTACTTGTACTTCTGTAATTAAAATGGAAAAAAATGCATTAAATGCTACAAAGTGAGTAATGTATTACATAAATGTTCTGTTGTTGCTGTAATTTAACCATTAAATTGATGTCCAATGATCAACTTATAGGGACCATTGTCTGGCAGAGGAAATTGGTGTAATGATGCAGTAGAAAGTTAATTATTTTCTTACTGCTTAATCACTTCAAAAGAGGGTTGATTGTCTGCTGATTTCCTGCACGTGTCTCAAAGAATCACCGTTGCAATTAGAGCAGAACAAAAAGTGAGGGTTTGCAAGTTATCCCATTTAAAGATGCTTTGTAGAGATATTTCCTGTGGGTTTTCAATCAGCTAATGCATGATTAAAAAAAACTTCAGTGCCTTTGGGTAGCAATACAATATTATCGTTAAACTATGGCTTTCATTTGATTCTATTTATTAATACAGCAGTGTTCTGTAATTTAATGCATACACTGTAGCTAATTAGAAGTAAAGCAGAACTTTTATTTGCAGTGATTTGTATTTCAAATGTTAATGACAGAGAAAACTTATTCGGGACAATTCCACAGGTACTTGATAATTAACTGCAGTTTGTGACCTTTATTTCCACTGCAGTTAATTATCACTTAACTCATGCACTGAATGATGTGTTAAAGTGATCCTGTTGAAAAAATACAAGGTTGTAACATTAATGGTGTTTAGTTGACATGCTTTTTGCTCATCTGAAAGGTTATTACATTCTAGCTCTTTTAAAACATCTTTTTCAAAACTGTGAAAGAATACATGTAACACTGTCACCATCACATTGTCCTGAGAGGGTTATGTTCAATTACTGTTGATCTGGTAAATGACATTTTTCCCTTAGATGAGAACATAGTTGTGCAAATTGGTATAAAGAAGAGCAATTTATTTCAAGAATAGCAGGGGCAGGGTTTTTCATTAAAAAAATGGTTTATAGAAAGAAAAGAATTAGATTAACAAGGCAAACCACTTGCATTTATACAGCGCCTCATGATTTACTTTGGGACACCCCGAGGACTTTACAGCCAGTGGATTACTTTGAAAGTGAAGTCACTTGTGCAGGCAACCACCCAAATTGCATGCAGCAAGATCTCTCAAAGAAAATGAGTGAATGATCAGATCATTTATTTTTGGTGGTGTTGGTTGAGAGATGATTATTGGCCAGATGCCAGAAGAACTTCAACACTTCTTTTGAATATTGCCCAAGGATCTTGTACATCCACCTAAGCAGGTAGACAGGGCCTGAGTTTAACATCCCATCTCACAGATGGCACCTCTGACAATACAGCACTCCCTGAATAATCCACTGAAGTGTCCACCTAAGTTATGTCCTGAAGTCCACAGCGGAGCTTGAACTCAGTATTCTGACTTGGAAGTGAGTGTGCCACCAGCTGAACCAAGTTGACACTGGTAGTTAGTAGATGGAGAGCTACCAACCATATTAAAGCTCAAAAAGGCCCACAATCCTTACTTCATTACCTAAGTGTGTTGAGGAAGGAACATTAATAATGCTCATATCTTGGAGTTTCTTTTCTTCTGCTTTTTAAAAATTGTGCTACAGCCAGATTATAGAATCATAGAGTACAGAGGAGGCCACTCAGCCCATCGTGCCTGTGCCGGTTCTTTGAAAGAGCAATCCAATTAGTTCCACGCCTCTGCTCTGTCCCCAAAACCCTGCACATTTTTCCCCATCAAGTATTTATCCAATTCGCTTTTGAAAGTTATTATTGACTCTGCTTCCACCACCCTTTCAGGCAGTGCATTTCAGATCATTACAACTCGCTGCATATTTTTTTTTCCTCCTGTAGCCTCTGGTTCTTCTTCCAATTAGCTTAAATTTGTGTCCTCTGGTTACTGACCCTTCTGCCACTGGAAACAGTTTCTCCCTATTTACTCCATCAAAACCCTTCATGATTTTGAACACCTCTATCAAATCTCCTCTTAACCTTCTCTGCTCTAAGGAGAACAATTGGAATTTCGCTACTCTCTCCAGGTAACTGAAGTCTTTCATCCCTGGTACCATTCTAATAAATTTCCTCTGTACCCTCTTCAAGGCCATGATGTCCTTCCTAAAGTGTAGTGCATGAGAATGAGCTGGGGCCTAACCAGTGCTTTATAAAGGTTTAGCATAACTTCCTTCCTTTTTGTATTCTAGCCTCCATTTATAAAGCCAAGGACCCCTATGCCTTTTTAATAGCCTTTTCAACTTGTCCTGCCACCTTCAAAGACTTGTGGACATACATCCCCAGGTCTCTCCGCTCCTGCACCCCCTTTAAAATTGTAGAATTTGGTTTGTATTGCTTTTCCGCATTCTTCCTACTAAAATGTACCATTTCACACTTCTCCGCATTAAATTTCATCTGCCATGTGTTTGCCCATTTCACTAAATCTTCCTGCAGTCTGTTACTATCCCCCTCACTGCTTACTACATTTTCGAGTTTCGTGTCATCTACAAACTTTGAAATTATAGCCTGTATACCTAAGTCCAGGTCATTAATACATATTGCAGTGGTCCTAATACTGACACCCGGGGGTCACCGCTGCCTACTCCCCGCCCCCCAAGTCTGAAAAACAACCATTCACCACTACTCTCTGCTTTTTGTCCCTTAGCCAATTTCGCCTCCACGCATTCACTGCTCCTTTAATCCCATGGGCTTCACTTTTTCCAGCAAGTTTATTATGAGGTACTTTATCGAATGCCTTTTGAAAGTCCATATACATAACATCAACCGCATTACCCTAATCAACCCTTTCCTTGAGTTCTTTGATGAAGTAAATCAAGTTAGCTAAACATGACCTGCCCATAACACATCTGTGCTGACATTCATTTATTAACCCATATTTTTCCAAGTGCCAATTAATTTTGTCCCAGATTATTGCCTCTAAAAGTTTTCCCACCACGAACTGGCCTGTAGTTGCTGGGTTTATCCCCCTCCCCGTTTTTTTGGACAGGAGTGTGACATTTGCAATCCTCTGGCAACACTCCCATATCTAAGGAAGATTGTGGCCAGAGCCTCACTTCACTCAGCAACCTATCTGTACTGGGTGACTTTGTGACTTTTCTACTTTGAGCGCTACCAATCTTTTAAGTACCTCCTCTTTATCTATTTTTATCCCTTCGAGTTTCTGTACTGTCTCCTCCTTTACTGTGACATTGGCAGCATCTTCTTTCGTGAAGACAGATGCAAAGTACTCATTTAGTACCTCAGCCATGCCCTCTGCTTCCACAAGAAGATCTCCTTTTTGGTCCCTAATCGGCTCCACCCTTCTTTTGACTACTCTTTTACTATTTATATGTTTATAAAAGACTTTTGGGTTCCCTTATGTTAGTTGCTAATCTATTCTCATACACTCTCTTTGTCCCTCTTATTTCCTTTTTCAGTTCTCCCCTGTACTTTTTGTATCCAGCTTGGTTCTCTACTGAATTATGAACTTGACATTTATCATAAGCCTCCCTTTTCTGTTTCATTTTATTCTATATCTTTAGTCATCCAGGGAGCTCCAGCCTTGGATGCCCTTCCTTTTCCACTCGTAGGAATGTGTCTACTCTGTACTCAAACACTCTCTGAGGGCCTCTCATTGCTCATTTACTGTTTTACCTGCCAATCTTTGATTCCAGTCCACCTGGACCAGATTCCTTTTCAACTCACTGATTTTTTTTTTTCCTTGTCCTTTTCCATAACTACACTAAACCTAATGATATTGTGATCACTGTTTCCCAAATGCTCCCCCACTGAAACATGCTCCACTTGCCTAACTTCATTCCCCAGAACTAGATCCAGCACTACTTCCTTCCTTGGGCTGGAAACATACTGATCAAGAAAGTTCTCTTGCACACATTTCAGGGATTCCTCCCCCTCTTTGCCCTTTACACAGTTATTTTCCCAGACTATGTTGGGATAATTGAAGTTCCCCATAATCACTACTGTGAAGTTATTGCATCTTTCTGCAATTTTGCCTGCAAATTTGCTCCTCGAGCTCCTTCCCACTATTTGGTGGCCTATTGTATACGCCCAACAGCATGATAGCTCCTCTATTGTTCCTTAATTGTAATTAAATAGATTCTGTCTTTGAACCCTCAAGTACATCATTCCGTTCTAGTGCTGTAACAGTATCTTTGATCAATACTGCCACTGTCCCCCTCCTTTTTTTCCTTCTCCTGTCACAGGAACAGAGAGGCACATGGCAACATCAGGCGTTCATCTAAGAGAAGCCATTAAGGACAATAAGGATGCGCTGTGAGGTTTGTGGAATTTTCTGTGGTAACCGTAATATATCATACCTTTAATGATATTGTACACAATAATTGAAATGACGCTCTGTTTTGCGAAGTTATTTTGCCAAATGTAAAGTCACTTCAGCAGTTTTTGTGTTCTAGTCTTCAGTTGCCTCAGCCCGCGCACCCCTCCCCGCCCCCGGAACTCCTTTCCTAAATCCCTCTGCCTCTCCACTTCTCTTTTCGCCTTTAAAAACTTACTCAAAACCCTTTGTGACCCAACTTTCATTCACCCCTAATAATGTTCCCCCGTCCCCCCTCTCATAGCTCAGTATCCTTTTAACCTATTTATTTCCATTTCAAAACATCTCGGGACTTTTTTATTACACTGTTAGCAATTTGAATAATGATGGATGACCGCCTGTGCTGCACTGAGTTATTGAGGATAGGCAGGTTGACCTGAAGGATGAAGTTGTAGATTCAATTGACTTGCTTTTTTTCTTGTTTTCTTTTTGATTATAATCAGGCTTCCTAGATTTTGTATTAAACTGATAAAAGTCCATTCCTCCATCAAAATTTTTGAAATTAGCATTAGTTCACTTATACTGAGTGCATTTATGCCTTTTATCACTGATAATAGTGCTAACTGTTTCACGTGGAAAAAAACTTTGGATCTCGCTTTCAGCTCCTGTTTTCCCCAATGTCTGGCACTCTTGTATAGATGAGCACCTGATCTTGCCACATGCCCTTCTGTTCATGTGACAGTGGCTAAACACACCAAGGTAACCAGTTAACTTTGTGAACCCCATGTCGCTCAGCAATTTGTTGTTATACTGCTGGAGTGTGCCAGCTAGGCTATGGAAAGCTTTTTGCAAAGAATTAGCTCTTGGTGCTGGATCTGTCTTGGAGCCACAAACATCAGTAACTAATAGTCTGAGCTGACAACTCTTAGGCCACCTGTACCTGTAGGTCACAGATATAGTAGTGTTGTGGTTATATTACTGGGCTAGTAATCCAAAGGCCTGGACTAATAATCCAGAGAATGGGAGTTTGTGAATTTGAATTCAGTTTAATAAAAAAACAACTAGATCTGAAATGAAAAGCTGGTATCAGTAAAAATGACCACGAAGCTGTTGGATTGTCATAAAAACGCAACTGGTTTGCTGATGTCCTTTTAGGGAAGGAAACCTGCGTCCCTACCCGGTCTGACCTATATGTGACACCAATATGGTTGACTCTTAACTGCCCTCTGAAATGGCCTAGCAAACCACTCACCACCACCTTCTCAAGGGCATCTAGGGATGGGGAATAAATGCTGGCCTTGCTAATGACTCCAATATCCCAAGAATGAATAAAAGAAAACTCCCACTTTTAGTGACAGCTCAGGCTCATTTTCTTTTTCTTTTCTATAAACAACATTGTCAAACTAACCTTCAGAAACTGTGCCAAGATTTCACCTGATTTTGCTCAGGCTCGACATTCTGCTTTTAACACAATGAAAATGGAAAGCACTGATGAACCTTGACTTGCAATCACAAAATGGTGAATGATCTCAAATCCCACCCCCTCCCCCCCAAAAAGCCAAAGACAAGAAACCATTGCTCTTTTTTGGATAGACTATCTCTAATATATGCTGTATGATTGAAAAGCTGACCTCTGTTTGTCACATTTGTTAGTGCAAAAACTTTCACATTTTTGGTGCCTGTAAATGAAAGTGAACCATGCAATTTTTTTTCTGCACTTTAAATTATATGAGTTGTCTAGAAAGGAGTTGCAGCTGTCCTAGTGAATCTTCGAACTCCAGTACAGAGTGACTTGATTACAGGCACTTTTATGTTGTCTACTTCCGACTGTTACTGTTTAAAGAGAATGACTTCCATTTGTCGCTCTCTCCTTTTTTTATTTTTAATTCTGTTGCTGGTCATGCTGGGTTCTGCTGTGTAGTGTGAGGATGTTAACACTCTATTAAGGATTAAGGGAGTTGCAAAAAGCTCTCTTAATCTAACTTTTCACGAGTCTCCGACATTGGTTCCCTGACCATGGAGGCATTTATGCTGTGGAGTGCAGCCAATGGAAGGAGACCCATATGTTTCCTGTCAGCTGCAGTCCTATAATAGAAAAAGCGCCTGATAGCTTTTTCTTTATCCTTGTGTGGTCTTAATTCAGTTTTAAAGGAACACTAGTGAAAAACACTTGCAAATGAAACTCCAGTAACTCCAAGGTCCTTGGGTAAAAAGTTAAATGTGTTTGTAATTACTGTTTTCTTGTGCTGTCAGGTCTCCCACTTTGTGTCGTTGCAGCTATTTTGTCTGCCTCTCTTTATTTTCAGAGCATTTGAAAATAATGTGAGATAAAGTGGGGATGCTGGGTGCTGAATCTCCATTTTGTGAAAAGTGTGAAAGGACTGCCCATTGGGAGGATGGTATGATATTTTAATCCTACACCTGGCTGGAGGAGTGGGAACTCATCACACCATTCCATGCTGTTTTTCAGCACCATAGAGATCTGAGAATCAGTTTGGGAGGGTTTCCACAGGTTGGAACAATGCTGATAACGTGAACAGCTATTGGTATTCAAATGTGGGTCGATTTTATTTCAGGTTTTTAACCTAAAAGTGTTTGTGGTTTAGCCTCACAAATACAATTTGCTTTTATTCTTCCCTGGATTATTCCTTTAATAAGACTAACAAAATTAACTGTCATTTAAAGGGAAAACTGTAACTCAAAAAGTTGGTCTCCTATTATTCTGAACGTTGTGTTGAGAAATCCATTTTAAAAGACACATCATCATGCCATTTGGGAGCAACTGTCTTATATGAGGTATTCTAAACTAACATTGAGAGTTCTGAGGGGTGTTGGGAATTAGAAGTATAATTGCCACCTTCACAGATGTCTGATAACTGCTTCTTGCAGAACACTTTGCAACAAATCACACTCTATACATACCTCTCCCATGTTATACCCTGCTAAGTAAGCCACCCGGAAAGGTCCAGACAATTCTGCTTTTTCCTGGTCCAATTCTTGCCTTCATTCTTCTGCAGATGTTGTTCATACTGTATGGAAGGTTTTACAACCTCGCTTTTCCATTCTGTCATATCCAGTAATGCATTTCAGCACTTAGTCCCTTGACCAACCTGGTGAAGCTACAACTCAGGACTACATGCATGCTAAACAGCCGAAGCAACATGCTATAGACAGAGCTAAGCGATTCCACAACCAACGAATCAGATCAAAGCTCTGCAGTCCTGCCACATCCAGTCGTGAATGGTGGTGGACAATTAAACAACTAACGGGAGGAGGAGGCTCTGCAAACATCCCCATTCTCAATGATGGCGGAGTCCAGCACGTGAGTGCAAAAGACAAGGCTGAAGCGTTTACAACCATCTTCAGCCAGAAGTGCCGAGTGGATGATCCATCTCGGCCTCCTCCCGATATCCCCACCATTATGGAAGCCAGTCTTCGGCCAATTCGATTCACTCCACGTGATATCAAGAAACGGCTGAGTGAACTGGATACAGCAAAGGCTATGGGCCCCGACAACATCCCAGCTGTAGTGCTGAAGACTCGTGCTCCAGAACTAGCCGCGTCTCTAGCCAAACTGTTCCAGTACAGCTATAACACTGGTATCTACCCGACAATGTGGAAAATTGCCCAGGTATGTCCTGTCCACAAAAAGCAGGACAAATCCAATCCGGCCAATTACCGCCCCATCAGTCTACTCTCAATCATCAGCAAAGTGATGGAAGGTGTCATCGACAGTGCTATCAAGCGGCACTTACTCACCAATAACCTGCTCACCGATGCTCAGTTTGGGTTCCGCCAGGACCACTCGGCTCCAGACCTCATTACAGCCTTGGTCCAAACATGGATAAAAGAGCTGAATTCCAGAGGTGAGGTGAGAGTGACTGCCCTTGACATCAAGGCAGCATTTGACCGAGTGTGGCACCAAGGAGCCCTAGTAAAATTGAAGTCAATGGGAATCAGGGGGAAAACTCTCCAGTGGCTGGAGTCCTACCTAGCACAAAGGAAGATGGTAGTGGTTGTTGGAGGCCAATCATCTCAGCCCCAGGGCATTGCTGCAGGAGTTCCTCAGGGCAGTGTCCTAGGCCCAACCATCTTCAGCTGCTTCATCAATGACCTTCCCTCCATCATAAGGTCAGAAATGGGGATGTTCGCTGATGACTGCACAGTGTTCAGTTCCATTCGCAACCCCTCAGATAATGAAGCAGTCCGAGCCTGCATGCAGCAAGACCTGGACAACATCCAGGCTTGGGCTCATAAGTGGCAAGTAACATTCGCGCCAGATAAGTGCCAGGCAATGACCATCTCCAACAAGAGAGAGTCTAACCACCTCCCCTTGACATTCAACACCATTACCATCGCCGAATCCCCCACCATCAACATCCTGGGGGTCACCATTGACCAGAAACTTAACTGGACCAGCCATATAAATACTGTGGCTACGAGAGCAGGTCAGAGGCTGGGTATTCTGCGGCGAGTGACTCACCTCCTGACTCCCCAAAGCCTTTCCACCATTTACAAGGCACAAGTCAGGAGTGTGATGGAATACTCTCCACTTGCCTGGATGAGTGCAGCTCCAACAACACTCAAGAAGCTCGACACCATCCAAGATAAAGCAGCCCGCTTGATTGGCACCCCATCCACCACCCTAAACATTCACTCCCTTCACCACCGGCGCACTGTGGCTGCAGTGTGCACCATCTACAGGATGCACTGCAGCAACTCGCCAAGGCTTCTTCGACAGCACCTCCCAAACCCGCGACCTCTACCACCTAGAAGGACAAGAGCAGCAGGCGCATGGGAACAACACCACCTGCACGTTCCCCTCCAAGTCACACACCATCCCGACTTGGAAATATATCGCCGTTCCTTCATTGTTGCTGGGTCAAAATCCTGGAACTCCCTTCCTAACAGCACTGTGGGAGAACCTTCACCACACGGACTGCAGTGGTTGAAGAAGGCAGCTCACCACCACCTTCTCAAGGGCAATTTGGGATGGGCAATAAATGCTGGCCTCGCTAGCGACGCCCACATCCCGTGAACGAATAAAAAAAACCACATAAAATCCACTATTAGAGCTGCTAAATGCAACTTTATTGAAAAAAAAGTGTGAACTGTTACCCTTTTGTCCCTCCAACAGCCTTTCTTTCTGTTTTTTTCACTAAAGTTATCTTTTTTTTGAGTCCTGTTTCTCACTTATCTTTCAGCTTGATGGTGCAGTTTACTAACTCTCCTGAAGAGAAAGCTGACCTTTTTTGGCCTACCTTTTCCTCCAGCTCTAATCTGAATGATCTTGCTAAAGAACCTCCTTCTCCCCATTCTGCTCAACCAATGTTACCAACATTGAGTTTTATCCCCACTGGGTGTCGCTAGAATTCAGTAGGACCTATGGCCCTGATGGTATTCTCCTATTTTCTTCAAGAAGTATACCCCTGTCCATTGTCATCTCTACAGTCTCTCTAATTCTCAGGTCCATCTTTCTTTCATTTTATAAATTTGCTCATATTCACCTTCTCACTAATGCCCTTGCATTAATATTTTCTAAATCTATGGAAGGTGCTGTTATCTGTCGGATTATTATTCACCTTGAACGTTCTGGCCTAATCCATGATCAGTATTATGCTTTTCAGCATTGCTATTCCACTGGTGATCTTGTTAGCTATGTTATGCACATCTGAAACTCACTCTTGAACACTTTTGTGAATCAACTGTCATTGCATTGGGCATCTCAAGTCTTTTCCAGAATCTGGCACCATGAACTTTGAGCAAGTTTCTACCCTATAGTCTCACACCAGAGCTATGCTTGTGGATATCCAATTTCTCCTGAAACTGTTCTCTCTGTGCTGTAGTTGGCTCATTCTCTGATTCAGCAGTTCCACAAATCTCAGCCTCTCTCTAACTCTGCTGCTTCATATAAATGGTCTTTCTCTCACCATACAACCGTATTCTTGCTTTGCTTTTGATTCCACTCAACCTTCATCGCATTCCTTCAGTGCACAAAACCTCCTGTCCTCTCATACTTCAGTTGTTGAATTACTGCATTTTAGTCTCCTCGTCTTTTGCGGCATTCAAATCTTTTTTTTCAATTCTTCAAAGAGACAGTTTCTTTCATATGTCTTGCAAGTCAAATTACTAGCGACCAGCATTGAGGTTTAAAGGCTGTCTCCTTAATTTTTCATTTTTCTTTGTGCCAATTTTCTTTCTTGGTGGCATTGAGTTCTCATTGGCGGACCATTCTGTGGACACCGCTCTTTCTCTGATACCTTACCTAAATGACTGTATTCACATATTGGCTATTGAGCCCCAGGGGAAATCACAGCTGAGCCAGATGATGCCAATGCCAGTTATCCATATATATACACTTCCAGCATGGGTGACTGGATAGCAATCATGAGCATGGAATTCTGGCTATTTTTCCCATCCTTAACTTAGGGGTCATGAGGCCAATTATAGCACCCCTCCTGCCTTCCCAGCTGGATAATGAATAAACTTACTGAACCGCCTGGAGTCTTGGTCCATTTCATTTATTGAAATGCTTGATTATCTCTTTTGATCTCAATGTGGATAAGTCACTGGGTCCTTATGGCATGCATCCTAGGCTGTTGAAGGAAGTCAGAAACGAGAAAGCAGAGGCTGTGCCCACATTTTTTTTTCAATCCTTAAGATAATGAAAATTGTGCTGTGGGACTGAAGGATATCCAGTGTCACAGCTGTGTTCAAGAGAGGGAAGTAATCTGGGTCAATATAGACCAGTTGCTTAACATCAGATAGAACCATAGAAAAGATACAGCATAGAAGGGGGCCATTCGGCCCATCATGTCTGCACCGACTTGAAGAACAACCAGGTGCCCATTCTAATCCCACCTTCCAGCACCCGGTCCATAGCCCTGTAGCTTACAGCACTTTAGGTGCAGGTCCAGGTACTTTTTAAAATAGTTAAAGGTCCTTGCTTCTACCACCAATTCGGGCAGCGAATTCCATACACCCATCACCCTCTGGGTAAAAAAGTTTTTCCTCATGTCCCCTCTAATCCTTCCGCCAATCAGCTTAAATCTATATCCTCTAGTTCTTGAGCTCTCCGCTAGGGGAAACAGGTACTTCCTGTCTACTCTATCTAAGCCCCTCATAATTTTGTACACCTCAATCAAGTCTCCCCTCAGCCTCCTCTGCTCCATGGAAAACAACCCCAGCCTATCCAATCTCTCCTCGTAGCTGCAATTTTCAAGCCCTGGCAACTGTAAATCTTCTCTGAACCCTCTCCAGAGCAATTACATCCTTCCTGTAATGTGGTGACCAGATCTGCACACAATACTCCAGCTGTAGCCTTACCAATGTTTTATACAGTTCCATCATTACATCCCTGCTTTTGTATTCTATATCTCGGCTAATGATGGAGAGCATTCCGTAAGCCTTCTTCACAACCGTATCAACCCGTACTGCCACCTTCAAGGACCTGTGCACACGCACTCCAAGGTCTCTCACTTCCTCTACCCCTCTCAATATATTCCCGTTTACTGCGAGTTGTGGACAAACTCTTGGAATACATAACTCAAGATAAAATTAGGAAACATTTAGAAATGCATGGGTTAATCAAGGGCAGCCAGCATGGATTTGAGTAAGGCAAGTCATGTTTGACAAATTTAAAAGTTTTTTTTGAAGTGACCAATTTGGACGGATGAAGAGAATGCAATAGATATTTTAGGTTT